>NC_143132.1:65380312-65982968 GCF_059928025.1 Delphinapterus leucas | reverse complement strand
AGGGAATGACTAACTGTGACCAAACAGGACCCAGCTATCCTACTGTCACCTGGAGGTCAGAGGACTTTGGATTTTGCTCCCTGGGGCTGGAGATGTGGCAGGTACTGTCCTGCTTTCACTGTCAAGAGGGCCTAGCCCCTGCCACTGGCCTTTGACTCTCTCACTAACTTCTCTGGTGCTCAGGCTCCTCATAAATAAATGGAACCTGCTGGAAGAGGCCAACATGGCCTTCAGCATGAAAAGGAAGAGGAGAGTGTGCCTTTCTGGGGATGTTACCAGCTGATCTGTGTCCATCCACAGGCTGATCTGGCAGGGAGAGAAGTGGAGGAGGAACTGTAGAGGCACGTGTCCCTCAGAAGTCGGCCCAGAGGGAACTACTGTGGGTGGAGAGCGTGCTGTTCAGGGAGAAGATTCCAACTTGGGGAGAAAGAAAGGAAGGAGAGTGGTGCATACCGAGACCAGAGGATAAGGGGGTAAATTCTAAAGAAAATGTGAATTGTTTCTGCAGTAGAAGGAACAAGGATCCCCGGGGTGGGGGAGAGCAGAGGAGAGGAACGGAGTGGGGAGGGAGGGGAGAAAGGAGAGTACCACAGGGTGCTACTTTCATGGGTGAAAGGGGAGAAAGGAGAGTACCACAGGGTGCTACTTTCATGGGTGAAAAGGGAGCAAGGAAAGGACTGCAGAGGCATCCTCAAGGATGGGAACTAGATGGAACCCAGGGCTGAGCTGGGAGCAGCAGAGAAGGATGACAGGTTACAGGAGGCTCACAAAGGGAGCCTGGTGCTGCGAGCGGACTCAGCAATTTCAGGTTCCTAAACTAGGCTGAATGAGACCCTGCTTCAGGACCCGGGATTTCCTGTTGCTCAGGGGATTAGGCTGTGAGATGCAGCACCCTCAGCATGAATGATACGGGATAGGTGGCTGATCTCGACTCCAAACTAGAAAACATCAGAAAAATGTGTGACATGCACGCTCCTCTACTACAGAAGGAACGTGTGGAAGGGAAGGAGTAGAAGGAAGGTGCTGGGAAGACTTTGCCTGGGGGTGGAAATAGGAGGATGGGAAGCCATCAACTAGTAACCTTTGGAGTCAGGTATTTAGAGACCACCGGAATGGTGCTGTGGCTACATCCAGGCCAACGGGCCAGAAATCAGGTATTGACATGGGAATTGGTTGGCTTTAGGTACAAGAAAGAAGATGCCCAGTGAGAGGTCCAAGGTGCTGCCTGTTAGGTTTTGAAATTTAGCAGAGATGTCATTCTGGGCAGCGCTAAGGGCATGTCCATGTGCTGCATTTGCTGGGAAAGTGACTCTCCAGGGCCCAGACAGAAGGAGGGTCACTGTGAGACACCAGTCAGCTCCACTTAGCACTCCCTGGCTCCCCTGCTGGCCTGTGAGCCCACGGGTCACTCACCCCGGCCAGCAGTAGACTCTCCCCAGCTGGCAGTGGGAGAGATTCCATCAAGTTCTCAGTTGAGTCAATGGGTGAGTAGAGGTGCCCATGTGTCGGCTTATGTCGGCTCATGTGGGGTCTGAGGCATATACAATTGGAGGAGTCTTATGTGGGGTCTGAGGCTTATACAATTGGAGGAGTCTTCTTTACAAAAAAGAGTACAAAGTTGAAAATACATAATTAGGTACCAAAGAGAATATGTATTTTCTCTCTATGTGAGAAAGAAAGAAGTGAAATCACAATAAATAACAAATACTAAAAAGGACAAGTAGCAAACATCATGAAATCCAGAAAAATAGCCTAATATTTTAATTAATTAACTCCCCGACACTCCTCTATGATATCTTGATTGTGGGAGACAGAATAATGGCCCCCAAAGACATCCATATCCTAATCCCCGGAACATGTGAATATGTTTCCTTATATTGGCAAAAGGGTCTTTGCAGCTGTGATTGAGGTTGCAGACCTTGAGACAGAATTAGTTACCCGGAGTTATCCAGGTGGGCTCCATCTAATTACCAGAGTTCTCAAAAGGCTTTCCTGGGTTTATTCAGAGAAAGAGATACGATGATATACAGACTGCCAACAAACACATGAAAGAATGCTCAACATCATTAATTATTAGAGAAATGCAAATCAAAACTACAATGAGATATCATCTCACACTGGTCAGAATGGCCACCATCAAAAAATCTAGAAACAATAAATGCTGGAGAGGGTGTGGAGAAAAGGGAACACTCTTGCACTGCTGGTGGGAATGTGAATTGGTTCAGCCACTATGGAGAACAGTATGGAGGTTCCTTAAAAAACTACAAATAGAACTACCATATGACCCAGCAATCCCACTACTGGGCATATACCCTGAGAAAACCATAATTCAAAAAGAGTCATGTACCACAATGTTCATTGCAGCTCTATTTACAATAGCCAGGAGATGGAAGCAACCTAAGTGTCCATAATCGGATGAACGGATAAAGAAGATGTGGCACATATATACAATGGAATATTACTCAGCCATAAAAAGAAACGAAATTGAGTTATTTGTAGTGAGGTGGATGGGCCTAGAGTCTGTCATACAGAGTGAAGTAAGTCAGAAAGAGAAAGACAAATACTGTATGCTAACACATATATATGGAATCTAAGAAAAAAACAAAAAAATGTCATGAAGAACCTAGGGGTAAGACGGGAATAAAGACACAGACCTACTAGAGAATGGACTTGAGGATATGGGGAGGGGAAGGGTAAGCTGTGACAAAGTGAGAGAGTGGCATGGACATATATACACTACCAAACGTAAAATAGATAGCTAGTGGGAAGCAGCCGCATAGCACAGGGAGATCAGCTCGGTGCTTTGTGAACACCTAGACGGGTGGGATAGGGAGGGTAGGAGGGAGACGCAAGAGGGAGGGGATGTGGGGATATATGTGTACATGTAGCTGATTCACTGTGTTAAACAGCAGAAACTAACACCATCGTACAGCAGTTATACTCCAATAAAGATGATAAAAAAAAAGAACCCCAAATGGCTCACATTTGGCTTCTGAGCCGTAGTTTGCAAACCCCTTGTTTAGACTAAGTTTATTATATAACTAAAATGTATTTTAAATAAGTGCTTTTGTTGTATGGGAAAATAATCTTTTGTATTAACCAACTAATTAAATAAGCTGTAGCCTCTGGGGCCTTGCTTAGAATATTTTAGACTCTGGACATATCTTTAGAGACCAAACACCCATCCCAGTGGAGATAATCCATTTACCTTGGCCATCTCGGTGGTGACCATTGGCCTTCCCAGCAGCAGAGTCGCACAGCCATCCATGGGATGGCGGGGATAGTGCCTGCCGCACGTGACTCACTGAGTCAAGGTTCAGTGGCCTCAGAGGTGACTCCTGACCATCCCCAGATGTGGAGTTGCCTTAAAGCAAAGTCTCTGGCCATAGGCTCAGCCAGGCTGGGCTGTGAGGTGGGGAGGAGGGCTTGGTGGTGCTGACACCTGTAGGAGAGGCTCGGTTCTATGGGACAAGGTGCCTCTCCTGGCAAGTGGAGACAGAAAACTCACTGGGGCAAAGCCAGTGCAGCCCCAGGGCTGTGCAGTGTGTGGCAGGCCTAGGAGGGACCCTCACTGAGGACTTGAGGCCCTGTGACTGTCACGCTGCTTTGTCTCAGCCGTGGTCCCAGGGTCTGCCAACGCTAATTCAGCAGGCTGAGCGGAACCAGGGCTGGGATGCTCCTACTGTCTAGCTCCCACAGTCCCCAACCGTGGTATCTTCTGGGTCAGGAGGCTCCAACTGCAACAGAGAGTGGGCTGAGTGTATGTATGACTCATGGCGGTTCATTACGGTTGAGGTTTCCACTGTGATTATTTCTCTAGGAGGCAAGTGCAGGATCAGGAAGCATTGTGAATGAGACTCAGTATTAAGTGATTCCCTTCATGATTTTTTCCACCCCAGAAATGTGGAGAGCAGCAAGGCCAACACATACACATCCCACAGCGATGTTGACCTCAAACTTAAGATACATTTGTGTTCCCACACTTCTTTCACATGGAACTGGGGGCAGCAGCAAAAGAGAAAGAAAAACCATACCTGTTAGGTGGTAACTTCTTTGCTGTGACTTCTCCTTTGAGGTCCACTTTGAACAATCAGGAATAAAGGATCAATCAAAACATCAATATCCCTGAAGTAGTTGCCTTGTTAAAGACTGGAGCATTAGCTTAATCTTTTGCTTTTCACAGGAGTGAACAAACACTTCACTTGGGCGAGAGGCTGCCTCTCTTGTCAGGGCAGTGCTTCCTCTTCCCTGTGCTGTAGTCATAGGTTATTATTTCCCAGGATCTGAGCCAATCTTGTCTGTCACCCACATTTCAGTCCAGGTCAGAGGGAGGCTGTAAGTGCCCCCCATCTGGCACTACTAAGTCCCAAGTCCAGTACTTGAACTTGCAAGTGACCAGATTACCGTATTTACTCTCATTATGTGCCCCTGACTTTTTCTCTCGGATGTCTTCACTGTAAAACACAGGAGAAGGGGAGGAATGTTGCTAGTATCTGCTTTGTCTAATTAGTTCTGAGCAAATTTCATGCATCTGAGGGGCTCTGCACTCTAGCCCCCAGGGCAAAGTTAATTCGAACTTAGATCTCCAAACACTTCTTTCTTTGTCTGAGCCACCTTCCTGGATAGGGTTACTTACTTGAAACTGCATGTTTGTGTAAGAGAGAGAAGCAGGCAGGGAGAGGGAAGGAGTCTGAGATGAGGGGTCTGAGCACAGCTCACAAGAGTGTGACCTGTGGCTCTGACCTCAGGACGCTGGCTGACCAGGAGCAGGGAGCATGGAGCGTGGGGAAAGGTTCTCAGGGTTCTTTCCTCCACCAGGCCCTGCCAGCAGCCAGCAGCCCCGCGTTCCTCAGCCTAATCCTTCGGGCTCCCAGCAGCAGCTGCCGATGGCTGTTCTAGCTCTCAAGGGAAAAGAGGAGACGGAAGCCCGAAGTGGTGAGTTTCACAGGATATGTTTCTCCCACTTGCTTTGTTCTTAAGGATGCTTTATGGCAGATGTAGGGAGTGGGCTAGATACATGTTTCAGACAACAGTAAGAGGGTTCTGGCCTCGAAGAAGGAGGGGGAGAGGAAGGGGAGAAGAACTATTGATTAGATGGTGGTGGTGGGGGGGGGGATGCGGGGGAGAGAACTAGGGATTCCCAAAAAATTATTGTGGCAATCTTCGTGTGAAAATTTCAGATTCCTTACACTTATTTGCTGATTTAAATTGTTTTTGTTTTGAATTCATGTCTTAATCCAGCCCTCCTGATGAGAAGAGCAAGAATATCTAAGTATGGTTTTTGTTTGGTTGGTTGGTCTTTAGTTAAATTGGTTTGTCTCTTCTACTCAGTTTGCCCCTCCCAGGGGATAAGGGGGATTTGAGTCTGGGACTTCCTAGGGGTCAACGTTTCTCAAGTGCTTGCTTGCTTTGCTCCTCCCAGCCAAGCGCAGAGAATAGGGCAGCTCACACAGCCCACTGCAAGAGATCTGCAGCAGCAGTGGTGACTGGGACCCCTGGGCATGGAGCTCTTTTCTTTCAGTCAAGATTCTGACTGTCCACGGGGGATTCTGCTAAGACTGGGAAGCACTGAATTATACATCCCACTGGTTGGGAGGTTGACTTGGGCCTTGGACAGGAAGAACCTAGAATAAGTGAAATACTGGATCCTGGTCCCAATGGAAGCAGCCTCTCTAGTGTGCCCTGAGGGCTGCATGTTGGGCCCCGTGGCACCTCTGGTACCCTGATAAGCTATGACCAGAAGGTCATGACCACAGCCACATGGGGTTGGAAGGCTGAAAATGGTTAGGAACTAATCCCAGGAGACTTTATTTCCACGATTCAAAGTAGGTCTTTCTGGGAGCTAAGGAGATAATTAGGGCAGTGAAAATAATCTTGTAGGACACTATAATGGTAGGTACATGTCATTATACATTTATCCAAACCCATAGAATGTACACCACCAAGAGTGAACTCTGATGTAAACTCTGGACTCTGGGTGATTATGATGTGTCAATGTAGGTTCATTGATTGTAACAAATGTCCAGTTGTTACCGAGTCCAAGCTCGCTCTGCTGGGTGCACAGCAGGCCAATAAATCGGAGACGAGGTGTTGAGGTGAGGAGTACAACTTTATTCAGAAAGCCAGCAGACGGAGAAGATAGCAGACTAATGTCTCAAAGTAACCATCTTGTCGGGGGTCTGGATGCCAGTTTCTTTTATAGCATAGAGAAGGGGAGGAAATGAGGAAGTAAAGTAAAAAGGCCATAAGTTTTGCAAATATCCCCTGGAATGGCCAGCCTCGGTGAGTGGATGTGTTAATTTCTTCTTTCTTGCAGCCATCCACAGGTGGACAGGGTCAGGATGCCTCCCTGAACAAAGGCACTTTGGTTTAACATTCAGGCAGAGGGGTAGGGTTCCCTGAGGCAGGCCATTGTGTATAGACAGTATCATTTTAGTGAACAAAAGCAATGGGAAGCAAAGGTTAAAGTAGAAGAAACAGATCCAACATGGAGTCAGATTTGGCTCTTCCCTGTTACACCATTTTGGTGGGAGCCTGTGCAAGTGGGGGTCAGAGAGTATATGTGGACTCTGTACCTTTCTTTCAGTTTTGCTGTGAAACTAAAACTGCTCTAAAAAAACCCAAAGTCTTAAAAAAAGAAGTAGGCCCTTTTGTAAAGACAGGCATTTCTGTGTCCAGGAGAAAAAGGCAGATCCCAGCTCAGGTAAGGCAGCTTGCCAGAAGTCCTTGGGTCATGGGTAAAATACATAGCTTTCATCTCTCAGTCCTTCCTGGCTCACAAGGGCCTGGTCTTAGCTCTCTTATAAAAATAGCAAATTATTTACAGTAAGGAACAGGGAACTAAGAACAGGTAATAAAACCACTGAGGCAAAGAAACTATTCTCAGGTTTCTGCAGGGATCTTCTGGATCCCTTTTCCTTTGGGTCTCTTGTGTGGTCAGAAGACAGGAAAAAGGCTGCAGGACTGCCAGGCCTCTTGAGTCTATAAGGGCAGTTTTAACTTTAGGCACAGCTCTAAGCTAAGGAACACCCAGAAACTACACTCGTGTTATTAAGAACAGCACACTGATGTCCCCAGATGAGTCAGCTTCAAGCACAGCTGAAAAGTAGAAGTTTTGAGTCCCCGACCTATATTCTACTCTTTTGCAGCAACCAGAAATGTGAAGCTCTTAAGCTGCTGGTAACAGAAAAGCATATATGATAAACCTAGGGAGTTTCCTTAGTGTGAATCCACTTAATGTTTTACCTCCCTCTGAGGAATATTTGTATTTTAAAGAAGAACAGAGAGAGTCAACTAAAGGAGAAATGTGTGGACAGGGAATGTTGCTCACCATCCCAGGTCTACAAGGATCAGGCCATGAGCCACTGTAGCAGTGCCCCCTGAGGGGAATTTCGGATGGAGAAAGATAGCAAACGTCCTGTGCCCTGGACACTGGCTCTTGATAGTTAAGATGCATATCTAAGGAATAATTTCAATGAGTCTAGACTCTTGCATCTTCCCATACATAGAAAAGCACTAAAATCATTAACTTGATATGTCTGTTCTTTGTGATTCACAGTAATCTTTTGATGTTCGACCACATGTTTGTTTTGTTTTGTTTTGTTTTTCCAGCCCCCAAACTCTTATATATCCTGGCTCCTCACCTACCTCTTCAGAGTAGTTTCTCGGAGCATCTGAGAGGCCATCTCCCAGTATATAGTCCTCAGTAAGATCCCCAAATAAAACTTTTCCACTAATGGTATAAATTCAGGTCGAGCCTGAGGAAAATAGATGTTTATCAACTAGATGGGTATCCTTCTCAAAATCTCTTAAGATTCCCCCGGGGTGTACTCTAGGAGACCCCTGGAACAGGGGGCAGCCAGGGCAGGACACATGGAGGTGCAACTCTGACCCACGTGAGGCAACCCTAGAGGCACCCTCTCCCTTTTTGTCCTTGGGTGGAGATAGAAAAGACCCAAGAAGACAAGGAATAGGAACCTTCTCTTTGAATGTGGTCCCATTTTTCATAAGTGGGAGCAGTGCCAAGAATCTTCCTTTCCTAGAAATGGCAGGTTTCAGCAACTGGGGGAGCTACTAAACTTGAGTTTCAGCTGTTCCAGACCCTATAATTGCTCCAAGGCACCATCAGTCATACTTGTGGTCGTGAAGCCGAATCCAGCCTCTGTACCCTGACACTGAATTAAATCTCAGAGACAGAGTTTGGAGTGAAGTAGAAAAGAATAGTCTTATTGCTTTGCCAGGCAAAGGGGGCCACAGTGGGCTAATGCCCTCAAAACTCTGTGTCCCCACCTGGAGGGGGTAGTGAAGAGTTTTATAGTAATGGTTCAAAGAGGGCGTGGTCAGCTCATGGACATTCTTCTGATTGGCTGGTGGTGAGGTAAGTGGGTGGCAGCATCATCATCCTTCTGGTTCCAAAGGGTCTGTGGTCTATGTGCTTGTGGGCAGCATACCGTTAACTTCTCCCACCTGGTGGGGCTTCCCTATCTGCACAACAGCTCAAAGATATTGTTATGTATATCCCCTGAGGCGGGGACCAGGACCCTGCCCCAAGGCTGCACTATTGTTCCTCTTGACTGCTCCTCCCTTGTCTCTGCATCTCCTCCCTTCCCTAATTAGCATCTGTTTGAACCTGCCTGTTGGAACTCAGGGGAGGTCAAGGAGGCTGAATGAAGCCTATTTCCTGTAATTAAGAAATGGGGGCACAGAAAGGCTTTTGTGCCCAGGAGCCCCACAAGTCCTGCTCAGTATCAGTTGAGACCCAGTATCTCTCATCTCAGAGTCTTGGAACACTGGTTTCCCTTCATTCATGAGTTATATTGCAGAATGTGATACCTGTGTCTGATTTTGCTACTAGGTTATAATCTCCCTGAGGGCAGAGCCCCTTACCTGTTTTGTACCACATTCATTTGGTGAATGCTCTGTTCAGTTCAATAATTCTTTTAAAGATGGTCTTTCCTAACACTACTTTAATAAAGTTCTGTTTTGATTGAAAAGGAGAAAAAAAATCAGCTCACAACCACCTTGAAAGAATCTTCCTTGCAGCTCACGATAGCATTGAACGAAACTCATGCTTACTTTTAATTTATTATTAAATGAATTAATATTTAAATGAGTAAAATCTTAAATTTTAATTTTTTAAAACTTACGTACACAATGATGGCAAAAGTCATGATAGAGATAAATTATATTTTGACAGTAAAGAAATACTTGGGTATTAAATATATATGGAATTACCTAAAAACTAAGATATGATTTGGACTTTTAAATTTATTTTTAAATAAATCACTATAATATATAAGAGGGATAAAGGAATTGAGGAAAGAATGTGAAAATCTGCAGTCTGGTAACACAACAGTGCCTCTTTCTGGCAATATTAATGACAATGACCTTCTCTCAACAGCTGTAGTTAGTTTCCTTTAGTCCTTGTCCTTGGTTTTCTTTTATTCTTTGAGTATATTTAAAACAGTTTTTAAAAAGTTTTTGTCTAGTAAGTTCAATATCTGAGCTTCCTCATGGACAGTTTTGTCAGTTCTTGTTTTTTCCTTTGAATGGATCATACTTTACCACTTCTTTGTATGCTCTGTGATTTTTTTTGTTGTTGAAAATTTGACATTCAAATATTATAATGTGTTAACTCTGGAAGCCAGATTCTTCCTGTCCCCCTGGGTTTGCTTTTCTTAATTGTTGAAGGCTTAGCTTATATTCAGTTAGTGTTTGACAGAGATTTCCTTGAAATCCAGGAGCTAAACAAAACAAAACAAACCCCCCACCTTTCCTACTCTTTGTGGAGTGGCTTGTCCTAGGGCACTCCTTTTAACACCTAGCCATTTGCAGCTCTCCCTCAGCCCTCACTTCCTGCTTGCGCTGAACTTTGGAGAGCAGCCAACTATAAAAGCTTAGGGTCTTCTCAAGTCTTTTACACTTTTGAATGGTCCTTATTTCCCAAAGAATCTCTCCCTGGCTTTTCCTCCAAGGCCTTAGGCAGTCTGTTGTATGTCTCCACCTGAATCTTTTGTCCCCAGGAAGCTGTGGATTTTTTGTTTGCCTTACAGAGTTCTTGAGCAGTGCTTGTCACACACACACACACACACCCTTCCCCATGTGGGTTACAAGTGAGTCAAAACAGAGAGAGCACTTTACACAGTCCTTCATTTGGCCTCCAGACAGGTTAGGACAGACAAACACAATAATTAGTGAATAAGGTCTGCTCTGCTCCCTCCAGAACCAGGGACCAGGGGTCCACACTGGGAATACAGGCTGCTGATTTCAAGACTGCTGCTGAGCCAGGGAGGGGAGGTAGCAAGAAAAGTAAAACTGCCACAGAGCTTTCCTACCGTTTTTAAGCGGCCTTTTTCTTAATTCAGCATTTGCTTGGTTGACGTAAACTTCTGACTCTTCTCAAGAGTTCTGGCAAAGTTGGTTCTGACAGGTGCTGCTTGTTTGTCAGTGTTTGTGTGGAGGGACAGGAGTTTGGAGCCGCCCATTCTGCCATTTTGCTGACATCAGTGCTCGTGGATGACTCACTTCTTAACTTCTTTGTGTTTGTCTCAGTTCCTTTTTCTGTACAGGAGATGATACAGGGAGCTTGTGGTGAGGCCTTCCTTTTGAGAGAAATGATCACTAAAACAAAAAAAACCTATTCCAGAAGTCTGTCAACTGAAAAAAAAATGCACAACCTAAAAGTTGAGAATTATGATTTATTCGAGGATATTACTGAGGATTATAGTGTGTAAACAGCCTCTTAGATAGCTTTGTGGAACTTTCCAAAGAGGTAAGGGAGGAGCCAGGATATAAAGGGGGTTTTGCTGGAAAAAAAAAAAAAATGTAGTTGAACATGAAGAGATTACTGCAAATCACAAAAAAATCCAGACATTTCAAGTTAATGATTTTAGTGCCTTTCTGTGTATGGGAAGATGCAAGGGTCTGGGTTCATTGAGATTATTCCTCTGACATGCATCTTAACTGTCTAGGGCCAATAGCCTATTTTTCTCCATCCTGAATGCCCCTCAGGGTGCACCGTTGATGGTAGCTGCAGTGACTGATGGCTTGTGAGGCATTCTTCGTTTACTAAAATGGCAGACAACATTTTTTTTTGTCCACAAGCCCAAGACCTTTTTGTGTTGGGCTTTGCATCCACATTGGCCATAATGGTGAACGACGTCTCCCCAGAAGGAGCTGTAGGCATCCATCAGTTTGTTTTTTAGTTTATGATTAGTACTTTTTGGTTCCTGTGCAGGTAAATCATGAAGATATTCTCCTATGTTTTCTTCTAAGAGGTTTATAGTTTAAGCTTTTAACTTAATTCTGAGATCCATCTCAAATTAGTTGTGTTTGGTGTAATGTGTTAAGATTCATTTTCCTCCCTTTCATTTATTCACTAGTTCCAGCATCATTTGTTGAAAAGACAATCCTTTCCCCATTACACAGCTCTGGCACATTAGTCAAAACTCATTTAACTATATATGCCTGGGCCTAAGCCTGGACCCCCGTTTCTGTAACATTTATCTAGTTGTCTATCCTTATGCCAATATCACAGTGTTTTGATGGAAACTTTATAGCAAGTCTTGAATTCAGGTGCGTGGACCATTCAGCTTTGCTTAAAACTGACCTATGTCCATTACATATAAAATTCAAAATCAACTTATCAAAGTTACTAAAATGCTTGTGGTATTTTGATTGTTATCATTAAATCTATAGATCAATTTGGGGAGAATCAACATCATCATAATGTTGAGTGCTCCAATAAGTGAATGTGGTATATCTCTCTATTTATTTAGGTCACTTATTTTTTCACAGTGTTTTGTAATTTTCAGTGCAGAGAGCTTGCATATCTTTTGTTAAATTTATTATTAAGTATTTAGGTTTTTATACTGTTATTATAAATCAAAATTTTTCATCTTCTAATTGTTGCTAACACACACACACACACACACACACACACACATACATATACACATACACATACACATATTTTTCCTTCCTCTGTATATTGCCCTGTGTCTGGTGACTTTGTTAAATAGCTCCAATAGTTGCTCCTTAGTACTCCTTAGGTTCTTCCATGTTAAAAAAAAAACATGTTTTCTGTGAATAATGACAGTTTTACTTGTTCCTTTCCAATCTTTATGCTTTTTTCTTGCCTTATTGAACCATTTGGAACCATTACTACACAATTGAATAGAAGTGTGGTGGGGTGTATGTCCTTGACTTGTTGCCAGTTTTGAGGTGGGGGGCATCCACTATTTCACCATTGCCTGTGATGCTAGCTTTAGGTTTTTGATAGATGCTTTTGTCAGATTGAGGAAATTTTTTTCTATTCCTAGTTTTTTTGAGAATTTCTGATCATGAATCAGTGGAATTTTGTTGAATTTTTCTTCAGTTATAGAGATCATAATGATCTCCTTTTTCTCTATTAATATGGTAAATTGTACTGAT
Source organism: Delphinapterus leucas (assembly GCF_059928025.1). Taxonomy (NCBI): domain Eukaryota; kingdom Metazoa; phylum Chordata; class Mammalia; order Artiodactyla; family Monodontidae; genus Delphinapterus; species Delphinapterus leucas. The sequence goes on along the minus strand of NC_143132.1, from coordinate 65,970,536 downwards.
TTTTTGAATGTTGAACCAACCTTGCATTTTTGGAATAAATCCACTTGGTCCTGATGTATTGTCCAGGTTTTTGTTTTTATAGTGCTGGATTTGATTTGGTCACATTTTGTTAATGACTTTTGCATCTACATTAATGAGAAATACAGATCTGTAAATTTATTTTCTTATCTTTGTCAGGTTTTGGTATCATGGTTATATTGGCCTTTTAAAACATGATAGTTAAGTGTTTTTATTTTCTGAAGGAATTTGTGTAAAATTGGTATTGGTATCTTTATCTGATGAATTCACCATTGAAACCATTTGGTCCTAGAGGTTTCTTTGTGGAAGGTTTTTTGATAACGAATTCATTTTACTTAATAGGTATAGAGCTATTCAGATTTTCTATTTGTTGTCGTATCTGTTTTGGTAAATTCTATATTTCAAGGACATTGTCCATTCCAGCTAAAATATCAGATTTATTGTCTAAGTCCTCAAAATGTTCCCTTATTAATCTTTTAATGCCTGTATGATCTGTAGTGACATTCTTTCCTTCACTGTAGTGATACCTTCCCCTAGTCTCTTTTTTTTTTTCTGGATGGTAACATTAGGATTTTTTTAACTGAGATATAGTTGATTTACAATATTACATTAGTTTCAGGTGTACAATATAGTGATTCAGTATTTTTATAGATTATACTCCATTTAAAGTTATTACAGAATAATGGCTATATTTTCCTGGGATGTACAATATATTCTTGTTACTTATTTATTTTGTAACATAGTAATTTGTGTCTCTTAATCCCATACCCCACTCGCCCCTCCCCGCATTCCCTCTCTCCACTGGTAACCACTAGTTTCTTCTCTGTATCTGTGAGTCTGTTTCTGTTTTGTTATATACATTCATTTGTTTTATTTTTTAGATTTCACTTATAAGTGATAATGTTGAGTATTTGTCTTTCTCTATTTCACTAAGCATGATATTCTCTAGGTCCATCCATGTTTTTGCAAATGGTAGAATGCAGTTCGTTTGTTTTGGCTGAGTAATATCCCGGTGTGTGTGTGTGTGTGTGTGTGTGTGTCTGTGTGTCTGTGTGTGTGTGTGTGTGTGTGTGTATCACACCTTATTTATCCATTCATCTGTTGATGGACATTTAGGTTTTTTCCATATCTTGGCTATTGTAAATAATGCTGCTGTGAATATTGGGGTGCATGTATATTTTTGAATTAGCATTTTCATTTTCTCTGAGTATATACCCAGCAGTGGATTTGCTGGATCATGAGGTAGTGCTACTTTTTGATTTTTAAGGAACCTACATATCGTTTTCCATAGTGGCTATACCAATTTAAAATCTCACCAACAGTATACTAGAGTTCCCTTTTCTGCACATCCTAACCAATGTTTGTTAGTTGTAAACTTTTTGATGATAGCCATTTTAGGCAGGTGTGAGGTAATACCTCATTCTGTTTTTGATTTGCATTTCTCTGATGATTAGTGATATTGAGCATTTTTTTCATGTGCCTGTTGGCCATCTGAATATCTTCTTTGGAAAAATGTCCATTCAGGTTTTCTGCCCATTTTTTAATTGGGTTCTTGGTTTTTTGATACTGAGTTTTATGAGATGTTTATAAATTTTGGACATTAACCATTTATCTGTCATATCATATGCAAATATTTTCTTTGCTTGTAGGTTGTCTTTTCATTTTGTCAGTGGTTTCCTTTGCTGTGCAAAAGCTCTTAAGTTTAACTAGTTCCCATTTGTCTATTTTTGCTTTTTTTTCTTTTGCCTTAGGAGACTGATCCAAAAAAATATTACTACAATTTATGTCAAAGAGTTTTCCATCAATGTTCTCTTCTAGGAGTTTTATTGTTTCCGGTCTTACATTTAGGCCTTTCAGCCATTTTGAGTTTTTTTTTTTTTTTTTGCGGTAGCGGGCCTCTCACTGCTGCGGCCTCTCCCGTTGTGGAGCACAGGCTCCAGAGGCACAGGCTCAGCAGCCATGGCTCACGGGCCCAGCCGCTCCACGGCATGTGGGATCCTCCTGGACCGGGGCACGAGCCTGTGTCCCCTGCGTCGGCAGACGGACGCTCAACCACTGCGCCACCAGGGAAGCCCTTGAGTTTATTTTTGTATATGGTGTGAGGTAATGTTCTAATTACATTGTTTTACGTGTAGCTGTCCAGTTTTCCCAGCCCAACTTGTTGAAGAGACTATCTTTTCTCCATGGTATATTATTGCCTCCTTTGTAGTAGATTAATTGACCATAGATGTGTGGGTTTATTTCTGAGCTCTCTGTGATGTTCCATTGGTCTATGTGTCTGTTTTTATGCCAGTACCATGCTGTTTTGATTACTATAGCTTTGTAGTATAGTCTGAAGTCTGGAAGAGTTATACCTCCAGCTTTGTTCCTTTTTCTCAGGATTACATTGGCAATTTGGGGTCTTTTGTGGTTCCATATACATTTTAGGATTATTATTACTTTATTTATTTATTTATTTTGTTTTTTTGGCTGTGTTGGGTCTTCACTGCATGCAGGCTTTCTCTAGTTGCGGCGAGCGTGGGCTCCTCTTTGTTGCGGTGCATGGGCTTCTCATTGCGGTGGCTTCTCTTGTTGTGGAGCATGGGCTCTAGGTGCGTGGGCTTCAGTATTTGTGGCACGTGGGCTCAGTAGTTGTGGTGCACGGGCTTTAGAGTGCAGGTTCAGTAGTTGTGGTGCACAGGCTTAGTTGCTCCATGGCATGTGGGATCTTCTTGGACCAGGACCTGAACCTGTGCCCCCTGCATTGGCAGGCGAATTCTTAACCACTGTGCCACCAGGGAAGCCCCAAATTTTAGGATTATTTGTTCAGTTGTGTGAAAAATGTCATGAGTGTTTTGATAGTGGTTGTATTAAATCTGTAGATTGCTTGGGTAGTATGGTCTTTTAAACAATATTAATTCTCCTAATCCAAGAACACAGGCTATCTTTCCATTTCTTTATGTCATTTTCAAATTCCTTCATCAATATATTATAGTTTTCAGAATACAGGTGTTTCATCTGTTAGGTGAAGTTTATTGCTAGGTATTTTATTTTTTTGGTGTGATTGTAAATGGAATCACATTTATAATCACACCAAAAAGAATAAAATACCTAGAAATAAACTTCCCTGATTGTTTCCTTAATTTTTCTTTCTGATAGAATTATTTGTGTATACAAAAGCAACAGATTTCTATATGTTAATCTTGTGTCTGGCAAATTTACTGAATTAATTTATTAGTTCTAATAGTTTTTGGTGGAAACTTCAGGGTTTTCTATATATAGTATCATGTCATGTGCAAATAGTGACAGTTTTACTTCTTCCCTTCCAATCTGGATGCCTTTTTTCCTTTTTCTTGTCTAATTGCTTTTGTTAGAACTTCCAATATTATGTTAAATATATGTGGCAGGAGTGGGCATCCTTGTCTTGTTCCTGATTTTAAAGGAAAAGTTTTCAGTTTTTCACTGTTGAATATGATGTTAGCTATGGGTTTGTCATAGATGGCCTTTATTATGTTGAGGTTTGTTCCCTCTATACCCACTTTGATGAGAGTTTTTATCATGAATGGATGTTGAGTTTTGTCAAATGCTTTTCTCTGTCTGTTGTGATAATTGTGTGATTTTTTTCCCTTCCACTTGTTAACGTGGTGTATTACATTGATTGATTTGTGAATATTGAACTGTTCTTGCATCCCTGGAATAAATCCCACTTGATTATGGTTTGTAATCCTTTTTATATACTTTTGGATTCAGTTTGCTAATATATTGTTCAGGATTTTTGCATCTATATTCATAAAGGATATTGGCCTGTAATTTTCTTTTTTGTGGTATCTTTGGTGTTGGTATCAGGGTAATGGTAGCCTCATAGAATCAATTTGGGAGTGTTCCATCTCTTCAGTATTTTGGAATAGTTTGAGAGGTATAGCTATTAGCTCTTCTTTATATGTTTGGTAAAATTCCCCTTTGAAGCTGTCTGGTCTTAGACTTTTGTTTGCTGGGATATTTTTATTACAAATTCCATTTTACTATTAGTGATCGGTGTGTTCAGATTGTCTATTTCTTCCTGATTCAGTCTTGGAAGTTTGTAAGTTTCTAGAAATTTGTCCATTTCTTCTAGGTTGTCAAATATGTTGGTGTATAACTTCGTAGTATTCTCTTATTTTTTAAAAAAATTTCTATTTTTTTGGCTGCATCAAGTCCTAGTTGTGGCATGCAGGATCTTCACTGAGGCATGTGGGATCTTTCTTTGTGGTGCGCAGCTTCTTCGTTGTGGCATGCGGGCTTCTCTCTAGTTGAGGTGCATGTGCTTTTCTCTAGTTGTGGCGTGAGGGTTTTTTTTCTCTCTGGTCATGGCGCACAGGCTCCAGAACATGTGGAATTTTTCAGTCATAATTTCATTGTATACATTTTCACCCCTTTTTCTCTCTCTTCTCTTTCTGGACCCCTCTATTGCAAATATTGGTACACTTGATGTTATCCAGAAATCCTTTAAACTGGTTTCATTTTTTAAAATTTGTTTTTTTGCCATTCTGATTGGGTGATTTCCATTATTTTTTCCAGATCACTATGAGTTCTGTAATACCTAGTCTGCTACTCATTCCTTCTAGTGTGTTTTTCATTTCAGTTATTGTATAATTCAGTTCTGACTAGATCTTTTTTATATTTTCTAATTCCTCATCAGTATTCTCACTGTGCTCATCTATTCTTTTCCCTAATTCAGTTATCATTCTTATTACTAATGCCTTGAATTCTTTATCTAGATAAAAAATTTATCTAGTAAATTGTTTCATTAGTTGTTTATTTCAGGGGTTTTCTCTTGCTCTTTCAATTGAGATAAATTCCTCTGTCTTCTCATTTTTCTTATGTTTCTCTGTCTCTGAAATTTGTGTAAGTTACACAACATGTGGGCTCTGTAGTTTGTGGCATGCCTCTCTCTCATTAAGGCATGCTAGCTCAGTAGTTGCAGCACATGGACTTAGTTGCCCCATGTCATGTGGGACCTTAGTTCCCCAACCAAGGCTCAAACCTGCATCCCCTGCATTGGAAGGCAGATTCTTTACCACTGGACTACCAGGGAAGTCCCTTCTCTTACGATTTTTTGTATCTCTGTGATACTGGTTGTTATTTCTTATTTTGATAACTCTTTCATTTCCTGTTTTGATTTGGTCCCTCTCTCTTTTCTTCTTGATGAGACTGGCTAAAGGTTTATCAATTTTGTTTATCTTTTCAAAGAACCAGCTCTTGATTTCATTGATCTTTACTATTTTTTCTTTTTTTGGTTTTGGTCTGTATTTTATATATTTCTTCTCTGATCTTTATTGTTTCCTTCCTTCTGCACAGATCCTGACCTGATCACTTGTTTTCCCTTTCTGATTCTGCATGTATCTTTCTTTCAGCCTTGGTTGTACAAGAGTCCTTCTGCAATCTCCACTTAGCTTTCAGTGAGAATTTTTCCACATGTAGATGTATTTTTGATGTGTTTGTGGGGGAAGGTGAGTTCTGCGTCCTCTTACTCCATCTTCTTGATTCAAGTCCCTTCCTCCCATTCTTGACATAGATAATTTGTATTATCTCTTTTTAGAATAAGTATTGCTAGGAGTTTATTCATTTTATTAATAATCTTTTTACGGAATGAAAATTTGATTTTATTACTTTATTGTTTCTATAGGTTTTCTGTTTCATTGATTTCTGTTCTTATCAAAATATCCCTCTTACAACTTACTTTGGATTTACTTTGCTTTTCTTTTTATGTCTTCCCTAGGTGGGAAATTAGATAATTGATTTTAAACTTCTTTTCTAATATGAGTAAATAAAGTCGTACATTTCTCTCTAAGCACTGCTTTAGCTGCAGCCTGTAAAATTCAAAGTTGTATTTTCTCAATCGTTAAGGTCAAAGTATTTTCCCATTTCCAGTGTGAGTTTTTCTTTGAACCAAAGGTTATTCATAAATGTATTGTTTAACCTCCAAATGTTTGGGGGATTTTTAAATAATTTTTTTTTTTTTGCTCCTGATTTCTAATTTAATTATTTCTGTGGCCAGAGAACGTATTCCATAAGATTTCAGTCTTTGGACATTTATTGAGAATTGTTTTATGGCCCAGGATATGGCCCATATTGGTAAATGTCATGTGTACATTTGAAAGCATATGTCCTACAGTGGTTGTGTAGTGTTCTAATTAGTATTAGATCAAGGTGGTGGATAGTGTGTTTCAAATCTTTTATAATTTTACTGATTCCTTGTCTAATTGTTCTGTCATCTATTGAGAAGAAGCTGTTAAATCCCCAACTATGATTTTAGATTTGTCTCTTTCTTTAGTTATGTCAGCTTTGCTTCATGAATTTTGAAGCTCAGTTATTAGGAGCATAAATAATTAAGATTGTTCAGTTTTCCTGATGAATTGATCCTTTTATCATTATAAAATGTCCTTTTTAATCTCTGGTAATACTCCTTGCCTTGAAGCTTTCTTTGCCAGATATAATGAAAGAGCCACTCTAGTTTCCTTGTGTTAAATATTTTCCTGGCGTACTTCTTCCATCTGTTTACTCTGATTATTTCTCTTTTTATATTTAAAGGACTTTTGCAAGTATCATATAGTTGGGTTTTGCATTTTTAAAAAAAAAATCCATTTTGACAATCTGTGCCTTTTATTTGGAGTGCTTATTTAATCCACTTATATTTAATGCATGCTATAGCTGAGTTTAGGTGTGCTATTTTCTTTCTTTTTTTAAACTTAAAAAAAATTAATTAATTAATTTATTTATTTTTGGCTGCATTGGGTCTTCACTTCTGCGCATGGGCTTTCTCTAGTTGCGGCGAGTGGGAACTACCCTTCGTTGCGGTGCACAGGCTTCTCACTGTGGTGGCTTCTCTTGTTGCAGAGCATGGGCTCTAGGTGTGTGGGCTTTAGTAGTTGTGGCTCACAGGCTCTAGAGTGCAGGCTCAGTAGTTGTGGCACACTGGCTTAGTTGCTCTGTGGCATGTGGGATCTTCCCAGACCAGGACTTGAACCCATGTCCCCTGTATTGGCAGGCGGATTCTTAACCACTGCACCACCAGGGAAGTCCCTGCTGTTTGTTTTCTGTTTGTCCCATCTGTGTTGTAGTCTTCTGTTTTTCCATTCTTTCCCTCATCTGGGTTAATTTTTCGTATTCCCAGTCAAGTAGGGATGCATGGAGAACTTGTCTTAACCCTTCCAGGGTCTCTCCCATTAAATTTCTGGTTGGTCTGCTGCTCATCCCAACTGAGACTACATCTTTGGGCTAACAAAGCTGTGGGTTTTCCCTGTTCACTTCTAAGTTCACTAAGTTTGGCATGTAAAGTCACAAGATTTCTCCCCCACTGCCTACCCTAAATCCATTCTTCCCAGTCTGGCAGCAAAGCTGCTGTGTTAGAAGACTACCATTCTTGTTGACTGAGGTAGGTGAGGGGTTGGGGGTGGGTGGGTACTAGACTTCTGTTGTTCTTACTTGAATCTTCAGCAAGTTTTCAATTTGTTGTCCATCTCTGGTAGATTACTGCTGGCCTAAAAATGGGTGTTTTGACAATTTTGTCCAGTTATATACTTTTCTAGTAAGGTGGATTGCTGACCTCTTCTTTCTGTCATAATTGGAAGCTGACTATAATTATGTTTTAATATAATGTCTTTAGCCTTTATTTATTATTTTTTGAAATAAATTTATTTATTTATATTTTTATTTTTGGCTGCGTTGGGTCTTTGTTGCTGCACACAGGCTTTCTCTAGTTGCGGTGAACAGGGGCTACTCTTTGTTGTGGTGCGTGGGCTTCTCATTGTGGTGGCTTCTCTTGTTGAGGAGCACGGGCTCTAGGTGTGAGGGCTTCAGTAGTTGTGACACGTGGGCTCAGTAGTTGTGGCTCACAGGCTCTAGAGCACAGGCTCCGTAGTTGTGGCGCATGGGCTTAGTTGCTCCGTGGCATGTGGGATCTTCCTGGACCAGGGCTCAAACCCATGTCTCCTGCACTGGCAGGTGGCTTCTTAACCACTGTGCCAGCAGGGAAGTCCTTTAACCTTTATTTAAAATAAAAAACAGTGAGGAGAACATTTCTGCATCTTTTCTAAGTCCTCCATTGGAGGTTTCTTAAGTTGAATGTTGTTTGTGCAACGATAAATGGGGTAAGTCCCTTTCAAGATACAGAAGGCCCTTACTCCCTTTATGACTTACTTGGTTCCTTGATAACATTCACCAGTTGAATCATAAAAAGTTAAATATTATTTACTATAAATTAACATTATAAATTAGAATTATGTTCTTAACTCATTTTATAATATAAAATACCAAGACATCATAAATGTTTTCCAAAACCACACAAATATTTGCTTCTACAAACGTTAGGTATGTAGAACTTCATTGAATAAATACTTATTGAGAGATTACCATGTGCCAGAGACTGTGCCAGGCACCAGGATATAAACAAATGAACTCAGGAGATGCAGCTCCTGCCCTCCCTTCAGACCTAAGAGGCCAACTGGTAAAAGAGGTGACTCCATAAGCATTTAGGATCAAGTGTGTTATGTGCCATGGCAGAGGAAGTTCAGGTGTTATGATTGTGCCCAGTATCAGTGTTTGCTCCCGCATTTTTTCCTTTGGAATCCTTGAGGGTTTAGAAATAAAATATCATTGAAACCTGTATTGAAGACATGTCTTCCATGGTAAATCTCTCTGAATGGTAAATGCTTGGGGAGCGACAGTTTCCTTGGGAAAGTCTTTAATTCTAAAACTTGAACGCACATTAGATCACTTGGAAAAGATACCCTTGCCTTGCTCCTCTTCTAAAGATCTGTCTTGATTGGTCTAGACAGAAGCTGAAGAACCCCTTTTTTAAAGTACTCAGATGATTTTAACATGCAGCCATGGTTGAGAACCACCGTGGTCCCCGCTTCCAGTTTTCTTAACATTTGACACCTACAATAAAGATACCTCCTTCTTCAATGGTTTTTTAAGTTTTCTGGGAAATTCTTCTTCATGATACTTATGGCTTCCTTCTAACTTCTGTGTTGTCTGGTAGCGAGGGACCCCTTATTATCAACACTTAGATTCTGCAGAACAAGGGGCACTCATTCCTCTCACTTCTTCACTTATGACAGCATATCCATATTCTCTCTCTCTCTTACTCTTCTCCAGGTAAGATGGAGAAACTCATCTGATTGGTTAGAGATTGAAACCCACTGGGCTACTTTCCATGTATGCTTGCTGCATAAAAGTATTCCAAGTCTTCCTAGTAGATGCAAGTCTCCTTCCAAGTGTGTGCCATAATCTAGAATTGAGGAGGGGGATGAGAGTCAGTAGTGGGAGCTCCTTCTGAACTAACATATACTCAGACTTTAACTTGTCTGGGAGCTCTGTGCTTCGGGAGTTTGGACTCTCCAACAATTTTGTGCCAGCAGTTTCTCATCCCAAAGCGAACCTTTAGTCACACTACAAACTTCTCCCTTGGATTTTACCTTGTCTGTTCTTAAGCATTTTGAAGAGAGGCAGTGCCTTGGTCAAGAAGCACAAGGATCCACTGTGACTAATTATGCATGCATGCAAAAAACTTTTCCCGCCTCAGAAATCAGTTTTTTGTGACTGTGCATTGCTACTGACTGTACTACTGTAGCAACCCCAACCCACTACATGGCCCCAGTTGTCATGATCACGTGGCTTTAAACACAAGTTTTGCTCATCACTCAGGATGTTTTCTTTTCAAGAGCAAAGACTTATTAAAGTTGGGGTGTTTCAACTCAAGTCATTATAAGCAGAGGGCTGCCAGCATCAGGAAAAAGTTTTCCTTTCTTGGTAAACTTCAATTAGCTAATGAGAATTTTGTAATACGTTATAGTGTTCTTTTTGCCTAAACACAAAGCTTAATTTTAGAATACGATACAAGGATAAAGATTTTTTAGAAAATATTCTATTGTAAGTTTCATTATATGTTCTTTATTAGAAGCTGCTTTAAATCCTTTATTGAAGTAGGTATTGATTTCAACTTGAGTTCACTGCTGTATAGCGGGGGTGAGCAAACTATGGCCCATGGACCAAATCTGGCCTGCTACCAGTTTTTGTACCTGAAGCTTTTTTGGAACACAGCCACATTCATTCATTTTTGTGTTATCCATTGCTGCTTTCACCCTAAAATGGCAGAGTTGAGTAGTTGCAACAGAGACCATCTTCCCTGCAAAGTCTAAAATGGTTACCATCTGGCTCTTTACAGAAAAAGTCTCCTGTCCCCTGCTGTTCCCTTCCTCCCACCTTCTACCCCATCATCCCTAACCCGTGTCTTCTCATTCTGTGTTCCCGATTTTCCATTTCACAAGTGAATAATATAACCTCTACCTAGTTAAGGTTAGCAATTTTAAAGGAACAAAATAAAATTCGATTGCCTCTTACTTGTGCAGTACTTTTCTGTCGGTCAGTGATCCTCAAGGCAAACAAAACAAAAAAACAAAAACGTTGCCCCAATCCTAGTTTTCCTAGGATAAGGTAAAACCTTTCAAGTTTGTATGATCAGGTATTTTTTCAGCTCAGGAAATTTTTTGTTATAACTTTGATTATTGTTTCTATTTTATTTGTTTTTGTTTCGTCTGAGAATTCCAACTGCTTGTAGGATTGGTCATCCAGGGCTAGCCTCTGTCTGTTCTTATGATTCCCTGCTTCAGTTTTCTAAGAGGCCATTTCTTTTTGCCTCTTATTAAAAACACCAAGCAGTTTCTAAAGGTTGTTTCCTATAGTAATGTTGTTACCACGTCCAAGCTCGCTCTGCCCGCCACACGACAGGCCAATAAATCAGGAGACGAGGTGTTGAGGCAAGGAATAGTTACTTTATTCGGAAAGCAAAGCTGGCAGATGGAGAAGATGGCAGACTAAAGTCTCAAAATAACCATCTTAGGGGGGTCTGGATGCCAGTTTCTTTTATAGAACAGAGAGGGGGAGGAGGTGAGGAAGTAAAGTAAAAAGGCCATTAGTTTTGCCTGGCTTGGCCAGCATCGGGGAGGGGATGTATTAATTTCTTCTTTTCTGCAGTCATTCACAGGTGGGCAGGGTCAGATTGTCTCCCAGTGAGCTGAACAAAGGCACTTTAGTTTAACATTCAGGCAGAGGGACCATTATGTATGATTATAACAAAAGTTACAAAAAACAAAGGTTAAAGTCAAAGAAACAGATCCAGCATGGAGTCAAAATTGGCTCTTTCCTGTTACAGTTCCCCACTGTCAATGTCCATTCCACAGTATTATGGGAAAAGGGGTGACGACCATCCTAACTGCTTCATCAGATGGATCTTTCTGGGAGTGTCCACCGGCGGTGCCAGTGTTCCAAATGTTGAGATTTGTCTTCTTTTGTTCCTCTTTGGAAAGTGTCTACTTTACACCTAGAGACTTAAAAAATATTCACAACCTAAAAGTTGAGAGTTATGTTTTATTCAGCAGGAATTATTTTAGGAGTTCAAACCCGGGAGGCAACATCTCAAGTTAAGGAATTTGCGCTTTTCCGTGTATGGGAAGATGCAAGAGTCTGGGCTCACTGAAATCATTCCTTTGATAGGCACCACAGCTATCTGGGGCCTGTATCCTGCTTTTTCACATCCTGAGTTTCCTTAGGGCTCACCATAGGGAGTGGCTGCAGTCTGATGGCTGCTAGATGGCAGGTATTCTTTTCCTTCCTGAGTTCCCTCAGGGTTCACCAGCTCACATTGGAGGGCTGCAATCCCCGATGACTGATGTGGCAGGAAATATTCCATTTCTCAAATCCTCCCCTCTTGGTCAGGAATTTGACCAACGTTTTGGAGACATTTCATGATCAAATTTGTCCCACGGCGCTAGGAGGCTCATCCTAGATCAGGCAAAAATTCTTGATATGCCACTCCAGGTGCTAATTTTTGGATTAGGCCCTACTGATAATTAAAGATTCTCTGGATCCTCTGTCTAATTATGATCCAGGAGACATTTTCCCTTGTTGCTTCTTCCCATACCTAGAATCACACTATTACAATTATTTTATGTTATAAATGTGATCTATTTCCTCAAGATGTTAACCATCATCTATTTTGTTGGAGGCCTAGTTACACACTAGGTACTGTAATAGACAACAATCTTATAAAATAGGATAAAAGTAATGCAGCTAGTAACACGGACAAAGTTATAGGGCAGCAGGGAGACACAAAGCACAAACAGTTTGGAAACAAAGAACAAATTAAAGCAATGATTAGCATAACTAGTTGTAATCCAGCTGCAATAAAATATCAAGTCCACAGGAGAGCCAGCTGGAGAGGCCAAATTCTGGCAGGATCAAGTAGAGAGAAAAAGATAAATGTTTCATCTTTGTTCACAAAGACATACTTTATCAACTTGTCTTAGGTCATAGCATAAGAGAAAAGGTTTTTTTGGAAAACAAAGATTAAAGCTAGTATATTTCCCAAAGTCATAAACCATATTCATCAGTTCATTCAGTCCCATGTAATTAATTCCTGTTTATCTGGATGAAGTAATCAGGTTTCCCATTAGTTTTGTCATTTGTTACCCAGTCCAGTGGTATTATCTAAAGGCTATCAGAAACTTATATTTGTTAAAAAGTTTCTTTTTTATGAATCTCCTTGAAGATATGGCAGTTTTGCAAAGTATTACCTTAGCTGCCTATGAATGATGAAGGTCTTAAAAAGGCAAGGTTAAAGATGTGATTACAATTCTTCTTGACAAAGAAGTTTATCCAAGTTGTTGTGACATACAATATTTTAAGATAACAATTAAAATTATAACATTATACCAGGACATACCAAATTTCAGAAACTTTATATAATCTCTAGAATGTCTATATTAGTAACATTTACCATACAGTATAACCTAAGAAGATTTATTACTCATTTGAAAATACTTCCCGTGTAATTTAACATACCAAATGAACCTATCTTGCTTTGGGGTGCTTCAGGAGCCCTTTGAAGAATCCCAAAGTTATCTAGAGTCCAAAAGGACTTCATTAGAATTTGATTTAGGAAGTTTTGTCAAAAAACTAGAGCGTCTAGAACACTCAGTCAGATAGGATCACAGGTCACTGTGAAACAATTGTTATTCATTGACCAAAGTAACAATAAAAGATTCTAAAGGTAAATACAGAACTGATCACTTAAAAGGTAAAGAAACTTAAAAATCTGTTATCAAAGGCAGTTCGACATTTTAAGAAAACTTGTCCTATTAACAGAAAAGCCAGATTCAAGATTTGCACCAGCTTTTAAAAATTCATTTACTCAGTTAAGTTTAATCTCAGCCTGACCATGCATAAAACTCCTTTTACTCAAAACATATTTTGCTCTTTCCTCCTGTATAATGAAATGTTTTATTATTTTCAGTAGCTTTAATTACATATTTAAATTAGAATCCCGACTCTCAAAAAGCTTAATTTCTGGTGAAAACCAAGAGGCAAGTAATAGTTACCAAAATCTGGAGAAGCTATTTTAGATAATTTTCAGAACGTAATTATTCCTATAGAGTTTACCTAAAAGCTCTTATTTACATTTACTTTAAAATTTCATCATGTCAAGTTATTTTTCATGCTGACAAGTTTGCAACAGATATAACAAGGTTTTATTTAACTTCTATTAAACCTAGGTGCAGTAAAAGTATTATACTTGGGGCTTCTCTGGTGGCACAGTGGTTGAGAGTCTGCCTGCCGATGCAGGGGACACGGGTTCGTGCCCCGGTCCGGGAAGATCCCACATGCCGCAGAGCGGCTAGGCCCGTGAGCCATGGCCGCTGAGCCTGCGCGTCCGGAGCCTGTGCTCCGCAACGGGAGAGGCCACAACAGTGAGAGGCCCGCGTACCGCAAAAATAAATAAATAAATAAATAAAGTATTATACTTAATGTTGATGACTCTAAAGACATGTCTATATTAATTAGATCAACAAACTTAAACATTAATACCAGGTATTAATTTTTTTTAAAAGAAGATGTTAGGGGTAGGAGTTTATTAATTAATTAATTAATTAATTAATTTTTGCTGTGTTGGGTCTTCGTTTCTGTGCGAGGGCTTTCTCTAGTTGTGGCAAGCGGGGGCCACTCACTATCGAGGCCTCTCTTGTTGCGGAGCACAGGCTCCAGATGTGCAGGCTCAGTAGTTGTGGTTCACGGGCCTAGTTGCTCCGTGGCATTTGGTATCCTCCCAGACCAGGGCTCGAACCCATGTTCCCTGCATTAGCACTCAACCACTGTGCCACCAGGGAAACCCCTGAGGTTTTAATTTAATACTAAATATTTCCCAGTTCAAGAGAACCTGAAACTCATTTAGCTTAATTTCTCTTGTATTTAGAATTGTTTAGTTTGTAAGCGCTTACCTTTCTTTAAGCCAATTAAATAGAGCTCATTTACAGATTAACCTCAGCAATGTTATCCAAAGACATAAACAAACAAACAGAGAGACCTCATAGTTCTCCTTTCAGAATTTCAGCCCTGAGTCAGGTACAGCAATGTAAAACCCATCAGTTTACAAAAGAGGTTGGATTAAAATTGGGTTTCTGGCAGATGGAACAAATCAAGCTCACTTGTCTAAATGGCTCAACCCTTTTTACTTATAGTTAGGGAAAACAAGTCAAGTTCTAAATTACTTTACCCTCTTTTCAAAATTTGCATTTCAAAAAGATGGCAGAGATGAGAGTTCTTGAGAAAACCAGCTAGGACATTTGAATCTCAAAGATACAGGCAAGTTTCTCCTAGGATGACTTTGTTTCCTTCTCTGGGGTTTCCATGAGTGCCATTTGTAGGCTTAAAGAGTGCTCTGGTGGGGCCCTGATGTCAAGCTGTTCTGGTGAAAAAGTTACTTGAGCATTTAATTTACAAAGGAGACTTGTCCCAAAAAAGGGGGGTTGGATACTCTGGCATATATAAGAAGCTATGTTTCAGGGTGAGGTTCCCTAGTTGTCATTCTAAGAGGTTGTAAGAATGAATGGTTTTGTACTTCTCCAGAAATTCCTGTGACCAGGATAGACTGAGATGTTTTCTGTGCCACCTTGGTGTTTACCACATAGTATGTGGCACCATATCTATTAGAAAGTCAATCAACTTGTTCCCTACTGTCAGAGTTACCCAGGGCTCCTGTGGGGAAATTAGAATCAGATGCCTCAAGTCTAAGGGAGTCCCCTGGCCTCTTACAGGATATCAGCACAAGGGAAATTGCCCTGCTGTGGAAGTGGCTCCCAGTCCAAATTGGGTGCCCTGTCGGGTCTTAGATGGTAATATTAAACCACGTCCCTATGCTCCAGGGGTTAATATAGAAACTTCTATTTGATCCCCATGGGTAGGAGAAACAGGAGGCGGTGAATATGTTGGCGGCATGGCGGGGGCAGATGGAACAACTGCCGGTGCAGCCTGCTCGGCCAGTGGGGGGGCTGGATAGGCCGGAGGGGCTTTAGATTTTGAAGTAACATGTCCCCACTCTCATTTTCTCCCTCTTCTTGTAGAACAGGTTTCCCCTTGGGTTTCCTTTCAGACCACTGCACCGTAAGGTGGCAGCCCTCTGACTCCTTTTCCTCCTGATGCAATAGCATAAATGCTCCTACATATGGAATCTCATCTCTTTTCTTTGCTCTTTTGCAAAACACTTCTAATTGTGAGATCGTATAATAATTGAGTGAGTCATTCAGGGGCCATTGCTCTTCTGAACTTAACATATATTGGGTCCACACCCTATTACAATAGTATATCATGTCTCTCTTAGTCATAGGTTCACATCTATGTTTTGCCCATTTATTTAATATACACCCCCAAAAGGCTCTCCTTCAGGATAGTTATTTCCCATTTTCATAAGTTTGATGACACCAAAACACAAAAGATGCAAACAAATTCCAACACAAAAAGCACAAATTCCAACATTGACGCACACAAAACCAAAACCAGTGAACCCGTTCCCAAATCAGGTAGAGTCCAACAATTCCCCTCTCCAACAGGGTACCCCAACCAAACAAATTAGCTTGTCTTATAAAGGAAAAGCCCAAATTGAGGGGGGAGTATGGTCCCGGTGTGCACACCTGAGCAACTTACCCTCCAGAATTGAGTCTGTCGACTCATAGAAGTTTTTCAGTTCCTTGTACCAACTGCCAAGTGCTGGGGTAGCTGGTGCCACTTCAGGGAGTTCTGAAGGAAAGATCCACGGGACAAATGGTCCTGGCAGCTGCTAGGGCCTTGCTCCGATATTCCCTGACGGGGGCTGGCTAGCCACAAGCAGCAAGGCTCCTGGCTGGCTAAGCCAAATTTGTTACCGAGTCCAAGCTCACTCTGCTCACCGCACGACAGGCCAATAAATCAGGAGATGAGGTGTTGAGGCAAGGAATAGTGACTTTATTCGGAAAGCCAGCAGGCCAAGAAGATAGCAGACTAAAGACTCAACATAACCATCTTATCCACGTCTGGATGCCAGTTTCTTTTATAGAACAGAGAGGGGGAGGAGGTGAGGAAGTAAAGTAAAAAGGCCGTTTATCTTGTAAATATCTCCTTGCTTGGCAGCATTGAGGAGGGGATGTGTTAATTTCTTCTTTTCTGCAGCCATTCACAGGTGGACAGGGTCAGAATGTCTCTCTGTGAGCTGAACAAAGGCCACTGTAGTTTAACAGGCAGAGGAGCAGGGTTCCCTGTGGCAGGCCATTAAGCTTACAGTTATAGACAGTGACTCTAGTAACAAAAGCAATGAAAAGCAAAGGTTAAAGTAAAAGAAACAGATCCAACATGGAGTCAGAACTAGCTCTTCCCTATTACAGTAAGATATTTTCTAAGATAAGCTTTTATTGTTTTCCGATAACATACATTTTCTTTTATAAGTTCTTTACATGGGTCCCATGTTGATTTGTTGTGGATGCTTTTGTTTATTTATTGTTTTTCCTGTTTACTGATCTTTAAATGAGGAGAGATCCATTCAGCCCTGACACTTGTCAACATGTAGGATGGGCAGATTGCTCTCCAGCAGCACCCTCTCCATGGGTGTTGCATGAATATACTTCTCAGAGCTAAAGCTCAATGGTGACTTGATGTGCCATTGTATGGATATACCAAGGTTTACTTTTCTATTCCTATGTAGATAGACATTTGGGGCCAGCATGAATAGTACTGCTACAGCATTCTTGTCATGCCTGTTGGTGTAGATACTCGTGCATTTCTTCCAGAGAATGAAATGTTGTGAGAATGAAATGCTGGGTCATGGGGATTGCATATTTTCAGTCTTAACAGATAATGCCAATGCACTATGAATAGCAAGCCAAAACCACTTAAATATCCAGTAACATTTTTTATTTGATTCAACAAGCTGGCATATCTTCATAGTTAACGAAATGTTGAAATGAGACATGAGAAAATTTTCTCTTGAAGTAGAGCCTCTGGGAAACACCAAAGAGAATAAGGCTCCTTCATTTGATTATTATTACTGAAAATCATTTTAAATTATTGGGAGTTTAAAGAAAATAAATCTGTTTTCTCATGCATCACATATTGACAAGCCTGTAAGAGCTGCACATCTTAGGAGAAGCACAGAGGACTGGAATGCTCTATGATGATTTGTACAGCTTCTTTTTAAAAAAGATCATAGTCTGTAAAAAACAACACAAATATTTATGATTACATCATCTTTTTAGAAACAATCATTATCAGATGAACACATCCAAAAGATTACTGTCATACAATTACACAGAGTCCTGGTTTTGAAGTCACACAGCCCCAGACATATCCCAGCTCTGCCGCTTACAGGCCCCATGATCCAAACGTTTCCTAACTCACCTCAGTTAGTCTCAGTTTCCAAATTCTACAACTTGAAAAAAGACTTTACATTAACTGGTATAACTTAAAAATTAATATGTGTATATAGTAAAAAAAAAATTCAAACTACAAAAGGACAGAAACATATGGAAAGTAAGCCTCTTTTCCCCCAGTCTGACCTACAGTCCTCAGTTTCCATGCCAACAACAACTACTTAACAAGTTCACATTGATCTTTCTAGGATTATTCTGTGTATATTGTAAGCATAATGCATGTATGTACATGTTCATATATCTACATAGGTATTTCTAACTTTTAACTACAGAATATGACACACAAAGGAAAGTACAAAAAAAAATCATTGTACAGCTTAATGAATTAATGTGTACTGCTCATCTCTGTAAATACCACCCAGAGCAAAAAATCCCATAAGCCCTCACTTTGTTCCAATCACAACCCTCTTCTTACCCTCTAAAAGAAATCACTATTCTGATTTTTATTTGATTTTTACAGTAATCACTTCCTTGCTTTTCTTTATATCATTACCTAAGTGTACATTCCTCAATACACAGTTTAGTGCTGATTTTGAAATTTTATATAAATAGACTCATACTGTAGATTTTTTTTTTTTTTTTGGATTTGGCTTCTTTCAGTTCTTATTATATTTGTGAGATTCATCCATGTGTTTGTCTTTAGTTCTTTTTCACTCTTTTTATCTGCTGTAGAGTAGGAATTAACAAACTTTTTCTGCAAAGGGCCTGACAGTAAATATTTTAGACTTTGTGGGCCAAAAGACAAAATCAAGCATATTATATAGGTACTAAAATAACAAGAAAGAAAACAAATTTTCACAAATTTTTATTGATGAAATTCAGAAGATAGTAATAATAATTGCCTACAGTTTTTTGTAATACAGGTCTCCTGAAAAAAAGAATGAAACTCTTATTTAGGGGATAACATTTTGCTTAATTGGGGTTCAGGTAGTTTAAAGTGATTGCAAATGTTCATCTGTTAATGGTGATGTGTAATGAGACTTCCCCCCATTGCAGTTTCGAAAATGTCTTTAAGACAAATATTATATGATATCACTTATATGTGGAATCTAAAAAATAGTACAGAACAGAAACAGACTCACAGACATAGAAAACAAACTTATGGTTACCAAAGGGGAAAAGGGCAGGGAGGGAAAAATTAGGAATATATGATTAATAGATACACACTACCATATATAAAATAGATAAACAATAAGGATTTGCTGTATAGCACAGGGAATTATATTCAGTATCTTGTAATAACGTATAATGGAAAAGAATTTTAAAACTGAATCACTTTGCTGTACACCTGAAACCAACAAAATATGTATATCAACTATACTTCAATTTAAAAAAATGTCTTTCACAGATAGGTGCTGGCAATACTGATCTGAATCCATAAGCATGTGCTTTTAATTGTGCATATTTATTGCTTGGAAGGCATTTATAGAAGTCCATTAGATTCTTCTCTTGATATTTGCCTTTTAGCACATCATTATAATGCAGATTAATCACTTCCATGAAGGTTAGATGGACATGGCTCCACTGCACAGTTAAATAACTTTGAAATATAGAAATTTCCTTTGCACTTGTTTCAAGGTCCAAAAAACGCTCCTGGAAGTATAGTTTAAGCTCAGAAAATACATTCACTGCAAATATGCATGGGAGTGGACACCTTGTTTTTTTAGCTTTGGCAGCACAGGAAGTATATAAAGCAGCTTACTATTACTAGTGATTCAGACAATGTTAGTTGCCATTGAAATGACTTTACCATAATATAAATTCTACATACAGGTTCTGTTTTGCCTTGTAATTTTAGATTGGATTCATTATAAAATATTACCAAGTCTGCAGCAAGAGCTAATTTCCAAAGTCATTCAGTGTTCCATGATGGTGGTTAAGGGTAGTTTTCTTAGAAAAATCTCAATCTTGTTCTAAGCTCAAAAAATCACACAAAAATGTTACCACTGCTAAGCCATCAAACATCACGGTGGTAGGGAAATTCAGGATATTCTGCTATTTCTGACAAAAAAATATTCATGGAACAATGAATTAACAATGGATAAATCCATGAGGCTGAGTGAGGATCACATTGACACAGCTGGCTAAATAACACATGATAGATTCAAACATCTTTCTACTAATAAAGGGGTTATCTACCAAAAACCTAAAGCTGACATTCTGGGGAAATTTGGCCTTACGTCTGGGGCTCCTCCAGATTCCAACATCATGCTTACTCACACAGTTTTTAAAAGTCTTGCTGGTTTCTGTTTCCCTTAGTAAAGTCTTAAAACCAGATTTGGCCAGTGCCTCAAGGGAAGAAAATGGCCAGTGATCTTAGATCACTTAGGAAGGACTCTTTCCTCTCTAACATTTTAGCTCATCAAGTTCCCCTTTATTGCCAGAGCTCTTCACTGTCTCTGAAAGGTTACGTTTACAATATATCCATAATTTTCTCTAATTGTTGAAGCTACCTACTGTATCTACTTAGAATCAGAAGACATGTCTATTTTGTTTTATTAATTCCTGTTACTTTTGTTTCCTTCCTTTTACTTTTTTTGCATCTAATTTGCCATTCTTTTTCTAAATTCTGGAAAAGGATACTCTTACTTTCACCTTTTCTCTTCTAATAAATGCCTTTAAGCCTACAAATTTCCATCTAAGCACCACATCAGTCCCATTTTACATGTTGGATATATATGTAGCATTTTGGTCATTTTTCAGTTCAAAATATTTTCAAGTTTCTATTCTGGTATTTTCTTTGATGAACAGATTATTTACACCTGAATTTCCTAATTTCCAAACAAATTAGAATTACCTTGTCATTGATTTCTAGTTTCATTACATTTTTATCAGAGAACACACTTTGCCATGATTTCAACTTTGAAATAGTTGACACTTGCTTTATGACACAGTATGTAGTCAGTTTTTGCAAATGTTCTCTGTGTGCTTGAAAATAATTTGCATCCTGGAGTTGTTGGGTATAATATTCTATAAATGTCTATTAGGTGAAGTTTCTTAACTATATGTCTCAAATCTTCTATTTTTTAGTTTTTTCCCTCTGCTTGCCATATCAGTTCCTGATAGAGATTAAAATTCCCAGCATTATTACGGATTTTTCTATTTCTCCTTGCAGCTCTCTTAACCTTTGCTTCATATAGGTTGAGGCTATGTTATTAGATATATTCAAATTGTGACTCATTATACCTTCCCAATGAATTAAACCTTTATCTTTATGAAGTGTCCCTCTTTTGCTCTAGTAAGTGCTTTCTGGCTTAAAGTCTTCTTTGTTTGTCATTAATATAGTTAACATCAGCTTTCCTGTGGATGGTGTTTTCATGGTATCTTTTACTTTCCTTTGACTTGTAACCATTCTGCATATTTAGATCTTACATATAAAAGGCATACAATTGAGTTATTTTTTAAATTCAGTCTGACAAATTCTGACTTTACTTTGAGCATTTAGTCTGTCTACATTTAATGTAAATTAAATGATGAATCAATGATAAACACCTACCATTTTATTCAGTGCTTTCTGTTGGTTCTGTTTCCTTTTTCTCTCCTTCTGTCCTCCTTTTGTATTGAGTGTTTTTTATTTATTTCATTTTCTTCTATTAGTTTAGATGTCATACATCTTTTCACTATCCTTTAGGATTTACCCTAAAGGATACAAAACGTTTCCTGAGTTATCAACTGTAATGTTAGGTGATACTTTTATCCTCTTCCTAGACAATGCAAGTGCCTTGGGACAATTTAACCCATCTATGCCCTTTCTGACTTATATACTATTGTTGTTGTATAACTGTACTGCTGCTATTTTTGCTGTTTCTTCTAATTTTGTTATATGCCATCAATAAATATTTATCCACATGTTGATCCTTCATTTATCTCCAACCTTCCAACTGGGATAATTTTCCTTCTGCTTGAAGAACACCCTTTAGTGATTTATTGTAGGGCAAATCTCCTAGTGACAAATTTTCTGTTTCATTTATCTGAAAATGTCTTTTATTGTCATTCTCAAGGATATTTTTGAAAGGTATAGAATCCTATTTTATTATACTATTTAAGCATATTGAAGATATCATTCCAGTATTTCCTGGCTTTGTTTCTGGTGAGAAGTCAACTCTCAGCTTAATTATTGCTCTTATGAAGGTAATTCATCTTTTCTCTCTCAACAGTTTTAAGATTTTCTTTTCTTTTCTTTTGTTTTCAGTAGTCATATTAAAATGCATCTAGGTATAGATTTCTTTTTATTTTGTCTACTTGGGGTTAAGAAGCCTTCTTAAACGTTGACCCTTTCATTGGTTTTAGAAAATTCATATTTCATATGATTTCCCAACACATGCCTTCTCTTAGAAGTCAGATTTCTTGAATCAACTGTCCATGCCTACTATCCTTTTGTCGCTTCCTAAGGATTAAGTTATACTACATCTATCCTTTTCTTCTGTAGTTTCCAATTCTTTGTCTCTGTGATTCTTTCTAGATAAATTATTCTGATCTTTTAATTTACGAATTTTCTCTTCAGCTGTATATATCCTGTTCTTAAATCTATTCATTGAGTTTCTTATGTTGACTTCTGTATTTTTAAATTCTAGAATTTCTGTTTTCTTCAAATCTGCTGTATCATTTTTATCATTTCTAGTTCTCTTAAAAATTTCCATATTGACTTTCATTTCTTTGAACATAGTAAGTGTCTTAGCTCAGGATGCCATAACAAAATACCTTAGACTGGGTAGCTTAAGTAACAGAAACATATTTTCTTTTTCTTTTTAAATGAGAACTCAGGATTTACTCTTTTTTATTTTTAAAGAGAAACTTTAAAAAAATATATTTATTTATTTTTGGCTGCATTGGGTCTTTGTTGCTGCGTGTGGGCTTTCTCTAGTTGTGGCGAGCGGGGGCTACTCTTCGTTGTGGTGCGCGGGCTTCTCATCGCGGTGGCTTCTCTTGTTGTGGAGCACGGGATCTAGGTGCGTGGGCTTCAGTAGTTGTGGCACGTGGGCTTAGTTGCTCCACTGTATGTGGGATCTTCCTGGACCAGAGCTTGAACCCATGTCCCCTGCATTGGCAGGCGGATTCTTAACCACTGTGCCACCAGGGAAGCCCAGGATTTACTCTCTTAACCACTTTCATATATAACATATAGCAGTGTTCATTATATTTATCATGTTTATTACATCCCCAGTACTAATTTATCTTGTAACTGAAAGTTTATACCTTTTGATTGCCTTTGTCCAATCTCCACTTCTCCCCCCACACCTCTGGTAACCACAAATCGATCTCTTTTTCTGAGTTTGTTTTTGAAGTATAATTGACTTAACAAAACGATGTTAGTTCTTGTTACACAACGTAGTGATTCGATTTTTCTGTACATTTCAAAATGATCCCCATGATAAGTCTAGTTATGATCTGTCACCGTGCAAAAATATTACATAATTTTTGACTATATTCCCCAAATTGTAGACTTCCTACCCAAGACTCATTTATTTTGCAACTGGAATCTCCCTCACCTATTTCTCTCTTTCATCCACCCCCTCCCCTCTGGAAACCACCTCTTCATCCTCTGTAGCTATGACTCTCTATATGGTTATGATTTTATTTTTTCTTTTGTTTTTAGATTTCACATATAAGTGAAATCATACAGTATTTGTCTCTCTCGGTCTGATTTATTTCACTTAGAATGATATCCTGTAGATCCATCCATGTTATCACAAATGGCAAGGTTTCATTCTTTTTTATGGCTGAGTAATATTCCACTGTGTATACATGTACCACATCTTCTTTATCCATTCATCTACTGATGGGAACTTAGGTTGCTTCCATATCTTGGCAACTGTAAATAATGCTGCTATGAACATAGGGGTGCACATATCTTTTTTAATTAGTGTTTTCATTTTCTTTGGATAAATACCCAGGAGTGGAATTGCTGGATCACATGGTAGTCCTATTTTTAATTTTTTGAGGAATTTCCGTACTGTTTTCCATTGTAGCTGCACCAATTGACATTCCCACCAACAGTGCACAAGGGTTCCCTTTTCTCCACAGCCTTGCCAACACTTGTTTTTTGTGGTCTTTTTGATAATAGCCATTCTGACAGGTGTGAGGTGATATCTCATTGTGGTTTGTTTTTTTTTTTTTTGCGGTACACGGGCCTCTCACTGTTGTGCCCTCTCCCGTTGCGGAGCACAGGCTCCAGACGCACAGGCTCAGCGGCCATGGCTCACAGGTCCAGCCACTCCGCGGCATGTGGGATCTTCCAGGACCGGGGCACGAATCTGTATTCCCTGCATTGGCAGGCGGACTCTCAACCACTGTGCCACCAGGGAAGCCCTCATTGTGGTTTTGACTTGCATTTCCCTGATGATTATTGATGTTGAGGATCTTTTCATGTGCCTGTTGGCCATCTGTATGTCTTCTTTGGAAAAAGTCTACTTGGATCCTCTGCCTATTTTTTAAAATTCTTATTATTTATTTGGCTGCATCGGGTCTTAGTTGTGGCATGCGGGATCTTCATTGCAGCATGTGGGATCTTTTGTTGCAGTGCGCGGGCTTCTCTCTAGTTGTGGCATGCGGGCTCCAGAGCGCATGAGCTCAGGTGTTGCGGTGCACAGGCTCTCTAGTTGTGGTGCACAGTCTCAGTAGTTGTGGCGCATGTGCTCTAAAGCATGCGGGCTCAGTAGTTGCGGCACGTGGGCCTAGTTGCCCCGTGGCATGTGGGATTTTAGTTCCCTGATCAGGGATCAAACCTGTGTCCCCTGCATTGGAAGGCGGAGTCTCAACCACTGGACCACCAGGGAGTCCCCCTCTGCCTATTTTTTAATTGAGTTTTTTTTGATGTTGAGTTATGTGAGTTCTTTGTATATTTTGGATATTAACCCCTTACTGTATATATCGTTTGCAAATGTTATCTCCCATTCAGTATGTGGCCTTTTCATTTTGTTGATAGTTTCCTTAACTGTGCAAAAGTTTTTTAGTTTGATATAGTCCTATTTGTTTATTTCTGCTTTGTTTCCCTTGCCTAAGGAGACAAAGCAAGAAAAAATATACTACTATGGCCAGTGTTCAAGAGCATCCTACCTGTGATTTATTCTAGAAGTTTTATGGTTTCAGATCTTATATTTAAGTCTTTAATTTACTTTGAATTTACTTTTGTGCATGGTGTGAGAAAGTAATCCAGTTTGATTCTTTTCCATGTAGCTGTCTAGTTTCCCCAACACCATTTATTATAAAGGCTGTATATCCCCATTGTATATTCTTCCCTCCTTTGTCATAGATAACTGCCCATATAAGTGTGGGTTTATTACTGGGCTCTGTTCTGTTCCATTGATCAGTTTATCTGTTTCTATGCCAGTATCATACTGTTTTGATTACTATAGCTTTGTAGTATAGTTTGAAATCAGGGCGTATCGTACCTCCAGCGTTGTTCTTCTTTCTCAAGATTGTTTTGGCTATTAGAAATTTATTTTCTCACAGTTCTGGAGGCTAGAAGTCCAAGATCAAGGTGCCATCATGGTCAGCTTCTGGGGAGGACTCTCTTCCAGGCTTGTAGATGGCTGCTTTCTTGCTATGTCCTCACATGGTAGGGAGAGAGAAAGAGAGCAAGCTCTCTGATGTCTCTTCTTATAAGAGCACTATTCCCATCATGAGGGACCCACCCTCATGATATCATCTAATCCTAATTGTATCCCACAGTCCTCATTTCCAAATGCCATCATATTGGAGGTTAGGGCTTCAACATACGAATTTTGGGGGGGGACACAGTTCAGAGCATTGCATTCCATCCTAGCATCCCCAAATTTATGTCCTTCTCACATGCAGAATACATTCATTCCATCCCAACAGCCCCAAAGTCTTAAGTCATTCAAGCATCAACTCTAAGGTCTGAAGTCCAAATTCTCATCTAAATCAGACGTGGGTGAGACTCAAGGTATGATTCGTCCTGAGGCAATATTCCTCTCCAGTGGTGAACCAGACACATTATGTACTTCCAAAATACAATGGTGGGACAGGCATAGGACAGATATTCCCATTCCAGAAGGGAGAAATCAGAAGGAAGAAAAGAGTAATGGGTCCCAAGCAAGTCCAAAGCCTAGCTAGACAAATTCTATTGGATCTTAAAGCTCAAGATTAATTCCCTTTGGCTCAGTGTCCTGCCTTCCAGGTCCACTGGGATGGCAGCATTACTCCAATGCCTCTGGGGATGGCCCCACCCCTCCAGCTTTGTTGTCCCCCATCCCCACAGCCTCAGTGGGGATCCTGTCGCTGCACCTCTGCCAGGGTAGGGTGCCATAGGTGGTCACATCCTTAAGGTTCTGGACAGAGGCCATCTGACCTGTTGAAACCGAGGAAGTGGTTGATAAGCCTTCAGGATTATTTTTCCCTCTTCTTAAAGAACTGTGCACATTTGAAGCATAATGGCTCTATCATGTCATCCTGTCAAATCCAAGAAGTCTGATGCCTTCCTTCATCTTGTGTCCATTCCTTCATTTCAAACTGGCAGAGTTCCTACTCTTAAAATTCCATAGACTCTTTATCAAATAGCTGTTCAGCCACACCCTTAAGTGTTCTTTTTTAGAATGAATTTTCTCATTTTTTGAAATATGGATAGGCTGAGAATTTTCCAAACGTACAAGTTCTTGTTTGTTTTGCTTAACAATTCCTTCTTCAGTTCATCTCTCTCCTTTCAATCCTATAAAAGCAGTCATGAGGAACCAGGCTGCTCCTTCAACACTTTGCTTAGAAGTCTTCTCAGCTAAATATCCAATTTCATTGCTCAGAAGTTCTACATTCCACAGAACACTAGAACAAAGTTCAGCCAAGTTCTTTGCCACTTTATAATATGGATTGCCGTTCCTCCAGTTTCCAATAACACATTCCACATTTCCATCTGAGACCTTGTTAGAATTGCCCTTAACACCCATATTCCAAGCATGCATCTCAAAACTCTTCCCACCTCTACACATTATCTAGTTCCAAAGTTGCTTCCACATATTTAGGTATTTGTTACAGCAGCGCTTCACTCTTGGTACCAAAATCTTAGATTGGGCTGCCATAACAAAATACCATAGACCTGGTGGCTTAAACAACAGAAATGTATTTTCTCACAATTCTGGAGACTAGAAGTACATAGCAGTAAGCATAGTTATTCTAAAACCTGTGTCTAAATAATTCCAATAGCTTAGATCCCTTTAGGTCTGTTTCTATTATCTGTACTTTCTGCTGCTTGTTCAAATTGTCATGTCTCTTCATATACCGGATATCCTTGTAGTGTTCTGGAACTTGTTCATGAAAAATTGTGAAAATAAATTGAGGCCTAGGATGATGCCAACTTTCTTCAAAGGGAATTTAAGTGTTGTCCCTGACAATTTCCTTGAGGCAACAGGAATCAAGGATCTTTTAAAATTTGTTTTATGGGACTGAGGGTTTTTTGGATCATTCAGATGATTAGAAGCTAAACTGTAGTGTATTTGAGGGGTGATTTACTTCCAGTGAACACTTTCTACCAGGGCATAACCTTATGGAGTCCCAGCCCAAATGAAGGAGGTTTACTAGGGACTCAACCTTGACTCCACAGTTTTTGTCCCTCTAGTTTTGCAAAGCTTGTGAAAGTATTGCTCAGCTTTTCAGCCACATTTACTAGAATTTGCATATTCCCTAAGGAAAAAAGTGGCTCCAAATGGCAGACTCAGCTCAGTGGATTTTTCTACTCGTTAATTTTCCCCCAGAAATGCCTTACTATTTTATTACCTCTGTTGTCTTTAAGCTGATTTAAAAATTTTGTTTTTGATCAGTAGTCCATGCCTACTGACCCTCTCACTAAATATTATTAAATAACCTCACATCTGTCCTTCCCTCTGAGAGAAGGAAGAGGAAGTGATATATACTATGGGGGCAACTAAGCATCATGTTCCAACCATTTAATAAAATATTAAGAAGATACTGTATTAATTTATTGGTTAACCTTCCTTGCTGAGTGTCTGTAGCTAGCCTGGAAA
Source organism: Delphinapterus leucas (assembly GCF_059928025.1). NCBI lineage: Eukaryota > Metazoa > Chordata > Mammalia > Artiodactyla > Monodontidae > Delphinapterus > Delphinapterus leucas. The sequence goes on along the minus strand of NC_143132.1, from coordinate 65,942,794 downwards.
CTAGGGTTTTTTTGAAACTATATTTTATAACCACAACATGCTTTACATAGTGAAAGTAAAATACATTTCATTAAAACCTAAGTATAGGGCTTCCCTGGTGGCACGGTGGTTAATAATCTGCTTGCCAATGCAGGGGACACGGGTTCAAGCCCTGGTCCAGGAAGATCCCACATGCCGTGGAGCAACGAAGCCTGTGTGCCACAACTACTGAGCCTGCGCTCTGGAGCCCGTGAGCCACAACTACTGAGCCCACGTGCCACAACTACTGAAGCCCTATAGTGAGAAGCCTGTGCACTGTAATGAAGAGTAGCCTCCACTTGCCACAACTAGAGAAAGCCCACACACAGCAACAAAGACCCAATGCAGCCAAAAATAAATAAATAAATAAATTTTTAAAAACAAAAAACCTAAGTATAAAAGAAAGAATCATTTTAAAACTCTTATGGCTTGATTTCAAAGATCACCGTAGATGTCATAGAACAGGTGTTATATACTCAGAAGTAAATGCAGGTGTATTCAATTCAAACTATGTAAGTTATTACTCTTATTTAATTTGCATGTAAGAAAAATGACTACCCCAACATTAAAGATGATTTATTTTTAACTTTTAATTTATATTGGAGTATAGTTGATTAACAATGTTGTGTTAGTTTGAGGTGTACAGCAAAGTGATTGAGTTATACATATACATGTACCTATTCGTTTTCAAATTCTTTTCCCATTTACATTATTACAGAGTATTGAGCAGAGTTCCCTGTGCTATACAGTAGATCCTTGTTGGCTATCTATTTTAAATATAGGAGTATGTACATGTCAATCCCAAACTCCCCCCCACCGTTCCCCACTGGTAACCATAAGTTCGTTCTCTAACTCTGTCTCTGTTTTGTAAATAAGTTCATTTGTATCATCTTTTTAAAAATTCCACATATAAGCGATGTCATATGATATTTGTCTATCTCTGACTGACTTCACTTAGTATGATAATCTCCAGGTCCATCCATGTTGCTGTAAATGGCATTATTTCATTCTTTTTTATGGCTGAGTAGTATTCCCTTGTATATATGAACCATATTTTCTTTATGCATTCATCTGTCAATGGACATTTAGCTTGCTTCCATGTCTTGGCTATTGTAAACAGTGCTGCAATGAACACTGGGATGCATGTATCCTTTTGGAGCATGGTTTTCTGCAGATATATGCCCAGGAGTGGGATTGCGGGATCATATGGTAGTTCTATTTTTAGTTTTTTAAGGAACCTCCATACTGTTTTCTATGTGGCTGCACCAGTTTACATTCCCACCAACAGTGTAAGAGGGTCCCCTTTTCTCCACACCCTCTCCAGCATTTTTTTGGGCAGATTTTTTGATGATGGCCTTTGTGATTGGTGTGAGGTGATATATCATTGTAGTTTTGATTTGCATCTCTCTATTAGCATTGTTGAACATCTTTTCATGTGCCTCTTGGCCATCTGTATGTTTTCTTTGGAGAAATGTCTCCTAAGGTCTTCCGCCCATTTTTTGATTGGATTGTTTGTTTTTTTGATATTGAGCTGCATGAGCTGTTTGTAAATTTTGGAAACTAATCCCTTGTCAGTCGTATCAATTGCAGATATTTTTCCCCCAGTCTGTGGGTTGTATTTTCATTTTGTTTATGGTTTCTTTTGCTGTGCAAAAGCCTTTGAGTTTAATTAGGTCCCATTTGTTTACTTTTGTTTTTATTTCCATTACTCTGGAGATGGGTTGAAAAGGTATTGCTGTGATTTATGTCAGAGTGTTCTGCCTATGTTTTCCTCTAAGAGTTTTATAGTATCTGGTCTTACATTTAGGTCTTTAATACATTTTGAGTTTATTTTTGTGTATGGTGTTAGGGAGTATTCTAATTTCATTCTTTTACATGCAGTCCAGTTTTCCCAGCACCACTTATTGAAGAGGCTGTCTTTTCTCCATTGTAAACTCTTGCCTCCTTTATTGTAGATTAATTGACCATAGGTGCATTTATTTCTGGGCTTTCTATCCTGTTCCATTGATTTATATTTCTGTTTTTGTGCCAGTACCATACTATCTTGATGACTGTAGCTTTGTAGTATAGTCTGAAGTTTGGGAACCTGATTCCTTCAGCTTCGTTTTTCTTTCTTAGGATTGCTTTGGCTATTTGGGGTCTTTTCTGTTAACATGCAAATTTTAAAATGTTTTATTGTAGTTCTGTGAAAAATGCCATTGGTAATTTGATAGGGGTTGTATTGAATCTGTAGATTGCCTTGGGTAGTATAGTCATTTTGACAATATTGATTCTTCCAATCCAAGAACATGGTATAACTTTGCATCTATTTGTGTCATCTTTGATTTGTTTCATCAGCATCTTATAATTTTCGGAGTACAGGTCTTTTGCCTCCGTAGGTAGGTTTATTCCTAGGTATTTTCCTCTTTTTGATGTGATGATAAGTGGGATTGTTTCTTTAATTTCTCTTTCTGATCTTTTGTTATTAATGTATAGAAATGCAACAGATTTCTGCATATTTATTTTGTATCCTGCAACTTTACCAAATTAACTGATGAGCTCTGGTAGTTTTCTGGTAGCATCTTTTTTTTAATATGTAAATTTATTTATTTTTGGCTGTGTTAGGTCTTCATTGCTGTGAACAGGCTTTCTCTAGTTGCAGCGAGTGGGGGCTACTCTTCATTGCGGTGTGTGGGTTTCTCATCACGATGGCTTTTCTTGTTGTGGAGCATGGGCTCTAGGCACGCAGGCTTTAGTAGTTGTGGCACGCGGGCTTAGTAGTTGTGGCTCGCGGGCTCTAGAGTGCATGCTCAGTAGTTGTGGCACATGGGCTTAGTTGCTCCGTGGCATGTGGGATCTTCCTGGACCAAGGTTCAAACCCATGTCCCCTGCATTGGCAGGAAGTTTCTTAACCACTGCACCACCAGAGAAGTCCCTTCTGGTAGCATCTTAAAAAGAGCTTCTATGTATAGTATCATGTCATCTGCAAAGAGTGAGTTTTTCTTCTCCAATTTGGATTCCTGTTATTTCTTTTTCTTCTCTGAATGCCATGGCTAGGACTTTCAAAACTATGTTGAATAAAAGTGGTGAGAGTGGACATCCTTGTTCCTCATCTTAGATAAAATGCTTTCAGCTTTTCAATTTGTGAGTATGATGTTACCTGTAAATTTGTCTTACATGGCCTTTATTCTGTTGAGGTAGGTCCCTCTATGCTCACTTTCTGGGGAGTTTTTATCATAAATCGGTGTTGAAGTTTGTCAAAAGCTTTTTCTGCATCTATTGAGACGATCATATGGTTTTTATTCTTCAATTTCTTAATATGGTGTATCACATTGATTGATTTGCAAATATTAAAGAATCCTTGATCCCTGGATAAATACCACTTGATCATGGTGTATGATCCTTTTAATGTGTTGTTGGATTCTGTCTGCTAGTATTTTGTTGAGGATTTTTGCATCTATGTTCATCTGTGATATTGGCTTGTAAATTTATTTTCTTTCTTTCTTTTCTTGCTTTCTCTCTCTCTCTCTTTCTTTTCTTTCTTTTTTTGGTGTCATCTTTGTTTGGTTTTGGTATTAGGTTGATGTTGGCCTCATAGAATGAGTTTGGGAGTCTTCCTCCCTCTGCTACATTTTGGAAGAGTTTGAGAAGGATAGGTGTTAGCTCTTCTCTAAATGAGAAGGATAGGTGTTAGTTCTTTTCTAAATGGCTGATAGAATTCACCTGTGACCTGCCATCTAGTCCTAGACTTTTGTTTGTTGTAAGTTTTAAATCGCAGTTTCAATTTCAGTACTTGTGATTGGCCTGTTCATATTTTCTGTTTCTTCTTGGTTCAGTCTTGAGAGATTGTATCTTTCTAAGAATTCGTCCATTTCTACTAGGTTGTCCATTTATTGGCATATAGTTGCCTGTAGTAGTCGCTTATGTTCTTGTGTATTGCTGTGGTGTCCATTGTAACTTCTCCTTTTTCATTTCTAATTTTATTGATTTGAGCCTTCTCCCTCTTTTTCTTGATGAGTCTGGCTAAAGGCTTATCAATTTTGTTTATCTTTTCAAAGAACCAGCTTTTAGTTTCATTGATCTTTTCTATTGTTTTCTTCATTTCTATTTCATTTATTTCTGCTCTGATCTTTACGATTTTGCTCTTTCTACTAACTTTGGGTTTTGTTTGTTCTTCTTTCTCTAGTTGCTTTAGGTGTATGTTAGGTTGTTTATTTGAGAGTTTTCTTGTTTCTTGAGGTATGATTGTATTGCTGTAAAATTCCCTCTTAGAACTGCTTTTGCTGCATCCCATAGGTTTTTTTTAATGTATGTGCATACATGTGTGTGTACAGAAGATTCTTTGAGTCAAAGAACCACTTACTACTCACAGAAAACCTTGTGAGAAATCAGTTCTCACAGTGGTGATTTGGTGAGGGCTAGATGGCACATGCACATGTTTTGGGGTACAGTATGGATAAGAAACTCCACAGGGGGAAAGACAGACATTATATAGGGCTGCTGGATTCCTGTTCATATGAGAGAGAGACAGAGACAGAGACAGAGAGACAGAGAGAGAGAGAAACTTTGCTGTGGAGTACAAGAGAGTATATTCCATTCCAGAGAGGGGGACTGATATTTTACTTTCCTGGGAGACATCCTCTATCTGTGCCGTAAAAAAAGCTACCCTCTCTGGATTGAAGTGTTTCATAGGTTTTGGATTGTCATGCTTTTGTTTTCATTTGTCTCTAGGTATTTTTTATTTCCTCTTTGATTTCTTCAGTGATCCATTGGTTGTTTAATTGCATACTTTAGACTCCATGTGTTTGTGTTTTTTATAGCTTTTTTTCTTGTAGTTGATTTTTAATCCCATAGCGTTGTGGTCAGAAAAGATGCTTGATATGATTTCAGTTTTATTAAATTTACTGAGGCTCACTTTGTGGCCCAGCATGTGATCAATCCTGGAGAAGAATGTGCACTTGGGAAGAACGTGTATTCTGCTGCTTTTGAATGGCATGCTCTGTAAATATCAATTAAGCCCACCTGGTCTAACGTGTCATATAAGGCCTGTGGTTCCTTATTGATTTTCTTTCTGGATGATCTGTGCATTGATGAAAGTGGGGTGTTAAAGTCCACCACTATTATTATGTGGGGGATTTCTCCTTTAATGGCTGTTACTATTTGCCTTATATATTGAGGTGCTCCTGTGTTGGGTCCATACATATTTACAATTGTTGTATCTTCTTCTTGGATTAATCCCTTGATCATTATGTAGTGTCCTTTGTCTCTTGTAAATAGTCTTTATTGTAAAGTCTATTTTGTTTGATATGAATATTGCTACTCCAGCTTTCTTTTGATTTCCATTTACATGGAATCCCTTTTTCCATTCCCTCATTTTCAGTCTGTATGTGTCCCTAAATCTGAAATGGGTCTTTTGTAGACAGCATATATATGGGTCTTGTTTTTGTATCCATTCAGCCAGTCTGTGTCTTTTGGTTGTGGCATATACTCCATTTATTTTTAAGGTAAATATTGATATGTATTACTGCCATTTTGTTTCTTGTTTTGGATTTGTTTTTGTAGGTCTATTTTATTCCCTTCCTCTTTTGTTCTCTTGTGATTTGATGACTGACTTTAGTGTTGTGTTTGGATTTCTTTTCTTTTCTGTGTTTATCTGTTGTAGATTTTTGGTTTGCCATTCCCATGAGGTTTTGATATAGCTGTCTATATATAAATAAAATTGTTTTGAGTTGCTGGTCTTTTAATTTCAAATGCATTTCCAATAGCCTGCATTTGTGCTCTCCTTTTCTTATGATTGCTGGTTTTGATATCCTATTTGTGTGTAGATGATTTCCCACCTTTACCATATGTTTACCTTTACCTGTGAGTTTTTCCATTCATAATTTTCTTGTTTCTAATGGTGGCCTTTTCTTTTCTGCCTAGAAAATTTCATTCAGCATTTGTTGCAAAGCTGGTCTAGTGGTACTGAATTCTCTTATTAGCTTTTGCTTGTCTGTAGAGCTTTTGATTTCTCCATCGAATCTGAGAGCCTTGCTGGGTAGCTTGTTCTTGGTTATTGGTTCTTCCTTTTCATCACTTTAAATATATCATGTGACTCCCCTCTGGCCTGCAGAGTTTCTGCTGAGAAATCAGCTGATAACCTTGTGAGAATTGCCTTGTATGTTGTTTGTTGCTTTTAAGGTTTTTTCTTTGTCTTTAATTTTGGTCAATTTCATCACTGTGTGTCTTGGTGTATCCCTTCTTGGGTTTATTCTGCCTGGGACTCTGCACTTCCTGAACTTGGGTGACTGTTTCCTTTCCCATGTTAGGGAAGTTTTCAGCTATTATCTCTTCAAATATTTTCGCAGGTCCTTTCTCTCTCTTCTCCTTCTGGGACCCTTATAAAGCAAGTGTTGGTATGTTAAATGTTGTCCCAGGGGTCTCTTATACTGTCCTCATTTCTTCTCATTCTTTTTCCTTTATTCTGTTCCACAGCAGTGATTTCCACCATTCTGTCTTCCAGCTCATTTATCTGTTCTTCAGCCTCAGTTATTCTGTTATTGATTCCTTCTCATATATCTTTCATTTCAGTTATTGTATTGTTCATCTCTGTTATTTAAAGCTTCTAGCTCTTTATTAAACATTTCTTGTATCTTCTCAATCTGTGCCTCCATTCTTTTTCTGAGATCTTGGATCATCTTTACTATCATTACTCTGAATTGTTTTTCAGGTAGACTGCCTATCTCGCCTTCACTTAGTTGTTCTTCTGGAGTTTTATCTTGTTCCTTCATCTGGGACACATTCCTCTACTGTCTCATTTTGTCTTTCTGTAATCGCAGTTTCTGTTCCACAGGCTGCAGGGTTGTAGTTCTTCTTGCTTCTGCTGCCTGCCCCCTGGTGGATGAGGCTAAGAGGCTTGTGTAGGCTTCCTGGTGGGAGGAGCTGGCTCTTGTCCCTCTGATGGGCAGGGCCATGTCAAGGGGTATGTTTATCAGGCAGCTGGGTGCTCAGGAAGACTTTAAGCAGCCTGTCTGTTGATGGGTGGGGCTGTGTTCCCACCCTGTTGGTTGTTTGGCCTGAGGTGCCCCAGCAGTGGAGCCTACAGGCTGTTGGGTGGGGCCAGGTCTTGGTGAGAAAACGGTGGCCTCCAGGAGGGCTCACGCCAATGAGTACTTGCCAGAACTGTTGCCACCAGTGTTCTTGTCCTTGCAGTGAGCCACAGGTGCATGCCTCCACAGGAGACCCTCCAATACTAGCAGGTAAGACTACCCAGTCTCTTATGAGGTTACTGCTTTTCCCCCTGGTTCATGGTGCACACGAGACACTGTGTGCATCCTCCAAGAGTGGAGTTTCCCCCAGTCCCGTGGAATTCCTGTGATCAAACCCTGATGGCCTTCAAAGCCAGATTCTCTGGGGGCTCCTCCTCCCATTGCCAGACCCCCAGGCTGGGGAGCCTGACATGGGGCTCAGAGCCTTCATTCCTGTGGGTGAACTTCTGTGGTAAAATTGTTTTCCAGGTTGTGGGTCACCCACCTGGCATGTATGGGATTTGATTTTATCATGCTCCTCCTACCATCTCGTTGTGGCTTTTTCTTTGTCTTTGGATGTAGCGTATCTTTTTTGGTAAGTTCCAGCGTTTTTTTGTCAGTTGTTGTTCAGCAGTTAGTTGTGACTTCAGTGTTTCCACAAGAAGAGGTGAGCTCATGTCCTTCTACTCTGACATCTTGTCTCAGCTGTGTGTCTAGGCTCATTGTTATAATTTTTATTATTGGCTTAAGTTAGCCCTCATCATCTCCTGTCTTCCACCAGAAAGCTGGGTCTGTTTGTTTATATGTCCAGAGAATGCTGTGATGATATGCTGTCCAGATCAGTTTCAGGACCAAGGCACTCAATTCTTCATCTGCTTGGAGAATTGGCTAGCAATGCCTTGCACCTGAGCTCTTCCCAGTGCATGCTCTCAGCTTCCTTCCCTCACTCTCCAACATCAACCAGATAGGGAGAGACCCAAGGGACCTGACAGAGGAATTGGATTTCTAAGGCTGATTTTTAACAATAAGATAGATAGGCAAAAGGCTTTGATCCTTGAATTTATATTATATAGAATAGTATATAACATTATATGTAAATACATGGCTTATATCTTCAGTGATTTCAGAGGTTATTTCATTACTAATGAAAAACAAAGGATTTTCTGCTGTAATTTACAGCCATAGTTTGTTATTTAAGAATTATCAGTTTTCCCTCTACTCTCTTTCTTAACTGCCCCCTCATCTGAAACTTCCTTCCATGTGCCTCTCTGAGACTTAAGGTCCCAATAGATTTCCCTGCAGAAGGTCTCTTGGTCACATGTTCATGGGTAAACCTCAAGTGAAGCGAAATTATTTGTATAAGATTATATGGTTAGAGGTAGAGCTACCAACACCCAAACCTTCTCAATGCCAGGTGCAAATTTCCGCCTAAAGCCTTAGTGCCTTCCCTAGCCTGAGAGCACACCCTCAAGGCCGAAAGAGCAGACGATGTGCCTCTACCGTGGGGGGTTAAGGGACAAGGGAGAGGCAAAAGGTTCACTCCGTTTCCCCTTCTCATGAGAATTTTACTTTGAACTGACCCTCTAGCTCTGTTTTCCAGGAATGTGATAAGGTGGTACGTGTCAACTGTGTTACTAAGCAACACTACTTAAGGTAAAAACGACCCCTGATTGGAACTAGCATCTGACTTGGAGGAATTATAAATAAGTTATTAATACCTAACAGGAAACTGTAACTTGTAACTTTCAGGTTTCCTGAGTGTGCTGACTTTTGTAACTGGGCAAATCCATTGGGCAGCGGGGCGGGGGGGGGGGGCCCTGGAAACTGTGCTGATGGAATTATTACAAGAGATACTGGTCCAGGAGCATGGTAACCAGGGAAGCTCCTGCACCCACCCAATGCACCTGGTCTCTTTTCCTTGCACCTGAGCTTTGTAACCTGGGGGCTAAAGGAAACAGCTATGTGGCCTTCTGTGTGGATTCAGTGAGAGCTCCCACAGGAAGAGAAACACCTGATGCTGCCCTGCTGGAAGCTGTGGGTCCTGTATTATATCTGCTGTGGGTCCTGTATTATATCTGTCTTTCTGAGTAGATTGATACTGAGATCATACCAAATATGGCCTATGTTAGTCTTGTGAGTATGAATGTTCAGTTGCACCTAAGACCAGGCCCCTGGTTGATACCGCAGAGGGCATCAGGGCTAGAATTGGGCAGGCTGTGCCTCATGCCGTGTTTATAGCTAGAACAGTGCGATGTGGAGTTAGACAACGTACCCCCTAAGAACAAGCTTTTTTTTTTTTAAATAACACTGACACATTTTGTAGCTTTATCTGTGATGGCATACAGTCATATGCTAAAAGAACCTATAAAAGTAATTTTGAGTCCTGTTTTCTGGTCACAAGAGTCCAGCTTCTGTCATATCAACTCTGTTCTCTAACACTTTCAATAGCAGATTCCATAACCCAGATGAAATGCACTAATTTTTTCCCCTGTATTCTCCCATTCAATCTGGGCTGCCACAATCAGACAGACAGAAAGCATGAGGACACTTTTTCCTTGACTCTGTAGTGGAAACCTTAGCAAACAGTAACTGCTTCAGGCCTGTCAAATAGATGCATGAAATGCACCAGTTTAAGTGGGAATGCTTCATTTTCCACATTATGATTGTTAGAGTACAGCGCAGAGCTGAATGAGGCTGCTTGTCCTCCTCTCTACTTCCAGATGAAAAATCAAACTCACCTTAGCTGTTTTGCTCATTTTCAGTTTCTCCCTCAAGTAGCTCAGTGTCTGATGCTTGCTGTTGCTCAACACAGTGCTTCTGGAGCATGTCTTCCGTGTGCCTGTGGATGACCTGATGGGCCGCGAGGATGTGCTTCTGCTGTGCATTCCTCACTGTGCCAAAGGGACAGAAGACTTATTACTCTGGAAGTTGGAACATATCATTCCCAAAGATTCTCAAGAGAGTAGTGACAGAAATGATAACTTTGCAAACCACATATTCTCTTACTTAAGGCTGACTGGATTAAAGAAAAATGACCTGCTGTCTGTTTTGGAAGGATACATTCCAAAGGTAACTCAACCCAAATCTTATTATTGCTGCCCCTGTTCCACTCTCTGCTCAGTCCAGTCATGCTCTTCCCCACCAGGTTTGCCTCCATTCTACTGCTTAGCAGCTTCCCTCACCTGGAATGCCTGCATTCTAAATCCTGCCCTTCTGCAAAGCCCAGCGCAAGTCCCAGCTCCTCCAGGAAGTCTCCTTTGACGGAGTCAGCCCACATTTACCGTGACCACACTTGAGTTTGTACAGACCTGTTCAGCACTGAAGTACTTCATGTGAGTTACATTTTGTTTACCTAGATTGTTAATGACATAAAGGTAGAGACCTTGTTTCATACTCCTCTTTGAGCCTTAGTCCCTAATATGAAGGGTACTTGTTGAATGATGAGTTTCTGAGCTCATGGATTTAAAAGCTGGTCCTAGTTCCACATTCTAAGAATATTTATTACCAAGACTTAGTACATTAGGCATCCTGTTCGCCTTGGCAAGAGGTAACTGTGATGATGATGACGACAGCAGTTAGCATTTGTCCTGACTTGGTGCCAGGCACTGTTTTAAGCAGTTGGCATATACTTATTCATTTAAGCCACCCACAACCCTAAAAGAGAGTAGTATTAATATCCCCATTTTCAGATGCGGCAACTGAGACACAGAGAGATTAGGTAATTTGCCTAAAGTCATACAGCTAGTAGAGCATAATAAGCAGTACTGTGGATTCTATGCTATTGAGGTGTCAGCTAGTTTATATAGGGTAAATCACATAGCAACTTACAACACTTCAGAGCAGTATGGTTGAAAGAATGGGGACTTTGGAGCCACACAGACCATGGTACAATCTGCATACTGTATAATGTCTCTAAGCACCAATTTCCTTAACTGAAATATGAGAACACATCTATAGATGTTGTAAGAAATTTAAGTAAGGTATTTCTAAAAATGCTTCGTACATTGTCTGGAACTTAGTATGCATTTAAACCTTGGTAGTTACTATTATTTTCATCTGAATAAAGATCTTCAAGGTCATTCCCCTCCATGAACTTTTAGAAGAATGAGAGTTGGTGGATTAGGAAGACCCTGAGCTCACCTCCTCTCACACCAAAATTACTATTTACAGAGAAACTATTGATGAGAAAGATCAAAACCTACCAGAAAAGACCTCTACAACTAAAGATATAAAGAAAGAACCACAATAAGATGGGTAGGATGAGTGGAGTTGTGGTATAGTCAAGAGCCGTACCCCTGGTAGGCAACCTACAAACAGGAAAATAACTAGAATTGAAGAGGTTCTCCCCAAGGAGTGAGGGGTCTGAACCCCACATTGGGCTCCACAGCCCAGGGTTCCTGCACTGGAAAGATGAGTACCCACAATATTTGGCTTTGAAGGCTAGTGGGGCTTTCTTTCAGGAAACCCTGTGGGCTGTGGTATATAGAGATTCCACTCTTTTTTTTTTTTTTTTGCGGTACGCAGGCTTCTCACTGTTGTGGACTCTCCCGTTGCAGAGCACAGGCTTCGGACACTCAGGCTTGGCGGCCGTGGCTCACGGGCCCAGCCGCTCCGTGGCATGTGGGATCTTCCCGGACCAGGGCAGGAACCCGTGTCCCCTGCATCGGCAGGCAGACTCTCAACCACTGCGCCACCAGGGAAGCCCAAGACTCCACTCTTAAAAGGTACACACAAAATCTTACACATTGTGGCACCCAGGGCAGAAGCAGTAATTTGAAAGGACCCTGGGTCAGACCCACCCACTGATCTTGGCGAGTTTCCTGGGGTGGTAGGAGGCAACTGGACCTCACCCTGAGGACACAGACACTCATGGTAACCATTTTGGGGAGCTTTTTCTACCACATGGAAACTGGTGCTGGTGAGCACCATTTTGTAAAATGGTGCTCCAGCTCATCAGCCTCAGGACCCAGTACCACCCACACCCACCAGCCTGTAGGCACCAGTACTGGAATGCCTCAGGCCAAGCGACTAGCTGGGCAGGGACACAGCCCCACCCACCAGTGGGCAGGTTGCCTTAAAACACCCTGAGCCTACAGCCACTCATGGACATGGCCCTGTCCACCAGAGCACTAGAACTGGGACCCCCAGGGCCTGCAGCAAGAGACCTTGGGACCTGGCTCAACCTATCAGTAGGCTGGCACCAACCCCAGACCTGCTGGGCCCCAGCCCCACCCACCAGCAGGCCAATACCAGCTCTGAGACACTTTGGGCCCCCCAGCCAGCCTCCGCAGAATCTGGACCCACTCACCAGACATGGAATGGATAAACAACAAGGTCCTACTGTAAAGCATAGAGAACTATATTCAATATCCTGTGATAAACCATAATGGAAAAGAATATAAAAAGAGAATGTATATATATGTATAACTGAATCACTTTGCTGTACAGCAGAAATTAACACAACAACACTGTAAATCAACTATCCTTCAATAAAAAAATAAGGCAGAACAGCAACAAAAAAAGGAACTCTAGAGAACGCATGAACAGAGTGAGAGGTTAGAAGGTTTTAACAAAGAGTTAGAAAATATAAAGAACCAAACAGATGAAAATATAATAAATGAAAAATACACTAGAAGGAATCAACAGTAGATTAAGTAATACAGAGGAATGGATCAGCAAGCTGTAAGACAGATTAGTGGAAATCATTCAAGCTGAATAGAAAAAAAGGATAGAAATGAGGACAGTTTTTTAAGAGACCTCTGGGAAAACATCAACACATACATTTACATTACAGGGGTCCCAGAAGGAGAAGACAGAGAAAGGGACGGAGAACATATTTGAAGCCAAAACAGCTGCAAACTTCCCTAACCTGTGAAATGAAACAAATATGCAAGTCTAGGAAGCACGGAGAGTCCCAAACATGATCAACCCAAAGAGGACCACACCAAAACACTCTGTAATTAAAATGGCAAAAATCAAACATAAAGGGATATTATTAAAAGTAGCAAGGGAAAAGCAACAAGTTGTGTACTAGGGAACTCCCATAAGGCTATCAGATGACTTTTCAGCAGAAACTCTGCAGGCCAGAAAAGAGGGGCAAGATATAGCTGAAGTGATGAAAGGGAAAACCCACCAAGAATACTCTACTTGGCAAGTCTTTCATTCAGATTTGATGAAGAGATCAAAAGTTTTACAGACAGGCAAAAGCTAAAAGAGTTCAGTACCACCAGATCAGCTTTATAAGAAATGTTAAAGGGACTTCTCTAAGTGAAAAAGAAAAGGCCACAACTAGAAACATGAAAATTATGAAAAGAAAAAGCTCATTGGTAAAGGTAAGTATAAGGTAGTAAAGTTAAGGTAGTAAATCAACCACATACAAAGCTAGTAGGAAGGTTAAAAGACAAAAGTAGTAAAATCACCTATATCCACAATAAGCCATTAAGGGATACATAAAACTAGATATAAAATACGATGACAAAAACAGTAATTGCAAAAAGGGAGGGGAGTAAAAATGCAGAGTTGTTAAAATGTGTTTGAAATTAAGAGATAAGCATTTAAAATAATCATATATAGATACAGATAGACCTATCTACATCTATGTATAAACCTAATGGTAACCATAAACCAAAAATCTATGATAGATACACACAAAAAAGGAGACAGGAAGCCAAACAACACTGAAAACGGTCATCAAATCACAAGGGAAGAGAAGGAAAGAAGAAAAGAACAAAAAAGAGTTACAGAAAACAACCCCAAAGCAATTAAAAAATGGAAATACCTACCTGTCCATAATTACTTTAAATGTAAATGGAATAAATTCTCTAATCAAAAGACATAGTGACTGAATGTATACAAAAATAAAAGCCATATATATACTGCCTACAAGAGACTCAGTTGAGATCTAAAGACACAGACTGAGAGTGAGAGGATGGAAAAAGGTATTACATGCAAAAAGAAATCAAGAAGCAGGGGTGCAATACTTAGATAAAACAGACATTAAAACAAAGACTGTTAGAGCCAAAGAAGGAGACATTACATAATAATCAAGGGATTAATCCAAGAAGAAAATGTAATAGTTGTAAATATATATGCACCCAACATAGGAACATATATTAACAGACATAAAGGGAGAAAATCAACAGTAGCACATAATACTAGGAACTTTGTGTGTGTGTGTGTGTGTGTTAAAGAATTTACTAATTTATTTAACAACAAGACCTATAATATGGGTCCCTCTGTCACAGGCAATGAAAACAGGCAATCCCTACTGAGGAATGAAATTATTCAGAAATTTATCTGCAACGAAATACAAACAGATTTTCTGTAAGAATAGTTTTCATCTGGAAATTTACATGTTTATAGAAAATCCACAGACATTTTAATCTTTGCTCTCTCTTTTGACTCCATCCAGGTTTCCAATACAGTCCCCTACACGTGAACCTTCAAGTTGCAAACTTTCAAAGATGCGAAAATGCCCCTGTGTGCCAATTGTTGTACACCTCTACTGTACTTTTTTTTTTTTTGCGGTATGCGGGCCTCTCACTGTTGTGGCCTCTCCCGTTGCGGAGCACAGGGTCCGGATGCACAGGCTCAGCAGCCATGGCTCACGGGCCCAGCGACTCCACAGCACATGGGATCCTCCTGGACCGGGGCACGAACCCACGTCCCCTGCATCAGCAGGCAGACTCTCAGCCACTGCGCTACCAGGGAAGCCCTTCTACTGTACTTTTTGAAGTACTGTAAGATTAAAAATGTTTTCTATATTTTTTGTGTTTTTTATGTATAATTTGTGTGAAAAGCATTATAAACCTATTACAATACAGTACTATATAGCTGATTGTGTTAGTTGGGTAACTAGGCTAACTTTGTTGGACTTAAGGAACAAATTGGACTTATGAATGTGCTCTCGGAAGGGAACTCGTTTGTATGTAGGAGACTTACTGTACTAGGGACTTTAATACCCCACTTACATCAATGGACAGATCATCCACACAGAAAATTAATAAGGAAACAATGGCCTAAAGGACACACTAGACCAGATGGACTTAATAGATGTTTATATAGAACACGCATTCCAAAAGCAACAGAATACACATTCTTTGCAAGTGCACATGGAACATTCTCCAGGATAAATTACATGCTAGGCCACAAAACAAGTCACAAAACAAGTCTCAGTAAATTTAAGAAAACTGAAATCTTATCAAGCATCTTTTCTGATCACAGCTCTATGAGACTAGAAACCAAGTACAAGAAAAAGCAGCAAAATAACATGTGGAGGCCAAACAATATGGCACTAAACAACCAATGGATCACTGAAGGGATCACTGAAGAAATCAAAGAAGAAATTTTTAAAAAATACATGGAGACAAATGAAATAAAAAATGCAGTGATCTGAAATCTCTGGGATGCAGCAAAAGCAGCTCTAAGAGGACAGTTTATAGTGTCGTACAAGACTACTTCAGGAAAGAAAAGTCTCAAATAAAGAATCTAACCTTAAACCTAAAGCAACTAGAAAAAGAAGAACAAACAAAAGTTAGTAGAAGGAAAGAAATTATAAACATCCATGCAGTAATAAATAAAATAGAGCCTATTTCTAAAAAAGTAGAAAAGATTAATGAAACTAAGAGCTGTTTCTTTGAAAAGATAAAATTGATAAATCCTTTATTCAGCTCATCAAGAAAAAAAGAGAAAGGGCCCAAGTAAATAACATCAGAAATGAAAAAGGGAAGCAACTATGTGCCAATAAAATGGACAACCTGGAAGAAATGGACAGATTCTTGGAAAGGGATAACCTTCCGAGACTTTAACCAGGAAGAAATAGAAAATATAAACAGACCAATCACAAGTAATGAAATTGAAAATTAAGAAACAAAAGTCCAGGACCAGATGGCTTCACAGGTGAATTCCATCAAATATTTAGAGAAGAGATAACACCTATCCTTCTCAAACTCTTCCAAAAATTGCAGAGGGAGAAACACTCCCAAGATTATTCTACAAGGCCACCATCACCCTGATACCAAAACCAGACAAAGATGTCACACACAAAAAAAAATTACAGACCACTGTCACTGATGAACAAAGATGAAAAATTCTCAACAAAATACTAGGAAACAGAATCCAACAACACATTAAAAGGATCATACACAATGATCAAGTGGTATTTATCACAGGGAAACAAGGATTCTTCAATATTATGAAAATCAATCAGTGTGATATACCATATTAACAAATTAAAGAATAAAAACCGTATGATCATCTTCATAGATGTAGAAAAGGCTTTTGACAAAATTCAACACCATTTATGATAAAAACTCTCCAGAAAATGGGCATAGAGGGAACCTATCTCAACATAATAAAGGCCATATATGACAGACCCACAGCAAACATTCTCAATGGTGAAAAACTGAAAGCATTTCCTCTAAAATCAGGAACAAGGATGTCCACTCTCACCACTATTATTCAACAGTTTTGGAAGTCCTAGCCACCATGGCCATCAGAGAAAAAAAATAAAAGCAATACATATTGAAAAAGTAAAACTGTCACTGTTTGCAGATGACATGATAATATACCTAAAAAATCCTAAAGATGCCACCAGAAAATGGTTAGAGCTAATCAATGAATTTGGTAAAGTTACAGGATACAAAATTAATACACAGAAATCTCTTGCATTCCTATACACTAACAATGAATGATCAGAAAGAGAAATTAAGGAAACAATTGCATTTACCATTGCTACAAAAAAGAATAAAATACCTAGGAATAAACCTACCTAAGGAGGCAAAAGACCTGTACACAGAAAACTATCAAACACTGATGAAAAAAAATCAAAAAGATGACACAAACAGATGGAGAGATATACCATGTTCTTGGATTGGAAGAATCAATACTGTGAAAATGACTGTACTATCGAAAGCAATCTACAGATTCAATGCAATCCTTATCAAATTACCAACGGCATTTTTCACAGAATTAGAACAAAAAATTTTACAATTTGTGTGGAAACACAGACCCTGAATAGTCAAAGCAATCCTGAGAACGAAAAACAAAGCTGGAGGAATCAGGCTCCCCAACTTCAGACTATACTACAAAGCTACAGTAATCAAGACAATATGGTACTGGCACAAAAACAGAAATATAGATCAATGGAACAGGATAGAAAGCCCAGAGATAAACCCAGGCACTCATGGTCAATTAATCAATGACACAGGAGGCAAGGATATACAATGGAGAAAAGACAGTCTGTTCAATAAGTGGTGGTGTGAAAACTGGACAACTACATGTAAAAGAATGAAATTAGAACATTCTCTAACACCATACACAAGAATAAACTCAAAATGGATTAAAGACCCAGAATGTAAGAGCGAATACTATAAAACTCCTACAGAAAAACAAGCAGAACACTCTTTGACATAAATCACAGCAATATCTTTTTGGATCCACATCCTAGATTAATGAAAATAAAAACAAACATTAAAAAATGGGACATAATTAAACTCAAAAGCTTTTGCTTTTTGAGCAAAGGAAACCATAAAAAAAAAAAAAAGACAACCCACAGACTGGGAGAAAGTATTTGCAAACGAAGCAAATGACAAGGGATTAATCTCCAAAATATACAAACAGCTCATGCAGCTCAATATTAAAAAAAACAACCCAATCAAAAAATGGGCAGAAGATCTAAATAGACATTTCTCCAAAGAAGACATATAGATGGCCAACAGGTAGATGAAAATATGCTCAACATCACTAATTATTAGAGAAATGCAAATCAAACAAACAATGAGAGCTCGGGGAAGATGGCAGAAGAGTAAGATGTGGAGATCACCTTCCTCCCCACAGATATATCAGAAATACGTCTACACGTGGAACACCTCCTACAGAACACCTACTGAACGCTGGCAGAAGACCTCAGACCTCCCAAAAGGCAAGAAACTCCCCACGTACCTGGGTAGGGAAAAAGAAAAAAGAAAAAACAGAGACAAAAGAATAGGGACGGGACCTGCACCAGTGGGAGGGAGCTGTGAAGGCGGAAAGGTTTCCACACACTAGGAAGCCCCTACGGGGGCGGAGACTGCAGGTGGCGGAGGGGGGAAACTTTGGAGCCATGGAGGAGAGCGCAGCAACAGGGGTGTGGGGGGCAAAGCAGAGAGATTCCCGCACAGAGGATCGGTGCCAACCAGCATTCACCAGCCCAAGAGGCTTGTCTTCTTACCTGCTGGGGCAGACGGGGGCTGGGAGCTGAGGGTCCAGCTTCAGAGCTTAGATCCCAGCTTCGGAGCTTAGATCCCAGGGAGAGGACTGGGGTTGGCTGTGTGAACACAGCCTGAAGGGTTAGTGCACCACAGCTAGCCGGGAGGGAGGCCAGGGAAAAGTCTGGACCTGCCGAAGAGGCAAGAGACTTTTTCTTCCCTCTTTGCTTCCTGGTGCGCGAGGAGAGGGATTAAGGGCGCTGCTTAAAGGAGCTCCAGAAACAGGCACGAGCCATGGCGATCAGCTTGGACCCGAGACGGGCATGAGACGCGAAGGCTGCTGCTGCCGCCACCAAGAAGCCTGTGTGCAAGCACAGGTCACTATCCACACCACCCCTCCCGGGAGCTTGTGCAGGCTGCCACTGCCAGGGTCCCGGGATCCAGGGACAACTTCCCCGGGGAGAATGCACGGCGCGCCTGAGCCTGGTGCAACGTCATGCTGGCCTCTGCCGCCGCAGGCTCGCCCCACCTCCGTACCCCTCCCTCCCCTGGGCCTGAGTGAGCCAGAGCCCCCGAATCAGCAGCTCCTTTAACCCCGTCCTGTCTGAGCGAAGAACAGACGCCCTCCGGCGACCTACACGCAGAGGCGGGGCCAAATACAAATCTGAAACTCAGGAGCTGTGAGAACAAACAAGAGAAAGGAAAATCTTTCCCAGCAGCCTCAGGAGCAGTGGATTAAATCTCCACAATCAATTTGATGTACCCTGCATCTGTGGAATACCTGAATAGACAACGAATCATTGCAAACTGAGGAGGTGGACTTTGAGAGCAAGATTTATTATTTTTTTCCCTTTTCCTCTTTTTGTGAGTGTGTATGTGTACGCGTCTGTGTGAGACTTTGTCTCTAGCTTTGCTTTCACCATTTGTCCTAGGGTTCTGTCCATCCGTTTTTTTTGTTTTACTTTTAAAAAAAATTTTTTTAATAATTATTTTTAATTTTTATTTTAGTAACTTTATTTTATTTTACCTTACTTCATTTTATTTTAGTTTATCCTCTTTCTTTCCTTCTTTCTTTCTACGTTTTCTCCCTCTTACTCTGAGCCGTGTGGATTAAAGCCTCTTGATGCTGCAGCCAGGATTCAGTGCTGTGCCTCTGAGGTGGGAGAGCCAACTTCAGGACACTGGTCAACAAGACACCTCCCAGCTCCATGTAATATCAAACGGCAAAAATCTTCCAGAGATCTCCATCTCAACACCAACACCCAGCTTCACTCAACGACCAGCAAGCTACAGTGCTGAACATCCTATGCCAAACAACTAGCAAGACAGGAACACAACCCCACCCATTAGCAGAGAGGCTGCCTAAAATCATAATAAGGCCACAGACACCCCAAAACACACCACCAGACATGGACCTGCCCACCAGAAAGACAAGATTCAGCCTCATCCACCAGAACACAGGCACTAGTCCCCTCCACCAGGAAGCCTACACAACCCACTGAACCAACCTTAGCCACTGGGGACAGACACCAAAAACAACGGGAACTACGAACCTGCAGCCTGCAAAAAGGAGACCCCAAACACAGTAAGATAAGCAAAATGAGAAGACAGAAAAACACACAGCAGATGAAGGAGCAAGATAAAAACCCACCAGACCTAATGAAGAGGAAATACGCAGTCTACCTGAAAAAGAATTCAGAATAATGATAGTAAAGATGATCCAAAATCTTGGAAATAGAATAGACAAAATGCAAGAAACATTTAACAAGGACCTAGAAGAACTAAGATGAAACAAGCAACGATGAACAACACAATAAATGAAATTAAAAATACTCTAGAAGGGATCAATAGCAGAATAACTGAGGCAGAAGAACAGATAAGTGACCTGGAAGATAAAATAGTGGAAATAAATACTGCAGAGCAGAATAAAGAAAAAGAATGAAAAGAGCTGACGACAGTCTCAGAGACCTCTGGAACAACATTAAACGCACCAACATTCAAATTATAGGGGTCCCAGAAGAAGAAGAGAAAAAGAAAAGGACTGAGAAAATATTTGAAGAGATTATAGTTGAAAACTTCCCTAATATGGGAAAGGAAATAGTCAAGTCCAGGAAGCACAGAGAGTCCCTTACAGGATAAAACCATGGAGAAACATGCCAAGACACATATTAATCAAACTGTCAAAATTAAATACAAAGAAAACATATTAAAAGCAGCAAGGGAAAAACAACAAATAACACACAAGGTAATCCCCATAAGGTTAACAGCTGATCTTTCAGCAGAAACTCTGCAAGCCAGAGGGACTGGCAGGACATATTTAGAGTGATGAAGGAGAAAAACCTACAACCAAGATTACTCTACCCAGCAAGATTCTCATTCAGATTTGATGGAGAAATTAAAACCTTTACAGACAAGCAAAAGCTGAGAGAGTTCAGCACTACCAAACCAGCTTTACAACAAATGCTAAAGAAACTTCTCTAGGCAAGAAACACAAGAGAAGGAAAAGACCTACAATAACGAGCCCAAAACAACCTAGAAAATGGGAATAGGAACATACATATTGATAATTACCTTAAATGTAAATGGATTAAATGCTCCCACCAAAAGACACAGACTGGCTGAATGGATACAAAAACAACACCCATATATATGCTGTCTACAAGAGACCCACTTCAGACCTAGGGACACAGACTGAAAGTGAGGAGAAGGAAAAAGATATTCCATGGAAATAGAAACCAAAATAAAGATGGAGTAGCAATTCTCATATCAGACAAAATAGACTTTAAAATAAAGAATATTACAAGACAAAGAAGGACACTACATAATGATCAAGGGATCGATCCAAGAAGAAGATACAACAATTGTAAATATTTATGCACCCAACATAGGAGCACCTCAATACATAAGGCAAATACTAACAGCCATAAATGGGGAAATTGACAGTAACACAATCATAGTAGGGGATTTTATCACCCCACTTTCACCAATGGACAGATCATCCAAGATGAAAATAAATAAAGAAACACAAGCTTTAAATGATACATTAAACAAGATGGACTTAATTGATATTTATAGGACATTCCACCCAAAAACAACAGAATACACATTTTTCTCAAGTGCTCATGGAACATTCTCCAGCATAGATCATATCTTGGGTCACAAATCAAGCCTTGGTAAATTTAAGAAAATTGAAATTGTATCAAGTATCTTTTCTGACCACAACGTTATGAGACTAGATATCAATTACAGGAAAAGATCTGTAAAAAATACAAACACATGGAGGCTAAACAATACACTACTTAATAACGAAGTGATCACTGAAGGAATCAAAGAGGAAATCAAAAAATACCTAGAAACAAATGACAATGGAGACACGACAACCAAAAACCTACGGGTTGCAGCAAAAGCAGTTCTAAGAGGGAAGTTTATAGCAATACAATCCTACCTTAAGAAACAGGAAAAATCTCGAATAAACAACCTAATCTTGCACCTAAAGCAATTAGAGAAAGAAGAACAAAAACACCCCAAAGTTAGCAGAAGGAAAGAAATCATAAAGATTAGATCAGAAATAAATGAAAAAGAAATGAAGCAAACAGTGGCAAAGATCAATAAAACTAAAAGCTGGTTCTTTGAGAAGATTAACAAAATAGATAACCCATTAGCCAGACTCATCAAGAAAAAAAGGGGGAAGACTCAAATCAATAGAATTAGAAATGAAAAAAGAGAAGTAACAACTGACAGTGCAGAAATACAAAAGATCATGAGAGATTACTACAAGCAACTCTATGCCAATTAAATGGACAACCTGAAAGAAATGGACAAATTCTTAGAAATGCACAACCTGCCAAGGCTGAATCAGGAAGAAATAGAACTATGAACAGACCAATCACAAGCACTGAAATTGAAACTCTGATTAAAAACCTTCCAACAAACAAAAGCCCAGGGCCAGATGGCTTCACAGGCAAATTCTATCAAACATTTAGAGAAGAGCTAACACCTATCCTCCTCAAACTCTTCCAAAATATAGCAGAGGGAGGAACACTCCCAAACTCATTCTACAAGGCCACCATCACCCTGATACCAAAACCAGACAAGGATGTCACAAAGCAAGAAAACTACAGTCCAATATCACTGATGAACATAGATGCAAAAATCCTCAACAAAATACTAGCAAAGAGAATCCAACAGCACATTAAAGGGATCATACACCATGATCAAGTGGGGCTTATTCCAGGAATGCAAGGATTCTTCAATATATGCAAATCAATAAACGTGATATACCATATTAACAAATTGAAGGAGAAAAACCATATGATCATCTCAGTAGATGCAGAGAAAGGTTTCGACAAAATTCATCACCCATTTATGATGAAAACCCTGCAGAAAGTAGGCATAGAGGGACTTTCCTCAACATAATAAAGGCCATATATGACAAACCACAGCCAAAATCCTCTTCAATGGTGAAAACCTGAAAGCATTTCCACTAAGATCAGGAACAAGACAAGGTTACCCACTCTCACCACTCTTATTCAACATAGTTTTGAAACTGTTAGCCACAGCAATCAGAGAAGAGAAGGAAATAAAAGGAATCCAAATTGGAAAAGAAAAAGCTGTCACTGTTTGCAGATGACATGATACTATACATAGAAAATCCTAAAAATGCTACCAGAAAACTATTAGAGCTAATCAATGAATTTGTTAAAGTAGCAGGATACAAAATTAATGCACAGAAATCTCTGGCACTCCTATACACTAATGATGAAAAATCTGAAAGTGAAATTAAGAAAACACTCCCATTTACCACTGCAACAAAAAGAATATCTAGGAATAAACGTACCTAAGGAGACAAAAGACCTTTATGCAGAAAATTATAAGACACTGATGAAAGAAATTAAAGATGATACAAATCGATGGAGAGGTATACCATGTTCTTGGATTGGAAGAATCAACATTGTGAAAATGACTCTACAACCCAAAGCAATCTACAGATTCAATGCAATCCCTGTCTAAGTACCACTGGCATTTTTCACAGAATTAGAACAAAAAATCTCACAATTTGTATGGAAACACAAAAGACCCCGAATAGCCAAAACAATCTTGAGACTGAAAAATGGAGCCGGAGGAATCTGGCTCGCTGACTGCAGACTATACTACAAAGCTACAGTAATCAAGACAGTATGGTACTGGCACAAAAACAGAAATATAGATCAATGGAACAGGATAGAAAGCCCAGAGATAAACCCACACATATATGGTCACCTTATCTTTGATAAAGGAGGCAGGAATGTACAGTGGATGAAGGACAGCCTCTTCAATAAGTGGTGCTGGGAAAACTGGACAGGTACATATAAAAGTATGAGATTAGAACACTCCCTAACACCATACACAAAAATAAGCTCAAAATGGATTAAAGACCTAAATGTAAGGCCAGAAACTATCAAACTCTTAGAGGAAAACAGGCAGAACACTCTATGACATAAATCACAGCAAGATCTTTTTTGACCCACCTCCTAGAGAAATGGAAATAAAAACAAACAATTGGGGCCTAATGAAACTTCAAAGGTTTTGCACAGCAAAGGAAACCATAAATAAGACCAAAAGACAACCCTCAGAATGGCAGAAAACATTTGCAAATGAAGCAACTGACAAAGGATTCATCTCCAAAATTTATAAGCAGCTCATGCAGCTCAATAACAAAAAAACAAACAACCCAATCCAAAAATGGGCAGAAGACCTAAATAGACATTTCTCCAAAGAAAATATACAGATTGCCAACAAACACATGAAAGAATGTTCAACATCATTAATCATTAGAGAAATGCAAATCAAAACTACAATGAGGTATCATCTCACACCAGTCAGAATGGCCATCATCAAAAATCTATAAACAATAAATGCTGGAGAGGGTGTGGAGAAAAGGGAACACTCTTGCACTGCTGGTGGGAATGTGAGTTGGTACAGGCACTATGGAGAACGGTATGGAGGTTCCTTAAAGAACTACAAAGAGAACTACCATATGACCCAGCAATCCCACTACTGGGCATATACCCTGAGAAAACCATAATTCAAAAAGAGTCATGTAAAAAAAAAAAAAAAAAAAAAAAGAGTCATGTACCAAAATGTTCATTGCAGCTCTATTTACAATAGCCCGGAGATGGAAACAACCTAAGTGCCCATCATCGGATGAATGGATAAAGAAGATGTGGCACATATATACAATGGAATATTACTCAGCCATATAAAGAAACGAAACTGAGCTATTTGTAATGAGGTGGATGGACCTAGAGTCTGTCATACAGAGTGAAGTAAGTCAGAAAGAGAAAGACAAATACTGTATGCTAACACATATATATGGAATTTAAGGGAATAAAATGTCATGAAGAACCTAGGGGTAAGACAGGAATAAAGACACAGACCTACTAGAGAATGGACCTGAGGATATGGGGAGGGGGAAGAGTTAGCTGTGACAAAGTGAGAGAGTGGCATGGACATATATACACTACCAAACGTAAAATAGATAGCTAGTGGGAAGCAGCCACATAGCACAGGTAGATCAGCTCAGTGCTTTGTGACAACCTAGAGGGGTGGGATAGGGAGGGTGGGAGAGAGGGAGACACAAGAGGGAAGAGATATGAGAATATATGTATATGTATAACTGATTCACTTTGTTATAAAGCAGAAAGTAACACACCATTGTAAAGCAATTATACTCCAATAAAAATGTAAAAAAAATCTACAATGAGGTACCTCCTCACACCAGAATGGCCAGAATGTCTGTCATCAAAAAGTCTACGAACAATAAATGCTGGAGAGGGTGTGGAGAAAAGGGAACCCTCCTACACTGATGGTGGGAATGTAAATTGGTACAACCACTATGGAGAACAGTATGGAGGTTCCTTAAAAAACTAAAAATAGCACTACCATATGACCCAGCAATCCCACTCCTGGGCATATATCTGGAGACAAGCACAATTCAAGAAGATACATGCACCCCAAGTTCATTGCAACACTATTTACAACAGTGAAGACACCGAAGCAACCTAAATGTCCATCAACAGAGGAATGGATAAAGAACATGTGGTACATATATACAACGGAATACTACTCAGCCATTAAAAATTAATGCCGTATTCAGAAACATGGCATTATGATACTAACTGAAGATTATCATACTAACTGAAGTCAGACAAAAGACAAATATCATATGATATCCCCTATATGTGGAATATAAAAAAAAATGATACAAATGAACTTCTTTACAAAACGGAAACAGGCTCAAACTTCAAAAACAAAGTTATGGTTACCAAAGGGAAAAGATGGTGGGGGGGGGATAAATTAGGAGTTTGGGATTAACACACTACTATATATAAAATAGCTAACCAACAAGGACCTACTGTATAGCACAGGGAAATCTACTCAATATTCTTTAATAACCTATATGGGGAAAGAATCTGAAAAAGAATGGGTATATGTATATGTATAACTAAATCACCTTGGTGTACACCTGAAACTAACACAACATTGTAAATCAACTATATTCTAATATAAAATAAAAATTAAATTTAAAAAACAAACTGAAGAATAAAAGCCATATGATCATCACAATAGATGCAGAAAAAGCTTTTGACAAAATTCAACATCCATTTATGATAAAACGTCTCCTCCACAAAGTGGGTGTAGAGGGAACATACATCAACATAATAAAGGCCATATATGAATTAAATGAAAAATGAATTAAACACCTAAATGTAAGAGCAGAAAGCATAAAACTCCTAGAAGAAAACACAGGCAGAACACACTGACATAAATTGTAGCAATATTTTTTGGCTCTGTCTCCTAAGGCAAAGGAAAGAAAAGCAAAAATAAATAAATGGGACCTAAGTAAACTTAAAAGCTTTTGCACAACAAAGGAAATCATTGACAAAATGAAAAGACAACCTACTGAATGGGAGAAATATTTGCAAATAATAAGACCAATAAAGGATTATTATCCAAAATATATAAATAGCTCATACAACTCAATATCAGAAAAACAAACCCAATTTAAAATGGACAGACAACTTGAATAAACATTTTTTTTTGGCCGTGGCATGTGAGATCTTAGTTCACCTACCAGGGATCAAACCCACACCCCCTGCAGTGGGAGTGCAGAGTCTTAATCACTGGACTGCCAGGGAAGTCCCTTGAATAAACATTTTTTTTAAAAAGAAGACATACAGATTGGCCAACAGGCACATGTAAAGATGCTCAACATTGCTAATCATCAGAGAAATGCAAATCAAACCCACAGTGAGATATCACCTCACACCTGTCAGAAGGGCTATCATCAAAAAGACCACAAATAACAAATGTTCGAGAGGGTGTGGAGAAAAGGGAACCCTCATGCAATGTCAGTGGGAATTTAAATTGATGCAACCAGTTTGGAGAACAGTATGGAGGTTCCTCAAAAAAGTAAAAATAGAACTACCATATGATCCAGCAGTCCCACTCCTGGGTATGTATCTGAAGAAATGAAAATACTAATTGGAAAAGATACATGTACCCCAATGTTCATAGCAGCATTATTTACAATAGCCAAGAAATGGAAGCAACTTAAGTGTCCATTAATAGAGGAATGGATAAAAAGACATGGTGTGTGTGTGTGTGTGTGTGTACACACACACACACATACACAATGGAATACTACCTAGCCATAAAAAGAATGAAATTTTGCCATTTACAACAACATGGATCAACCTGGAAGGTATTATGCTTTGTGAAGTAAGTCAGACAAAGACAAATACTGTATGTTTTCACTACACGTAGAATCTAAAAAAATCAAACAAACAAATGAATTTAACAAAACAGAAACAGATCTTCAAATATAGAGAACAAACTAGTGGTTACCAGTGAGGAAAGGGGAAGTTGGGAGGGGCAAGATAGGGGTAGGAGATTAAGAAGTACAAACTACCACATATAAAATAAATAAGCTACAAGGATATATTGTAGAGCACAGGGAATATAGCCAATATTTTATGATAACTTTAAATGGAGTATAATTTATAAAATTTTAAATTGCTGTGTTGTACACCTGAAACTAATATAATGTTATAAATCAACTAGACCTCAATAAAAAAATTTTTTTAATTCATCCAAATAAAAATTAATAATGAGATATCTCAAACGGTCTGTATGTAATATTACTTAATTTGGGGTAAAGAGTATAACACATGGATGTCTTACTTGGAACGAGAAACAAAAGGCCCTAGTGTGTGCTCCCTGTCCAGGTGGCTTTCTTCGTTTGGGCTACATCCACACAAAGGGAAGAAGTTAGGACTTGCCCAGCTTGCCCACAGACAAGTCCCACTGATTCCTTTACATCTCGTGCCCCCTCCAGCTCCTTCCCCTCAGAGCCAGGAGAAGCTGGGGAGGGGGGTCACAAACTATTAACTATTAAACAGAGGATTTCCCCCCCTCCTTCAGTTCCCTCAGGTGGAATTGATCTGAAGCAGGTTGGCCTCACCTTGGACAGAGGAGAAGGAGCAAGGAGTTGCATATTTTCTTAAGGATCTAGAAAACATAAGATCCCTTTTATAATATAAGGTGATAGAAAAATATTATTTAATTTAACAAAATTAAATTTTGTTGGTAGAGGCACTATCATACACTGTTGATGGGAGTATGAATTAGAACAATCTTTTTGTGGGGGCAGTTTGGTGGTATCTATCAAAATATACAACACACATACCTTATTTCCAGCACTGTACTGCTAGGAGTTTACTCTCAGAAGCATGACCAGGGTGTTCACTGCTATTTATAGGAAAACACACTGGGAACAAACTAGATGCTTATTGCTGGGGTGGGTACTGGTTTAAAAAAGTACAATCATGTAATGGGAAAACAAGATATTTCTTTGTTCTCGTCCAATGCATTAGAACTACGATTCCTTTCTCACTGGTTACGTGATCTTAAATATTAACACTTCTCTTAAACCTGTCTAGAATTCCCCTGCAAACTCTAAAGCCTCCCAAGCTCTTATTTCACTTAAATATTTTTTTTAACATTTTTATTGGGGTATAATTGCTTTACAATAGTGTGTTAGTTTCTGCTTTATAACAAAGTGAATCAGTTATACATATACATATGTTCCCATATCTCTTCCCTCTTGTGTCTCCCTCCGTCCCTCCCTCCCTATCACTTAAATATTAATCTTATGGTTGCATCCTTCCCTCTGGGATCAGGACTGTCACCAATAGTCTGAAAGCTCCGGAAGAACACTGTTTTTAAAAACACATATTTTTTCTCCTTCTCTATCGACTAAAAGCATCAATCTTTAAAAACATGCCACTTTTGGCAAACGATAAGTGAGGATATTTATACTGAGATCAGTCCTGGCAGGAACAGGAGATATTGTGACTCACGCAGAGCTGCAGAGTCAATTTAGGTCTGTCAGGCTTCTCAGCTTTTCAACACCTGCCTTGCACATGCCCTGCCTGCAAAAGGCTACTACAGTTGGAAAACCCTGTATATTCTCAACATTTGCTTTACATTGAAAAAAAATCAAATTACAAAATACAGACTTATGGTTACCAAAGGGGAAAGAGGTGGGGGAGGGATAAATTAGGAGTATAGGATTAACATATACACGCAAGTATATATAAAACAGATAAACAACAATTCACTGTATAGCCTGGGGAACAAAATTCAGTATCTTGTAATAACCTACAGTGGAAAAGAATTAGAAGATATATATATAAACTGAATCACTTTGCTGTACACCTGAAACTAACATAATATTGTAAATCAACTATATTTCAATAAAAACGAAACCAAAACAACCACCACCACCAAAATACACCTCTTCTGGGAATTTGGGAACTCTTTTTTTTTTTAATTGGAGTATAGTTGCTTTACAATGGTGTGTTAGTTTCTGCTGTAGACAAAGTGAATCAGCTGTACGTATACATACATCCCCTCCCTCTCGAGCCTCCCCCCCCCCACCAACCCTCCATCCCACCCCTCGGGAATTGCCTCTTCAAGAAGGTTTGGATTTTGACACTCCATCAAACTTATTAGAACTGCACCCATCCATACTGGAGGTGATTATATTCTGCAGTCAGACAGCATCGAGGGAACCTGACCTCTGAAATAAGAAAATGCAGTGATTCTCCTTCAGAATTTTCCCCATACCTCTGCTCAGTTTTAAATCTCTGGAATATTGAAAATATTTTCTACCTTTAAAAAGATCATCACGGGCTTCCCTGGTGGCGCAGTGGTTGAGAATCCGCCTGCCAATGCAGGAGACACGGGTTCAAGCCCTGGTCCGGGAAGATCCCACATGCCGTGGAGCAACTAGGCCCATGAGCCACAACTACTGAGCCTGCGCGTCTGGAGCCTGTGCTCCGCAACAAGAGAGGCCGCGACAGGGAGGGGCCCGCGCACCGCGATGAAGAGTGGCCCCCGCTCACCGCAACTAGAGAAAGCGCTCGCACAGAAACGAAGACCCAACACAGCCAAAAATGAATGAATAGGGTTTCCCTGGTGGCGCAGTGGTTGAGAGTCCGCCTGCCGATGCAGGGGACACGGGTTCGTGCCCCAGTCTGGGAAGATCCCACATGCCACGGAGCGGCTGGGCCTGTGAGCCATGGCCACTGAGCCTGCGCGTCCGGAGCCTGTGCTCCGCAACGGGAGAGGCCACAACAGTGAGAGGCCCGTGTACCGCAAAAAAAAAAAAAAAAAAAAAGAATGAATAAATAAAATTAAAAAAAAACAGATCATCATGTGGAACATTTGCATTGGCTTACCTTTTTCTTTGACAAAGTCCTTTTGCAACTCTGGGATCAGGAAACTATAAACCAACTCGGCAACGATCTCCTCTGACTGAAGCTGAGTTCGACTAAAAAGTAAAAAACAAACGAGTATTTCCTTTGTTGCCTTACTTGAGCTGCCGATTTATACTTGGATCCTCCTTGTTTGTGTAAGGAACTCCACTGCTCAAATCCCACCACTGCCTTTTCCTTAAGTGATCTGAAGTAGCACATTCCTGGTGAGTTTGGTTAACTCCATGGAAAATCCAAATTTGTCCTTCACTTAGCCTGCCTACCAGGACGGGAGTGTTAAGAGATACAACTTACAAATGGAAGCCAGAAACCCTGTGGTGATGTCCAAGTAAAATTGGACATACTTAATCACATTGCTTTCCTGCTTTGTGATATTCTAAAAGTAAGAAATATGAAAGTGCTCCAGACTGCAGAGGATAACTGAAAATTCTATTCCCAATGCTCTTACCATACAAAGGTACAGGCCTGCTGGCTGCTGCTAAAACAATGCATACTGAAGCATGAGTTAATATATTTGTTTCTCCTTGGTGGTAAAATCTTAAGCTCTTGAAAAATACATATGAGTAACAGCAAAAGGCTGTCCATCCCACCATCTGTCCCCTTGGTACACACCGGCTTTCCATTTCATAAGCAATGTCATTGATTTCCTCAGCCATCTTCTCTATTTCTGCCCTGGCTTGTTCTTCTGCAGTATTCTCTTCAGTGTTCAGTATTATATCCTCCAGATAGGAAGTTACAGTACTTTGGTGAACTTTAATTACCTGCAAAACCCCAAAATACTCCAGTTACTCAGAATAGGAATGCTACTACTGTACACAAGAAAAATGCATGAATATTGGTTGACTTTTTTAGCACATCTACTTCATTCATCAGTAGTCCCCTCATTCATTATTCTTTTTTTTTTTTAAACTATAGATAGTCTGTTTCTAATCCACCTATCTACCCACTCTGGGAAGCCCCTACCTATCTGGCTCATTTTAGAATTATGGGGTGGGCGATACAACACTGCAGAAAGATCATGGGCTTGAGTCAATAACTCTGTTTTGGATCCTGGCTTTGTTCTTACCAGCAGTGTAATTTGGTCAAGCTACCTAACTGTGGCAGAGACTAAGATGTATTACACAATGTCCTTTCTTTATTCCTCTTAAAGGATTCTTACAGGGAAAGACGTAGCTTTTTTTTTTTTTTTTTTTCTCTTTTCATTTCTCATTTCATGGGGACGAAATGCAGGAGCACCAGTCATCTTAAACTGCCATGAGGGTCACACCCAAGGGACAGAAAAGCAGGAAGCTAGAAGGATCCTGGGTCTCTGGTGAATTTTTTTAACTATCTTCTCAGCCCTGGACTGCTTCTTTTTAAAGCTTTCTTGAAAGAATATAGACTATACATTTAGAAAAGTGCAGAGCACATAAATGTACAGTGCAATGAATGAGGGTCAAGCCACTGCTAGGATCCCAGAGGTCACTGTGAGTTCTACCTGACGACAGACCCTTCCCACTCTCATGAGTTTATGGTAAAGACTTCCTATTCTTTAGGGCTGTGCTCCCTAAGTATGCAACCATAAATAATACAGTTTAGTTTTACCTGTTTTACAGATGGATACCAAGGAAGTATCACAAGCATCAAGGGTGTCGTACTTAGTTTTGTATGCATTCTGTCTCAACAGATTTTGAGCTTTGGGGGAAGGGCACTTTTTATTTAATGTGTGTGTATTTCTTTGTGTCTGAGATAATGCTTGGGAC
Source organism: Delphinapterus leucas (assembly GCF_059928025.1). Taxonomy (NCBI): domain Eukaryota; kingdom Metazoa; phylum Chordata; class Mammalia; order Artiodactyla; family Monodontidae; genus Delphinapterus; species Delphinapterus leucas. The sequence continues at coordinate 65,911,043 of NC_143132.1, read as the reverse complement.
TCAGTAACAACTCAGTACCTGCTTCTTGACTGGCACTGCAGCAGGACTCTGAATATGAAATGTTTACTGAATATCTACCTGTAAAACACCAAGTCCATAACCTTGAATCCCTATGCCTTCCTTATGGGAGAGACCCAATGACCAGTTTAATACAGTTCAACCGAACAACCAACCAACCAACCAAAATATATTTTCTTAAAGTCTGTTATGTACAGAGGGCTATGCTGGTGCTGTGGAAGGCATGTGCCTGCTCCCATGGAGACCACAGACTTATTCAGGAAACAAGTCACACCTAGATGGAACGATTAGACAGTTGAGTCTTGTAATAGTTCAGAGGTGGAAAGTTTAATTTGGTTCACCTCTAGTAATACATGTACTTGTGTGTTTACATATATCTTTATAAATGTGTATGTTTCTGGACACATTTGTGCTTGTAGGTGCGTAAGTGAATAAGGAAACGTATGGGTGGCTATATGTGTGTACCTCCCATCTCTGCTAATATTGTGCATGTGGGCTTATGTTTGTGAGTGTATCTTAACTTATAGATGTGCAAAAGTATGTGTGTTTAAAATATGAGTCTATGCCTTTCTGTATCTATGTTTCTCAATGTCTACATGTTATTTTTCTGGAAATTTACTCGTGTACATTTCTTGGTTTTGGTATATTTATGTGCAAGCATATTTATCTTTAAGAGGGTCATATGATGGGAGATAGGGAATTTAAATGATGCTGGGGTCCAGAGATGGATACATTTTTTACATAAATGTTCCTTAAATCAGGCTGGAAGGGTCATCTTAACCCTTTCTTGCCCCTCCTAGACATGCTGACATTTCCTGGGATTATTCCCACTTAAGAGATACCTTCCTAGAAGCCTTTCACCAGCTTCTTCCTTTCCGTGTTTCTGAGTATAGTGGTTCCTCTGTCTCTTTCCTTTTATTCTCACTCCCAACTGGTTCTTCCCATCCCAGCTGGTTTTTCCTTAGTGATATTAGGTAGAGGATAGTAAATTCTGGTTTGCTAAAAATTTCTACATTTCAGTAACTTTTTTTTTTTGCAGTACGCGGGCCTCTCACTGCTGTGGCCTCTCCCGTTGCGGAGCACAGGCTCCGGATGCACAGGCGCAGCAGCCATAGCTCACGGGCCCAGCCGCTCCGTGGCATGTGGGGTCTTCCCGGACCGGGGCACGAACCCGTGTCCCCTGCATCGGCAGGCGGACTCTCAACCACTGCACCGCCAGGGAAGCCCTCAGTAACTCTTTTTAAGGAAAAATGTGTTAGGATGGTAGGAAGCTAGAATATGAATTATTATTATAGGCTGTATGACACTATAGTTAAAATGCTTTAACCCAAAACTTTTTAAAGCTGTGTAGAGGATGGGAAGTCTGTTTAATTTTAATCAATTTCTTATCTGAAAAAACACATACCAAATACTATTCAGGGGTCAATCCTAATTCCATGGGAATTGGGTAAATCCTTTGAATCCCAGATCAAATAAGAAGACCCCAACTTGACATAGCATTTTTTTTTTTTTAACCTGAGGAGCTCAAAACTATCCACATATATTAATACAATTCAGACAGCCTCTTAGATAGGAATTTTTTTAAGTTCCAGGTTGGCTCTTTCTGCCTTTCCCATCTGGCCCGCATCTGCGCAAGGGAAACTCACACAGCCTTTGCCTTAGCATATTCTGGGTGTGCTGGCCGCCCATGCAGCCTCTTCTGTGCCCACCTCCCCTCAGCCTGCCCAGCTTCCTCCTCTCCATTCCGGGGGTGAGACGCCCTAACTGAAAGCATACACATCAAGCTCTCCAAGAAAGGGGAAGTACTCGTCGCCACCTCTGGGTGTGATTTTTGGGGGAATTAGTCACAGCACAGCTCCCTTTAAAGAAATCTTCCTCACAAATCCCCTCCCATTTTAACACTTGAGCTTTTGTATACTTGATGAGGGTGAGAGTGCTTTGAGATATTACTGGTTCCTCAGATTTCCTCTGAGTTTGCATCTTGGTCACTTTGGAATTTCACATCTATTGGGTCTTGGTCAGAATTCGAACTTACCAGCCTGGCATTCCTAATTCCCAAGATTGTATCTTTAGTCAAAATCTCTCTTTGAAACTCTATCTTGTATATCCATCTGCTGAAATGACACCTCCACTAAGATGTCTCAAACTTAATATAAATCAAACTCTTCATTCCACCCCTGCCCCTAAACCTATTCCACCCTCAGCTTTCCCGCCTTAGAAAATAGAACCGTCACCTCCCCACTCACTGACACCGGAAACTGGACATCATACTTGACTTTACCCCATTTCTCACTCTGGCCTGAGTTACTTCATCAGTCTCCTTCCAGGTCTCTTTGTTTCCACCCTGTCCTCCCCTACAACCTGTTCACACAGCAAAGCAGAGTGACTTCTTCAAAATATGTCACCGGGCCCCATTTGTTTCCTTCATGAAACTTAACACATTTTCTGATCTTACACTTATTCGCCTGTTATATAGGATTTAAGCACCAGGAGAGAAGGGGCCACACCCGGTTTTTCCCTCCAAAGTAGCCCACAATGCCTTTGCACAGTGCTAGGCATACCATAGGAACTCAATACATTATTTGTTGAAGACAATGAAAAACAAAAAACGGAAGCCATTTCATATCATGAGTTTCCTGGCAACGTCCCCACTTGCCTCCTTAAATATCTGGTCCTCCTCCTGCAGGCGCCTCTCTTCCACCTGGCGCCGGCCACTCTCTTCGGCTTCACGCATCCTGCGTTGCCGCTCGGCCAGCATGGACAGGGCGTGGACCCTCCTCTCCTCCTGCAGTCTCACCAGCTCTTTGGACAGGAAGTCAAACATGTCTGCCAGCACCCATCCTTCCAGCCCAGCCAAATGGTTTTCAACCAGTGACACCTTAGAAATAATAATATAACTATGAGGATACAAATTCCACTAAGAATGGTGATTTATGAGGAGGGATGCTGGATTATCCTTGACAGTCACTTCACTTTCAGAGTGCACTTAGTTTTTATTAGGAATATTATCTCCAGACTGGCCCCATCCCAAGGGTTTTACTAGGAAAACTTATGATACAAACTTAGACTTGAGAAAGTAGATTGCTCAGTCAGTCACTGATGGATGATCGTCTTCAAATTATAAAGAGGATTTAGCAAAACATTTGTTAGTGTCCACACAGAATTTTTTTTTCTTTCAATTTTATCCAGAAGGTAAAGTGCTTGGGTCTCCCCAGACGTGAAGGGAAATGTCAAGGTTTTTATTAAAAGATATGTTGGAGTTCAAAAAAATAGAATCTCTTAAAAATTCACTCATGATACCTTTTAATTTTTCAATGCTTTGTCCTTTAACAAAAGTTTGGGGAATTTTAAGATCTTCAGTAACATGAAAGTAGAAAACCTTAGTACTGTTTATTCATTTAAATAATTTCAAAGTCATTAAGAACTATCTTTGAAACAGAGCAGGAAACAAGCCTACATGTCTGTGTAATCACTGAGGTAAAATAAGGGCTAGGGGCCTAGAGTTCTTGGCCAGGAGTAAGCCACAGTATCTATTTATGGATCTCTCTGTGCTGGCTTTGGCACAGGGGGGAACAAAAGTGTTTGAGAAGATTGTACTGTGCTCCTGCTCCTATCCTCAGGGATAAGGGGAAAAGGCTCTTCTCCCAGGCACTTGCTGCTCTCACACTGACGGTTCTCCCTCAATATGAGAGAAGGAGAAAATGAGAGGATCGGCATTGCTGTAGGTACCCATGGGGTGCCCACTCCCCCAGATGCCTGCATCTTACTGGTGTATCCAGGAACAGCTGAAGGCAAGCAGGGTGAGTCTGTGGCTATGTGACAGTTCCTCCCATTAATTCCTCCCTTAGCTCTTAGCTGTCATGATGTCTATCAAGTATTTATCCACTAAATGAGGTAGATGGGTTGAAAATCCTGGATTGTCTTAGCTGTAGCTGCTAAAGTCTATAATCAGAAACCTTGAAGGGGCCAAGGAGGGCATTTTTCCGTCCAGGTCCTGGGTATTCTGCTGCCAGGGCATTCTGCTCCCTATCTGAACAGAAGTGCAGCCCGTCTCCATCATCCCCAGGGCTCCAGGATGCCCAGATTTAGAGACTCCAGTGTCTGCATTCTCCTCTTCTTTCTCTGGTTCCTCTGCTGGGTCTCACAGTCTGTGGCTTTCTTCCTCCCTCCCTGCAAACCAGCTCCCATCACTCAGAGACCATCCCCAGTCCTGCTGTCATGTAAAAGGAATAAAGTGGTGCTCGTTTCCAGGCTGCTTAACATTTGTGCCTAATTCACAGCACAAGAGTTACGTTTGTTACTAAAGGTGGGTCATGTTAGCTTTGCTGTAAGTTTACTTTCTTTTTGTTTGGCCGTACTGCGCGGCATGTGGGATCTTAGTTCCCCAACCAGGGATCGAACCCACGCCCCCCTGCATTGGAAATGCGGAGTCTTAACCACTGCACCGCCAGGGAAGTCCCAAGTTTACTTTCTTGTAACACTAAACTCTGTGCAAATTGGTTCTTTTTCATTTTGATTCACAGATAAGTGGGACAGATAGTAAAAGTGTATCTACACTGTAGTCAACAACATTAAATACTATGTGTCTATAGACAAATGCCAGAAGAAAGTAGGAAACACATTTACAGTTGTCAGGTTAGAGCTGCAATTAGCAGCTATTGTCAGTCACACAGAGCTCAGACGACCCGGTGAAAGTCACAGAATATCATATTAACATATTTAATATGCAGTTTAAGGAGTATGAGCTATGTACAGCTCCAAAACTCATAAATGAGTGTGGATAGTTTTTAAAATCTCATTTCTCACTTTTTTCTTATTGCTTTAATTACTTATTCATTCTGCTAAGCTCCCACTGAAATATATTAGAGTCACCAAATATTTAAGAAAGATTGGAAGAGAAAACCTTTCAAGATTGTGGGGGTTTCTTCTTTTCTTTTTGCAAATAAAAAACTAAGAGCAGGGGCTTCCCTGGTGGCGCAGTGGTTGAGAGTCTGCCTGCCGATGCAGGGGACACGGGTTCGTGCCCTGGTCTGGGAAGATCCCACATGCCGCAGAGCGGCTGGGCCCGTGAGCCACGGCCGCTGAGCCTGCGCGTCCAGAGCCTGTGCTCCACAACAGGAGAGGCCACAACAGCGAGAGGCCTGCGTATCGCAAAAAAAACCCACAAAAACTAAGAGCAGACTCAATTCAGGGAGGGCACAGCCCGTTCAAATTCTGGACTGCAACACCACTGATGAAAAATGCTGGGCTTGTGGGGGGTGTTTCTTTTTCATCACGTCATTTATTGTTACTATAGTGTTGCTTGTATTATAATAAAAACCGAGGGCGAAAATGGGACAAGAAAAGGAGAGGAAAGGAAAGAACCTTGTGCTCGTGCAAGTTCCTCTGTCGCTGCAAGGCCAGGGTCACCTGCTTCTCGGCTTTCTTCACCAGCCTGTCCTCTTCTTGCAGTGCGTGGCTGGTGCGCAGCTCCTGGATCAACTCCAGTCGCTTCTCTTTCCCTTCAAACATCTGTGTCAAGTCAGATCAGAGAGAGACTTTCAAATCAGTATCCGTTGTGCCAGGCACGAGGCCTCGCAGACAGTGACTTGTGAGGCGCTTGTCAACAGAGGGTTCTGTTCTGCCTTTCGGGGCCACAGAGCAGGTGTGTGCCACAGAGCTAGCGGTCAGCCCTCTTTTCTGCACCTTCAGCTGCTCAGGCAGAGAAGGAGCTTAGCTATAGGTTAGTTAGTTATTGACTCAGTTTCTTAAAATGCCTCTCAAAGACAAGGTGACAACTATAGGGTCATGTTAAGAAACTAGAGCCTTCTCCTCATTTCCTCTGCTCCTTCCCTAAGAAGCCTGGGAGTGGTATTTTTCATGGTCATATTTTCTTTTCCGAGAGATTCGCCCCTCATCTGGAATACAGGATCTGCTGTCTGAACTTAACTGCCGTGTTTCTCCTGGGGAAATACTGGCAGGAGAATAGAGAATAATGCTGAACACAGGATGCTCATCCAGCCTCCCTGAACTTACTCACCATAACTGAGTCTCTTAAGAGTTACAGCTGTCTGGGGAGAAAAAATGTTTCAGCTGAGGCTTTATATCAGTCCATTTTTAAACTGAAGCGTGAGCTTGCTCTAGTGGCACAAATAATCTGGCTAAAGCTTTTAGTCAGGAAGACCGGAGTTGAATTTGGCAGTTAACATAATCCCCCTCAGACTCATATTACTCGCCTGTAAAATGGGTAATTGATACAAAAAAAGAAAAAGAGCTGATATATGTAGAGCAAAGAATATATAATGTGAGCATGTGGTAAGAGTTCAAAACTGTAGTTATTACTTAGCTATTTCATTTATTATTCAGGTATTGATACCTATATACAAACGCAGATAATTGTATTACAACTTTGTGGAAAATTAGAGAATCTACTTGTGATGTTTAGGGTCAAAATTCAGGTATGAAAATTGCTGGATTTATCAATTCCAAGGAAGACATTAGCTTCATACTGCCTTGGGTACACTACAGCAAACAGCAGGCGGTCCTTTCTTGCCTTGTTACTGTGCCACTCGGGCAAACTATGGCAACTCAAGAGCACAGTACCATAGGACAGCAGGGTGCAAGAGGCAATTCACCCCAAGGAACCAAGCACATATGCGTTCTGTAAATCTATTCTCAAAGGAGAAGAACAGGGCCAGTGGTTGTAACCCTACACACCATGTTCTGAACGACTCTGCCCCGGAGTAACTTTTGAAGGTAGATCACAGCCATTTCTATATCTTCTTCTTCCTAAAAGAACAAAGGGAGAACCAAGCAGCTTGAGAACAGCAGCAGTCAGCATCAAATACTTTTTTGAAGATTTATATCAAGCAAAAGATTTATATCTAGCAAAAAGCTAGATGCCAGAAGGATTTAAAGAGAATAAAACATCATCCCTCTTTGAACATATAGGACTTTAAGTGTTACTTACTGTATTGTTAAAATTCATTATTATTTTTTCATTATAAATAAGATATCATTAATAAATTCCATCAGAAGCAAAAAATTCACCCACTGTCATGGTATCCTTACAAATTAAGCCATTTTCATTTTTTCTATATTCCTTTCCAACAAAATCTTTCTTGAAGAAGTAAGTATTGCTAATAAATCCCTTTTGCAATAGTATTTTCATGTTTGATCATGCGTAGACAAAGAATACAGCTGGTCTATATCAGAGTCGAAAATGAGGTGCTTTTCACAAGAATTTAGCTAAACTGGTAAAATAAGAATATAATGGATAAGATCAGCTATCTATAAAAATCACCTTAAATAAGTGTATGTCAAAAGCAGAAAGATCAGAGTCTGCAAATTTACTTAAAGCCCCTCTGAATGCAAAAGTAATCAACAGTGGAATCAATGGCATTAACACTCGTGAATGACAACGTGTTAACCACAGGCAGTGGTCAGCACAAAGTCTAGAAAAGGGGACACTGCCCAGAAGCACATCGTGTCCAGTCAGTGGGAGCATTCCAGTCCCTCCAGAGACATCAGAGCCATCGGAGGTGCTAGTGAGATCTCCCGTCAACTCCCCTCCCTCTGACAGAGCACAACAACCTTCTGTACAATTTGGCTTCTTGTGAGAACGGCCCTGTATTGGGAGATAACAAGCTGACCTCCCAAGAGCAATATCCTGATATACCAGGCAGTTATATTTCTCTCCGTAAAGTAACAAATTTGCGTTGTGGCATCTCCAGCAGTTTCTTGTAGGTTTAGTCTGAGTCAGTCCTTTAAATCCAAACCAACTATGGAATGTTGACCAAACTGAGCCTGGGGCCCTGCAAAGGTGAGGTACGGCCCTGGTCAGGGTGAACTCTCTGAGCCAGTCTTGATGTCACCTCTGGTATTGCATTCCTCTCTAATTCCAGCTGTCATCAGCCACTTCCTCATGTGGGAGGACAGTTACAGTAAATGATCATAATTCCATCTTCTTTTTTTTTTATTTGATGTACATCAGAATTACCTTCTGATGCCAATTTTTCTTGGGAAGATTTTCTTCTTTGTGTTTTTATTCTTGAAAAGGATTGACTTTAGATTTCATTTCATTTTGCTTGTTTTTGTGTGTGCATTTGAAACATAAGGATAAAGGCAACGTAAGTCAGATCTTGGGAAATGAACACTTACGTTAGGTTTGTTTTTAACCCAAACTATCTGGAGAATAAACAGCAATACTGAATTTAGCTTTTCAAATAAAAGAACCTTCAAACTTACATTGGAATTCATCTCCAAAGTTGGAGTTGGAAGTCGAGGTTGAGGTATTGGCTTTCTTTGAAGAAAACGCATTGGTTTCTTTGCTTCGAGGCCCTTATTCTTCTTTTCCAACAGTGCCTGAAATAACACACCAGTGAGTGTCATTTCTTACCTTTGTATTTTTTTCCCACTACCAGATCTAGGCCACAGATCTGAATATCAGTCAGAAAGAATTTTCTCTATGGCCATGCTAGGACGGTTTGAGAAAGTCCAAACCAGGGTGCACCTATGATATTCCCATGCATAAGTTAACCACTGAACAAACATGAAACATATTCTAGGTGTATCCATTTTAATCAAAAGTTTTGGAGACTTTAAACATTTTTTTTTTTGAGTTTTTGAAAGGTTCTGTCATGTGTATATGCAAGCAAAACCCCCAACTCCTACTGTTCCACATGAGCTAATTTGCTGTTTTAAATGACTGCCTGGGCAATAGAAAATTGTCCTGTGTAGTAAACGACTGAAATATTTAGTATGTTTTGTTGTTATGGGGGAACTAAGGGGCATTAAATGGCAATTATCTCAAAGTGAAGAGAGCTTTACTTTGGGCTTGAAATCCTACACATCAAGATTTTTGAATATGGTTCCTTGTGGAAGAGTGTATGTGTTTCTGTTTAAACATGCACTTTATTTTCTTACTTTTGATCGTCAAAAATCCTGCCAAAATTATACATAAGATTTTGTTCATCAGTTCCATTTTCAGACATAAGGGGATACTTTTTAACTTAAAAGTATCAAAAATTCTGATCTCTGTGATTTTAAAATCACACTTTCATTACTTTTTCATCACATAATTTTTATATTATTTTTTCCATAAAAACACAAGTAAGTGATAAAACACTTAAATAAGTGATAAAGCACTAAGCCAAGACTTGAAGTTAATAAAAATATGAAAATTATGAGTAAAATTTGGAACCACATCCAATTATTGTGGTTGTAACAGAGCATCCGAGTTTCCTGAAAATAAATCTGATGGCAAATATATATAATAGCTCTATGATAATCCAAACTAATGAATCAACAGGAAGCAGCAGCAGTTTAAAAGTACAGTTTGCCCTTGAACAACATAGGTTTGAACTGCATGGATCCACTTATACATAGATTTTTTTCAATAAATATATTAGAAAAATTTGGGGAGATTTTTGACAATTTTTAAAAACTTGCAGACAAACCACATAGCCCAGAAATATTTTAAAAAGTTAGGTATGTCATGAATGCATAAAATAAATGTAGATATTAGTCTATTTTATCATTTACTACCATAAAATACACAAAATCTATAAAAAGTTAAAATTTATCAAAACTTATGCACATAAACACTTACAGACCAAACATGGTGTTATTCAAAGTCAAAAGAAATGTAAACAAATGTAAAGATGCAGTGTTAAATCATAACTGCATAAAAGTAACTGTAGTAGATACTATACTACTGTAATAATTTCATGACTACCTCTTATTGCTTCTGCTGTGAGCTCAAGTGTTGCTAGTATCCACTTAAAATGTAGGGTGACACTAATCATGTATGAGTGAACAGTTCATCTCTCCAGTAAATTGCATGTCATGGTAACAAGTGATCTCTAGCAGTTCTTGTATATTCTTCGTTGTGTTCAGTGCAATACTGTAAACACTGAGTAACACTATGGGAGCCATACGAAGTGTCACTAGTGACGGTGGGAGTGCTCCCAAGAAGCAGAGAAAAGTCATGACATTACAAGAAAAAGTTGAATTGCTTGATATGCACCGTAAATTGAGGTCTGCAGCTGCAGTTGCCCACCATTTCAAGATAAATGAATCCAGCGTAAGGACCATTGTGAAAAAAGACAAAGAAATTCATGAAGCCATCACTGTAGCTACACCAGCAGATGTGAAAACCTCGCAATCTTTGCAAAATACCTTTTTATCACATGTTGAAAATGCAGCTTTCATGTGGGTGCAGGATGAAAGGCATACCTATAGACTGTAATATGATTCAAGAAAAAGTGAAGTCATTATAGGAGAGCTTAAAGTAAAAGGATGGTGAAGGATCTAAAGCTGGAGAATTTAATGCCAGCAAAGGATGGTTTGATGGTTTTAGAAGGAGGTTTGGCTTAAAGCAAGATAACAGGAGAAGCAGCTTCTGCTGACCAAGAGGCAGAAGATACGTTCCCAGACACCACTAAGAAAATCATTGAGGAGAAAGGATATCTGCCTGAACAGGTTTTTTTTTTTTCTTTTTTGCAGTACGTGGGCCTCTCACTGTTGTGGCCTCTCCCGTTGCAGAGCACAGTCTCCAGACGCGCATGCTCAGCGGCCATGACTGACGGGCCCAGCCGCTCCGCGGCACGTGGGATCCTCCCGGACCGGGGCATGAACCTGTATCCCCTGCATCAGCAGGCGGACTCTCAACCACTGCGCCACCAGGGAAGCTCCTGAACAGGTTTTTAATGCAGATAAAAGTACTGTGTTCTGAAGACATGTGGAAGTGTTTCCAATGATCACCTGGGTGACTACAGTGGTTTTGGCTCCACTAGATACACCAGAAATACATCTACACGTGGAACACCTCCTACAGAACACCTACTGAACACTGGCAGAAGACCTCATACCTCCCAAAAGGCAAGAAACTCCCCACATACCTGGGTAGGGCAAAAGAAAAAACAGAGACAAAAGAATAGGGATGGGACCTGCACCAGTGGGAGGGAGCTGTGAAGGAGGAAAGGTTTCCACACACTAGGAAGCCCCTTCGCGGGCGGAGACTGTGGGTGGCAGAGGGGGGAGCTTCGGAGCCGCGGAGGAGAGCGCAGCAACAGGGGTATGGAGGGCAAAGCGGGGAGATTGCTGCACAAAGGATTGGTGCCGACCAGCACTCACCAGACCAAGAGGCTTGTCTGCTCACCCGCCGGGGCGGGTGGGGCTGCGAGCTGAGGCTCGGGCTTTGGTCAGAGCGCAAGGAGAGGACTGGGGTTGGCGGCGTGAACACAGCCTGAAGGGGTTAGTGCACCACAGCTAGCCGGGAGGGAGGCCGGGGAAAAGTCTGGACCTGCCGAAGAGGCAAGAGACTTTTCTTCCCTCTTTGTTTCCTGGTGCGCGAGGAGAGGGGATTAAGAGCCCTGCTTAAAGGAGCTCCAGAGACGGGCGCGAGCCATGGCTAAAAGTTCGGACCCCAGAGACGGGCAAGAGACGCTGGGGCTGCTGCTGCCACTACCAGGAAGCCTGTGTGCAAGCACAGGTCACTATCCACACCTCCCTTCCGGGGAGCCTGTGCAGCCTGCCACTGCCAGGTTCCCGGGATCCAGGGACAACTTCCCCGGGAGAGTGCACGGCGAGCCTCAGGCTGGTGCAATGTCACACTGGCCTCTGCCGCCGCAGGCCCGCCCCGCACTCCGTGACCCTCCCTACCCCCGGCCTGAGTGAGCCAGAACCCCCGAATCAGCGGCTCCTTTAACCCCGTCCTGTCTGAGCGGAAAAACAGACACCCTCCGGCAACCTACACACAGAGGCGGGGCCAAAGCCAAAGCTGAGCCCCTGGGAGCTGTGAGGACAAAGAAGAGAAAGGGAAATCTCTCCCAGCAGCCTCAGAAGCAGCGGATTAAAGCTCCACAATCAACTTGATGTACCCTGCATCCGTGGAATGCATGAATAGACAACGAATCATCCCAAATTGAGGAGGTGGACTTTGAGAGCAAGATTTGGGATTTTTTTCCCCTTTTCCTCTTTTTCTGAGTGTGTATGTGTATGCTTCTGGGTGAGATTTTGTCTGTATAGCTTTGCTTCCACCATTTGTCCTAGGGTTCTATCGGTCCGATTTTTTTTTCTTAATAATTTTAATAACTTTATTTTATTTTACTTTATCTTCTTTCTTTCTTTCCCTCCTTCCCTCCTTTAGACAACGAATCATCCCAAATTAAGGAGGCAGACTTTGAGAGCAAGATTTATGATTTTTTTCCCCTTTTCCTCTTTTTGTGAGTGTGTATGTGTATGCTTCTGTATAAGATTTTGTCTGTATAGCTTTGCTTGCACCATTTGTCCTAAGGTTCTATCTGTCCGTATTTTTTTTAAATTTTTTTTCTTAATTATTTTTTAATTTAATAACTTTATTATATTTTACTTTATTTTACTTTATCTTCTTTCTTTCTTTTTTCCTTCCTTCCCTCTTCCTTCCTTCCTCCCACCGTCCCTCCCTCCCTCCCTCCTTTCTTTCCTTCTTTCTTTCTTTTCTTTTTTCTTCCTTCCTTCCTTCCTTCCTTTCTTTCTTTCTTCCTACTTGTACTAATTCTTTCTCTCTACTTTTTCTCCCTTTTATTCTGAGCCATGTGGATGAAAGGCTCTTGGTGCTGCAGCCAGGAATCAGTGCTGTGCCTCTGAGGTGGGAGAGCCAACTTCAGGACACTGGTCAACAAGACACCTCCCAGCTCCAAATAATATCAAACGGCGAAAATCTCCCAGAGATCTCCATCTCAACGTCAGCACCCAGCTTCACTCAACGACCAGCAAGCTACAGTGCTGGACACCCTATACCAAACAACTAGCAAAACAGGAACACAACCCCACCCATTAGCAGAGAGGCTGCCTAAAATCATAATAAGGCCACAGACACCACAAAACACACCAACAGACGTGGACCTGCCCACCAGAGAGACAAGATCCAGCCTCATCCACCAGAACACAGGAACTAGTCCCCTCCACCAGGAAGCCTACACAACCTACTGAACCAACCTTAGCCACTGAGGACAGACACCAAAAACAACGGGAACTACGAACCTGCAGCCTGCAATAAGGAGACCCCAAACACAGTAAGATAAGCAAAATGAGAAGACAGAAAAACACACTGCAGATGAAGGAGTAAGATAAAAACCCACCAGACCTAACAAATGAAGAGGAAATAGGCAGTCTACCTGAAAAAGAATTCAGAATAATGATAGTAAAGATGATCTAAAATCTTGGAAATAGAATAGACAAAATGCAAGAAACATTTAACAAGGACCTAGAAGAACTAAGATGAAACAAGCAACGATGAACAACACAATAAATGAAATTAAAAATACTCTAGATGGGATCAATGGCAGAATAACTGAGGCAGAAGAACGGATAAGTGACCTGGAAGATAAAAAAGTGGAAATAACTACTGCAGAGCACAATAAAGAAAAAAGAATGAAAAGAACTGAGGACAGTCTCAGAGACCTCTGGGACAACATTAAACCCACCGACATTCAAATTATAAGAGTCCCAGAAGAAGAAGAGAAAAAGAAAGGGACTGAGAAAATATTTGAAGAGATTATAGTTGAAAACATCCCTAATATGGGAAAGGAAATAGTTAATCAAGTCCAGGAAGCACAGAGAGTCCCATACAGGATAAATCCAAGGAGAAATACGCCAACACACATATTAATCAAACTGTCAAAAATTAAATACAAAGAAAGCATATTAAAAGCAGCAAGGGAAAAACAACAAATAACACACAAGGTAATCCCCATAAGGTTAAAAGCTGATCTTTCAGCAGAAACTCTGCAATCCAGAAGGGAGTGGCAGGACATATTTAAAGTGATGAAGGAGAAAAACCTGCAACCAAGATTACTCCACCCAGCAAGGATCTCATTCAGATTTGATGGAGAAATTAAAACCTTTACAGACAAGCAAAAGCTGAGAGAGTTCAGCACCACCAAACCAGCTTTACAGCAAATGCTAAAGGAACTTCTCTAGGCAAGAAACACAAGAGAAGGAAAAGACCTACAATAACGAGCCCAAAACAACCTAGAAAATGGGAATAGGAACATACATATCGATAATTACCTTAAATGTAAATGGACTAAATGCTCCCACCAAAAGACACAGATTGGCTGAATGGATACAAAAACAAGACCCATATATATGCTGTCTACAAGAGACCCACTTCAGACCTAGAGACACATACAGACTGAAAGTACGGGGATGGAAAAAGATATTCCATGCAAATGGAAACCAAAAGAAAGCTGGAGTAGCAATTCTCATATCAGACAAAATAGACTTTAAAATAAAGACTATTAGAAGAGACAAAGAAGGACACTACATAATGATCAAGGGATCAATCCAAGAAGAAGATATAACAATTGTAAATATTTATGCACCCAACATAGGAGCACCTCAATACATAAGGCAAATACTAAAAGCCATAAAAGGGGAAATCAACAGTAACACATTCATAGTAGGGGACTTTAACACCCCACTTTCACCAATGGACAGATTATCCAAAATGAAAATAAATAAAGAAACACAAGCTTTAAATGATATATTAAACAAGATGGACTTAATTGACATTTATAAGACACTCCATCCAAAAACAACAGAATACACATTTTTCTCAAGTGCTCATGGAACATTCTCCAGCATAGATCATATCTTGGGTCACAAATCAAGCCTTGGTAAATTTAAGAAAATTGAAATTGTATCAAGTACCTTTTCTGACCACATCGCTAGGAGACTAGATATCAATTACAGGAAAAGATCTGTAAAAAATACAAACACATGGAGGCTAAACAATACACTACTTAATAACGAAGTGATCACTGAAGAAATCAAAGAGGAAATCAAAAAATACCTAGAAACAAATGACAATGGAGACACAATGACCCAAAACCTATGGGATGCAGCAAAAGCAGTTCTAAGAGGGAAGTTTATAGCAATACAAGCCCACCTTAAGAAACAGGAAACATCTCGAATAAGCAACCTAACCTTGCACCTAAAGCAATTAGAGAAAGAAGAATAAAAAAACCCAAAGTTAGCAGAAGGAAAGAAATCATAAAAATCAGATCAGAAATAAAAGAAATGAAGGAAACGATAGCAAAGATCAATAAAACTAAAAGCTGGTTCTTTGAGAAGATAAACAAAATAGATAACCCATTAGCCAGACTCATCAAGAAAAAAAGGGAGAAGACTGAAATCAATAGAATTAGAAATGAAAAAGGAGAAGTAACAACTGACAGTGCAGAAATACAAAAGATCATGAGAGATTACTACAAGCAACTCTATGCCAATCAAATGGACAACCTGGAAGAAATGGACAAATTCTTAGAAATGCACAACCTGCCAAGACTGAATCAGGAAGAAATAGAAACTATGAACAGACCAATCACAAGCACTGAAATTGAAACTCTGGTTAAAAACCTTCCAACAAACAAAAGCCCAGGACCAGATGGCTTCACAGGCGAATTCTATCAAACATTTAGAGAAGAGCTAACACCTATCCTTCTCAAACTCTTCCAAAATATAGCAGAGGGAGGAACACTCCCAAATTCATTCTACGAGGCCACCATCACCTTGATACCAAAACCAGAAAAGGATGTCACAAAGCAAGAAAACTACAGGGCAATATCACTGATGAACATAGATGCAAAAATCCTCAACAAAATACTAGCAAACAGAATCCAACAGCACATTAAAAGGATCATACACCATGATCAAGTAGGGTTTATTCCAGGAATTCAAGGATTCTTCAATATACGGATATCAATCAATGTGATACACCATATTAACAAATTGAAGGAGAAAAACCATATGGTCATCTCAATAGATGCAGAGAAAGCTTTTGACAGAATTCAACACCCATTTATGATAAAAACCCTGCAGAAAGTAGGCATAGAGGGAACTTTCCTCAACATAATAAAGGCCATATATGACAAACCCACAGTCAACATCATCCTCAATGGTGAAAAACTGAAAGCATTTCCACTAAGATCAGGAACAAGACAAGGTTGCCCACTCTTATTCAGCATAATTTTGGAAGTTTTAGCCACAGCAATCAGAGAAGAAAAGGAAATAAAAGGAATCCAAATTGGAAAAGAAGAAGTAAAGCTGTCACTGTTTGCAGATGACATGATACTATACATAGAGAATCCTAAAGATGTTACCAAAAAACTACTAGAGCTAATCAATGAATTTTGTAAAGTAGCAGGGTACAAAGTTAATGCACAGAAATCTCTGGCATTCCTATACACTAATGAAAAATCTGAAAGTGAAATCAAGAAAACACTCCCATTTACCACTGCAACAAAAAGAATAAAATATCTAGGAATAAACCTACCTAAGGAGACAAAAGACCTGTATGCAGAAAATTATAAGACACTGATGAAAGAAATTAAAGATGATACAACTAGATGGAGAGATATACCATGTTCTTGGATTCGAAAAATCAACATTGTGAAAATGACTCTACTACCTAAAGCAATCTACAGATTCAATGCAATCCCTATCAAACTACCACTGGCATTTTTCACAGATCTAAAACAAAAAATTTCACAATTTGTATGGAAACACAAAAGACCCCGAATAGCCAAAGCAATCTTGAGAATGAAAAACGGAACTGGAAAGATCAGGCTCCCTGACTTCAGACTATACTACAAAGCTACAGTAATCCAGACAGTATGGTACCGGCATAAAAACAGAAAGATAGATCAATGGAACAGGATAGAAAGCCCAGAGATAAACCCACGCACATATGGTCACCTTATCTTTGATAAAGGAGGCAGGAATGTACAGTGGAGAAAGGACAGCCTCTTCAATAAGTGGTGCTGGGAAAACTGGACAGGTACATGTAAAAGTATGAGATTAGATCACTCCCTAACACCATACACAAAAATAAGCTCAAAATGGATTAAAGACCTAAATGTAAGGCCAGAAACTATGAAACTCTTAGAGGAAACCATAGGCAGAACACTCTATGACATAAATCACAGCAAGATCCTTTTTGACCCACCTCCTAGAGAAATGGAAATAAAAACAAAAATAAACAAATGGGACCTAATGAAACTTCAAAGCTTTTGCACAGCAAGGGAAACCATAAACAAGACCAAAAGACAACCCTGAGAATGGGAGAAAATATTTGCTAATGAAGCAACTGACAAAGGATTCATCTCCAACATTTATAAACAGCTCATGCAGCTCAATAACAGAAAAACAAACAACCCAATCCAAAAATGGGCAGAAGACCTAAATAGACATTTCTCCAAAGAAGATATACAGACTGCCAACAAACACATGAAAGAATGCTCAACATCATTAATCATTAGAGAAATGCAAATCAAAACTACAATGAGATATCATCTCACACCAGTCAGAATGGCCATCATCAAAAAATCTAGAAACAATAAATGCTGGAGAGGGTGTGGAGAAAAGGGAACACTCTTGCACTGCTGGTGGGAATGTGAGTTGGTACAGGCACTATGGAGAACAGTATGGAGGTTCCTTAAAAAACTACAAATAGAATTACCATATGACCCAGCAATCCCACTACTGGGCATATGCCCTGAGAAAACCATAATTCAAAGAGTCATGTACCAAAATATTCATTGCAGCTCTATTTACAATAGCCCGGAGATGGAAACAACCTAAGTGCCCATCATCGGATGAATGGATAAAGAAGATGTGGCACATATATACAATGGAATATTACTCAGCCATAAAAAGAAACGAAATTGAGCTATTTGTAATGAGATGGATAGACCTAGAGTCTGTCATACAGAGTGAAGTAAGTCAGAAAGAGAAAGACAAATACCGTATGCTAACACATATATATGGTATTTAAGAAAAAAAAAAAGTGTCATGAAGAACCTAGGGGCAAGACGAGAATAAAGACACAGACCTACTAGAGTATGGACTTGAGGATATGGGGAGGGGGAAGGGTGAGCTGTGACAAAGCGAGAGAGAGGCCTGAACATATATACACTACCAAACGTAAGGTAGATAGCTAGTGGGAAGCAGCTGCATAGCACAGGGAGATCAGCTCGGTGCTTTGTGACCGCCTGGAGGGGTGGGATAGGGAGGGTGGGAGGGAGGTAGACGCAAGAGGGAAGAGATATAGGAACGTGTGTGTATGTATAGCTGATTCACTTTGTTGTGGGGCAGAAACTAACACACCATTGTAAAGCAATTTTACCCCAATAAAGATGTTAAAAAAAAAAAATAAGTACTCTGTTCTGGAAAACAATGCCACAAAAGACATTTATTAGTAAGGAGGAGAAGCGAGCACCAGGATTCAAGGCAGGAAGTGACAGGCTTACTCCACTGTTCTGTGCAAATGCAGTTGGGTTCTTCTCAGGACTGCCCTTATCTACAAAGCTGCTCACCCTCCAGCCTTGAAGGGAAAAGATAATCACCAGCTGCCAATGTTTTGGTTGTAAAAGAAGGCCTGGATGTAAAAGAGGCCCTTTTTCTGGATTGGTTCCATTAATGCGTTGTCCCTGAAGTCAGGAAGTTCCTTGCCGGTAAGGGACTGCCTTTTAAAGTTCTTTTGCTATTGGACAACATCCCTGGCCACCCAGAACCCTGTGAGTTCAACATCAAAGGTGTCAAAGTGATCTACTTGCCCCCAAATGCAATGGCTGTAATTTAGCCTGTAGATCAGGGGGTGATAAGGACCTTTATGGCTCATTACACATGGTACTCTGTGGAAAGGATTGTCAATGCTATGGAAGAGAACCCTGATAGAACACCACAAAAGTCCAGAAGGATTACACCATTGAAGATGCCATCATTGTTACAGAAAAAATCTGTGAGAGCCATTAAGCCCCAAACAATAAATTCCTGCTGGAGAAAACTGTGTCTAGATGTTATGCATGACTTTACAGGATTTGTGACAATGTCAATCAAAGAAATCATGAAATAGATTCTGGGCATGACAGAAAAGATGGGGGGGGTGAAGGGTTTCAAGACATGGATCTTGGAGAAATTCAAGAGCTAAAAGACAGCATACCAGAGGGATGAACAGAAGACGACTTGATGGAGGTGCATGCTCCCTAACCAGTGACACACAATGCGGATGAGGATGTCGAAGAAGCAGTGCCAGAATACAGGTGACATTACAGGATCTGGGAGAACAATTTCAATTATTCAAGGCTGCTTTTGACTTCCTTTTATGAAACGGACCCTTCTATGATATGGGCACTGAAACTAAAGCAAATGATGGAAGAAGGATTGGTACCATACAGAAACATTTTTAGAGAAATGAAAAAGCAAAAAAAGTCAGACAGAAATTACAATGTATTTCTGTAAAGCGTGCCTGCCTCTCCTGCCTCCCCTTCCACCTCCTCTACCTCTTCCACCTCTGCCACCCCTGAGACAGCAAGACCAACCCCTCATCTTCCTCCTTCTCTTCAGTCTACTCAACGTGGAGACCACAAAGATGAAGACCATTATGGTGATCCACTTCCACCTAATGAATGGTAAATAATCATTATGCCATACAGTTAATAAACTACTTATCTGTTGTGTATGTGTGTGTCTTTGTGTAAAAATCTGATAACTATACAAGATGTTTTCATGTCATGATGTTCATTATCGCCTAAGTATTCACTGTGTAGAACATTGTGTCCAAGACTTGTATTGAGTTCAGTGAAGTAAGATCAAACAAGAGAGCTGTGTTACAGATTTCAACTGAAGAAACTGTTTCAAGAAGGAGAGTAACCAGTCAAGTACTGCAGAGAGAAGAGAATTGACCGCTGTGTGGTAGTTAGCAATGTGGAGGGCACTGTTGACAATAGCAGATTCATTGGAGAGTCTTTGTTTTAAAGTCTGTTTTGTCTGGAGAAGATCAAGATTGTGGAGTAGGACACAGAACTCACCCCCCCACACAAAGAGTACATCAAAAATACATCTACATGTAGAACAATTCTAATTAAAAACTAACTGGAGACTCACAGAAAGACTCTTGCACAACCAAGGCTGTAAGAAAGATCCACATGGAACTGGGTAAGTAGAGAAGAGAAATGATCAAGTCACAACCTCCCAGGGGATTCAGAAGAGGAGGGGGTTAAACACAGGCAGAGATCCTCCCTAGGGAGTGAGCAGTTTGAGTCACATATTGGGCACCACAGTCCTGGGGTCTGACACAGGGACGACAAATCCCCTTGGCTGGTTAGAGGGACAGCAGGAGTAACAGGAGGACTGTGGGAGCCTGTACTCTGCTTGTAAGGAGCATGTGCATGCTTGCTTGCTCACAAAGCAGGGCAAAGAGGGTGGACTGAAAATTGCATGGGTGGCTGGCTGGTTTCCCATGAATGCCTCAGCATGTGCACCAGCCTGAGCTAAGAGAATGCTCCAGCCCCGCTTAAAAGCTTGGCTGTGCGACACAGAAGTGGTTCAGACATAAAGCAGCATCTGAGCAGGGTGGGGACAGCCATTGCTGGTGCTTACATAGGCAGGGCATCAGGGACAGTCCAGATCTCTGGCCCCAGCCAGACTACCATGATCTGTGCCAAGGCCCGTGCTCCAATCCATGCCAAGTACTCTATACCAGCCCCTCTTGCTGCAGCATTGCTTTCATCTGGGGTAAGGGTGCCAGTGCTGGGAATGGGGAGAGTGCACACTTGGAAGGAATGGAGCCAGCCCAGACCTGACCCTCAGGGCTTCTGCTACATCAACGTGGTATAGGAAACCACCCTCAATAGGGCGGTGATGGTCACTGAGCAGAGGGGAAGCCCTGCGTTACAACAGGCTTTGGCCCTAGCACCTCCATCTCCAGCCCCACCTTCTACCAAGGTGAGAGTTGCCAACATGCCCTGAGAAAACGTGACTTGTGTTCATGTCAAATCCAGCTCTCCCACCAAAGCCACTGGGTACAGACAGACTGTATAGGGATGCTCCCCCATAAGATCAAGATCCCTATAGATAACTGTTTCATCTAATTTCATAGAAACAAACAAAAGCAAAATAAGAAGACAGAGGAATTTGTCTCAATTGAAAGAGCAAGACAAAACTCCTGAAAAAAACAACCAATTAAACAGAAATAAACAATTTACCAGGTAAAGAATTCAAAGCATTAGTAATAAGTATGATTTCTGAATTAGGAAAAAAGGATAGATGAATACAGAGAGAATTTTAATAAGGAACTAGAAAATATAAAAAAGGACAGGTCAGAACACTGAAGAAGACAATAGCTGAAATGAAAACACATTAGAAAGAATGAATAGGAGATTGGTGATAAGGAAGAACACATAAGTGATCTGGAAGATAGAATAATGGAAATCACCCAATCAGAACAAGAAAAGAAAAACAAAAAATGAGAACAGTTTAATGGATCTATGGAACAACATCAAGGATATCAACATTTACATTATAAGGGTCCCAGAAGGAGAAAAGAGAGAGTAGGGGGTCAAAATGTATTTGATGAAATTATGGCTAAAACTTTCCGAACTTGAAGAAAGAAACATATCCAGGTACTATACAGGAAGCACAGAGTGTCCCAAACAAGGTGAACCCAAACAGACCCACACCAAGACATATCATAATTAAAATAGCACAAGTTAAAAATAAAGCATGGGGCTTCCCTGGTGGCGCAGTGGTTGAGTCCACCTGCAGATGCAGGGGATACAGGTTCGTGCCCTGGTCTGGGAGGATCCTGCATGCCGCAGGGCAACTGGGCCCGTGGGCCATGGCCGCTGGGCCTGCGCGCCCGGAGCCTGTGCTCCGCAACAGGAGAGGCCACAGCAGTGAGAGGCCCGCATGCTGCAAAAAAAAAAAAAAGATAAAGCATGAATTCTAAAAGCAGCAAGAGAAAAACAAAGAGTCATATACAAGGGAACCACCATAAAGCTATCAGCTGATTTTTCTGCAGAAACTTTTCAGGCCAGAGGGCCATGATATATCTGAAGTTTTCAAAGGGAAAAATCTGTAACCTAGCAAGATTATCATTTAGAATTCAAGGAGAGACAAAGAACTCAGACAAGCAAAAACTAAATAAGAGTTCATCAGTACTAAATCTACACTAAAATAAATGTTAAAGGGTCTTCTCTGAGTTTAAAAAAAAACCTATGACAAGGAGTAAGAAACTATGGTAAAGGAAAAATCCCACTAGGAAAGGAAAATATATAGTAAAGGCTGAGGATCAAGCACTTAAATAAACGAGTACAAAGGTAAAAGACAAAAACTGTAAAGGCAAATATAACTACACACGTAGTGAAGGTATAAACATGAAGACATAAAATAGGACATCAAAACACAAGATGTGGGGGAAGGGAGCAAAAAAGGTAGATCTTTTACAATGTGTTTGAATTTAAATTACTACCAGTTTAAAAGAAGTAGATTTAGTTATAGATCAACATATATGAATCCCGTGGTAACCACAAATCAAAAACCTACAGTAGTTACACAAAAATGGAGAAGAAAGGAACATAAGCATACTACTAAAGAAAATCATCAAACTAAAAGAGAAGAAGCAAAAAGAAGAAATGAACAGAGAAAAACTACAAAAACAACCAGAAAACAAGTAATAATAATAAGTACAAACCTCTCAATAATTACTTTAAATATCAGTGGACTAAAAGGTCCAATCAAAAGACATGGGGTGGGTGACTGGATAAGAAAGACAAGACAAGAAAGCAGGGGTAAAGTGTTTTGTTTGGCTAATTGAAACTTTGGCTCTCATACGCCAATGCCCAAGCTCTTGAGCCTAATATTCCTTCCTCAACCAGTAGCCTTGATAAAACTTACAAAACTCTATTTGAAGAGTTTATACTTTATTGCTCCTTTTCTCAAACCAGGGAGAGGGTCCTAAGGTAAAAGGAAATGTCTTGTATCTGGATTGTGTGGAGCTGACTTAGGGATATGTATTTTTGAACTCATCCAACTCTATATGCAACTATGTGTATTTTCTTGTATGTAAATTATACTTCAGTCAAGCTGATTGAAAATATTCAGATAAATGTGTACACACACACACACACACGCAGCATGGTATTAAAATATTACCCCTTTAAAAAAAAGAAAAGCAGGGGTAGCAATACTCATATCAGATAAAATAGACTTTTAAAAAGCCTATAACAAAAGATAAAGAAGAGCTTTATGTAATGATAAAGGGATCAATAAAGATGAGGATATTACACTCGTTAACATATATGCACCCATTACAGGAACACCTAAATATATAAATCAAATATTAACAGACATAAAGGGAGAAGTTGATAATAATACAATAATAGTAGGGGACTTTAAATCTGACTTATATCAATGGACAGATCATCCAGACAGAATATCAATTAGGCAACACTGGTCTTAAACAATACAATAAACCAGCTGGGCTTAATAGATATCTACAGGACAAAAACAGCAGAATATACTTTGTTTTCAAGTGCACATGGAACATTATCCAGGATGGATCACATGCTAGGCCACAAGTCTCAACAAATTTAAGAAAATAGAAATTGTGTCAAGCATTTTTTTTCTACCACAATTGTATGAAACTAAAAATCAGTTACAGAAAAAAAAAGGGAAAAGCACAAACACGTGGAGACTAAACAACATGTTACTAAAAAAAACCAATAGGTCAGTGAAGATATCAAAGAGGAAATACCTCAAGACAAATGAAAATGGAAACACAACTTTCCAAAATTGGTGGAATGCAGCAAAAGCAGTCCTAAGAGGAAAGTTTATAGTGATACAGGCCTACCTCAAGAAACAAAAAAAAATCTCAAATAACCTAATGTTGCATTGAAAGTAATTAGAAAAAGAAGACCAAACAAAGCCCAAAGTCAGTAGAAAACACGAAATAATAAAGATCAGAGAGGACATAAATAAAAATGACCAAATAAATAATAAAAAAGATCAATGAAACTAAGGGCTGGTTTTTGAAAAGATAAACACAGTTGACAAACCTTTAGCCAGGCTCCTCAAGAGGAAAAGAGAGAGGACCTAAATCAACAAAATGAGAAATGAAAGAGGAGAAATAACAACCGATATCACAGAGATACAAAAAATAAGGAAATACTATGAACAGTTATATGACAACAAATTGGACAATCTAGAAGAAGTGGACAAACTTCTAGAAACATATAACCTTCTAAGACTGAATCAGGAAGAAATAGACAATCTGAACAGACAGATCACTGTTAGTGACTTGTATCTGTAAAAAACAAAACAAACAAAAAAACCCTAAACAAAACACAACAAAAACAAACAAAAGACCCTCCCAGCAAATGGAAATCCAGAACAAGACAGCTTCACGAGGGAATTCTACCAACCTAGCCTTAACTTTTCCAAAAAATGGAAGAGGATGGAGCACTCCCAAAATAACTCTATGAGGCCACAATTACCCTGATACCAAAACTAGATAAAGACACTGCAAAAAAAGAAAATAACAGGCCAATATCTTTCATGAATATATATACAAAAATCCTCACAAAATATCTGCAAACCCAATCCAACAATATATAAAAAGGATCATACACCATGATCAAGTGGGATTTATTTGAGGGATGTGAAGATGGTTCGCATCAATCAATATGATACACCAAATTAACAAAAGGAAAGGCAAAAATCATATAATCATCTCAACATAGGCAGAAAAAGCATTTGACAAAATTCAACATCCATTCATGATAAAAATTCTCATCCAAGTGGATATAGAGGGAACATATCTCAACATAATAAAAACCACTTATGACAGAGCCACAGCTAACATCATACTCAATGGTGAAAAGCTGAAAGCTTTTCCTCCAAAATGAGGAATAAGACAAGAATGCCCACTCTTGCCACGTCTATTTAACATAGAGTTCGAAGTCCTCATCACAGTAATCAGACAACAAAAAACAAAAAGCCACATCCAAATTGGAAGGGAAGAAGTAGAGCTGTCACTATTTGCAAATGACATGATACTATATATAGAAAACCCTAAATTTTCCACAAAAGAAACTATTAGAACCAATAAATTAATTCAGAAAGTTACAGGATATGTGCTTTTCTATATACTAATAATGAACTATCATAAAGAGAAAGCAAGGAAACAATCCCATTTAAAGTCACATCAAAAATAATAAAATACCTAAGGAATAAACTTACCAAGGAGGTCAAAGACCTCTACTCTGAAACTATAAAACATTGATGAAGGAATTTGAAAATGATACAAAGAAATGGAAATATATCCTGTGTTCTTGAATTGGAAGAATTAATATTGTTAACATGTCCATACTACCCAAAGCAATCTACACATTTAATGCAATCCCTGTCAAAATATCCATGACATTTTCAACAGAACCAAAACAAATAACCCTAAAATTTATATGTACCACAAAAGACCCTGAATTACTAAAGCAATCTTAAGAAAAAAGAAAAAAGCTTGAGGTAACATGCTCCCTGGATTTGGACTATACTACAAAGCTCCAGTAATCAAAACAGCATGGTACTGCCATAAAAAGACACATAGATCAACTGAACAGAATAAAGAGCTCAGAAATAAACCCATGCACTTATTTTCAATTATTCTTTGGCAAAGGATGCAAGAATATACAGTGGAGATAAGACAGTCTCTTCAATAAGTGGTGCTGGGAATACTGGACAGCTACATGTAAAAGAATAATATTAGAAACTTTCCTCACACCGTATACAAAAATAAACTCAAATGGATTAAAGACCTACATGTAAGAATGGAGACCATAAAACTCCTAGTAAAGAACATAGGCAGAAAACTCTTGGACATAAATTGTAGCAATATTTTTTATGGATCTGTCTCCTAAGGCAAAAGAAACAAAAGTAAAAATGAACAAATAGGACCTAATTAAACTTGAGCTTTTGCATAGCAAAGGAAACCATCAACAAAATGAAAACACAACCTACTGAATGGAATAAAATATATGCATATAATATGACTGATAAAGGGTTATTATCCACAGTGTACAAACAACTCATACAACTCAGTATCAGAAAAACAAACCCGATTAAAAAATTAAAAACCCAATTAAAATGACCCAATTAAAAAATGGGCAGAAGACTTGAATAGACACTTTTCCAAAGAATACATACAGATGGCCAAAAGGCACATGAAAAGATGTTTAAGATAGATAATCATCAGAGAATGCAAATCAAAACCACAATGAGAGAGTGGCTGTCACACTCACACCTGTCAGAGTGGCTATCATCAAAAAGACCACAAATTATAAATGTTGGTGAGTATGTGGAGAAAGCGGAACCCTTGTATACTGTTGGTAGGAATGTAACTTGGTGCTGCTACTTTGGAAGTCAGTATGGAAGTTCCTCAAAAAAAAAGAAAAAATGAAACTACCATGTGATCCAGAAATTCTACTCGTGGATATATATCCAAAGAAAACAAAAATACTAATTTGAAAAGATATGTGTACCTCCATGTTCAAAGGATCATTATTTACATTTGCTAAGACATGGAAGCAACCAAAGTGTCCATCAACAGAAAAATTCATAAAGGAGATGTGGTGTATATATACAATGGAATATTACTCAGCCATAAAAATGAATAAAGTTCTGCCATTTGCAACAACATGGATGGATATAGAGTACTATGCTCAGTGAAGTAAGTCAGACTGAGAAAGACAAAGACTGATGTTATCACTTATATGTAGAATCTAAAAAATTAAACAAACAAATGTATATAACAAAACAGAAACAGATCCACAGATACTGACAACAAACTAGTGGTAACCAGTGGGGAGAGGGGAGTGGAGAGGGGCAAGATAGGGATAGGGGTGAGATTAAGAGATATAAACTACTGTGTATAAAATAGATAAGCAACAAGGATATATTGTATAGCACAGGGAAATATTACCATTGTTTTGTAACAACTTTACAGTACAATCTATAAAAATCTTGAATCACTGTGTTGTACACTTGAAACTAATAAAATAATGTAAATCAACTGTACTTTAATAAGAAAAAAGATTGTATTGGAGTGGATAGTCTATCTTAATGTAGGCACAAGGTGAGTGATATTTAATATAAAATTAATAATGTGTTAGTTTTATTATTGGTTTATAACTTTGCTTTCAAAGAATTACATTACCATACCGAATGCTTCTCTCTCTCATAATTTGATATGCGTATCACCCTATTACCACAAGTAAGTGACTTTTTACAAAAGTGTAACAGTGTTTCCAAGTCTGTATTATGAATATGACTGTAATACTATATGCTATTAAAATTTTATAATTCATTCATTAGTGTATGGGCTAGGCTATGTGAAGAAATTGTATTGATTACAGTAGGCTACCATTAAGCAATCATATTGCCACTTCTTTGTTATCAATGCATGAATCATTATTCCTGTAAGTAAAAATAAATTTTTTTACCTAAGTTTTTCATTTTTAATGTTGGTGTTAGTAGTACATAAAACTTCTACTGTATTTTGTATCATATAATGCAATATTGACAATATTGATATAGGTAGGTGCTGACTGACAGAGGATTCACCTTGTCAACAGATGACATAAACTTATGGTATCAATAAATACAGTACATTACTGTAGATGTATTTCTTCTTCCTTATGATTTTCTTAATCTTTTCTCTTCTCCTTATTGTAAGAATATAGTATATACTACATGTACAAAATATGTGTTGATTGACTGTTTCTGTTACCAGTAAGGGTTCTTGTCAACAATAGTCTATTAGTAGTTGGATTTAGGGGGAGTCAAAAGTTTTAAACAGGAGTCAAGATGGTGCAGTAGGTGGACACAAGGTTCGTGTCTCCTCACAAGTAGGGCATCTACTAGGCACTGGTGGGGGACCTTAGACACCTAAGGGGATGGGAGGAATCCCCATGCAACCAGGTAGGATGTGGGAGGGGGAAGAAAAGTGGAGGTGGGATGGGACCAATGCCCCTGAGGGGGAGTTGGGGGAGGGGAGAGAGTCCCACACTTGGAGTGGCCCACTCATGGCATGGGGATTGGTGGGGATGGAGAGGGACCTTTGGAGGGTCGGGGGATCAGGAGGGAACATGGCTAGTGTCTCTCCCATGCCCTCAGACCCTGGAAAGCCTGCTGGGGTCCTGAGCCTGAGCCCCCCACCCCCAGGGCCCCCTGCAGATGACTGGGACCTGGGTTTGAGCCCTGCCCCCCCAAACCAAGGTATATTCTGGTGGTGTGGGTCCTGGGCCTAAGGGCCCCCACACACACACTAAGGCCTCTCTGGCTCTTTTTTTTTTTAACTTTTATCTTTTTTTTAATTTTATTTTTTCATTTAATCTTTATGTTTTTGCTGTGCTGGTTCTGTTTTGCTTTGTTGTTGTGGTTTAATTTTAATTTTTCTAATTTTATTTTCTTTTTTATTCTTTGTTATTTTTCTATTCTTTTTTATTCGTTGCCCTTTTATTTCTTTTGCCATGCCACATGGCTTGTGGGGTCTTGGTTCCCAGGCTGGGGTTGGGCCTGAGCTCCTGTGGAGGGAGTGCTAAGTCCAAACCACTGGACTAACAGAGAACCCCAGGCCCCAGAGACTCTTAATAGGTGTGAGTTCTCCCAGAGGTCCTCATCTTGGCACTTAGACCTTAATAGGTGTGAGTTCTCCCAGAGGTCTTCATCTTGGCACTTAGACCTGTCTCCAACCAACTGCCTGCAAACCCCAGTGCTGGACACCTCAGGCCAAACAGCCAGTAAGACAGGAACACAGCCCCACCCATTAAAAAAAATGAGATGACAAAAAAATACATTAGAGATGAAGGAGGAAGGTAAAAACCTACAAGACCAAATAAATGAAGAGGAAATAGGCAACTTACCTGAAAAAGAATTAAGAGTAATGACAGTAAAGATGATCCAGAATCTCAGAAATAGAATGGAGGCATGGATCAAGAAAATACAAGAAATGTTTAACAAGGATACAGAAGAACTAAAAAAAAAAACAGTGATGAACAACACAATAAATGAAATGAAAAATACACTAGAAGGAATCAACAGCCCAATAACTGAGGCAGAAGACTGAATAAGTGAGCTGGAAGATAGAATGGTAGAAATAACTGCCAAGGAGCAGAAAAAAGAAAAAAGAATGAAAAGAAGGGAGGACACTCTCAGAGACCTCTGGGACAATATTAAATGCACAAACATTCAAATTATAGGTGTCCTAGAGGAAGAAGAGAAAGAGAAAGGGTCTGAGAAAATATTTGAAGAGATTATAGTCAAAAACTTCCCTAAAATGGGAAAGGAAATAGCCACACAAGTCCAAGAAGCACAGAGCGTTCCATGCAGGATAAACCCAAGGAGAAAAACTCTGAGACACATATTAATCAAACTAACAAAAATTGAATTCAAAGAAAAAATACTAAAAACAGCAAGAGAAAAGCAACAAATAACATACAAGGGAATCCCCAAAAGGTTAAGAGATGATCTTTCAGCAGAAACTCTGCAGGCCAGAAGGGAGTGGCAAGGATATATTTAAAGTGATGAAACAGTAAAACCTACAACCAAGATTACTGTACCCAGCAAGGATCTCATTTAGATTCGACGGAGAAATCAAAAGCTTTACAGAAAAGCAAAAGCTATGAGAATTCAGCACCACCAAACCAGCTTTACAACAAATGCTAAAGGAACTTCTCTAGGCGGGAAACACAAGAGAAGAGAAAGACCCACAAAAATAAACCCAAAACAATTAAGAAAATGGTAATAGGAACATAACATATCGATAATTACCTTGAATGTAAATGAATTAAATGCTCCAACCAAAAGACACAAACAGGCTCAATGGATACAAAAACAAAACCTGTTTGGGACTTCCTTGGTGGTCCAGTGGTTAAGACTCTGTGCTACCAATGCAGGGGGTGTGGGTTTGATCCCTGGTCAGGGAACTAGATCCTCCATGCTGGAGCTAAAGATCCTGTGTGCCACAGCTAAGACCCAGCACAGCCAAATAAATAATAAAAGAAACAAACAAAAAAACAAGACCTGTTTATATGCTATCTACAAGAGACCCACTTCAGACCTAGGAACACATAAAGACCAAAACTAAGGGAACGGAAAAGATATTCTGTGCAAATGGAAATCAAAAGAAAGCTTGAGTAGCAATACTCATGTCAGATAAAATAGACTTTAAAATAAAGACTGTTACAAGAGACAAGAAGGGCACTACATAATGATCAAGGGCTCAATCAAAGAACAAGATATAACTATTATATTTAGGCACCCAATATAGGAGCACCTCCTCAATACATAAGGCAAATGCTAAAAACCATAAAAGGGGAAATCGCCAGTAACATAATAATAGTGGGGGACTTTAACACCCCACTTACACCAATGGACAGATCATCCAGACACAAAATAAATAAGGAAACACAAGCTTTAAATGACACAAAAGACCAGACAGACTTAACTGATATTGATAGGACATTCCACCCGAAAGACACTTTCTTCTCAAGTGCACACGGAACATTCTCCAGGACAGATCACATCTTTGGTCACAAATCAAGCCTTGGTAAGGTTAACAAAACTGACATTGTATCAAGCATCTTTTCTGACCACAACACTATGAGATTAGACATCAGTTCATGAAAAAAACTGTAAAAAACACAAACACCTGAAGGCTAAACAATACACTACTAACTACCCAAGAGATCACTGAAGAAATCAAACAGGAAATCAAAAAATATCTAGAGACAAAAAAAAAAAAATAGAGACAAAAAACAATGAAAACACGATGATCCAAAACCTATGGGATGCAGCAAAAGCAGTTCTAACAGGGAAGTTTATACCAATTCAATCTCACCTCAAGAAACAAGAAAAATCTCAAATAAACACTCTAACCGTACACCTAAAGCAACTAGACAAAGAACAAAAAAACTCACTGAAGTGAGTATAAGGAAATAAATCATAAAGATCAGAGCAGAAATAAATGAAATCAAAACGAAGAAAACAATAGCAAAGATCAATAAAACTAAAAGTTGGTTCTTTGAGAAGATAAACAAAATTGATAATCCCTTAGCCAGACTCACCAAGAAAAAAACAGAGAGGGTTAGGACCCACGCAGAAGGGGAGAGGCACCACATGGAAAAGAGGGCCTCTGGAGTGTGGAGTTCCCGAGTCTGGAGCTTCAAGATGGCAGAGGAGTAAGACGTGGAGATCACCTTCCTCCTCAGAAATACATTAAAAATACATATACATGTGGAAAAGCTCATACAGAGCACCTACTGAACACTGGCAGAGGACCTCAGACTTCCCAAAAGCCAGGTGGCTGACAGAGTCTTGCTGCTCCAGCCGGTTGTCAGGCCTGAACCTCTGAGGTGGGAGAGCCAAGTTCAGGACATTGGTCCACCAGAGACCTACCGGCCCCCCATAATAGCAAACGGCAAAAGCTCTCTCAGAGATCTCCATCTCAATGCTAAAACGCAGCTCCACTCAACGACCAGCAAGCTACAGTGCTGGACACCCTATGCCAAACAAATAGCAAGACAGGAACACAACCCCACCCATTAGCAGAGAGGCTGCCTAAAATCATAATAAGTCCACAGACACCCCAAAATACACCACCAGACGTGGACCTGCCCACCAGAAAGACAAGATCCAGCCTCATCCACCAGAACACACACACCAGTCCCCTCCACCAGGAAGCCTCCACAGCCCACTGAACCAACCTTACCCACTGGGGGCACACACCAAAAACAACAGGAACTACGAACCTGCAGCTTGCAGAAAGGAGACCCCAAACACAATAAGTTAAGCAAAATGGGAAGACAGAGAAATACACAGCAGAAGGAGCAACGTAAAAACCCACCAGACAAAACAAATGAGGAAATAGGCAGTCTACCTGATAAAGAATTCAGAGTAATGATAGTAAAGATGATCCAAAATCTTGGAAATAGAATAGAGAAAATGCAAGAAACATTTAACAAGGACCTAGAGGAACTAAACATGAAACAAGCAATCATGAACAACACAATAAATGAAATTAAAAATACTCTAGAAGGGATCAATAGCAAATAACTGAGGGAGAAGAATGGATAAGTGACCTGGAAGATAAAATAGTGGAAATAACTACTGCAGAGCAGAATAAAGAAAAAAGAACGAAAAGAACTGAAGACAGTCTCAGAGGCCTCTGGGACAACATTAAACCCACCAACATTCAAATTATAGGGGTCCCAAAAGAAGAAGAGAAAAAGAAAGGGACTGAGAAAATACTTGAAGAGATTATAGTTGAAAACTTCCCTAATATGGGAAAGGAAATAGTTAACAAGTCCAGGAAACAGAGTTCCATACAGGATAAATCCAAGGAGAAACATGCCGAGACACATATTAATCAAACTGTCAAAAATTAAATACAAAGAAAACATATTATAAGTAGCAAGGGAAAAACAACAAATAACAAACAAGGGAATCCCCATAAGGTTAAGAGGTGATCTTTCAGCAGAAACTCTGCAAACCAGAAGGGACTGGCAGGACATATTTAAAGTGATAAAGGAGAAAAACTGACAACCAAGATTACTCTACCCAGCAAGGATCTCACTCAGTTTTGATGGAGAAATTAAAACCTTTACAGAGAAGTAAAAGCTGGGAGAGTTCAGAACCACCAAACCAGCTTTACAACAAATGCTAAAGGATCTTCTCTAGTCAAGAAACACAAGAGAAGGAAAAGACCTACAATAACAAACACAAAACAATTAAGAAAATGGGAATAGGAACATACATATTGATAATTACCTTAAATGTAAATGGATTAAATGCTCCCACCAAAAGACACAGACTGGCTGAATGGATACAAAAACAAGACCCATATATATGCTGTCTACAAGAGACCCACTGCAGAACTAGGGACACATACAGGCTGATAGTGAGGGGATGGAAAAAGATATGCCATGCGAATGGAAACCAAAAGAAAGCTGGAGTAGCCATTCTCATATCAGACAAAATAGACTTTAAAATAAAGACTATTAGAAGAGACAAAGAAGGACACTACATAATGATCAAGGGATTGATCCAAGAAGATATAACCATTGTAAATATTTATGCACCCAACATAGGAGCACCTCAATACATAAGGCAAATACTAACAGCCATAATAAAAGGGGAAATTGACAGTAACACATTCATAGTAGGGGACTTTAACACCCCACTTTCACCAAAGGACAAATCATCCAAAATGAAAATAAATAAGGAAACACAAGCTTTAAATGATACATTAAACAAGATGGACTTAATTGATATTTGTAGGACATTCCATCCAAAAACAACAGAATACACATTTTTCTCAAGTGCTCATGGAGCATTCTCCAGGATAGATCGTATCTTGGGTCACAAATCAAGCCCTGGTAAATTTAAGAAAATTGAAATTGTATCAAGTATCTTTTCTGACCACAACACTATGAGACTAGATATCAATTACAGGAAAAGATCTGTAAAAAATACAAACACATGGAGGCTAAACAATACACTACTTAATAACGAAGTGATCACTGTAGAAATCAAAGAGGAAATCAAAAAATACCTGGAAACAAATGACAATGGAGACACAACGGCCCAAAACCTATGGGTTGCAGCAAAAGCAGTTCTAAGAGGGAAGTTTATAGCAATACAATCCTACCTTAAGAAACAGGAAACATCTCGAATAAACAACCTAATCTTGCACCTAAAGCAATTAGAGAAAGAAGAACAAAAACACCCCAAAGTTAGCAGAAGGAAAGAAATCATAAAGATCAAATGAGAAATAAATGAAAAAGAAATGAAGGGAACGATAGCAAAGACCAATAAAACTAAAAGCTGGTTCTTTGAGAAGATAAACAAAATTGATAAACCATTAGCCAGACTCATCAAGAAAAAAGGGAAGAAGACTCAAATCAATAGAATTAGAAATGAAAAAGAGAAGTAACAACTGACACTGCAGAAATACAAAAGATCATGAGAGATTAGTACAAGCAATTCTATGCCAATGAAATGGACAACCTGGAAGAAATGGACAAATTCTTAGAAATGCACAACCTGTCAAGACTGAATCAGGAAGAAATAGAAACTATGAACAGACCAATCACAAGCACTGAAATTGAAACTCTGATTAAAAACCTTCCAACAAACAAAAGCCCAGGACCAGATGGCTTCACAGGCAAATTCTATCAAACATTTAGAGAAGAGCTAACACCTATCCTTCTCAAACTCTTCCAAAATATAGCAGAGGGAGGAACACTCCCAAACACATTCTACCAGGCCACCATCACCCTGATACCAAAACCAGACAAGGATGTCACAAAGCAAGAAAACTACAGGCCAATATCACTGATTAACACAGATGCAAAAATCCTCAACAAAATACTAGCAAACAGAATCCAACAGCACATTAAGAGGATCATACACCATGATCAAGTGGGGTTTATTCCTGGAATGCAAGGATTCTTCAATATACACAAATCAATGTGATACACCATATTAACAAATTGAAGGAGAAAAACCATATGGTCATCTCAATAGATGCAGAGAAAGCTTTTGACAAAATTCAACACCCATTTATGATAAAAACCCTGCAGAAAGTAGGCATAGAGGGAACATTCCTCAATATAATAAAGGCCATATATGACAAACCCACAGCCAACATCGTCCTCAATGGTAAAAAACTGAAAGCATTTCCACTAAGATCAGGAACAAGACAAGGTTGCCCACTCTCACCACTCTTATTCAACATAGTTTTGGAAGTTTTAGCCACAGCAATCAGAGACAAAAAGGAAATAAAAGGAATCCTAATCAGAAAAGAAGAAGTAAAGCTGTCACTGTTTGCAGACGACATGATACTATACATAGAGAATCCTAAAAATGCTGCCAGAAAACTACTAGAGCTAATCAATGAATTTGGTAAAGTAGCAGGATACAAAATTAATGCACAGAAATCTCTGGCATTTCTACACACTAATGAAAAATCTGAAAATGAAATCAAGAAAACACTCCCATTTACCATTTCAACAACAAGAATAAACTATCTAGGAATAAAACTACCTAAGGAGACAAAAGACCTGTATGCAGAAAATTATAAGACACTGATGAAAGAAATTACAGATGATACAAATAGATGGAGAGATATACCATGTTCTTGGATTGGAAGAATCAACATTGTGAAAATGACAGTACTACTCAAAGCAATCTACAGATTCAATGCAATCCCTATCAAACTACCACTGGCGTTTTTCACAGAAATAGAACCAAAAATTTCACAATTTGTATGGAAACACAAAAGACCCCCGAATAGCCAAAGGAACCTTGAGAACGAAAAACGGAGCTGGAGGGATCAGGCTCCCTGACTTCAGACTATACTACAAAGCTACAGTAATCAAGACAGTATGGTACTGGCAGAAAAACAGAGATATAGATCAATGGAACAGGATAGAAAGCCCAGAGATAAACCCACGCACTTATGGTCACCTTATCTTTGATAAAGGAGGCAGGAATGTACAGTGGAGAAAGGACAGCTGCTTCAATAAGTGGTGCTGGGAAAACTGGATGGCTACATGTAAAAGTATGAGATTAGAACACTCCCTAACACCATACACAAAAATAAACTCAAAATGGATTAAAGACCTAAATGTAAGGCCAGAAACTATCAAACTCTTAGAGGAAAACATAGGCAGAACACTCTATGACATAAATCACAGGAAGATCCTTTCTGACCCACCTCCCAGAGAAATGGAAATAAAAAACAAAAATAAACAAATGGGACCTAATGAAACTTCAAAGCTTTTGCACAGCAAAGGAAACCATAAACAAGACCAAAAGACAACCCTCAGAATGGAAGAAAATATTTGCAAATGAAGCAAGTGACAAAGGAGTCATCTCCAAAATTTATAAGCAGCTCATGCAGCTCAATAACAAAAAAACAAACAACCCAATCCAAAAATGGGCAGAAGACCTAAATAGACATTTCTCCAAAGAAAATATACAGATTGCCAACAAACACATGAAAGAATGTTCAACATCATTAATCATTAGAGAAATGGAAATCAAAACTACAATGATATATCATCTCACACCGGTCAGAATGGCCATCATCAAAAAAATCTATAAACATAAATGCTGGAGCGGGTGTGCAGAAAAGGGAACACTCTTGCACTGCTGGTGGGAATGTGAATTGGTACAGCCACTATGGAGAACAGTATGGAGGTTCCTTAAAAAACTACAAATAGAGCTACCATATGACCCAGCTATCCCACTACTGGACATATACCCTAAGAAAACCATAATTCAAAAAGAGTCATGTACCAAAATGTTCACTGCAGCTCTATTTACAATAGCCAGGAGATGGAAGCAACCTAAGTGTCCATCATAGGATGAATGGATAAAGAAGATGTGGCACATACATACAATGGAATATTACTCAGCCATATAAAGAAACAAAACTGAGCTATTTGTAATGAGGTGGATGGACCTAGAGTCTGTCATACAGAGTGAAGTAAGTCAGAAAGAGAAAGACAAATACCGTGTGCTAACACATATATATGGAATCTAAGAAAAAAAAATGTCATGAATAACCTAGGGGTAAGACAGGTATTAGGACACAGACCTACTAGAGAATGGACTTGAGGATATGGGGAGGGGGAAGGGTAAGCTGTGACAAAGTGAGAGAGTGGCATGGACATATATGCACTACCAAACGTAAAATAGACAGCTAGTGGGAAGCAGCCGCATAGCACAGGGAATCAGCTCGGTGCTTTGTGACGACCTAGAGGGGTGTGATAAGGAGGGTGGGAGGGAGGGAGAGGCAAGAGGGAAGAGATATGGGAACACATGTATATGTATAACTGATTAACTTTGTTATAAAGCAGAAACTAACACACCATTATAAAGCAACTGTACTCCAATAAAGATGAAAAAGAAAAAAAAAAAGAACGGGAAGAACCTACAACCAAGATTACTCTACCCAGCAAGGATCTCATTCAGATTCGTTGGAGAAATCAAAATCTTTACAGACAAGCAAAAGCTTAAGAGAATTCAGCACCACCAAACCAGTTCTAGAACAAATACTAAAGGAACTTCTCTAAGTGGGAAACACAAGAGAAGAAAAGGACCTACAATAACAAACCCAAAACAATTAAGAAAATGATCATAGGAACATACATATCGATAATTACCTTAAACATGAATGGATTAAATGCTCCAACCAAAAGACACAGGCTTGCTGAATGGATACAAAAACAAGACCCTTATATATGTTGTCTACAAGAGACCCACTTCAGACCTAGGGACACATACAGACTGAAAGTGAGGGGATGGAAAAAGATATTCCAGGCAAATGGAAATCAAAAGAAAGCTGGAGTAGCAATACTCGTATAAGATAAAATAGACTTTAAAATAAAGAATGTTACAAGAGATAAGGAGTGACACTATGTAATGATCAAGGGATCAATCCAAGAAGATGATATAACAATTATAAATATATATGCACCCAACATCAGAGCACCTCAATAC
The DNA here is from genome assembly GCF_059928025.1 of Delphinapterus leucas. Lineage (NCBI taxonomy): Eukaryota > Metazoa > Chordata > Mammalia > Artiodactyla > Monodontidae > Delphinapterus > Delphinapterus leucas. Next base: position 65,873,660 of record NC_143132.1, on the reverse strand, counting down.
ATAAGGCAACTGCTAACAGCTATAAAAGAGGAAATCAACAGGAACACAATAATAGTGGGGGACTTTAACACCTCACTTACACCAATGGACAGATCATCTAAAGTGAAAATAAGGAAACAGAAGCTTTAAATGACACAATAGACCAGATCGATTTAATTGATATTTATAGGACATTCCATCCAAAAGCAGCAGATTACTGTTTCTTCTCAAGTGCGCACGGAACATTCTCCAGGATAGATCACATCTTGTGTCACTGATCAAGCCACAGTAAATTTCAGAAAATTGAAATCATATCAAGCATCTTTTCTGACGACAACACTATGAGATTAGAAATGAATTACGGAAAAAACGCAAAAAACACAAACACATGCAGGCTAAACAATACACTACTAAATAGTCAAGAGATCACTGAAGAAATCAAAGAGGAAATCAAAAATTACCTGGAGACAAATGACAATGAAAACATGACAATCCAAATCCTATGGGATGAAGCAAAAGCAGTTCTAAGAAGGAAGTTTATAGCTATACACGCCTATCTCAAGAAACAAGAAAAATCTCAAATAAATAATCTAACCTTACAGCTAAAGGAACTAGAGAAAGAAGAACAAACAAAACCCAAAGTTAGCAGAAGGAAAGAAATCATAAAGATCAGAGCAGAAATGAATGAAATAGAAACAAAGAAAACAATAGCAAAGGTCAATAAAACTAAAAGCTGGTTCTTTGAGAAGATAAACAAAACTGATAAACCACTGGCCAGACTCATAAAGAAAAAGATGGAGAGGACTCAAATCAATAAAAATAGAAATGAAAAAGGAAAAGTTAAAACAGACACTGCAGAAATACAAAGCATTCTAAGAGACTACTACAAGCAACTCTATGCCAATAAACTGGACAACCTGGAAGAAATGGACAAATTCTTAGAAAGGTATAACCACCCAAGACTGAACCAGGAAGAAATAGAAAATATGAACAGACCAATCACAAGTAATGAAATTGAAACTGTGATTAAAAGTCTTCCAACAAACAAAAGTCCAGGACCAGATGGCTTCACAGGTGAATTCTATCAAACATTTAGAGAAGCGCTAACACCCATCCTTCTCAAACTCTTCCAAAAATTGCAGAGGAAGGAACACTCCCAAACTCATTCTATGAGGCCACCATTACCCTGATACCAAAACCAGAAAAAGATACTACAAAAGAAGAAAATTACAGACCAATATCACTGATGAATATAGATGCAAAACTCAACAAAATACTAGCAAACAGAATCCAGCAACACATTAAAAGGATCATACACCATGATCAAGTGGGATTTATCCCAGGGATGCAAGGATTCTTCAATATACGCACATCAATCAATGTGATAAACCATGTTAATGAATTGAAGAAGAAAAACCATATGATCATCTCAATAGATGCAGAAAAAGCTTTCGACAAAATTCAACACCTATTTATGATAAAAACTCTCCGGAAAATAGGCATAGAGGGAACTTACCTCAACATAATAAAGGCCATATATGACAAACCCACCACCAACATTGTTCTCAATGGTGAAAAACTGAAACCATTTCCACTAGGATCAGGAACAAAACAAGGTTGTCTGTTCTCACCACTATTATTCAACATAGTTTTGCAAGTTTCAGCCACAGCAATCAGAGAAGAAAAAGAAATAAAAGGAATCCAAGTTGGAAAAGAAGAAGTAAAACTGTCACTGTTTGCAGATGACATGATACTATACACAGAGAATCCTAAAGATGCCACCAGAAAACTACTAGAGCTAATCAATGAATTTGGTAAAGTTGCAGGATACAAAATTAACGCACAGAAATCTATTGCATTCCTATATACTAATGATGAAAAATCTGAAAGAGAAATTAAGGAAACACTGCCATTGACCACTGCGACAAAAAGAACAAAATACCTAGGAATAAACCTACCTAGGGAGACAAAAGACCTGTATGCAGAAAAGTATAAGACACTGATGAAAGGAATTAAAGATGATACCAACAGATGGAGAGATATATCATGTTTTTGGACTGGAAGAATCAATATTGTGGAAATGACTATACTACCCCAAATAATCTACAGATTCAATGCAATCCTTACCAAATTACCTATGGCATTTTTTTACAGAACTAGAACAAAAAATCTTAAAATTTGTATGGAGACACAAAAGACCCCGAATAGCCAAAGCAGTCTTGAGGGAAAAAAGCAGAGCTGGACGAATCACACTCCCTGACTTCAGACTATACTACAAAGCTACAGTAATCAAGACAGTATGGTACTGGCACAAAAACAGAAATATAGATCAATGGAACAAGATAGAAAGCCCAGAGATAAACCCACGCACCTATGGTCAACTAATCTATGACAAAGGAGGCAAGGATATACAATGGAGAAAAGACAGTGTCTTCAATAAGTGGTGCTGGGAAAACTGGACGGCTACATGTAAAAGAATGAAATTAGAACAGTCCCTAACACCATACTCAAAAATAAACTCATAATGGATTAGAGACCTACATGTAAGACCGGACACTATAAAACTCTTAGAGGAAAACATAGGAAGAACACTCTTTGACATAAATCACAGCAAGATCTTTTTTGATCCATCTCCTAGAGTAATGGAAATAAAAACAAAAATAAAGAAATGGGACCTAATGAAACTTCAAAACTTTTGCACAGCAAAGGTAACCATAAACAAGATGAAAAGAAAACCCTCAGAATGGGAGAAAATATTTGCAAATGAATCAACAAAGGATTAATCTCCAAAATATATAAACAGCTCATGCAGCTCAATATTAAAGAAACAAACAACCCAATCCAAAAATGGGCAGAAGACCTAAATAGACATTTCTCCAAAGAAGACATACAGATGGCCAAGAACATTAAAAGCTGCTCAACATCACTAATTATTAGAGAAATGCAAATCAAAACTACAATGAAGTATCACCTCACACCAGTTAGAATGGGCATCATCAGAAAATCTACAAACAACAAATGCTGGAGAGGGTGTGGAGAAAAGGGATCCCTCTTGCACTGTTGGTGGGAATGTAAATTGATACAGCCACTATGGAGAACAGTATGGACGCTCCTTAAAAAACTAAAAATAGAATTACCATATGACCCAGCCATCCCACTACTGTGCATACACCCAGAGAAAACCATAATTCAAAAAGACACATGCACCCCAATGTTCATTGCAGCACTCTTTACAATAGCCAGGTCATGGAGGCAACCTAAATACCCATCAACAGATGAATGGATAAAGAAGATGTGGTACATATATACAATGGAATATTACTCAGCCATAAAAAGGAACGAAATTGGGTCATTTGTAGAGACGTGGATGAATCTAGAGACTGTCATAATGAAGTAAGTCAGAAAGAGAAAAACATGGCATATTAACACATATATGTGGAATCTAGAAAAATGGTACAGATGAACTGGTTTGCAGGACAGAAATTGAGACACAGATGTAGAGAACAAATGTATGGACACCAAGAGGGGAAAGTGGCCGGGGGGTTGGGGTGGTGGTGGGATGAATTGGGAGATTGGGTTTGACATGTACACTGATGTATATAAAATTGATGACTAATAAGAACCTGCTGTATAAAAAAATATATACAATTAAAATTTTTTAAAAACCAATACAAACATTAAAAATAGTGTTTATGATAAACAATAAAAAGAAACCCAATTAAAAAATAAGCAGAGTATCTGAATAGACATTTCTCCAAAAAAGATATACAAATAACATGAAAAGGTGACAAAATTCATTAATTATTAGACAAATACAAATCAAATCCACAGTGATATATCCCCTCACACACTCTAGGATGGCTACAATAAGAAAGATGGAAAATAACAAGAGATGGAAAAGATGTGCAAAAATTGGAACACTCATACATTGCTGGTGGGAATGTAAAATAGTGCAGCCACTTTTAACAGTCTGGCAGTTCCTCAAAAAGTATAATATAGAGTTACCATGTGACGCAGAAATTACTCCTAGGTATAGACCCAAGAAAACTAAAAAACATGTACATGAATGTGCATATCAGCATTATTTATACAAAAACAGACAAAAAGTAGAAACAACTCAAATTTCCATCAACTGATACGTAGATTAACAAAATGTGGTATATCCACACAATGGAATATTATGCAAGCATAAAAAGTAAGTAAATACTGAGACATGCTCCAACATGGATGAACTTTGAAGACATTATGCTACAGGAAAGAAGCCAAACACAAAAGGCCATATGTTGTATTGTTCTATTTATATGAAATGTACAGAATAGGCAAATCCATAAAAAGAAAGTAAATTAGTGGTTGCCAGGTGGTACGGGGAAGAGGGTAATTGGGTGTGACTGCTAATGGGTATGGGGTTTCTTTTGAGGATGATGAGAATGTTCTGGAATTAGACAGTGTTGATGGTAGAACAATCTTATAAGTATGCTACAAATAACTGAATTGTATACAAGGGTTAACTTTATGGTATATGAATTATATCTCAAAAAAAGTAAATGATTCATACAGACTTTCTGAGACAAATAAAAACTGAAGGAGTTCATTTCCAGCAGAACTGCCCTGTAATAAATGGTAAAACAAGTTCTTCAGGCAGGAGAAAAATGACATACATCAGAAACTTGGATCTATATAAGAAAGGAAGAGTGGAAAAGATGGAATAAATAAAGGTAAAATGAAATATTTTTTCTTATTTTTAATTGATCTAAAGGATAACTGTTAAATCATAGTGATAGTAAAAATGTATTGATAGTAAATGATATGATAGTAAAAATGTATTGGGTGATTATAGCATATGGATCAATGAAATGAATGAGCAATGTCACAGGGACAGTAGGGAGGAATTGGGAATAATCTACTATAAGGTATCTGCATGACACGTGTAGTTATAGTATTATTTGAAGGTGGATTTAGATTATTTTATATGTAAAATCACATATACTATACTAGTTCACAAAGCAAGCCTCACTAAATTTCAAAGAATAGGTATCATACAGGCTAAGATCTCTGACGATAGAGCAATTGAGAAATTCATTAGAAAATTAGTTACCATTCCTGCATATTTGGAAATTTTAAACACACTGTTAAATACTACAGGTCCAAAAATCACAATGGATGTTTTAAAAAATTAGATATTAATGATAATGCCAAACTATATGTCAAAACTAATGGGATGTACCAAAATCAGTATTTTGAAGGAAATGGTTAGCTTTAAATATTATATAAAACTGATGAGTGCCTGAAAATTAATGAGCTACATATCTATTTTAAGTTAGGAAAAGAAGCACAAAACTAACCCAAAGAAAGTAGAAAGAAAGATAAAATAAATATGAGTGGGAATTAATGTAACTGAAAAAAATTTACATAGAGAAAATCAACAAAATCAAAAGTTCAAATGTTTGAAAAAAATACCAAGAAAATAAACAAGCCTCCAGTAAAATTGATTAAGGAAAAAGAGTTAAAGCACAAATAAATAATATTATGAATGAAAAGAGTGGGCATGATTATAGATAAACACTAAAAAGATTTTAAAGTATCGATAATACTATCAACAACCATATGGAAAAAAATCTGAAAAGTTAGGTGAAACGGAATTTGTAAAGAAAATATAATTTACCAAAATGCTGCAGAAAGTTCTGTAAGTTGTAAGGAAATTGAAGGAGTGCTTACAATTTTTCCCATGAAGAAAACATCCGTCTCAGATAATTTTATATGAATATTCTACCAAACTGAAGAAAAAGATCATCTCAAACTTATTTAAACTCTTTTCAAAGTAGGAAAGAAGGAATACTCCCCAATTCACTTCAGAAGACCTGTATAACTCTGACACCGATGCCACATATAGTCAAACTGAGAAAGAAAAATAAGGCCATTTCACTCATGAATACAGAATAAAAATTCTGAACAAAATATCAGTAAATCAAATCCAATAACGTATAAAAATAATACATCCTGACCAAGTTATGTTCCTAATAAGTATGTGAGGACAGATTAATATCTGTAAAAAACTATAAATATTCCTATTACAATAATAATTTTTTAAAGAAAAAATATATAAATATCTCAATAGATACAGACAAAACATTTGATAAAAATCAACATAAACACATGATTAAAAAGCTTCAGTGAATTAGGAATAAAAGGGAACTTCCATACTCTAATAAAGAATATCTACCAAAAATCTTACAGAAAGTGAGAAAATGATAAACATAGAATTCAGAATCGGTAAATGGAGATGGGGATAATGTGGGAAAGAACCACACAGATATAAGTAAATGATTATCAAGGTCCTAATTTTTATCTTGAGTGTGGGCTCCCATGGATCTTTATGCTATTACTAACTGAACAAACAAACATACATGGACCAGTGATGAGGGTATGTCTTAAATCAGTGAGTCTCAAAGTGTGGTTCCTGCAGCATCAGCATCCCCTAGAAACTTGCAAAAAATGCAAGTAATCCAGCCCCACCCCTACTGAATCAGAAACTTTGGGGGTGAGGCCCAGCAACATGTGTTTTAACAAGCCCTCCAGGTGATTCTGATGCAGGCTAAAGATAGAGCACCACTGTCATATACTAAGGATTCAAATGTATCCAAGTGTGAACACCTATAGTCCAATTAACAAAAGAGAAAGCGAAGCTGACAGATGAAGCTATACAGCTGGCTCATGGGAGATGACCGTCAAACTTTCTCATTTAGTTGAGTTTAAACTAGATGAGTGGGATGCTGAACATGACTCCCTTTCTTCATGAGGCCCTGGTAACAAATCTAAAAGGGAGAAAATGAGGCCTATTACACTATTAAAATCAACAGTAATCCTGAACCCTAGAAACTTGTTACACCTCAGTGTTGTGTCACATTTTATTGTGTAGATCCAAAGTCAGAACAACTTTTAGAAAGTAGCGTGACTTCTGCAAATGGGGAGAATAACCTCTAAGAGGTTTTCCTACAGTTTGAAATGAGGGGGAAAAGCACTGATCGGCACAGCACAGGTAACTGGTAGAAAAGTCTAGAGAGGAGAAAGAATGTAGGCTTGAGTGTTGAGAACTACTGGACATTGCTGCCCAAGACAAAGTACAATTTTTGGAGTGTAGTATATCTCTGTAAAAGTCACACTAGAAGCATCTTGTCTTCCAGATAAGAATTATACCTTATGAACCTCTGCCAACTCATGGTCCATCCTTGCAGCCCTCTTTAGAAAACCATCTTTGGTGGTAGTGACTTTTGGTTCTGGAGGTCTGATTCGGGGTTGTGTCACAAAATCTGGGAGACATGACTCAAGTTCGACTAATCCTGTAGGAAGGAAGTACATGTTTAGAATCTGGTGCTTAAATACATCATTTGAAAGCATGCTGTTAATTTTAGTAGCTGTTTGCCAAGTGGTTTCATTTAGAATTATTGATAAGGTGTATCTCATATAATTGAATTGTCCCTGAAATATAAAGGAAATTTCTATAAAACTAACTTATATTCTTGGTGACTTAGATTATAAAATAAGAAATGCATTCTAAAATGAAAACATTGCCCTACAAAAATGTAACATTCCACAATAATAGACAGAAGATTATTGATCATATGAAACATGGCACCACCATTCTAAAGTGGATGTACACCAGGTTATCATATTCAGCTCTGGAGATGGTCAGCAGAGGTGCAAGTTCACTTGTGTGACCATCAACTCATGATCTTGGCCATGTGATACTCCAACCTCTCAAATGAAATTTAAATAGTTTTAAAAAGCCTCTCTTGGACTTTATAACAGGTATAACCCTCTCCACTAATTTATCCCCTACTTATCCATTCCCTTGCCCACTAGTTTTCTGGCATTTCTTCATAAAGAGCTGATTTCATTACATATTTCTTGTTTGCTTCACAAACCTGGTATAAAATCTTTTTCTATTTCATTTTTGCAAAACTTTGATTTTACTGACATTAAACATGTTTAAATATTTAGTAGTTTACTGACTTTACTCCTTAATAAATTGTTGCATAGTGTATCCATTTATTTATTTGGGTCTTAGAAGTTTTTATTGGTTTCTATGAACTCATATTATTAATAATACTAAACATGTAATTGCTATTTCTTGCAAATATTTTAATTTTTGATTAGCTTTTAATCTAAACTGCTATATTTTATATATTTATATTTCTAAGATAATCCTCTTATACTAGACTTGTAATTATGTGAATTGCTTACCTTCATAGGTGTTGAGATAGTGGTTTTTTACTACAAAGTCCTCTGAGTTGTTGTCTGTGAAACGACCAAGGCGAGATAGAGGTCCATAGACCTGTGATGCATAATCAGAATAATCCTTGATGATATTTCTTCTCTCCAACTTCCCTTCTATATTCTTTCCCTTTCCCAAAAGTTTTCTGATTGCTAAAATAAAACATACCTCCATGACTATCTCCAAAATATTGTTCTGAATGGTCCAAATGCAGACTAGTAAACCATAGTTTTATTCACAGGAAGGCTACTGAACTGAATGAATTTCATTATGATCACTCACTGCAGCCAGAACACTTAAAACATAGATCTGACATCTGTGTGATCCAGATTGTCATGAGACAGGTGGCCATGACAGAAGCTGAATCAGCTAGTGTTCTCAATTGGTACTCATCAAAAATCTTTTATAACTGCATTCTAAGCTCTGGGCCAGAAAGAGGTATTCAATGAAAGTTTGTCAAATGAACGAAAGAAACTCAAAGTAACTGAAAACTACATGTTCAATAGAGACTGAGGGAATTATTCTCTCCTAAGAGAATAATTAAAAGGGAAGGAAGACTACAGGTTCTTCAAAAATTTCTGTCCATCTTGGCTAACACCAGAATAAATCAGAATATATCCAAGCTTATAGATTTCAGAATTGTTTGGCAGTCTCAGCTGTACACTGTAGTTTACTCATCTAAGGAGTCAGGCTTACTACTTCCACCTGTTCCTTTTCTTTCAATCCCATCACAGACCCATCCCCTTTTGAAGGCTCTACATCATGCACTCTCAATGGGTGTAAAACAATATGAGATTTTGAAGTCACAATTGAAAGAGGTGGTTGCACTTGCCACTGTTGCCTTTTGGATGTTATTTATATTTGATCCTCAGTGCTTCTGTGTGTGACTTGGGATTTCATAATTACATAAAAATAGTTTACATTTTAATAGTCATTTATAAAAATTAGTCAACCCATCATTGGTTATATCTAGTATTGAAAAGAAAAAACTGTTGACCATATCTAAATGCATACCTAGCACCTAGTTAAGTAAAAAGTCATTTTCTCACACACACACAAAAATTCAGGGGCATATAACAGTGAGAACAGATAACAGGGACCTGACTTATCTGGGGGTGGGGGTCCTTGAACGTCTCCCCTGAGGAAGTGACATTTGAGTTGTGCCTTAGCCTGGGTTCCCCCACAGGCAGAACCTGAGACAAAGGCATGCGTACAGGTAGTTTGTTTGGGAAGGTGATCCCAGGGGGCAAGAGAGAGGGACAGGAGGAGTAAAAAAAAGAAAGTAAGTCAACCCATCACTAGTTATGTCAACTACTGAAAAGAAAAAATGTTGACAGTATCTAAATGCATAGGTGCAGCTAGTTAAAAGTTATTTTCTCACATCAAGAAAAAGTTTAAAAGTTCACTAAAAATAACTTTTAAGGGATTAACTTAATTTTTTGTAATTGTTTTGCTAGGAAAAATATTTTGAATAATTTTTAATGTGATTACATTGCTATTATGTGCATAAACTGCTAATTTGCATATATAAGCGATGCGTTACAATTTTTATAAGTAAATTAATTATATTAAAAGTCACTCAGCAAGTATAGCAAATAAAGCTAAATGCTAATAAGTTAAATTTTCTTAATTTAAATTTAAATTTTTTATTTAGTTATTCTTAATCCTCCACTGACTCCTCTTTTTATGTATAAAGTACAGATATATTTATAGTACATAAACAGATATACAGTATACCTGTGGTATTAAAATTTCATGGCAGGGGGATGAATTGGAAAAAAGATGTCTGAATGTCTTTTTTAGTGGAAACAATGAAAAAAAGGTTGAGAAACAGGGCTCTCTATCCAGGGCCTCAGCCCATGAATATGGGGAGCCTAACACCTACACACACAAACACACACACGCCCCATAATGTCAATAACTTGACTACCTGTTAGAACATAATTACTTGATTTTCTTAGTGAGGAATTTTCCTCCACCCTTCTACTTTTGAGAAATAACTCATCTCCTGTTCCTTATCTATTAACTAACACTAGGACCAAAAAAGAATTATATCACAGTTAAATCAGGTTTGGTCAAAGACCCAAAGCAGAGCCAACTTTTCCATTCTCCTCACGGTTCGTACTGTACCATCACCTGATGCATGTGTGCGGTGAATCTGTGCCAACTTTGCCTCCTTCACCTCCTGCAGTTTAGACCACTGGGCATTCAAGCACGCCATGTTTACTTCATTTTGATTCTCATCACGCTTCTTCAGCAGCTCTTTTAGAACTTCCAGGCGAATCTCCTGCAGTCTTCAAGGAAATCACAAAACATAAAGAAGTCTACAATCTCTCAAATAGGGTGCTCTACTACAGAGAAAGGGAACACTTGCCATAAACAGAAGCTTCTCTTTGGGCTGGTATCATATTCATGTACCTTAAAAAGACCACTCTGGCAAAAGTGTGACAAATGAATTGGGGGTTTGGGGTGGCAACTCAATAGTGAGTCTCTGTATAAGAGGAATATGTATGGGTGTAGTTCTGAAGGACAAAAAAGAGTTTGCTAGGTAGATGGGGTAAAAAAGGGTTCTCCAGGCAGATGGGCCTAAGTGAACAGCGAATGTTTGTGCATAGTTCCAGGTCGACTGGTATTGCTGGAGGGTTAAGTAATAGGAGGAGTGAGAGAAAATGAGGTTGTGGCATGCAGCCTTAAGGGGTGAATGTGAAAATGCCAGCAGCTGACACATATAGATAATTATTCTTCGCTTCCCTTCCCTTCACCTTCACCTTGTTCTCCCAGGACTACCTTGCTTATGTGTACATATGACTTCAAAATTTGTACTTCAGACCAGGTATTTCTGAACCAGAACTTCTATCTACTTGAATCTCCAGCTATATCCCCTGACAACCTCAAAAAAACCTCACTCATTCTATTCCCCCAGAAATCTACCCCTTCTCTTACCTTCTTCCCTCCTCTAATGATTCCTTCTCTAAAACACTTCTTATATCTGTTCCCTAGCCCATGTCTTTGTCACCTCTCTCCTGACTTGGACTCTGGTTGTTAGTCTAGTCTTTCCCCCTTCCAATCTTTGTTCCACATAGTGGTCAACATTTTCCTTTCTAAAATGGAGATTTGAATATTTTGCTCTTACTTAAAAATTTACACAGTAATTTATTCAGTCATTCATTTGTCAAATATTTATGCCAGGCAGGGAATAAACAATGGTGAACAAGATAAAATACGTTGTCTCAAGAAGCACTGTTCTAGTGGAATAGACATATAAACCAACATTTACAACACAGGGAGATACATACCAGGCCAAAAGAATGAAAAGACTCCTGTGGGAGAAGAAATGGCAGAGTGCCTCTTCTAGCACCATTCCCAGTTGATCAAAGGGAAGGAGGGGGATGGTGGGGAAGCCTTCCTTCAGGAGCCATTAACTCAGCGCTTGAGGATAAACAAGGGTTGAGATTTGCCACATTGACAAGGGAGAAGTGCGGCCTCAGCAGAGAGAGCTGAATATTCTACTCAAAAGGACTAGAGACAGGGCTTCCCTGGTGGCGCAGTGGTTGAGAGTCCGCCTGCCAATGCAGGGGACACGGGTTCGTGCCCCAGTCTGGGAGGATCCCACATGCCGCGGAGCGGCTGGGCCTGTGGACCACGGCCGCTGAGCCTGCGCGTCCGGAGCGCGTGCTCCGCGACGGGAGAGGCCACAGCAGTGAGAGGCCCGCGTACCGCAAAAAAAAAAAAAAATGACTAGAGACAGAGCAAACATGTTATACTGGTGGAGGTTCTCAAAGTGAATATGCATGGGAGAGTAGGGAAACAGTGACAAGTAAATACAGGGAGGTAGGCGTTTTTAAAAATAAGCACACACCAACAGTCCCCTTTCTTTCTAGAGTTGGAAATCCTAGGTTCAATTCTCAACTTCATCACTTACCTCAGCCTCTTCAATCATAAAATGGACATAATAATAGTATCCATCCCCTAAGGTTGTTGTGAACATTAAATGAGTGAATGTACACAGCATGCTAGAACAGTTCTCAAACTTGAGCATACATCAGATAACCTGGAGGACTTGCTATGACACAAATTGCTGTGCCCCGCCCCCTGATTCAGTAGGTCTGAGATGGAACCTGAGAATTTGCATTTCTAACAAGTTCCCAGGTAAGTGCTGATGCTACTCATCTGTGGACCACACTCTGAGCACTACTGGCTTAGAACTTAGCTCAAGCATGAAATAAGCACTCTGTAGGTGTTGAATGCTTTATGAATATCATCATTATCATCTCCATCACCACCATCATCAATATTATCATCTACCTGATAACTTTTTACTCATCCTTCTGCATACAGCTCAGAGGCTACCTCATCTCAGTAATTTTCCCAAATACCTACTAAATATCTGTTAGTTCTCAAACAGAACTAACTGTTCTCCTGCCTGGGCTCCCCTAGCTCTTTTTGTATAGAGCAGCACATCACCTGAAGATCCTGCCTGTGAGTTATTGGTTTTAAGGTCTTTCACTCCATCCCCACCCACCTGCCCCCCTTCCACCCCTCACCCCCTGTTCCAATGGTCCATAAGGAGCTCTGTCAGGGTAAAGCAGTTTCCTGTTTCCAGTCCTGAGGAGGGACTCAAAATATATTTATTAAAATTAACCTCAGTTTAACCAAAGTACTCATGTTCTCAGGTGATATCTTCATTCTGGCCAGATACATTTTTAATGTTCTTAATGTCCTTCTGACAAGAATATTCCTCTTCAAATTGCAGCAATAAATTTAAATTTCTGCAGACCGGATTGAGTATGTGACACCTACTCTGCCCCAAACACTATTTTCTATTAAATTGCAAGCTTTTAACCAAACATCACAGTCTGCATTCAGGGTTAATCAGAAGGTGTTGCAAAAAGATAAACATATTTTGAATTCAGAACCACACTGAATCCCTAACTCTATTGGCCCCTAGCTTGCTTGCGTGTAAGCACACTGTCAGGGGCTTGGTAGTACTTCTGTGAGCAATGAAGTACCTCAGCACAGCCTGGAACAGATGGCACCCTCAAACTTCCTTTCCTTTCCTTCTTGCTAGGGAGCTGTAATTTTTTGGTCCTCATCATTTCTACATATTCCAGAGACAACCACATTACTGAAAATACATCAGTTAAAATGACTGAAAATTCAACGAGAAATACCTTAGCATATTATTACTTATGTACTATGAGCTCATCTCTTAATTGAAAAGTTCCACTGTTTGTCTTTTAAACAGAAAAATGCCTCATTGGCTATAGCTAGAACCCAAGGTGTACTGACGGTGAATCCAGTACCGGGGGAAAGAGATGGGGTCAGCCAAGAGGCTGTTTGATGGATAGGAAGAGGGCCAAAGTCTAGGGACCGTGGCACTGGGAATGAACAGAAAAGGACAGTTTGAAAGACATTTTGCAGAAATCAGTGGGATTCTAGGTAAGACCCTAAAGAGAAAAGGGAAGAGAAGAATCAGAGATGCCTTGAGGAATTGTTTAAATTTGGGTTCCACACTGAACTACACACAAAAAGAAGGCATTATACATTTTTATATTATTGGGGAGAAAATTATAGAGCTATTGCTCCTGAAGCCCAATTTCCTAACTCTACAGATTAAGGATTGCTTTTAAACCCATACATTTGGGTAAACTCTCTATAGGTTAAAAGTATTAACATTAATCCCATCCGTGCAGAAGCAATTATCTGGGTGATTAAGAACCTACTTTTCGATCTCCTGCTCTCTGAAGGCCCACTCCTTCCTCTCCATGGCATTCATCCTCCTCCTCCTCTTCTCAAACTGGGAGGTGTCACTCAGAGGGGGGAGAGTGGCTTCCCAAGCACGCTTCTCCCGGGCACGTTCTATCATCTCTACCTCAGCTTGTCCTGCCGGGAGACCTCGACCTGGAAGATGAAGCAGAACACTTTAGAAACACACAGACAAACTCATGTACCTACCAGTATTTAATTTACTCCCTTTCAGTTCCTGTCCTCTTTAAATTCAAGGGTTATGACAGGATGAAATGATATCAGGATACATCTCCAGATGTGCCTCAGAGTTTATTATCTGCCCTGCACTGTCTCTTGTTAACAATTCAGCCAGAAGACATTTTAGTTACATGTAAGATGCTAGAAAGTATTTGAAGACATTAGGTGATTATGAAATAATCACACCTTGGAATGTCCTCTATTGGAAAAATCCATATTTTGAAATACAAAGAAATATCAAAATAACTTGCAGAAAGGTCATAGTTAGTATGTGGTGAAACTCAGAATTTGCAAATGGCAATCTGACCCTTATGGTCTTTTGTATTACACTATACTCCCTCTCTAATAAAAACAAACATGAACTATACAGACAAGCCCACAGCTAATATCACACTCAACAGTGAAAGGCTAAAAGCTTTTCCTCTAAGATCAGGAAAAAGAAAATGGTGCACTCTCTCACCACTCCTATTTACATAATACTGGAAGCCCTAGCCAGAGAAATCAAGCAAAAAAAAAAAAAGAAAAAGGCATGCAAATCAGAAAGGAAGAAGTAAAATCATCTCCATTTGCAGATGACATGATCTTATGTAGAGAAAACTCTAAAGACTCTATCAAAAAACTGTTAGAACTAATAAATAAATAAAGTTGCAGGATACAAAATCAATACATGAATATCAGTTGTATTTATACACACTAACAATATCTATAAAAGAAATAAAACTATTCCATTTACAATAGTATCAAAAACAATAAAATTCTTAGGAGTAAATTTAACCAAGGAGGTGAAAAATCTATACGGTGAAAACTATTAAAACATTGATGAAAAAAATTAAAGAAGACACAAGTAAAAAACATATATATATCCCATGTTCATGGATTGGAAGAACTAATATTTTTAAAATGCCCCTACTACGCAAAGCCATCCATAGATACATCCCTATCAAGATTCTAGTGGTGTTTTTCACAGAAATAGAAAAAACAATCCTAAAATTTATACGTAACCATAAAAGACCCATATAGCCAAAGCAATGTTAAGAAAGAACAAAATTGGAAGAAACACACTTCCTGATTTCAAACTATATTACAAAGCTACAGTAATCAGAACAGTATAGTACTGGCATAAAAACAGACACACAGAGCAATGGAACAGAATAAAGAGCCAGAAGTAAACCCATGCATGCGTAGTCAACTAATATTTGACAAGGGAGTCAAAAATAGTCAATAGGGAAAAGACAGTCTCTTCAATAAGTGGTGCTAGGAAAACTGGGTATTCACATGCAGAAGAATGAAACTGGATCCTTATCTTACATTTTTCACAAAAATTAACTTGAATGGATTAAAGACTTAAATGTAAAACGCTTAGAAGAAAAGATAAGGGAAAAGCTCCTTGATATTAGTCTTGGCAATGATATTTTGGATATGACACAAAAAGCACAAGCAACAAAAACAAAAATAAACAAATTGGACTACATCAAACCAAAAATCTTCTACACAGCAAAAGAAACAATCAACAAAATGAAAAAGCAACCTATGAAATGGGCAAAAACATTTGCAAACCATATATCTGATAAGGGGTTATATTCTAAATATATTAGGAACAGATATTACTCAAAACAAAAAACAATGTGATTTTAAAATGGGCAAAAGACCTGAATAGACACTTTCCCAAAAAAGATATAGAGATGGCTAACAGGTACATGAAAAGGTGTTCAACATCACTAATCATCAGGGAATTGCAAATCAAAACTACAGTGAGATATCACCTCATGCCTGTTAGAATGGCTATTATCAAATAGAAGAAAGAGGACGCTCTCCTCTTCCAAGATGGACTGCATTCTGCCTATGGAATGTGTATCTCTGCTTTCATTTTACTATGGTTTAATTCTTTCTTGTGAGAAGCCACAGACCCTCACTTGGTGGCCTGTCCCAGGAACTCACCCAAGACCTGGGACATGACCACCCTCTTCAAGCCCCATTTTCTTGTAACCTCTTTACAAAGGATATTAATAAATCCACTTCTTACCCCAAAAAAAAAAAAAAAAGACAAGCAATAACAAGTGCTGGCAAGGATGTGGAGAAAAGGAAACCCTTGTGCACTGTTGGGGGGAATGTAAATTGGTACAGTCATTATGGCAAATAGTTCCATAAGAATTCCATAGAGGTTCCTCAAAAAATTAAAAATAGAATGACCATATGATCTAGCAACTTCCCTTCTGGGTATATAGCTGAAGGAAATGAAATCACTACATCAAAGAGGTATCTGCACCCCATGTTCATTGCAGCATTATTTACAATAGTCAAGACATGGAAACAGCTGAAGTGTCTATCGGCAGATTAATGGATAAATAAAGTGATATATATAAGGCGATATATATATATATATATATATATATATATATATATAGTGATATATATATATTCATTCACAAAAAAAGAAGAGAATCCTGCCATTTGTGATGACATGGATGAAACTTGAGGGCATTATGCTAAGCAAAATAAGTCAGTCAGAAACAGATAAATACTGTATAATCTCATTATATCTGGAATCTAAAAAACTGAATTCATAGAAACAGAGAGTACACTGGTGGTTGCCAGGGGCAAAGTGGTGGGAGAAATGGGTGAAAGTGGTCAAAGGGTACAAACTTTCAGTTATAAGGTGAATAAATTCTGGAGAGCTAATGTACAGCATGCTGACTACACTTGACAAAACTGTATTGTATACTTGAACGTTGGTAAGACTGAATCTTAAATGCTCTCACCACACACACACACACACACACACACAGAGTAAATATGTGGGGTGATGGATGTGTTAACTACCCTTATTGTGGTAATCATTTTGCAATATATATGTGTACCAAATCATCATGTAGTACATCTTAAACTTACACAATGTTACCTGTCAATTATGTCTAAATGAAGCTAGGAAAAAGAACTATACATAAAGAAAATATAGTATTATTTTTAATTTAATATTTACATATGTGATATTTTACTATAAATATTCTGTTACTTGCTTTTTTTATTCAGCTTTGTTTTGGGAATCTGGCCACGCCAATATATAGAGACGTAATTTCACTCTTCCATTGTAGGACTCTACCACAATTTAAGCTATCTGCTCAAATTGACATTTAGATTGATTCTAATTTTTTTTTTTTTTGTGGTACGCGGTCCTCTCACTGTTGCGGCCTCTCCCGCTGTGGAGCACAGGCTCCGGACGCACAGGCTCAGCGGCCATGGCTCACAGGCCCAGCCGCTCCGCGGCATGTGGGATCTTCCCAGACCAGGGCACGAACCCGTGTCCCCTGCATTGGCAGGCAGACTTTCAACCACTGTGCCACCAGGGAAGCCCTGGTTCTAATTTTTTGATTACACATAATAATGCTGCAACAAACATCTAATACTGTCTCATTATGCCCATGTATGAATTTCTCTAGGAACCTTAGAAGGATCTAGAGCCTAGCAACTAATCACAAAATACAATCATTTAAAATATTTCTGAATATTGCCAAATTTGCCTCCACAAAGCATATTTTTTCTCAAGCTTTCTGAGATTCTCCTGACCCTCTTCCACAGTCCATGCTACCTAGTCTCAGCTGCTTTTCACAGTCCTTACAAGTATTTAGTGGTTCAAAGACTCATATATGTGTGAGTTTCACTGAGAATGGAATTTGTTCTTGGGAGTTGTTCTTTTAGAGTTGTGCTTGTTGCTTTTATATAATTTCTGGGAAGAGAAAAGATGCTGATTTACATACATGGTTACACTGCGAGTAGAGATTTGGATTAGAATTGCTTGAAGATATAAAATACTTGTGAGAGAAATAATACCTATTCAAGCATGAGTCTTCCCATTTATAAACACGATGTTCCTTCTTTTTTTTTTGTCAAATCTTTGTGTATGTGCTTAAAGAACAATTTATATTTTTCTCCATAAATGCCTTGTGCATGTTTTATTAAGTGCTTTCCTGGGACTTTGTTATTTGTTGCTATTAAAAATATGATTTCCCAATAATATTTCTTTCTTTTTTTTTTTTTTTTGTGGTACATGGGCCTCTCACTGTTGTGGCCTCTCCCGTTGTGGAGCACAGGCTTTGGATGCGCAGGCTCAGCAGCCATGGCTCATGGGCCCAGCCGCTCCATGGCAGGTGGGATCCTCCTGGACCAGGGCATGAACCCGTGTCCCCTGCATCGGCAGGCGGACTCTCAACCACTGCACCACCAGGGAAGCCCTCAATAATATTTCTAATTACATATTGCTCATACATACAAAAATTACTGATATTTGTATGTTGGTTTCATAATAGGATACCTTATTAAACTGAGGTTCTTAGTTCTGATAACTTATTTCATTTGATTTTTCTATATGAGTACATTGTCTGCAAATATAGTTTTGCTTTTTCTTTCTAATCCTCATACCTAATTCTTCTTCTCTTATCTTACTACACTGACTCAATTATTTCTCTATCAGGATGCTATTACTGTCATATTGGGCAAACAATTAATTGTTGGATGAAACTGCCCCATGCAGGGCAGAATGTTTAGTATCCATGCCAGCCTACCTCCCCCAAACCCAACCCATTTGTCTCATCATTATTACATACAAAAATGCCACCCAGGTTTCCAAATGTCCCTAGGGGTGGTGGGTCATAGCCTAGTTTAATAAGCTCTGGGCTAGGATCTTCTCTGCATTGCTAAATAATAGTGGTGATGAAGGAATCACTGTCTTTTTCTTTATTTTAAGGGTAAAGCTTCTCAAGTCTCACCTTCAGTATATGTTTATCGAAGATAGCCTTTATTAAGTTACCAAAATTCCCTTCTGATCTCAGCTTACTTAGAGTTTATAACATGAATGCATGTTGAATGTTATCAAACAGTACTTTTCCTGCACCTATAAAAGCATTTTTCTGACATTTTCTGTTAAAATGGTAAAATGCATTGGTTAGTTTTCTGATATTGTACTAAACTTGAATTTGTACAATTAACCCATTTGGTTATGATAAGTCATCTTTTTAAAATACTACAAGAGGGCTTCCCTGGTGGCAAAGTGGTTAAGAATCCACCTGCCAATGCGGGGGACACAGGTTCGAGCCCTGGTCCGGGAATATCCCACATGCCGTGGAGCAACTAAGCCTGTGTGCCACAACTACTGAGCCTGCACTCTACAGCCCGCAAGCCACAACTACTGAGCCCACGTGCCACAACTACTGAAGCCTGTGCACCTAGAGCCCATGCTCCACCACAAGAGAAGCCACGACAATGAGAAGCCCGCACACGGCAACAAACTGTAGGCCCCGCTCACTGCAACTAGAGAAAGCCCGCGCACAGCAACGAAGACCCAACACAGCCATAAATAAATAAATAATAAAGCGTACAATTCAATGGTGTTTATAAATAAATAAATAAATAAATAAATAAATAAATAAATAAATAAAATACTACAAGATTTGATTGCTGAACCTAGGGTTTCTGCTCCAGCAACTTGGGAGATGACCCTGCCCCAATAGGGCAGTGATGGCCACTGAGCAGAGAGGAAGGCCTGCCTCACACCTGGCTATGGCCCTACCCCCTCCATCTCCAACCCTACCTCCTACCAAGTTGATAGCTGGCAGCACACCCTGAGCAAACAAATGACTTCTGTTCACGTCAAATCTAGCTCTCCCACCAAAAGCACTGGGCACATGCAGACTATATATAGGGACACTTGTACCTAAGCCCACCCATTAAAGATTGCTGTAGGTAACTGTTTCACCTAAATTCACAGAGACAGAGAAAGTTAAGCAAAATGAAAAGACACAGGAATGCATCTCAGTTGAAAGAGCAAGAAAAAAACCCTGGTAAAAATAATGAAACAGAAATAATTTATAAGATAAAAAATTCAAAGCATTAGTAATAAGAATGCGAGCTGAATTAGGGAAAGAATAGATAAGCAGAGTGAGAATTTTAACAAGGAACTAGAAAATATAAAAAAGAACCAGTCAGAACTGAAGAATACAATAACTGACATCAAAAACACCCTAGAAGGGGTACTTCCCTGGTGGTTCAGTTGTTAAGAATCTGCCTGCCAATGCAGGGGACACGGGTTCGAGCCCTGGTCTGGGAAGATCCCACATGCCGTGGAGCAACTAAGCCTGTGCGCCACAACTACTGAGCCTGCACTCTAGAGCCCACAAGCCACAACTACTGAGCCCACGTGCCACAACTACTGAAGCCTGTGTGCCTAGAGCCTGTGCTCCACAACAAGAAGCCACTGCAATGAGAAGACTGTGCACCGCAACTAAGAGTAGCCCCCACTCACCACAACTAGAGAAAGCCCGCATGCAGCAACAAAGACTCAACACAGCCAAAAATAAATAAAAATAAATTAATTAATTAATTTAAAAGATGATGAATAAAAGCTTGTCTTAAAAAAAAAACACACACTAGAAGGAATGAATAGCAACTAAGTGATAAAGAAGAATGCATACGTGATCTGGAAGATGGAATAATGGAAATCACCCAATCAATGCAGTAAAAAGAAAAACAAACTTTAAAAAATGAGAATAGTTTAAGAGATCTCTGGGATAACATCAACTGTACCAACATTCCCATTATAGGGGTTTCAGAAGGAGAAGAGAGAGAAAGGTTGTGAAATGTATTTGAAGAAATTATGACTGAAAACTTCTGGAACCTGAAGAAGGAAGCAAATATCCAAGTACAGGAAGCAAAGAAAGTTCCAAACAAGATGAACCAAAACAGACCCACATCAAGATAAATCATAATGAAATTGGTAAAAATTAAAGAGAGAATTCTGAAGGCAGCAAGAAAAAAACAAAGAGTCATTTACAAAGGAATACCCATAAGGCTATCAGCCGATGTCTCTGCAGAGACTCTGCAGGCCAGAGAGAGTGACATGATATATTCAAAGTGCTAAAAGAGAAAAATCTGCAACCTAGGATACTCTATCCAGCAGGATTATCATTTAGAATTGAAGGGGAGATAAAGAACTTCTCAGACAAGCAAAAAACTAATAGAGCTCATCAATACTAAACCTACCCTAAAAGAAATGTTAAAGGGTCTTCTGTAAGTGGAAAGAAAAGGCTATAATAAAAGGTAAGAATCTATGTGGAGGAGGGGAGTAAAAAGGTAGATATTTTGAATGGGTGTGAACTTAAATTACTACCATTTAAAACAAGTAGATGTAGTTATAGGTCATAATATAGGAATTCCACAGTAACCACAAATCAAAAATCTACAACAGATACACAGAAATGGAGAGGAAAGGAACATAAGCATACTAGTAAAGAAAATCATCAAACCACAAAGGAAGAAAAAGAAACTAAAAGAAGAAGAAAAGAACAGGAAAGACCTACAAAAACAACCAGAAAACAAGTAACAAAATGGCAATAAGTACATAACTATCAACAATTAATTTAAGAAAAAAAAAATGTCATGAAGAACCTAGGGGCAAGACAGGAATAAAGACACAGACCTACTAGAGAATGGACTTGAGGATATGAGGAGGGGGAAGGGTAAGCTGTGACAAAGCGAGAGAGAGGCATGGACATACATACACTAACAAACTTCCTGCCATGCGGGAAGCATCCACATAGCACAGGGAGATCAGCTCGGTGCTTTGTGACCACCTGGAGGGGTGGGATAGGGAGGGTGGGAGGGAGGGAGATGCAAGAGGGAAGAGATATGGGAACATATGTATATGTATAACTGATTCACTTTGTTATAAAGCAGAAACTAACACACCATTGTAAAGCAATTATACTCCAATAAAGATGTAAAAAAAAAACTGTCAATGAACTAAATGCTCCAATCAAAAGACATAGGGTGGCTAAATGGATAAAAACGCAAGACCCATCTCTAGGCTGCTTACAAAAGATGCACTTCAGAACTAAAGACACACAGAGACAAAGTGAGAGGATGGAAAAAGATATTTCATGAAACAGAAATGACAAGAAAACGAGGGTAGCAATACTCATATCAGACAAAATATACTTTAAAACAAAGGCTATAAAGAAAGACAGAGAAGGGCATTATATAATGATAAAGAGATCAATAGAAGAGAGGATATTATACTCGTTAACATATATGCACCCAGTACTGGAGCACCTAAATATATAAATCAAATATTAACAGACAAAAGGGAGAAATTGACAGTAATATAACAATAGTAGAGGACTTTAACACCCTACTTATATCTGTGGACAGATCATCCAGATAGAAAATCAATAAGGCATTAGTGGTCTTAAATGACACAATAGACCATACGTTGGACTTAATAGATATCTACAGGACATCTATTCAAAAACAGCAGAATACACATTCTTTTCAAGTGCATATGGAATATTCTCCAGGATCACATACTAGGCCATAAAACAAGTCTCAACAAATCTAAGAGAACAGAAATTATATCAAGCATTTTTTCTGACCACAACAGTATGAAACTAAAAATCAATTATGGCAAGAAAAATGGGAAAAGCACACACATGTAGAGATTAAACAACATGCTACTAAAAACCAGAGGATCGATGAAGAAATCAAAGAGAAAATCAGAAAATATCTTGACAAATGAAAATGGAAACACAACCTTCCAAAAATTTATGGGATGCAGCAAAAGCAGTTCTAGAAGGGAATTTTGTAGCAATACAGGCCTTCCTCAAGAAACAAGAAAAATCTCAAATAAACAACCTAACCTACCACCTAAAGGAATTAGAAAAAGAAGAGTGAAGCCCAAAGTCAGCAGAAGGAAGGAAATAATAAAAATCACAGAGGAAATAAATAGAGCAAAAAAAAATTAGAAAAGATCAATGAAACCAAGAACTGGTTCTTTGAAAAGATAAACAAAATTGATAAAACTTTAGCTAGGCTAACAAGAAAAGAGAGAGGACCCAGGTAAACAAAATAAGAATCAAAAGAGGAGAAGTAACAACCAATAACACAGAGATTTACAAACTCATAACAAAGTATTACTAACAGTTATAAGCCAACTAATTGGACAACCTAGAAGAAATGGAGAAATTTCTAGAAACATACAAATTTCCAAGACTGAATGAGGAAGAAAAAGATCATTTCAACAGACAGATCACTAGTAGTGAAATTGAATTTGTAATTTAAAAAACTCCTAACAAACAAAAATCCGTGACCAGTCATCTTCACAGGGGAATTTTACCAAACTTATAAAGAAGAGCTAATAATATCTTTCTCTAATCCAAACACTTGAAGAGAATGAAACACTCCCAAATTCATTCTATGTGGCTACCACTGCCCTGATATCAAAACCAGACAAAGACACTGCAAAAAAAGATTACAGGCTGGGCTTCCATGGTGGTTCAGTAGTTGAGAGTCCGCCTGCCAAAGCAGAGGACACGGGTTCGTGCCCCGGTCTGGGAAGATCCCACATGCCGTGAAGCGGCTAGGCCCGTGAGCCATGGCCACTGAGCCTGCATGTCCAGAGCCTGTGCTCCGCAACGGGAGAGGCTGCAACAGTGAGAGGCCCGCGTACCGCAAAAAAAAAAAAAAAAAAAGACTACAGGCCAATATCTTTGATGAATATAGATACAAAAATCCTCAACAAAATATTAGCAAACTGAATCCAACAATATATAAAAAGGATCATACACCATGATCAAGTGAGATTTATTTGAGGGATGCAAGGATGGTTCAGTATTTGCAAATCAATCAATGCGATACACCACAGTAACAAAAGGAAGGAGAAGAATCACACAATCATTTCAATAGATACAGAAAAAGCATTTGACAAAATTCAAAATCCAGTCATGATAAAAACTATCATCAACATTGGTATAGAGAGAACATATCTCAGCATAATAAAGGCCATTTATGACAAACTCACAGCTAACATCATACTAAAAGGTGAAAAGCTTTCAGTCTTTACTCTAAAATAAGAAAAAGACAAGGATGCCCACTCTCACCACTTCTATTTAATGTAGTATTGGAAGTTCTAGTCACAGCAATCAGACAAGAAAAAAAATGCATCCAAATAGAAGGGAAGAAGTAAAACTATCACTCTTTGTGTATGACATGATACTATATATAGAAAACCCAAAGTTGTGACATGATACTATATATAGAAAACCCAAAGTCTAATACCCAAAAAGGTATTAGAACTAAAAATGAATTCAGCAAAGTTGCAGGATACAAGATTAATATACAGAAATATTTTACTTTTCTATATACTAACAAAGAACTATCAGAAAGAGAAAGCAAAACAGAAAAAAATCCCATTTAAAATCCCATCAAAAAGAGTAAAATACTAAGAATAAACTTAACCAAGGAGGTGAGAGACCTATACTCTAAAAACTATAAAACATTGATGAAGGAATTTAGAAATGATACCAAGAAATGGAAAAATATCCTGTGTTTTGGATTGGAAGAATTAATATTGTTAAAATGTCCATACCACCCAAAGCAATCTACAGATTTAATTCAATCCCTAACAAAATACCCATGACATTTCAACAGAACTAGAGTAATCCTAAAATCCATATGAAACCACAAAAGACTCCAAATTGCTAAAGTAATTTGAGAAAAAAGAACAAAGCTGGATGTATCATGCTCCCTGACTTCAGACTATACTACAAAGCTACAGTAATGAAAACAGCATGGTACTGGCACAAAAACAGATATAGAGATCAATGGAACAGAATAGAGAACTCAGAAACTCATACTCCTATGATCAATTAATCTATGACAAAGGAGGCAAGAATATACAATGGAGAAAATACAGTCTCTTCAATAAATGATACTGGGAAAATGGGACAGATACATGTAAAAGAATGAAATTAGAACATTCTCTCACAACATATACAAAATAAACTCAAAATGGACTAAAGACCTAAGTATAAGACCTGAAACCATAAAATTCCTAGAAGAAAACATAGGCAGAATACTCTGACATAAATCATAGCCATATTCTTCTGGATCTGTCTCCTAAGGCAAAGGAAACAAAACCAAAAATAAACAAATGGGACCTAATTAAACTCAAAAGCTTTTGCACAGCAAATCATTGACAAAATGAAAAGACAACCTACTGAAAGGGAGAAAATATTTGCAAGTGATGTAACTGACAAGTGGTTAATATCAAAATATATAAACAGCTCATACAACTCAATATCTAAAAAACCAAACAACCCAATTAAAAAAATGGACAAAAGAGCTGAAGAGACATTTTTCCAAATAAGACATACAGATGGCCAACAGGCACATGAAAAGATGCTCAACATCACTAATCATCAGAGAAATGTAAACCACAATCAGATGTCACCTCACACCTGTCAGAATGGCTATCACCGAAAAGTCTACAAATAACAAACATTGGGAAGGATGTAGAGAAATGGGAACCCTTGTACACTGCTGGTAGAAATTAAAATTGATGCAGCCACTATGGAAAACAGGAGGTCCCTCAAAAAACTAAAAATAGAACTACCATATGATGCAGCAATTCCACTCCTGGGTATATATCCCCCCCACAAAAAAAAACGACCCCAAAACACTAACTTGAAAAGATACATGCACCCCAATGTTCATAGCAGCATTACTTACAGTAGCCAAGAAATGGAACCAACCCAAGAATCCATCAACAGGTGAATGGATTAAGAAGATGTGGTGTATATATACAATGGAATTTACTCAGCCATAAAAAAGGAATAAATTTCTGCCATTTGCAACAACATAGATGGTTCTAGAGCATATTATCCTCAGTGAAATAAGCCAGACAGAGAAAGACATAGTGTATGTTATCAGTTACATGTGGAATCTAAAAAATAAAACAAAGGAGCGTATATAACAAAACAGAAACAACCTCACAGATATAGAAAACAAACTAGTGGATACCAATGAGGAGAGGGAAGGGGTGGGAGGGTGAGACGGGGTACGGGATTAAGAGATACAAACTACTATGTATAAAATAGATAAGCAATGATGATATATTATACAGCACATGGACATACAGCCATTATTTTGTAATAACTTTAAATGGAGTATAATCTATTAAAAAGATCACTATGCTGTATACATGAAACTAATATAATCTTAGTTTTTAAATGTAGGGCAATAGTGATGCATAGTGTTCTCTTATAGTCCCTAAATCGTTTAGTCTATAGTATGTCCCTCTTCCAATTCTAATACTCTTTATTTGCAACTTCTGTCTTTGGTCTTGATGTTTCCCACAAGAAGTTTCAGTATATTATTAATCTTTATCCAAAAAATTTATGATCGTAATGACCAATTCTTTTGCCTTTTTAAGGTTTCTTATTGGTTTCTGATTTAAAATGTATTATTTACTTAACTTGTGAAGATTAAATAAGTTAAAAACATAAAGCACTTGGAACAGTTCTTGTTCCAAGTTCCACATAGCACTCGATTTTTTTCTTAGTGCTTTCAGTGTCAACCTTTTACTGTGTCATTATTTTTCACTTATTTTTATGCAAACATTCTACTAATGTATAATATATACACAGAAAGGTACACAAAGGAACATCCCAAATAACCAGCACTCAGATCAAGGAACAGAATTTACCGGAACCCTAGATTGCCCATCATACTCCCTCCCAGTCTCTACTTGCCTCAAGGATAGCCACCAGCCTGATTCCTAACATATTAATTTAGTTCTGATAGGTTTTGAGCTTTAGATAAATGAAATCAAAATGTAGGTATTCTTTAGTGTCTTACTTCTTTTGCTCAGCAATATCTATGTGAGATTCACCCATGTGGTTATGTGTAGCTGTACTTTCATTCTCGTTACTATATAGTATTTCACTGTGTGAACATACTACAGTTTATTCATCCATTCTATGGTTGATGGACATCTGGGTTGTTTTCAGTTCAGAGTTACTATGAATAGTGCTGCTATGAACATTCTTGCACTTGTCTCTTGGTGAAAGTCATATATGCATTTCTTACAGTAAAGCTAAGTACTCACTTTTCTTGGGTATATAGTGAGGGATGACGTTCCTGGGTTGTAGGTATTGTGTCAGCTTTAGAAGATACTATCAGTTTCCAAAGAATGGTTGCAATATATACATGCAGTATATGAAATTCTCTTTGCTTCAAATCCTTATCATCACTTAGTAATATCAATCTTTTTAACATTAGCTATTCTGGTATATCTGTAGTATCAAACTGAGATTTTAATTTGCATTTCCCTGATGACTAATCAGGTTGAACACTGTTTCATATGTTGACTGGCCATTTGAAAACCCATTGTATCAAGTGACGGCTCACATCATTTGCTAACTTTTCTATTGGGTCGTCTTTTTCTTGTTGATTTGTAGGATTTCTTTATGTGTTCTAGATATGAGTCTTCTGTCATATGTAGGTATTGCAAATATCTTCTCCCAATATGTGGCTTGCCTTTTCACTATCTTAATGTATTTTGGTGAACAGAGGTTCTTAATTTTAATGTGATCTAATTTCTTAATTTTCCCTTTATGGTTAGCAATTTTGTTCTATTTAATAAAATGTGTACCTACCCAAGATCATGAAAATATTCTCTTATGTTTCCTTCTAAATTTTTGTTTCACCTTTCACATTTAGACATCTGGGATTGGTTCAGTTTATGGTGTGAACTAGGAATCGAGTCACTGTTTTCAAGATGACTATCTAATTGATTCAGCACTATTTATTGAAAAGATCATTTTTTTTCTAGTGTACTGTAGTATCATCTTTGTCTTAAGTCAGATGATATCTACTTGTGGGTTAATTTCTGGACTCCCTATTCTGTAACAATGATCTATTTGTGTACCTTTGAGAATATACCACACTGTGTAATTACTGCAGCTTTAAAGTAAGTCTTTGTATCTCATAGTGTATACTGTTCTGTTTCTTCACATTTGCCTTGGCTACTTTTGACCCTTTCACATTTCCATATTAATTTTAGAATCAGGTTATCAATTTACACACACACACACACACACACGTTGGTTTTTTTGTTTGTTTGTTTGTTTTTCCCAGTACTGCCTGGAGGTAGAAATCAGAATCAAAGTTCACTTTTGCACATGGATATCTAATTGTTTCATCAACATTTATTGAAAAGACCTCCTTTTTCCCACTGAATATAGTGGCATCTTTCTCATAAATCAAATGACTATAAATGTGGAGTGAGAAATCTGCCAGTTCAAAGGAGCCCAGAACCATAATTATCTCCTTGAAATGCTACAGCCAAGTTATTCCCACATTTTCTTAATGCATAATCAGATCTATAGCAGGTGTCCCCATGGCTTACCACATGCAAAGTCTTTTATGTGAAATACGTTAATCATCTTGTTCAAATCACCTAAATCCTAACTTTTGATAGCTTAATCTGAAAGAGGAGCATTAAAAAATCTTCCACTGTGAATAGGAATTTGTCCATTTCTCCTTGTGATTCAATCAGTTTTGCTTTATATTTTGAGTCTATGCAGAGTAAATTCAAATTCATAACAGATATAACTTCTGGTGGGTTTTTCCTTTTATAACGATTTCATGTTCTTCATTATCCCTTTTACTGTTTTCTGATTAACTTTGGTCTAATATTAACATTGTTACACCAGCTTTCTTTGGGTCAGCTTTCAGTATATTTTCCACTCCTTTATTTTCAAAGTTATAATGCTATTTTATAAATAGCAAGCTGTTTTTGCTGGGTTTTAATGAATTCAATCCCAGAATTTTTTAATAGGCAAGTTTAAGTCACTTTTATTATATATTTTGATTATTAAAATATTTGAACATTTTCCCTACACTTTACTATGCATTTTCTATTTATTGTGTTTTTTCTTTGCGTTTTCCCCCATTTCTACTGTTATTTCCTCCTTTTCCCCTTTACCAATTGTGAAATGATATATTTTTTCTCTTTTTTCCAGAGGTTACACATAAATTTTTTAACCTAGAAATTTCCACTCATAGTTTTCTAATAAAGTCTAAAGCTAATTAATATTGCTCTCTCTCCAAAAGAAAACAGAATTTTCGCATGCTTTATTCTTATTTCTTCTTAACTCCAGTGCTCAGCGTGGTTCTTAAACCAGCAGTAGCAGCAGCATCTGAGAGCTTGGTAGAAATGCAAATTCTCCACCCTTTCTCAGACCTAGTAAATCAGAATCTCTGGGATGGGGCCAGGAATCAGTGTTTTAACAAGCTCACCAGATGATTCTTATTCATGCAAAAGTCTGAAAAGGACTGATCTAGAGCAGAGGTCATCAAACTTTCTCTGTGAAAGGCCAGTGAGTAAATATATGAGGCTTTGTGGGCCTCACAGTCTCTTTCAGTTACTCAATTCTGCATGGCAGTGCAAAAGCAGGCAAGGACACTACGTAACAAATAAGTTTGGCTGTATTCCAATAAAACCTTTTTAGGGTCACTGGAATTTTAATTTCATATTATTTTCACAAGTCACAAAACAGTACAAATAATTTTCACATGTCGCATAATAGGTTTTTTTCATCCATTTTTAAATGTAAAAATCCTTAACTTGCAGGCCATATAAAAAAAGGCAATAGGCCAAACTGGCCTATGGACCATAGTTTGCTAATCCTGATCTAGAGTTTTAGTACTTGCTTCATTCTTTTTTATTTTTTTTTAAGTATCATTTTTAAAAACTCAACACTTTAAATTTTTTTTTTTTTTTTTGCGGTACGCGGGCCTCTCACTGTTGTGGCCTCTCCCGTTGCGGAGCACAGGCTGCGGACGCGCATGCTCAGCGGTCATGGCTCACGGGCCCAGCCGCTCCGCGGCACGTGGGATCTTCCCGGACCGGGGCACGAACCCGCGTCCCACCCGCGTCCCCTGCATCGGCAGGCGGACTCCCAACCACTGCGCCACCAGGGAAGCCCTAAATTTTTAATTACATATTTTTCTCTTTTTTTGCTCATCATATTCTTAAACACTGCTTCTTCCTTTTGGGCTTATTTTTCTTCTTGTTGAAGTATGTCCTTTTGTTCTTCCTTTTCAGATTAATAGCTAACATGTATAGAAAGCTTATTCACATACTAAGCACTGGTCTAAGCACATTACATAAATGAATTTAAATTAATCTTTACAATATCCTATGAGATAGGCCTATGAAATGTCCTATCCTGTGAAAGTGTCCTTATTTCACCTTCACTGAATAACAGGTTGGCTGGTATAAGAATTCTAGATTTGAAATTATTTTCCCACAGCACTTTAAAGATAATACTACAAAATGCCCACCTGGAGTACTCCTGCTCTTAGAGGGCCTGGAATTCCATGCATAAATTGCCCCAAGCCCACTTCCAAAACCTACATGGGCCCCTTCCCAGGATTCAGACTCCTGAGGGCAGACTATATGCTGCTGTTTGTTCACCCTTAAGCCCAAGGCATAGCCAAGTGGCAGCTGTTTGCAAGGATGTGTAAACAGAAAATGGAGAAGCAAGGTGGGGCAATCATATACATGCATGACAGGCCCCTTGTGATGTTGAACAGAGCCAGAGAAAAGGGCAGGCCACTAGGCAGCCTCTCCCATTGCTGCCACATTCCAGCATGCAATCCCAAAGAGTCTAAGAATTTTAAATGTACATTTATCTTTTCAACTTTTTAGAAAGATTTATTTGTGAAAAATATAGAACGTACTTTATCTAACAGATAGTGGCTTGATTTATAATTTTTAAACATCTATGCATATATCAATAGTATATGGGCCTCTATTTGAACCTCTCGGCCCAGGGCCTCACCAATGAGGAGGTAGGCCTAACTCATGGAGGTTTTTATTGATACTTCAACCCCAGAGCTGCCAGTGGCAGGGCTCCAGATTAGGCCTTTTACCAAGTGAAGCACTTCTGAGCCCCTGCCCGGATTTCTTGTTTTAGATGTCCTGGTTCTGGTCCTCCTGCAGCTCAACGCTAAGCCCTTGTCACACCAAGAGGTAAAGCCCAAGGCCCCAGATAGGAGCACTTGGCTTAGACCGGCAGGCACTGGGCTTCAATCCTATCTGTGGGCAGGAGAAAAGTTTCTGTCTCCTTTAGTTTAAGCAGGTAACTCAGATCTGCTCCCCACCATTCATAGTCCCTGCTTACCATCACAGGTTCCCAGCTATTTCTTTCTTTTAGGAAGAAGTCTCCACTTCTAGACTATGGAAATTTTCTTCCTTGCTTTTAAGTGTGGTTATTAATCTTTATAATATGTCTTTTATGTGCTGAGGGCAGAGGGAAAGATTTCAGCGTACTTTTAACCTGTCATCTAGGCCTGAAATTAGAGCCTCTGGTTTAAAGTGTGGGTGTCAAGAATGCTTAATCTGGATTCATAAAGTGGGCCAGGAAACAAGAATCAAAACTAGAGCTCAGATATGAACATCTTCTTTGCCTGTGATGCAGAATTGATCACAGCAATTAATTACACTGGGGAAACAAAAGTAAAATCTCATTTTAATAAAAATCATTACAGTGTACCAACTAGCTCCATGACCTTAGAGGAGTCAGCCTCTCTGGCTCTCAGTTTCCCAGCTACGATCAAGTGAGTTCAATAAGCTACATGAGTTCTAAAGGTCCCTTCTCTTATTAATTTTTATAGTTTCACATAATAAGGGCCTAGACCGGAGTGAATTTCTATACTCTGAGAGTGAATTTCTGAGCCTGGAAGATATTAGCATTTCAGAGATAATATCAAAAGAAATCATCCAAATCATCAAATAAAGTATATAAGAGAGCCTTGATAAATTGCAGGATAGTTTAGCAAAGAAAGATAATATTATTACATATGTTGGAATAGGCATTCAGTATTATACACTCAAGAAAGGTTTATGTGTAAAGAAGGAGTATGAATGCCTCAGTGAAAAAGAACTGATTCACTGGGAGAAACAGTGAGAAGGGGGAGGGGAGCCGTCAGTAAAGTAACCACAAAATTAAGCCGAAATATAACTTCAGCTTCAGGGGAAAAGAACAATAAGCCTCCTTACAGTGAAAAGGGCGTAAATACCTTTGAACAAATTTATCAGAAAATGTATGAGTCTACGAAGTAGCTCTACTGAGCAAGACGCTTTAAATAGCAATACTTTAAACCACAGTTGCCTCTATGTGTGTCATTTCCAAGAACTCAATAGCACGTGTGGTTATCAGGACTGTCATCTGCAAATATTCAAAAGAATTACCAACTCACCCCAAGTGAGAGTAGCCAGGGTCAGCAGTTCAGGGATGGAATCCTGACATACTATGTATTCTGGAGAATACGGGTCTGTTTGAACTTCGGCATCGCGATAATCAGTCTGAGTGCCCACAGTATACTTTGAAGGAATGGGGAGGTACTTAGTGGAAGGAGGAGGAAAAGTATATGGCTCTGCCCTAAAAGAGGAAATCATTTTAAAAATTAGAACCTGATACAATCACTTTATACCTATCAATAGGTTTTGAAACATATGTGATAAATAGTTAAACAGTCTTTCTATATAAAATGCCCTTGTGAATCAATAAGACAGTTAAATAGCCACAGAGAAATGGGTAAAGGACAGTCCAGAAAACAAAAAGTAAAACTTCTAACAATCATATGAAAAGATAATGAACATAACTAGTAATCTAAGAAAAGTAAATTAAAACAGCAAGATGCTATTTTATTATATAATGTAAGCAATGATTTAAAAGTGTGAAAGTACCTAGCATCAATGAAGTTGTGAAGAAACAGACATTCTCATAAACTGTTGATGGAAATACAAATAGGTGCAACCTAACTAACAGGTAACTTATCAATATATATCAAACCCTTAAAATACCCTTTTGCCCCAGCAATTGTACTCCTAGGAATTTATTGTAGGAAATAATTCAATGAGTGTGCAAAGATATATGCAGACATGTTTATAAAGTCTCATAAGAGTAAAAAACTTTTTTTAATGGCCAGTTTTATTTTTAAAACATGGTTATACCTGGAGTCATTAGGCATCAACCTTGGACCCATTATTTTCACCCTTGTTTTTTTCATTCTGTCTATTTTTAAATACAAAAAAAACTTTTTAATTCACTTAAACATATGCCCGCCCTTACACATAATTTCTTAAACAATAAGTATGACAGCACATATGGTTTAATGTTTTAGTGCAGTGTTTTCTTGTGCTTTTGAGTTTGCATCCCTCAATCGCTTTTTCTTCCTTATCCACTTGTAGCAGTGCCTTCTCTATATATCCAATATCTAGGGTATGTATCTCAGTTGTATCCTTGAATTATATCTTCCATATTTTTTGGCACACTTATTTTCTACACTGACACAAATATACACAAATATAGTGTTATTTTATCATTTGACTAACATGAAATCATACTATAAATACGTTTTTGCATCTTGCTTTTTTGACTAAACAACACTCCATGGAAACCCTTCCCAACCTACTCATGTGACTCTTTAAAAAAAAATATTACAAACTTAATCACCAACAGTAGAAAAATTGTTTTTTAAAAAATGGCACATCCATAATGGAATTTATCCAGCTATTAAAAGTTACAATGTAATCTACATTTATGAATGAACAAAAATGTCTATGATCCAAAGTAAAGTAGAAAAAAGAACACTATAAAGCAGTATGTACATTAGGAATACATTTTTATGTTTTTAAAGACTGTGTTATTAGGCACATAAAAATGCCTAGATGGATACACAATAATAAAAGCAATTATTTCTGGATAGTAGGGTTATAGAGAGAATTTTTTTCATGTTTATAGTCTTCTGAATTTTCTAACTTTTTTTTAACCTGTATATATACTACTTATAAAATAAGAAAAAAATATATAACCATTTCCATTTAAAATATATCATTTTGAAGAATTGGTTAAATTACACAAACAATAAATAATGGAAAAAAAGAGAGAGATTTCCATTATGAAAAAGTCAAAGGCAAGGGGAGGTGCTTATACATGAGCACAGCATGTAAAGCTTAACTCAAAGAAAAATGCATTTCAAGCCAATTAGAAAGAAGTGTCTATTTGGCATTTCGACCTGTGATGGAACAGTACTTTAAATTGTTTTTAATGCTGAATTCTAACAGGCATTGAAATCATTTTTCAGCAGTTGCTATTAATTTCTAACACATGTAGACAATATAAGTACGTACATATATTTTCTTAAGTTTTCAGCAGAAAGTATGCTACTATAAAAATTCTACTTGAGGAAATAACTTCAAATTAGCTTTATCATCACAGATCATGTGAATATTATAACACCGTAAGCTTGAATCGAGAGAATAAATTATTGTTTTCTAAATTAGATAATTTCACATTTGAACCATCTGATCAAATGTTCTAGGATTATGGTAAAGCCTGAGGAATCCCTCTGACTAAGCTTTCTGCTGACTTGGGACCCTTCTAGGTGGGTCTGAGGGTAGGATGCAAAGGAGGAATGCTACTTTGACAAAAGTCCTATGCAACTTAATGGTACAGTTTCTTTCCCAACCAACTTGTTATTTTTCTCCAACCTATTCTTTTTCTCTCCATTTCAGTTGGTTTTAGAGGAGAGCAAAATGTGAATAAGAAAGAGTAAAAATCTCTTTCCCACCTCTGCCCAACCTCGATCGGGACCCAATGCCAGAAAGACTCCATATCTGCTTCCTGCTTGGCTTGAGCCCTGCCTTGTCCTGGATCCCATCCTCAGCCTTACTTAGTCTGGCTTTGGTATCTTTACAGAAGCCACTGCTGCTCTATTCCCTCCATCCAGGCCCCTCCTCCTCTACTACGGGCCACTACCAGGAACATGTACTGTCTGCCAAACCTACAGTCTTCTAGATTTTCCCTTCCAGCCCCAGCTGAACTGCACAGAAAGAGGAGCTTCACGAAGCTAGCAAATCTTGTTTTGTTATTATGAACTCTATTGAATGTCTGCATTTTTTAAAGGCAATTTTTTAGAGCAATCTTAGGTTCATAGCAAAATTGAGAAGGAGGTACAGAAACTTCCCATATACCCCCTGCCCCACACATGCATAGTCCAACACATTATCAACATGACTCACCAGAGTGGTAGCTTTGTTACAATTGATGAACCTCCACTGACACTTCACAGTCTCCCAAAGTCCACAGTTTACATTAAGGTTCACTCTTGGTGTTGTACATTATATGGGTATGGACAAATCCTTATATGTCTATGTATACATGTATAATAACATGTATCCATCATTATAGTAACATACAGAGTATTTCCCCTACCCTTAAAATCCTCTGTGCTCCTATTCATCCTTTCCCCATTCCCCCCAACCCCCTGGCAACCAATGATCTTTTTATAATCTCCATAGTTTTGCCTTTTCCAGAATGTCATATAGCTGGAATCATACAGTATGTAACCTTTTCAGATTGGCTTCCTTCTCTTAACTATATGCATTTAAGATTCTTCCATGTCTTTTCATGACTTGATAAGCTCATTTCTTTTTAGTGCTGAGTAATATTATATTGTCTCAATGTACCATAGTTTATTTATCCATTCACCTACTGAAGGACATCTTGGTTACTTCCAAGTTTTGGCAATTATGAATAAAACTGCTATATACACCTGTGAGCAGGTTCTTCTGTAGAGATAAGTTTTCAGCCTCTTTGGGTAAATACCAAGGAGCAGGATTGCCAAATCATATGGTAAGAGTATGTTTAGTCTTGTAAGAAACTGCCAGACTGTCTTCTGAAGCGGCTATAGCATTCCGCATTCCCACCAAAAATGAAAGGTCCTGCTGCTCCACATTTGGTGGTGTTAGTGTTCCAGATTTTGTCCATTCTAACAGGTGTATAGCGGAATTTCATTTTAATTTGCATTTCCCTGATGACATCATGTGGAGCATCTTTTCATATCCTTATTTGCCATCTGTATATCTTCTTTGGTGAGGTATTTGTTAAGGTCTTTGACCTTTTTTAAAATCAGGTTTTTTGTTTTCTTACTGTTGAGTTTCAGACTTCTTTGATTATTTTGGATAACAGTCCTTTATCAGATATGTCTTTTGCAAATATTTTCTCCTAGTCTGTGACTTGTCTTCTCATTCTACTGACATTGTCTTCTGTAGAGCAGAAGTTTTAAATTTCAATGAAGTCCAGATTTTCCATTATTTCTTTAATGGATCATGACTTTGGTGTTGTATCTAAAAAGTCATCACCATACCCAAGGTCATCTAGGTTTTTTTCCTATGTAATCTTTTAAGAGTTTTATGTTTTTGTATTCTACATTTAAGTCTGTGATCATTTTGAGTTAATTTTGTGAAGGGTGTAAGGCTTATGCCTAAATTCATTCTTTTGCATGTAGATGTCCAGTTGTTCCAGCATCATTTGTTTAAAAAGACTCCATTGTATTGTCTGTTCTTTTTGTCAAAGATTAGTTGATTATATTTATGTGGGTCTATTTCTGGGCTCTCTATTCTCTTTCATTCATCTATTTGTCTGTTCTTTCCATAATACCACACTTTCATGATTATAAAAGTTTTACAGTAGGTCTTGAAGTCAGGTCGTGTCAGTCCTCCAACTTTGTTCTTCTCCTTCAATATTGTGCTGCTTATTCTGAGTTTTTTGCCTCTTCATATAAGCTTTAGAATCACTTTATCAATATCCACAAAATAACTTGCAGGGATTTTGATTGAGATTACATGGACTCTGTAAATCAAATTGGGAAGAACTGACATATTGACACTATTGAGTCTTCCTATCCATGAACATGGAATATTTCTTCATTTATTTAGTTGTTCTTTGACTTCTTTCATCAAAGTTTTGCAGTTTTCCTCAAATAGATCTTGTGTATATTTTATTAAATTTATATTTAAGTATTTCATTTGTTGATGCTAATGTAAATGGCTCTGTGTTTTATATTTCAAATTCCCCTTGTTCTATATAGGTATATAGGAAAGCAGCTGACTTTTGTATACTAACCTTATATCCTACAACCTTGCTATAATCACTTATTAGTTCCAGGAGAGGTTTTCTTTTTTTTTCAGTAATTTCTTTTAGGTTTTCTACATAGATGAATATGTCTCCTGCTAAAAGACAGTTTTATTTCTTCCTTTCCAAACTGTATACCTTTTTTTTTTTTTTTTTTGCAGTATGCAGGCCTCTCACTGTTGTGGCCACTCCCGTTGCGGAGCACAGGCTCCAGACGCGCAGGCTCAGCAGCCATGGCTCATGGGCCCAGCCGCTCCGCGGCATGTGGGATCTTCCCGGACCAGGGCACGAACCTGTGTCCCCTGCATCTGCAGGCGGGCTCTCAACCACTGCGCCACCAGGAAAGCCAAACTGTATACCTTTTATTTCTTCTTCTTGTCTTATTGAATTAGCTAGGACTTCCAGTATGATATTGAAAGGGAGTGATGAGAGGGGACATCCTCGCCTTTTTCCTGATCTTAGTGGAAAAGCTTTGAGTTTCTCACCATTAAGTGTGATGTAAGTTTTTGGTACACATTCTTTATAAAGTTGAGGACATTCCTTTCTAATCCAAGTTAACTGAGAGTTTTAATCATGAATGAGTATTGGATATTGTCAAATACTTTTTCTGGCCTCTAGTGATATGATCATGTGATTTTTCTTTTTCAGCCTGTTGATGTGATGCATAATATTAACTGATTTTCAAATGCAGAATCAGCCTTGCATACCTGGGATAAATCCCACTTCGTTGTGGTGTATAACTCTTTTCATACATTGTTGGATTTGATTTGCTAATATTCTGTTGAGGATTTTCATGCCTACATTCATGAGAGATACTGGTTTGTAGTTTTCTTTTAATGTCTTTGCCTGGTTTTGGTATGAGAGTAATGCTGGCCTCAAAGAATGAGTTAGCGTCTATTATCTGAAAGAGACTGCAGAGAATGGTATAATTTCTTCCTTAAACGTTTGGTAGAATTCACCAGCAGACCCATCTGGGCCTGGTGCTTTATGTTTTAGAAAGTTATTAATTACTGATTCAAAAATTTGTTAATAACAATATAGGCCTTTTCAGATTTTCTGTTTCTTCTTGTGTGAGCTCTGGCAAATTGCCTTTCAAGTAATTAGTCCTTTTCATCTAGAATATCAAATTTGTAGGCATAGAGTTATTCACAATATTCCTTAATTATCTTTTTAATGCCATGGGATCTGCAGTGATCCTTTTTCATTTCTGAAAAGGGGATCCTTTTTCATATCTGATATTAATAATTTGTGTCCTCTCTTTTTTTCTTAGTTAGCCTCACTTGAGGCTTATCAGTTTTAGTGATCTTTTCAAGGAAATTTGTGGTTTCACTTATTTTCTCTATCAATTTCCTTGATCAATTCTGTTGATTTATGGGACTTCCCTGGTGGCACAGTGGTTGAGAATCCACCTCCCAATGCAGGGGATGTAGGTCCGATCCCTGGTCAGGGAACTAGATTCCACATGCATGCCACAACTAAGAGTTCGCATGCCATAACTAAGGACCCTGCAAGAAACAACTA
The DNA here is from genome assembly GCF_059928025.1 of Delphinapterus leucas. Taxonomy (NCBI): domain Eukaryota; kingdom Metazoa; phylum Chordata; class Mammalia; order Artiodactyla; family Monodontidae; genus Delphinapterus; species Delphinapterus leucas. The sequence goes on along the minus strand of NC_143132.1, from coordinate 65,835,089 downwards.
AGGAGCACACATGCTGCAACTAAAGGAGCCCATGAGCTGCAACTAAGGAGCCCACAAGCTGCAACTAAGACCCGGCACAACCAAAATAAATAAATAAAAATTTTTAAGAAAGTACATGGCATATACTCTCCATACACTTGAAAAAAAATTCCATTGATTTATGTTCTAATTCTTATTACTGCTTTTCTTTTGCTTGCTTTGGATATAATTTGCTCTTCTTTTTCTAGTTTCTCAAGGTGGAAGCTTAGATGATTGATTTAGATCTTTCTTCTTTTGTAATACATGCATTCAATGCTATAAATTTCCCACTAAGCACTGCTTCCATTGCATTGCACAAATTTTTATAATTTATATTGTCATTTTCATTTAGTTTAAAATATTTTAAAATTTCCCATATATCTTTTTTGATCCATATGTTATTTAGAAATATATTGTTTAATATCCATATATTTGGGGATTTTCAGTTCTCTCTCTGTTCTTAATTTCCAGTTTAATACCACTATGGTCTGAGAGCAGACATTGTATTATTTCTATGCTTTTACATTTATTAAAGTGTGTTTTATGGCCCAGAATGTGGCTATCTTGGTGAATGTTTCATGTGAACTTGAGAAGAATGTGTATTCTGCTGTTGTTGAATAAGTAGTCTATAGATACCAATTATATACAACTGATTAATGGCATTGTTAAGTTCAACTAGGGCCTTACTGATTTTCTGTCTGCTAGATGTATCCATTTCCAACAGGAGGTGATAGTGGATTCATCTACTTCTCCTTGTAATTCTATTACTTTTTGCCACATGTAGTTTCACACTGTCATCAGGCACATATACATTAAGGATTATTATGTCTTCTTGGAGAACTGACCTCTGTATCATTATGTAATGCCTGTCTTTATCCCTGATAATTTTCCTTGCTTTGAAGTCTGCTCTGTCTGAAATTATTATAGCTACAGTTGCTTTCTTTCAGTGTTAGCATGCTATAGTTTTCTCTATCCATTTACTTCTGTTCTTTCTTTTTACATTTTTTAATTGAAGCGTAGTTGATGTGTAATATTATATGTTACAGGTGTTATATACAGTATTTCACAAATTTTAAAGGTTATACTCCATTTATAGTTATTATAAAATATTGGCTATATTCCGTGTTGTACAATATATACTTGTAGCTTATTTTATACATAATGGTTTATACCTCTTAATCCCTTATTCCTATATTGCCCCTCCCCCTTTCCTTCTCCCCACTGGTAACCACTAGCTTGGTCTCTATATCTGTGAGTCTGTTTCTTTTTTCTTATATTGACTAGTTTGTTGTATTTTTTAGATTCCACACATAAGTGATATTATACAGTATTTCTCTTTCTCTGTCTGACTAACTTCACTTAGGATAATACCCTCCAAGTCCATGCATGTTGTTGCAAGTGGTAATTTTCATTCTTTTTTATGGCTGAGTAGTATTCCATTGTGTATGTGTATGTATATATATATATATATATATATATATATATATACACCACATTTTCTTTATCCATTCATCTGTTGATGGATGCTTGAATTGCTTCCATATTTTGGCAATTGTAAGCAATGCTGCTATAAACATTGGGGTGCCTGTATCTTTTCAAAATAGTGATTTTGTTTTTTTCGGATATATACCCAGGAGTGGAATTGCCGGGTCATAAGGTGGTTCTATTTTTAGTTTTTTGAGAAACCTCCCTACTGTTTTCCACAGTGGCTGCACCAATTTACATTCCCACTAACAGTGTAGGAGGGTTCCCTTTTCTCCACTTTGCTAACGTTTGTTATTTGTGCTCTTTTTGATGATAGCCATTCTGACAGGTATGAGATAATATCTCATCGTGGTTTTGATTTGCATTTTCCTGATGATTAGCAATGTTGAACATCTTTTCACGTTCATGTTGACCATCTGCATGTCCTCTTTGGAGAAATAGACATTCAGGTCTTTTGCACATTTTTAATTGGGTTGCTTGGGTTTTTTTGATGTTGAGTTGTATGGGCTGTTTATATATTTTGGATATTAACCCCTTATCGGTCACATCATTTGCAAATATTTTCTCCCATTCAGTAGGCTATCTTTTCATTTTGTTGATGGTTTTCCTTGCTGTGCAAAAGCTTTTAAGTTTAATTAGGTCCCATTTGTTTATTTTTGCTTTTATTTCCTTTGCTTTAGGAGACTGCTCCAAAAAAATATTGCTACAATTTATGTCAAAGAGTGTTCTTCCTATGTTTTCTTCTAGGAGTTTTATGGCTTCAGGTCTTATATTTAGGTCTATGAGTTTATTTTCGTATATGGTGTTGGAGAATGTTCTGATTTCATTCTTTTATATGTAGCTGTCCAGTATTCCCAGCGCCACTTATTGAAGAGGCTGTCTTTTCTACATTGTATATTCTTGCCTCCTTTGTCATAGATTAACTGACCATAAACACATGAGTTTTTTTCTGGGCTCTCTATTCTGTTCTAATCTATCCATTTACTTTTAATCTATATGTTTCTTTATACTTAAAGTAGGTTTTTTATTGACAACATATAATTGGTTCTTGTTTTTTGATCCACTTTAACAATAGCTGTCTTTTAATTGGTTCATTTAGACCCCTGATGGCCAAAGTGATTATTGATAGTTGGATTAATATCTACCATATCTATTTGTTGCACTTGGTCTTTGTTCCTATTTTATCTTCCACCCTTTTTCTGTCTTTTTGTAGTTTTAACCACGTTTTATATGATTCCATTTTCTCTTCTTTATTAGCATATCAGTTATACTTCCCTTTATTTTTTACTTTTTTAGTGATTGTCCCAGAGTTTACAATATACATTTACAACTAATCCAAGTCCACTTTTAAATAACACTATATCACTTCTCAAGCAGTGTAAGTACCTTATAATAACAAAATAATCCTCATTCCTCCCTTTCATCTTTTGTTATTGCTGTCATTCATTTCACTTATATATAAGCATATACATGATATATTCATGAGCATAATCAAATACATTGTTGCTCTTATTATTATTAATTTTTTTTCCGAATAGGCTCCTTTAATAATTAGTCAAAGAGGAAAAACAAACTGCCCACCATGTGTCTTCCATTGTCTTCCTTTTTTTTTTAATTGGAGTATAATTGCTTTACAATGTTGTGTTAGTTTCTGCTGTACAACAAAGTAAATCAGCTATGTGTATACATATATCCCCTCCCTCTTGGACCTCCCTCCTACCTCCCCCCATGCCGCCCATCTAGGTCATCACAGAGCACTGAGCTGAGCTCCCTGTACTATACTGCAGGTTCCCACTAGCTATCTGTTTCACATATGGCAGTGTATTTATGTCAAACCTAATCTCCCAATTCATCCTACCCTCCCCTTCCCCCCTGTGTCCACATATCCATTTTCTACATCTGTGTCTCTATTTCTGCCCTGGTGGTCTTATTATTTTGAATAAACTGTTAAAAAATAAAAGTTTTTATTTCACCTTCATTTATTCTGTCTTTGATGCCCTTCTTTTCTTTATGTAGATCCAAGTTTCTGACCTATATTATTTCCCTTCTCTCTAAAGAACTTCTAACATTTCTTGCAACAAATGGCAAGATTCCCTCAATTTTTGTTTGTCGGAGAAGGTCTTTATTTCGCTTTCATTTCTGAAGGATAATTTTGCAGGATACAGAATTCTAGGTTGATTTTTTTTCTCTCAACACTTTAAATTTTCACTTCTCTCTCTTCTTGCTTGCATGGTTTCTGAGAAGTCAGATGTAATTCTTATTTTTGCTCCTCTATAGGTGAGGTAATTTTGTACTCTGGCTTCTGTCAGAATTTATTCTTTATCTCTGATTTTCTTTAGTTTGAATATAATATGCCTTGGTGTAGCTTTTTTGACATTTATCCTGCTTGATGTTCTGAGATTCCTGACTCTGTAGTTTGATATCTGACATTAATTTGGATAAATTTTCAGTCATTATTGTTTCAAATATTTCTTCTGTTCCTTTCTTTCTTCTCCTTCTGGTACTCCCATTATACATATGCTACACCTTTGTATATGTCCACAGGTTTTGGATATTCTGTTTTTTTCAGTCTTTGTTCTCTCTGCTTTTCAATTTTAGAAGTTTGTATGGATATCCTCTAGATCACAAATTCTTTCCTCAGCTATGTCCAGTCTATTAACAAGCCTATCAAAGGAATTCTTCATTTCTGTTTCAGTGTTTTTGATCTCTAGCATTTTATTTTTTTAGTTCTTTCTTAGAATTTCCATCTCTTTGCTTACATTGCCTATTTGATCTTGCTTGAAGTCTACTTCACTCATCAGAGCCCTTAGCATGTTCATCACAGTTGTTTTAAATTCCTTTTCTGATAATTCCAACATCCCTGCCATGTCTGGTTCTGATGCTTATGCTGTCTCTTCAAATTGTGGTTTTGCCTTTCAGTGTGCCTTGTAATTTTTTTTCTTACAGCTACACATGATGTACTGAGTAAGAAAAACTGTAAATAGGTCTTTAGTAATTTGGTGGTAAGGTGTGGGGGGAGGGGAAAGTATTCTATTTTCATATATTAGGCCTTTCTTTCAGTGAGCCTATGCATCTGGACTATGAGCTTCATAAGTGTTTTTCAGTTTTTCTTCCCCCTTAGGTGGGGCAGGATGGCAAAAGGGGACTGAAGTTGGGTATTTCCTTCCCCTCTCAGTTAGGCTCTGATAATACCCCAGCAGGTTAGGCTCTGGTTCACTAGTTTCTCCTGACAGCTGGCCTTGTTAAGACAGAGTGCTCTAGCATATTTCAAAGTGGTTCCGTTTTCCCTCCTCCTGCCAGAAGCATAGGGGGATTTTTCTCCAATATTTACTGTGAGAACCTGTTGAGTTCCTGGAGGTAAATCACAAAATTGTGGGAGCCCCCATGACTGGGTCCTCCTGGAGTTTTTCATTCTCAGAGTTTTCCACACTGAATCTCCGGCAACTTGTCAATTATAGTTCAGGTTTTCCTACCTAGGAATGGTTCTCAGGGCAGTTTCTACCCATGAATCTCTGTTCTGGGTAGCTATTACTTCCTGTAGTTGCCTGTTTTTAAAATCTTCAGTTAATAGCAACTTCCAAGCACCTTATATGTGGAACTGGAAACCACTATTGAACATTTTAAAAATATTACTTTTTATCCTCTTCACCAAGACGCTTACATAGAGTCCAAAGTAAAGGCTCCAACAGCTAGCCATGGAAAGCGTGTGGCTGGAGAAGGCCAGCTGTCCCCAGACAAGTCCATACTTGCTAACATAAGTCAGAATTATCCTCACCACTCAGAAACTCAACGCTGCCAGAATTCCAGAGTTGACTTCACAGACGGTTACTGATTCATTCTTTAAAACTTCTGAGAGAGAAAGAAACTTTCTAGAATGTCAACTGTCGTGCTTTAACTCTCAAAGGAAATCTTTATCCCTTACATCACAATTAGTTAGGAAGGAGTGGAGGGGCCCAGTGTTCATCACTGTAGACCTGAGAACTCCCCACAATCAACTGAACAATTTTTAGACCTAATGTGATTATGACCTCCAAAGCAGGAGATCCAGTGAGCCTGCTTTTAAAGAATTACCAAAGGTATCTATAGGGAGATACCTGTCTTATAGCTTCTCTTTTGCTCATACAAAGCATTTCATAGAAAACAAGTCTGCAGTTGTCCCCAGGTAAAGTGACAATACACAAAGCTGCTCTGTCTAGAAGGACAGCAGAGGATCTTTCCTCCATCCATGTAAGAGCCAAAGGTATCCATATACAGTCTTAAAAAATTAGAGGGGAACTGGGATCATAATTGGCACTTATGTCATAGAGTGTTCTGCCTATGTTCTCCTCTAAGAGTTTGATAGTTTCTTAGAGGAAAACATAGGCAGAACACTCTATGACATAAATCACAGCAAGATCCTTTTTGACCCACCTCCTAGAGAAATGGAAATAAAAACAAAAATAAACAAATGGGACCTAATGAAACTTCAAAGCTTTTGCACAGCAAAGGAAACCATAAACAAGACCAAAAGACAACCCTCAGAATGGGAGAAAATATTTGCAAATGAAGCAACTGACAAAGGATTCATTTCCAAAATTTACAAGCAGCTCATGTAGCTCAATAACAGAAAAACAAACAACCCAATCCAAAAATGGGCAGAAGACCTAAATAGACATTTCTCCAAAGAAGATATACAGACTGCCAACAAACACATGAAAGAATGCTCAACATCATTAATCATTAGAGAAATGCAAATCAAAACTACAATGAGGTATCATCACACACCAGTCAGAATGGCCATCATCAAAAAATCTAGAAACAATAAATGCTGGAGAGGGTGTGGAGAAAAGGGAACACTCTTGCACTGCTGGTGGGAATCTGAGCTGGTTCAGCCACTATGGAGAACAGTATGGAGGTTCCTTAAAAAACTACAAATAGAACTACCATATGACCCAGCAATCCCACTACTGGGCATATACCCTGAGAAAACCATAATTCAAAAAGAGTCATGTACCAAAATGTTCATTGCAGCTCTATTTACAATAGCCCAGAGATGGAAACAACCTAAGTGCCCATCATCGGATGAATGGATAAAGAAGATGTGACACATATATACAATGGAATATTACCCAGCCATAAAAAGAAACAAAATTGAACTATTTGTAATGAGGTGGACGGACCTAGAGTCTGTCATACAGAGTGAAGTAAGTCAGAAAGAGAAAGACAAATACCGTATGCTAACACATATATATGGAATTTAAGAAAAAAAAAATGTCATGAAGAACCTAGGGGTAAGACAGGAATAAAGACACAGACCTACTGGAGAACAGACTTGAGGATATGGGGAGGGGGAAGGGTGAGCTGTGACAGGGCGAGAGAGAGGTATGGACATATATACACTAACAAACGTAAGGTAGATTGCTAGTGGGAAGCAGCCGCATGGCACAGGGATATCGGCTCGGTGCTTTGTGACCGCCTAGAGGGGTGGGATAGGGAGGGTGGGAGGGAGGGAGACGCAAGAGGGAAGAGATATGGGAACATATGTATATGTATAACTGATTCACTTTGTTATAAAGCAGAAACTAACACACCATTGTAAAGCAATTATACCCCAATAAAGATGTTAAAAAAATAATAATAATAATTGGCACTTATATTGAGGATTACAGACCTTTGATAACATATATCCTATTCATAAGATGCTATATCATTAAGAGTAACCATATCCTTTAAATGCATGTTTGAAAGTTAAGCCCTATCTAACTTTCTATTCAGAAATCTGAGACCTTAAAAAAGGGTTCCTTTCCATTTCATTTCAAGAATACCTTGGATTTTTTTCTCCTATAGAAATTTTAAGTTATATTGACATGGGAAAGTGTATAGCAAAAATTAGATGAGCATATGTATGTATCTATTCAAAACAAAAGTTATAAGGAAAAAACAACTACCCTCAGGCTTCCCTGGTGGCGCAGTGGTTGAGAGTCCGCCTGCTGATGCAGGGGACACGGGTTCGTGCCCCAGTCCGGGAAGATCCCACATGCCGCGGAGCGGCTGGGCCCATGAGCCATGGCCACTAGGCCTGCGCATCCAGAGCCTGTGCTCCACAACGGGAGAGGCCACAACAGTGAGAGGCCTGCGTACCGCAAAACAAAAAAACAAAAAAACAAAAAAACCTACCCTCAATATGTCTGATGCTCTTGGTTATTTTCTATTCTATTTTGTTTTTTAAAATGCTGCTCATGACCCACTAGAAGACCTTCTAATGGTTAGTGATCCAAAGTTTAAAATATTGATTTAGTCAACTATCCTCTGGAAACAAATATGGAAGCAAATAATAAATAAAATAAACCGGAAAAAAAGTTTTAAAATAATGGTTACTTACCTGGTTGATGCAAAAACAACATTGAATGGCATCTGTTGATAAAATGGAAGGAAAGGCCTGGGGGAGAAAGGAAAACACAAATGTGTGGTACTTTTGCATTGTGTGCTCTCTGAGCTTTCTTCCATTGTTAATATTTGTCCCTTGAAATCAGTGAGTTTGAATACTTCATATATCAGTAATTCTCAAACTTTGGCATACACAAAAATCACTGGGGAGTGGGAAGATTCTTGTTTAAAATTCAAATTCCCAAGTCTAGCCCAGGAGATTCAGTAGATACAAGGTAGAGCCAGTGAATCTACATTTTTAATAAACATCCCAGTGTGTTCTCTGAAGATGGGAAACAAGCCATACTCTGAGAAACTGCCCTATACTTGGGCTTCAGCTGGTCATTAGTCCCCAGCAACTTCTCAAGTTCCCTGAGATATTCTGAAATTCCCAATGATTTACTTTAAAAAGTTTCCCCCCAAAAGTCTAGGAATTGAGTATAGTATGTTAAGAATTTAACATTTCTCTGAAAAAATCAGCATAATGTGGACTACAAGTTTACTTTTCTCAAATGAGTTTATGTAGATATAACATCAAGACTATTTTGCTAACTCAGATAGGACCTATAGGGAAATCCTCATCTTATTTTAATCTGATCTGAGTGTATGATTATCACATGAGTATTACTCACAAATGAAACAAAGTGAATCTTTTGACCATGTTGGTTTTGGCAACATTCACACAAAGAGAGCAAATTTCACCTATTTGCCCTCTTTTAACACTTTCCCCTGCACTATGGCTGTCATGGTGTCTTTGCTCTATCTCACTTCATTTGATAACTTCATTTTGTTCTCAAATATACATTCTTATTTGCAATTAGTACCTCTAATGCCAGGCAGACTTAGTTGGAACCACAACTCTACCACTTGCTAATTTATGTGACCTTAAGCAATTTACTTCTCCTCTCTTGGTCTCAGCTTCCTTACTGGTAAAATGGGGATAATATATCTTATCCTATATTTCTGTTCTGAAAATTGATATTATATGTAAAGCACTTATAAAGTGATGCCTGGCACACTGCATGCACTTAAAAATGAGAGCTGCTATCATTATTACAAAGTGGTCTCTAACAATACTAGGGCTCATATTCACAGTAACTATTTTCTACCTTTCAAAATATTTATAGCGATTCTTTCCAGTAACATCGGGATCTTCATAAACTTCTTTAGGCATCGGAAAAGAAGTGTCAGTTCTAAAACGAAGCAGGAAAACATTATTCAAGTCTAACATATAATTTCCAATTCATATTTATATGTCTATAAAGTAGGGAATACACAGGGTAGCTCATACTGAAAGCAAAGTCTTCTATAACATGCATCTTACTGTTCTACATCTCAGACTAGAATAGTTACTTTCCCTGAGCCAGGAAACCAGGAGCCAACAAGTGGAACTGAAAGCTAATAAATGAGTAGACTTACGAAATCTCACATACGAAACTACTCACTTTTAGTTAATAGCACATGAGAATTACAAAATTTTAAAAAATGAAGTTTTATGTCTAGGCTGTAAGGTAGCATTTTAAAAGAAATTTACTAGGTATGAATTTGTAAATATTCCTTAAAAGAATAAGCAATTCAAGAGATCTGTCTCTGAAGGTGCCTTGGCTGCAAGTGTCCAAAAAGTGTATTTGGATACTAGCAGAAAAGTACACTTGCAATTTCTAAGATGAATCAAAGAAACAACAAACGCATTCACTTCTACTATTAAGTTATCACTTAATATACATATGCACTCCAACCTTTGGAGAACATCTACTAACCAATAAACCTATAACCATTGCTCCTGAATCAGGCTTGTTCTGGTCAAAGGGCTTAAGAAAGAGAATTTGAGCTCAATTGGTCTAGGTATAACATCACAACTGTACATTTTTTTTTAAAGATTTTTTTTTTGATGTGGGCCATTTTTAAAGTCTTTATTGAATTTGTTACAATATTGCTTCTGTTTTATGTTTTGGTTTTTTAGCCACGAAGCATGTGGGATCTTAGTTCCCTGACCAGGGATTGAACCTGCACCCCCTGCATTGGAAGGCGAAGTCTTAACCACTGGACCACCAGGGAAGTCCCTGTATATTTTAAAATAATACAGAATGAATAAATAAAATTTTTAAGAAGAAAAATGCATTCATTAAAAACATGAGTAGCAGCTGAAGCTACCTGACACTTACACAGCAAGTTTCCGGAGGGCTTCTTTGTGTCTCTCCTCATGTCCCTTCCAGTCCCGACTGATGAATGATGGAACAGGATCTGCCTTGCTCCAATATACAGAATATCTTGGATAATGAAACAGGCTACTGAACATGGTTCTATACCTGGGAACCCTTCTCTAATGTTAGGACAGGAAGGCAGGGGAAAAAAGGACAAAATTATATCATCAGATTTTCTGAAGTATTTTACTACTGCAAACTTTTTAAAGGCACAAAACAGTGTATATGACATCGGCTATTGGTATATGCATAGACTATCTCTAGAAGGGTACTCAAGAAACTGATGCTAATGGATGATTATGTGAAGAGGGCTAAGGGTAGCATTTACTTTATACCATATAAGCTTTTGTACTATTTGAACTCTTTCAACACAGGCATATATTACTTTTCCCATTGAAATAACTTAGGTTATAATGGGACCTTTATTCACTATTAGTTAGTTAATCCTCACACTGGGCCACAAGTATTAAGATACTTTGTCCCCTGGTAATCGTGGCAAAGTAATCTCTGCAGAATATAAAATCCAGTGGAGAGTTGGTGATTAGTCAATCTGATCAGCGCAGTTAGCCAAACTAGATGGTTCAGGTCCATTAGGCTACCTTAGTGGATGAATAAGACCTACCAGTCTGCTTCGAATCAGGGTGGCCTGAATATTTGCCTGGTTGTGGTCTTTCTCACTTGACATGATAAACAGTGGATCTGTGAAATAAACAATAAGGTAGTATAAGGAATAGAACATATCTACTCCTAGGCAGAGAATAATAGTAAAGAAATATAATTTCTTAATTGGAAAACAAATTAGAAAACTTAGATATTGCCTAGCTCTGCAGAAGCTCATAGCCTTATTACTCTACCACCAGTGAGGGTCTATGAGATGCATTTATTTTCTGTGTATTCCAACGTCAGTTAATAGAATCAGAATGCAAAAAGAAGGCTGAACATGTTTTCAAGCACCATAGCCTAAATAGGCTCTCTTCTCTCCTACGAACAAACCACCTTCTGGGTCTGGATAGTCCTGGAAATACTGCAAGAAGAAAGACCATGTATATACACACAACACTCATTTCCGAGGGAAAGAAACAATAACTTTGGGCACTATCTCCTATATTCAGTTCACAGGAGAGATACAAACTCTTAACAGTGTATCACCCATAACTGGTAGACAGGGTAAGAAAATGTCATTCTCTAATCAGAGATAAAGAAGATCAGCTATTTTTAGAATTCACCTCTTAAGATGGGACTAAGTTATTTCTCCCAGTTCAAAAAAGATTGCCCTGCTGCTATAAGTATGGGTTTGTTAGATATATCTCTAAAGTGACAAAGAATATTCATGACTGATTATACTATCCCTTAAAATCAAACAATTTGACATTAAGTTCACAAGCAATCTTCAGATACAGACTTGATTTATCAAGTAGACATCTCTTGAGAAACAAATACCCTGACCAACTAGTCTAGACATCTTGGTAACATATATTTCTCCACAGAAATTATTAAATTGGTATTGTGATTTAGAAATAAATCTCTTTTGAATTTAGATGATGTAAGTCAATTTCCAGAACCTAATGACTCCTCAGTTACCCAGTTGTAGACGAACAGCACAACTGCAACCACTGACCCAGTGATTTCTTTTAAATCATTTAAAATAAGAGTATGTAGAAATTTCACTTTGTCTTATACTGTTTCCAGTATATCAGAGATGTTGAAGCTATAGTCTTTCTTCTGTTTAAACAGGTGCATTCATTCTGTCTTCAAATTCAGTAGCCTATAATCTGAGGCCATAAAATGTGGTCTCTTCATTCCTAATCAGCCCAGTCTCCATCACTTCTCAACTCGATATCACTGGGTCAGTGGTTGCAATTGTGCTGGTCAACTGAAATTAATTTAACCCACATTTCTCCTAAGTCTGAATAATAAATAATAAACCATTCTCCTCTTATTTCCATAAGGAGTGTGAAGACATGATATCTACAGGAACATTTTTACATCTATAAAAGATAATGACACAATACTCTATGATTTGTGACTACACATTCTACAACATAGCCTAAAACAGTGCTCAAATGGCAGTGGAGAGGCCTCTGAGATGCCCAAGTAACAGCAGTCACCAGGTCATTACTTGCTTACTCCTAGACAGTTATTAAGTGCTTTATGTGCAATATTCCGTTTAATCCTCAAAAAACCCAATGAGGTCGGCACTAGGCCTCCATTTTATAGAAAAGGAAACCAAGGCTTCAAGAAGTCAGCAACTGAGGGGATCAAAATGGTGGAGTAGGAGGACATGGAGCTCATCTCCCCCCATAAACACATCAAAAATATATCTACATGTGGGACAGTTCTCAATGAAAACTAACTGGAAACTGGCAGAAGAACTGCTATACAACCAAAGCTGCAATAAAGATCTCCATGTAACTGGGTATGATGGGAAAAAAAGGTACCAGATCAGGACCTGCATCCCTGGGAGGGATCTGAAAGGAAGAAAAGGTCCACATGGGTGGACCTTCACTCTGGGGAGTGAGCAGATCAAGCCACAGTTTGGGCATCCAATTCCTGGGATTCCTGCACAGAGGAGTAAAGCCCCCTTGCCTGCTGGGAAATTCACTGAGACAGACAGAAAGAGTGAAGAAGTCTAGACTCTACTCGATAGGACTGCATGTGTGCTGGCTTGCTAACAATCAGGGATGAGACAGCCTTGCACTGGTGGCTGCCACCTCACTGCACTTCCCAATCCAAATGGGCGGATGCCCGAGCCCCACTCAGTCCACACCACAGCTTGGCACGAGATCTGGGCAGAGACCTGGCCTAGCTGTGCAGAGACAGACCAGAGGGCCTGGGAGGTTATCGGGGTTGGGGGGCCCTGCAGAGCCCATTATAAGTGCACGCACAGGGGCAGTGGGTCTAGCTGGGCAGAAATTGTCAGCGTGTGTACCTGGTGGCACCACAAGAGTGTGAAGGGGCTAAGTACTGAATCTCAGGCAGACAGGCCCTGGGCAGGGGTATGCAGCAGTTCATTTGCCAGCAAGAGAGCCCAGGCTCCGCCCATTCCACACCACAGCTTAGCACTACGTCTGGGGAATAACGGTCCTGGGAAAAGACTGCCACAGAGGCAGCCCAGATCTCAGGCAGCAAAGCAGCCAGCTCAACTCCTGCAACCACAACCTGACCGCCAGCCCCAGCCTAGCAAATGCCCTAGCCCCACCCACTCCACACCACAGCCCTGCACTAGATCTGGGATGAACACCACAGAGAAAGGGACGTGAACTTAGACTGCTTCTGAGTGGAACCACGGATGCCCACACAGGTGGTGTACAGGTCTTCTGTGACCACACGGGCCTCATTTGCTTCAGGATTTACCTCCCTTGGGGCAGGGTGCACACTCAAGGGCTACGGAGCTTGATCGAACCCAATCCTCAGGCCATCTATTCCAACAACTGGGGAGCAGGCCCCACCCCCAAAAGTACGGTGACAGCCACGGAGCAGAGAGGAAGCCCCGCCTCACATCCAGCACAGGCTCTAGATACGACAACACCAAGCACACCCCCTATCAAGGGGGTAACGACCAGCACACCCTGAGGAAAAATGTGGCTGGCATCCATACCAAAACCAGCCCTTGCACCAAAAATACTGGAGACATACCGTCTTTGCAGGGTCAATCCCACATAAAAACACCCCTTCAAGACCACAGTAGACAGCTGTTTCTCCTAAATTCATAGACAGAGAAAATTAAGTAAAATTAAAAAGCACAGGAACTATTTCCAATCAACAGAACAAGAGAAATCCCCTGAAAGAACAAATAATGAAACAGACCTCACCAGTCTACTAGACCTTGAGTTCAAAAAGAAGGTAATAAAAATGCTAAAGGAATTAAGAAAGATTATCAATAGAAATGCAGATCGCTGTAACAAGGAACTAGAAACTATAAAGATGAACCAATCAAAATTAGACAATTCAATTGCTGAGATAAAAACCAATCTAGAATCAATGAATAGCAGACTAAATGACACAGAAGAATGAGTAAGTGATCTGGAAGATAGAATAATGGAAATTATTCAATCAGAACAGCAGACAGAAAGACAAGTGAAAAAAATAAAGGCAACATACAAGATCTATGGGATAATATGAAGTATGCCAACCTACACATAATAGGGGTTCTAGAAGGAGAAGAGAGAGAGAGAGAGAAGGGGATCAAGAATATATTTGAAGAAATTATGGCTGAAAAGTTCCCAAACATAAATAAGGAAATAGATATCCAGGTACAGGAAGCAAAGAGGGTCCCAAACAAAATGAACACAAACAGACCCACACCAAGACATATCATAATTAAAACAGCAAAAGTTAAAGATAAACAGAGAATTCTAAATGCAGCAAAAAAACAAAGAGTTAGTTACAAGGAAAGCCTCATAAGGCTATCAGCTGATTTCTCTACAGAAACTTTGCAGGCCAGAAGGGAGGGCCATGGTATATTCAAAGTCCTGAAACGGGAAAAACTGCAACCCAGGATACTCTACCCAGCAAGATTATCATTTAGAATAGAAGGAGAGGTTTAAAAATATCTCAGGGGCTTCCCTGGTGGCGCAGTGGTTGAGAGTCCACCTGCCAACGCAGGGGACACGGGTTTGAGCCCTGGTCCAGGAAGATCCCACATGCCATGGGGCAACTAAGCCCATGCGCCACAACTACTGAGCCTGCGCTCTACAGCCCACAAGCCACAACTACTGAGCCCACGTGCCACAACTACTGAAGCCCGTGAGCCTAGAGCCCGTGCTCCACAACAAGAGAAGTCACCGCAGTGAGAAACCCAAGCACTGCAATGAAGAGTAGCCCCCACTCGCCTCAACTAGAGAAAGCCTGCACGCAGCAATGAAAATAAAAATAAATAAATAAAAAGAATAAAATAAATAAATTAAAAAACAAAAGATACTAGCAAACTGATTCCAACAATACATTAAAAGGATCATACACCATGATCAAGTAGGATTTATCCCAGAGATGCAAGGATTTTTCAATATCCGCAAATCAATCAGCGGGATACACCCTTAACAAACTGAAGAATAAAAGCCATATGAAAATCTCAATAGGTACAGAAAAAGCTTTTGATAAAATTCAACATCCATTTATGATAAAAAAAACTCTTCAGAAAGTGGACACAGAGGGAACCAACCTCAACATAATAAAGGCCATATATGACAAACCCACAGCTAATATCATACTCAGTGATGAAAAGCAGAAAGTATTTCCTCTAAGATCAGGAAGAAGACAAGGATGTCCACTGTCACCACTTTTATTGAACAGTTTTGGAAGTCCTAGCCACAGTAATCAGAGAAGAAAAATAAATAAAAGGAATCCAAATTAAAAAGAATAAGTAAAACTGTCATTGTTTGCACATGACATGATGCTATACCTAGAAAATCCTAAAGACGCTATCAGAAAACTACTAGAGCTCATCAGTGAATTTGGTAAAGTTGCTAGATACAAAATTAATGTACAGAAAATGGTTGCATTTCTATACACTAACAAAGCAATATCAGAAAGAGAAATTAAGGAAACAATCCTGTTTACATTATATCAAAAAGAATAAAACACCTAGAAATAAACCTACCTAAGGAGGCAAAAGACCTCTACTCTGAAAACTATAAGACACTGATGAAAGAAACTGAAGATGACACAAACAGATGGAAAGAATGAAACAGATGGAAAAACCATGTTCTTGAATTGGAAGAATCCATATTGTTAAAATGACCATACTACCCAAGGCAATCTACAGATTCAATGAAATCCCTATCAAATTACCAATGGCATTTTCACAGAACTAGAAAAAAAATTTTTTTAATTTGGATGGAAACACACAAGACCCCGAATAGCCAAAACAATCTTGAGAAAGAAGAACAGAGCTGGAGGAATCACACTCTCTGACTTCACACTATACTACAAAGCTACAATAATCAAAACAGTATGGTACTGGCACAAAAACAGACATACAGATCAATGGAACAGAATAGAGAGCCCAGAAGTAAACCCATACACCCACAGGCAATTAATCTATGACAAAGGAGGCAAGAAAATACAATGGAGAAGAGACAATCTCTTCAATAAGTAGTGCTGGGAAAACTGGACAGCTACATGTAAAAGAATGAAATTAGAACATTCTCTAACACCATATACAAAAATAAACTCAAGATGGATTAAAGACCTAAGTGTAAGACCAGATACTATAAAACTCCTAGAGGAAACCATAGGCAGAAGACTCTGACATAAATCATAGCAATAATTTCTTTGGATCCATCTCCTAGAGTAATGGAAACAAAACCAAAAATAAACAAATGGGACCTAATTAAACTTAAAACCTTTTGCATAGCAAAGGAAACCATAAACAAAACAAAAAGACAACCTACAAAGTGGGAAAAAATATTTGCAAATGATGCTACCAACAAGGGATTAATTTCCAAAATACACCAACAGCTCATATACTTTAATACCAAAAAAACAAAGAGCCCAATAAAAAGTGACCAGAATACCTAAATAGATATTTCTCCAAGAAGGCATATAGATGCCCAACAGGCACATGAAAAGGTGTTTGATATTGCTAATTATTAGAGAAATGCAAATCAAAACTACAATGAGGTATCACCTCACATCAGAATGGCCATCATTAACAAGTCTACAAATAATAAATACTGGAGAGAGTGTGGAGAAAAAGGAACCCTCCTACACTGTTGGTGGGAATGTAAATTGGTGCAGCCACTATGGAGAACAGCATGGAGGTTCTTTAAAAACCTAAAAATAGAGTTACCGTATGATCCTTAAATCCCACTCCTGGGCATTTATCTGGAGAACACTCTAATTTGAAGATACATGCACCCCAAAGTTCATAGCAGCACTATTTACAATAGCCAAGACCTGGAAGCAACCTAAATGAACATCAACAGATGAACGGATAAAGAAGATGCTGTGTGTGTATGTATGTATGTATGTGTATGTATATATATACCCCACATATATATATGTATATACAATGGACTATTACTCAGCCATAAAAAAGAATGAAATAATGACATTTGCAGCAACATGGACAGGGCTTCCCTGGTGGCACAGTGGTTGAGAGTCCACCTGCCGATGCAGGGAACACGGGTTCGTGCCCCGGTCCGGGAGGATCCCACGTGCCGTGGAGCGGCTGGGCCCGTGAGCCATGGCCGCTGAGCCTGCGCGTCCAGAGCCTGTGCTCCGCAATGGGAGAGGCCACAACAGTGAGAGGCCCGTGTACCGCAAAAAAAAAAAAAAAAATGATACAAATGAACTTATTTACAAAACAGAAACAGACTCACAGACGTAGAAAACAAACTTATGGTTACCAAAGGGGATAATGAGGGGGGAGAGATAAATTAGGAGTTTGGGATTAACATATACGCACTACTATACGTAAAACAGATAAACAAAAAAGACCTACTGTATTGCACAGGAAACTATATCCAATATCTTATAATAACCTATAAAAGAATCTGAAAAAGTATATTATACGTGTGTGTATATATATATATGTATCTGAATCACTTTGTTGTACATCTGAAACTAACACAACATTGTAAATTAATTCTACTTAAATTTTTTAAATGGTTAAAAATTTTAATTAAAAAAAATTTTTTAAGAAAAGATGAAAAGAATATTTTACTAAATACGAGAAGAAAGAGCTAAAAAGAATTGAAAGTTTTCCCTCTGGGAGGTAATAATCAAAAGGGCAGGAGAGTGTGGGGAAGAGAAGTGCTGTTTTGTTTGGTTCTGGCTTTGGTATGTTTGGATCAGCCACTTCATTTACATGATTTCATAAACTTATAATTTGCAGATGTCTGGAGCTCTTGCCAACTTGTTTCCTACCAACTAACCAGAGCAACAATTTCTGTTTTGGCTCAACCAAGTTGCAGTCCAAGCAGCAGGCACAGCCCAGTGTCTCTTTACCTCATGTCTGCACCAAGTGTCCCTCACCTTCCCCTTAGTTTTTCTCTGTGACCTGGAGACTTGAAAATCCATGGGAAATGCATATCACCTTCACATGTCTCTTACTGAGGATACATAAAGCAAAGTTTTAACCAAAGAGAAACGGAAGCCAGCAGGTAAATTCTCCTTCCACTCCAGGGCTGGATTATCGATAGGCAAAGTAACACATACTGCTTCTCAGAAAAATGGTTTTACTTTTACTTGATACAAACTTTGTGGTAATCACCTTGGTAACACATGGTTTTATTTTCTCTCTGACATTCCCTGTCTCAGTCACATTTCCCTATCTCTGGTTTCTTTTGGATTGTACTTCTTAATAAAGCAGTATCCTATGAACGTTTACCTCAAGGTCTGCTTTTGGAAAAGCCCACAGGAAAACAGCTGACATCAGGGAAAAAAAAAATAGAAAAAGAAGAACAAACAAAACCCAAAGTCAGAAGAAGGAAGGAAATAATAAAGATCAGCGAGGAAATAAGATAGAGATAAAATAATCATAGAAAAGATCAATAAAACCAAGTGCTGTTTTTGTTTTTTTTTTTAAAAGAGGAACAAAATTGCCAAACCTCTAGCCAGGCTCACCAAGAAGAAAAGAGAGAGGACCCAAATAAATAAAATAAGAAATGAAAGAGGCGAAATAACAACTGACACCACATAAATACAAAAACTCATAAGACAATACTGTGAACAGTTATATGCCAACAAATTGGACAACCTAGAAGAAATGAACAAGTTTCTAGCAACATACAGCCTGCCAAAACTGAGCCAAGAAGAAACAGATAATTCGAACAGACCAATCTTTGAGGTGAAATAGAATCTGTAATTAAAAAAAAAAAAAAAACTCCCTCCACATTGTAAGTTAACTCTACTTAAAAAACAAAATGAAACAAAACTCCCTACAAAGAAAAGTCCAGGTCAGGATGACTTCACTCGGGAATTTACCAAACTTACAAAGAAGAATTTATACCTATCCTGCTCAAACTATTCCAAAAAATTAAGAGGAGGGAACACTCCCAAAGTCATTCTGTGAAGCTACCATCACCCTGATAGCAAAACCAGACAAAGCCACTACCAAAAAAGAAAATTACAGGCCAATATCTTTGATGAATATAGATACAAAAATCCTCAACAAAATATTAGCAAACCAAATCCAACAATATATAAAAAGGATCGTACACCACGATCAAGTTGGATTCATTCCAGGGTAGCAAGGATGGTTCAACATACACAAATCAACCAATGTGATACACCACGTTAACAGAAGGAAAGACAAAAACCATATGACCATCTCAATACACACAGAAAAAGCATTTGACCAAATTCAACATCCATTCATGATAAAAACTCTCACCAAAGTGGGTATAGAGGGAACATAACTGAACATAATAAACCACAAACCCACAGCCAACATAAAAGTCAATGGTGAAGAGCTGAAAGCCTTCTAACTAAATTCAGAACAAGAAAAGGATGTCCACTCTCACCACCTCTATTCAACATAGTATTGAAAGCCCTAGCCATAGCAATGAGACAAGAAAAAGAAATAAAAAAGTATCCAAATTGGAAGGGAAGAAGTAAAACTGTCACTATTTGAAGATGGCATGCGACTCTATATAGAAGACACTAAACTATCCATACAAAAACTATTAGAACTAATAAATGAATTCAGCAAGGTAGCAGGATACAAGATTAATATACAGAAATTTGTTGCATTTTTTATACTAACAATTAAATATCAGAAAGTTAAAAAAAAATCCCATTTAAAATTACATCAATAAAAAAATATCTAGGAATAAACCTAACCAAGAAGTAAAAGACCTGTATGCTGGAAACTATAAAACATTGATAAAGGAAACTGAAGATGATTCAAAGAAATGGAAAGATATCCCATGCTCTTGGAGTCGAACAATCAGTATTGTTAAAATGGCCATACTACCCAAAGCAATCTACAGATTTAATACAATCCCTATCAAAATACCCATAACATTTTTCACACAACTAGAACAAATAATCCTAAAATTTATATGGAACAACAAAAGACCCAGAATTGTCAAAGCAATCCTGAGGAAAAAGAACAAAACTGGAAACATAACCCTTCCAGACCTCAAACTATTCTACAAAGCTATAGTAATCAAAACAGCATGGTATTGGCACAAAAACAGACATATAGATCAACAGAACAGAGAGCCCAGCAATAAACCCATGTACCTATGGTCAATTAATCTATAACAAAGGAGGCAAGAATATACAATGGAGGAAAGACAGTCTCTTCAACAAGTGGTACTGGGAAAGTTGGACAGCTAGCTACATGTAAATTAATGCAATTAGAACACTCCCTCAAACCATTTACAAAAATAAACTCAAAATGAGTTAAAGACCTAAATATAAGACATGAAACCATAAAACTCCTAGAAGAGAACATAGGGAAAACATCCTCTGACATAAATTGTAGCAATATTTTCTTAGATCAGTCTCCCAAGGCAAAAGAGATAAAAGCAAAAATAAACAAATGGCACTAATCCAACTTAAAAGATTTTGCACAGTAAAGCAAACCATCAACAAACTGAAAAAACCTACGGAATGGGAGAAAATATTTGCAAACAATGTGACCAACAAAGGGTTAATAACCAAAATATACAAACAGCTCACACAACTCAATATCAAAAACACACAGGGACTTCCCTGGTGGTGCAGTGGTTAAGAATCCACCTGCCAATGCAGGGGACACGGGTTTGATCCCTGGTCCAGGGAAGAGCCCACATGCCGCGGAGCAACTAAGCCCGTGTGCCACAACTACTGAGCCTGCACTCTAGAGCCCACGAGTCACAACTACAAAGCCCATGTGCCACAGCCACTGAAGCCCACATGCCCTAAAGCCTGCGTGCCACAACTACTGAGCCCACGTGCTGCAACTACTGAAGCCCGCGCACTCTAGGGCCCATGTGCCACAACTACTGAGCCCACATTCTGCAACTACTGAAGCCCGCAAGCAAAGAGCCCATGTTCCGCAACAAGAGAAGCCAACGCAATGAGAAGCCTGCACACCGCAACAAAGAGTAGCCCCTGCTCACTGCAAAGAGAGAAAGCCCGCACGCAGCAACAAAGACCCAATGTGGCAATAAATAAATAAATAGATAGATAAATAAATACCCAATCAAAAAATGGGCAGAAGACCTAAATAGACATTTTCCAAAGAAGACATACAGATGGCCAAGAAGCATATGAGAAATTGCTCAACATGACTAATTATTAAAGAAATGCAAATCAAAACCACCATGAGGTATCACTACACAGTGGTCAAAATGGCTATCATGAAAAAGTCTATAAATAGTAAATTCCTAAGAGGGTGTGGAAAAAAGGGAACCCTCCTACACTGTTGGTGGGAATGTATAAATTGGTGCAGCCACTATGGAAAACAGTATGGAGGTTCCTTAAAAAAAACTAGAGCTAACATATGATCCACTAATCCCACTCCTGGGTATATATCTGTAAAAAATGAAAACTCTAATTTGTAAAGATACCTGTACCCCAATGTTCATAGCAGCAGTATTTACAATAGCCAAAATATGGAAGCAACCCAGTGCCCATTAGCAGATGATTGGCTTAAGAAGATGTGGTATATATATATATACACATACACATATATATATACACACACACACACACAATGGACTATTACTCATCCATAGAAAAAGAATGAAATATTGCCATTTGCAGCAACATGTATGAACCTAGAGAATATTATACTTGGCGAAGTAAGTCAGACAAAGACAAATATTACACAATATCACTTATATGGGGAATCTGAAAAATAATACAAATGAATCTACATACAAAACAGACTCACAGACATAGAGAATAAACTTATGGTTACCAAAGGGGAAAGGGAGGTGGGAGGGATAAATTAGGAGTATGGGATTAACAGATACAAACTACTACACATAAAATAGAAAAGCAACAAGGATTTACTGTAAATTAAATATAATAACCTACAATGGAAAATAATCTGAACTATATATATAAATAACTGAATTACTTTGCTGTATACCTGAAACTAACACAGTATTGTAAATCAACCATACTTCAAAAAAATTTATTAAAAAATAAAAAAGTTGGCAACTTATTGATTGGCAGTTGATTCGAACACCAATCCTTTCAGCTCCCAGGCCTAATGTTATCAAAAGCCCATGAATTTAATGGGGGAAATTTTTCCATGGAAATCATGAAAGAGCCCCTCAGCCAATTTACCCATATTGTAAAAATAATTCTAAGAAGCACAGGAAGTTGTCACAACCAAGTAATGGTGACGATGAGGAAGTGTTTCAAACCCGAAAATATGATGATTACTTTTTGGGAAAACTATAATAAACTGCAGATTCTGGGGGGAAAGAAAGGAGGAAAGAGCTCTTGATAAACCCAGGAAGTATTATAAAATATTTTTGGAAGCTGGGAAAAATATATCATATTTAAAAGACTTGAATTAGCAGGGCATTAGTGTAGCTACTAATCCATCAACAAATGTAGATTCAGGGAAGTGACAAAGTATTGTGGGCACTTCGAGTGAGGCACTTGAGAGATACAAAGGATTAAAGTCAAGTTAAATGCAAAATGGTATATAAATGAGGTAAGATTTATAAAAGAATGGTGTTAACTGTAAAGTACTATACAAATGTAAGCAATCATTACACATTCCCAACACCAGGAAATGGCTACCCTAAAGATTCCCATCCAAAGGAGACCCTGGGATTCCCAGAGGAGATACCACGTGGTTAAAAGTAGGGTGACAGGGCAAAACTGGAAAAAATCATGCTTTACTGATTATAATTATTGTAGTAGTAAATTCAATTCAATAATTCATAATAAATTACATAGCACCTAACATATGTACCAGCACTGGAATAAGTGCTGAGAAGGCTACAAAAATGTATAGAACAAGAACTTAAAGAACTCAGGGAACTTATGGTCCAGTAGAAGAGACAGAACATAAATGAACAATCAGGTCATTAAAATAAACTGGGGCTTTTACTGGCCCAAAGGCCCTAGTGGACCTAGTTTATAAGCAACACTTTGATGGATAAGAATAAGCTTAAATAAAAAGAGAAACCTGGGGCTTCCCTGGTGGCGCAGTGGTTGGGGGGTCCGCCTGCCGATGCAGGGGGCGCGGGTTCGTGCCCCGGTCCGGGGGGATCCCGCATGCCGCGGAGCGGCTGGGCCCGTGAGCCGTGGCCGCTGAGCCTGCGCGTCCAGAGCCTGTGCTCCTCAACGGGAGAGGCCACAGCAGTGGGAGGCCCGCGTACCGCAAAAAAAAAAAGAGAAACCTGAAAACAAAGATGAGATAAACTGGCCCTTCTTTACCTAGAATGCCAAATTTGGAGTTGCCCAGGGAATGGGAGCAGGAGGGTCATTCTCTTTGGGCATTTTATGCAGTTTGCACGCGGGAGTGTTGAGTGAATCTCCAAGTCAGAACGCCAGGAACAGGATTCAGGACGATTGCTTAAGGCTGTGCAAATTATCAGAAAAAGAGGGTGGAGAAGAGTCAGGTGTTCCCGCTCAGTGCTCTGAGATGCAGAGCGCACCTGTGGTCTCCGAGACACCTTCCCCACCCCCGCGAGAGCGCCACCACCTCGGGGGCTTGGAGCTGCCCCCACCCAACAGAAGAGGACCGCGGGCAAAGGATCCGTCCTGTGGCTCGTCTTTTGTCCGCCGCGCCCCCGGCCAGGTCCCACCGTCTCAAAGCCCACCTGGCCCAGGAGTCGTCAACTCAGGAGGGAGGTCTGGAGCCGCCCTTACCGTATAGGAAATCATATGTTCGATTGGCAGAGACTTTGCCCCAGGCCCCCGACCTCCCTCCGCACCGGGTTTGAGACACCTGCGGCTTGGCCTGGGGCTCTTCGATGGTCACTACGTGACTCATGGTGCCGGCTCTTCCCTGCGGCCAGCCAGAACCGACTAGGGAGACCGAGATGCGGTGTGCAACGTAGCTATGGTAACCCCCGCAAGGAGCGAGGGCTGAGCGGGGACACACAGCTAATCCAGAAGAGAGGGGCGGGACTCGCGTGTGAGAGGAGGAGCCGAGTGACGACAAGGAAGGGGCGGGGCGAGGAGCAGGAGAGGCGGGGCTGAGCGACGGTACGGGGCGGGGCTCGTGAAGGGAGGGGCGGGGCTGGCTGGGGGAGGAGGAGCCGAGTGATGACAAGGGAGGGGTGGGGCGAGGCGCAGGAGCGGAAGGTCCGGAAAGTGCGCAGAGGAGAGGAGCGTGAGGGGTGGAGGAAGAAGGGGGAAGAAAGGAGGAAAGAAGGGCAGGCCTGGGGAGGGGAGGAGGGAAGGGAGAGGGACGGCCTCGCTTTCCACTTCACTCCGGTGACCAAGCCACGAGCATTTAGCCGCCCACCAGGGCCGAGGCCAGGGGGCCGCAGGCTGGGGAAAAGGCTGCTGCTTAAATCCTGCAGCCATCGGCCAGTTACACTCCGTTAGCCTCTTTCGGAAATGCCTGGGAAATCTCAGCACCTTCTAGAATAGTTGGGGGCTTTCATTTCGGACATCCCCTCTCCGCGGGGCTTGTTCGAGCTGAGGAATCCAAGCTCCTGAACGTCAGCCTTTGGCACACTGAGCTCTGGCCGTGGGTATCAGCGTTTGGGGTGGGCTGGGTAATTAGTAACTGTTGATTCGCATTCTGCTACCCTTTTCTGAGCCCTGGGCATTAAATCAGCTGAAGATGATGTGGTGTAGTAGGCACTGGCTCTGCTTTTTAAAACTATTATGGAAAAATTTTTAACATAGGCAAAAGTGAATCCACTTTTAGTAATGAACCCTCACTAGCCATCACCAAGATTCAACAATTATCAACATTTTGCCAATCTAGTTTCATCTGTCGCCTACCTCCCCTTTTTGCTTTTACCCTTAAATTAATCTGCATCTCCAACTGATAAGGATTTTTAATTTAATCGCCATTGTCAGCATCTAACAAAATTAATAATTCCTATGTATCTAATATTCAGTATGTATTCACATGTCACTGGTTGAGTCCAAGATGTCATTCAATAGTTGTTTTTTTCTGATCAAAAGATCCAAGAAAAAAGTCTTCACATTGCATTTTGATATCTCTTAAGTCTTTTATGCTAGAACAGTGAATTTCTGATACCTTCAATAGTTTTCTTTATTACCTGGAATTCCTCTGTAAAAAGAACTTTCCCTCACCAACTCATTGGTTATCCTGAAATACAGGGATCATAGAGAAAAGTCTGCATGAATGCTGGATTCTTTCATTTTAGTTATCAAATTTCACAGAAATGAGTTGGTGCCCTAGCAACCTCAAATGTTAACCAATAAGATTTTCTTTGATTAGTACCATTATGAATGAATGCATTTTTACATATCAGATTCTTTTAATCCATTATGATCATTATACTTTATGATGCTCAAATTATCCCATTTGGCTAGTGTTGCACGTTAGAGTTAGCGTCTTTGTCTTTTTGATATAATCCACAGACACTTCAATGAGCCTCCTGG
Organism: Delphinapterus leucas; assembly: GCF_059928025.1. Taxonomy (NCBI): domain Eukaryota; kingdom Metazoa; phylum Chordata; class Mammalia; order Artiodactyla; family Monodontidae; genus Delphinapterus; species Delphinapterus leucas. The sequence continues at coordinate 65,809,485 of NC_143132.1, read as the reverse complement.
CCTGCTATCCCTCTTTCCACACATACTCCTGGTTTTATTTTCTCTACTCCTGAACTTCTTGGGTTTTTTGCAAACCAGCCAGATTATTTTGCCACTCAAACTGATTCCTTTGCCTAAAATGCCTTTTTCCTGTTTATGCCCCTCAACTAATTTAGGTATTCTTCAAGACTCAGTGCTAATTTTGCCACCTTTATGTAGTCTCCCAAATCACCCCAATAGACCAAGGCTTCTTTCTTTCTTCCAGTGCTGTAGGAGCACCAATGGCATTGACCACCTTGTATTAGTAATTGTTAGCAACTTTGCTCTCCACACCTGTGAGTTCATTGAGGGCACAGGCCTTTACATGTCATTTTGTATCTCTGAAGTACCTGGTATCTGAAAGCTTAACAAAATGAGTCTTAAGTGAATAAATCCATCCATTTATAATATAAATTTACTGTCTACTATGAAATAGGTATTGAAGATCTAAGATAATTTGTACAGCTCACTGTATGATGGAGAAAACAGACTCAAAAACATGTAAAATACAATGTTATAATGGCATGATAATATTTTTCTGTCTTCGGGTATAGCTACATTTCCTACTTTCTGTTCCTTCTTCCCAGAATGCTCTTCACCCCTACCCACATCTTATCCCTGCTGACTCCTCATCATCTGAAGTCTTAGCTAGAATGTCCCCTCCTTAGAAAGACTTTTCCTCACTCTATCAGATAAATTATCTGAAGTAGCCAACAGCCAGCCCCCTTGATAAGCATAATGGAAGACACTAACCAATAGAATATGTCAAATGTAGTGGTTTATGTATGACGTTGATTGTTTTACATAGACTGTAGTTAACTCCATTTTGCTGGAGTTGCTCACTTTCTCCCTTGCTGGCTTTAAGGAAGCAAGTGGCCATGTTTGGAAACCCCAAGCGGCAAGGAACTACAGGTAGCCTCTCGGAGATGAGGGTGGCCTCTGACCACAGCAAGTGAAAAACCAAATCCTTCAGTCCTACAACTTCAAGAAACTGAATTCTGCCAACAACCTAAATGAGATTGAAAGCATGTTTTTCCCCAGTAGAACTTCAGATGAGACCACAGCCTCAGCCAAAATCCTGATTGCGTCTTGAGACCCTAATCAGAGGAGCCACTTAAGCCATTCCCAGATGCCTAAGTACAGAAGTGCAATAATAACAAATAAATGTGTATTACCACTAGGTTTGTGGAAATGCTGTTGCGCAGCAAGAAATGACTAATATGCAATCTTTATGAAATTAAGTTGGAGAGGGGTGCTAGTCAATAATACAGGTTCGTTAAAATCAAAGTTACACTTTGCAGGTTTGGGAGACAGTTCTCCATGGGTCTCTCATGTGTCTGCTTGTCTTGTAAGGGGGTAGCTGTCTGCCCTTTCCTTTGTGTAGGAAACAACCTTGGACAATAGAAATAATGTCTATCTCTGGAGCAAGGGGCAGGTTTGCTTACAGCCTTAGAAGTCGGAGATCCTGTCTCCTTTTGAGCAAAGGGCAATCTTTCTTACTGCCCACTATTAAAGGTTTGGATTTCCTAAGCTTCCTTTTCTGTGTTGAAATATCTGTGATGTCACCTGTGTTGAAATATCTGTGATGTTTTTTTTCTTTTCTGTGTTGAAATATCTGTGATGTCACCTGGCCTTCTTCACATCACCCTGTGGGAATTGGGGCTCAGGGAAGTGGTGCAAAACTTCTGATGCTTGGTTGCTTCTGCTATAAGTAATAAATGATCCTTCATCTCTGACTCAGCAGTTTGCTGGCTTCTACCAGCATTCATGGAACTGTGGCAGGCAAACAGGGTAAATCTCAGACACTTCAGGGTTCTTGAAAAGCTATAGAGAATTTATGTACAGCACGTATTTATCTGCGGCAATTGGAAAGCATATATTTTGCAGCGGCAGAAATGTAAATACTACACAGAGTTTCTGCGGAACCTACTAACTAGACAAGTGAGAATTCAAGCCTTGTAATTCTTCTCTCTCAGCATATGGTGGCACTCCTTCTCTACCAACTTCAACTATTCACCCTTACTTGATAAAGTCTCCATACCTGGGGTTAGTTAGGCATGAAAAATGGCTAAGAATACCTTTATCATGGAGAGATTTTAGAAAGTATTTCCTTAGTTGTTTCTTGTTACATCACCAGGCCTGTCATCCCATCCACAGAATGCCTGCTTGGTACCACCTGTAGCTATGGTACTGTGGTATGTGTCCCCATAGTACCATACAATAACAGATTCACTATACTATGAAAAAGTCCATTACAGTCACCATTGCAACTCTTGCTGCCTACAAATTTAGCAATTAGAGCAACAGCAAAGAGTGCCAGAGGCTTAAAAGTAAAGTATTGCTGGTTAAAATTGGAATTGGAAGTGAGAACTTGATACAAACTAACCTCTGAGTTGCCTCCGTAAACAGCAGGTTGAATCCAATCTTTCATTATTGAGTCTCCACATGCTACCTACTCTAAATTTAATCTCTAATTACAGGTCTCTCAAACTGCTGTGTTTTTCTTGGGGCAAGTGAGTTATTGAGATTTTTTTCCTGGGGTAGAATGGGAAACATTAAATTACAATGTTTTATACTCCTCCTTTTTCTTTAACTAAGGCCATCCCATAAGTCTAAAGGCATTTAGGCTGGGTAAGAAAAGTAAAGCATGATGTTAATGTAAAGATCAATAATTGATCTGAACATTTACTTATTCATAAATTAAAAGGCAGAAGAAAAAATAACCCGTGTGTGTGGGCTAGCTGTACCATTCTGAAACAAGAGGAGAGTTAAGTAGCTGGATATAAATGACTATTTCACTTTGGAAAGGAGTATCCTTTGGTCTTTTATTCAAGGGCAGGAGAATATTACGTCCCAAAGAAGTGCTTGTTGAAAAGAGTTTAAGACCCACAGTGCTCAGGGAGGAAAACAAGGGCTTGTTTATATCTTGAACACAGCAAGTTAAAGGAAGTGTGGGTGGGGCAAGGCCTGCCAATACTAGCTTACCCTGAGAAAGTCACAGAGTGTGCTCACTGCAAGTATCCTGTCTTCACTGAAGCAGGGAAGGACAACGGGCAAGAAAAATCTTTTCTCAGTTGCAGAAAGGCTGTTTCAGTTTTGGGGTCTATAATCTGTGTCTACAGTTTATCAATTCTCTTAACTCCATAAACTGTCTTGGATATTTCTCATTTCTTCCTTGTTCATTTCGTAGACACAGAAGTTCAGTTGCCCAATTAAATACAGAACAATGATTAATTTTAAAATAATATTCACCTTTCATTTAGACAAATTAAGTGAGATAGTAGATAGACCATAGACCTTAGAGGGAGAAGTTGTGGAGACTCAGGACTGTCACAAGTTATGTGACCTTGAACAAATCATGTCCATCTATGAACCTCAATATTCTCAGCTATAAATGTAGATAACACATTCAACTGTTATTGAACCCAAGTTCACGTGCCAGATGCACAGTGAGGCCAAACAAACTGAAACATTGGAGTTTGGAGCAGAGAAATGTTTATTACAAGGGCCAAGCAAAGAGAATGAGCAGCTCATGCTCAAAAGACCTGAACTTCCCCATGGGTTTCAGGGAAGAGGTTTTTAAAGGCAAATTTGCGGGGAGAGCCACAGGGTGTGTGACTCTCTTCAGATTGGTTGGTGGTGAGGTAACAGGGTGGTGTTTCAAGAATCTTAATCATCAGCCTTCTGGTTCCAACCAGACTGGGGTCCCCTGTGCTTGTGCTCAGGCTGAAGTTACCATCCTCCACCTGGGTGGGGGCCTTAGTTCCTGTAATGGGACTCAGATCTGTATCAGGTTGTTATGTATATCCTTTTAGGAGGAACTAGGAGTCTTGTGCCCCTATTGTTCTAATCACTAACTATCTGAATCTGTACTTTGGGACTCAGGGAAAGTCTAGGAAGCTGAAGCCTTTTTCCCATAAACAAGAAACAAGGGATCTAGAAAGGCTTTTGTACCTGGGCGGGTCCCAAAGGGTCCCTGCTTGTTTTCACAACTACTGTGAAGATTAAATGATGGTTCACAAACTCAACAGTCCTACATATATGGAAGGTATTGTAGTTGAAGATTATGTTGTCATTTCAACTGATTATTCATTCTAAGTGAGCACATTCTAAAAAATCTGGGTTCTCTGTGAAGAATTATCAGTGCCAGGGACTTCCCTGGTGGTCCAGTGGGTAAGACTCCACGCTCCCAACGCAGGGGGCCCGGGTTCGATCCCTGGTTGGGGAACTAGATCCTGCATGCATGCCGCAACTGAAGATTCTGCATGCTGCAACAAAGATCCCACACGCTGCAGCCAAGAGCCAGCACAGCCAAAATAAATAAATATTTTTTAAAGTGATGAAAAAAAGAATTATTAGTGCCAATATGAGTTACTGGACAGTACTAAAAGGGAAAATCAGTCCAAAACATTTTCTTTTGTATTTGTTTTTGTTTGTTTCTCTGCTTATTTAAGGGAGATCTTTCTGAGGAAAAAAGTGCTTCTAGATTCTTGGCAGCAACAGGGCAAAATAAAGCTTTGGGGGAATAATTTGTCTGAGTAAAAAGCAGTTATGCTGTGTCTCATGTGCTAACTACTGTTGGGGGCCCAAAATGAGTATGACAAGATGACCACACATCTTCTAGAAAGTCACAATACCTCTTTATGACAAAATGATTGTTTTTACTTAGAATCAAGGAAGTGGCTTAACCCTTAGAATAAAATTTTCCACACCACCTCAACGTGTAGTCTCTTTGTTCCACACCACCTAAAAGTGTAGTGAAAGAGGACATTAAAATAATTAAATTCCATTTCTACCCCATAAAGCAGTGTTTTCAAAACTGCATAGAGCAGGATGCAACCAGCATAGTTGTCCTTGGTCTTCAGGTGCAGGACTTAATTGTCCTCTGTGCATGACACATGATCATCATTGGTCCCTGCAAGGGTACTTTAGTTGCATTTATCTTTATTCTCTGCCCCCACTTGCCTCTCCTTATAGGCAACCATTCTGTTTAAATAAGCAAATCATTTCACACACGTGTTCATACACGTATTTTTGTTTTTGCACACCTTCTTTAAATATATGCAAATAGTACTGGGCTATGTATCTATTCTCTTTCTGACTTTTTTCCACTACCCATGCTATTTTTAAAATGTGTGCATTTTACTATGTGGGTATGTTGTCAATTTCTTCTAGTTTGGACCCTGTACTCCACATTTCCCTATCTACCTCCCCAGCGATGAATGCCCAGATTGCCTCCAGTTCCCTGCTACATAAATATGCTGTGACAATGATCCCCATAACATGTTCCCTTAAGGACTTGCTGGGAAGTTCTTTGGAATATAGATCCAGGAATAGAACTGCTGAGTCATAGGATATGCACCTATTCTTAAATTAACTGGATACTGCCTAACTGCCTTCCAAAATGGCAGGACCAGTCTCCATTCCCAAGGATTCCTGCATACTCATCAGTACTTGGCATTATCCAAGTACTAATCTAATTTCAGTCTAATGGGTGTAAAGTGATACCTCATTGTTGTTTTATTTTCCATTTTTATGATTAGTACTCTTGGAACAGCCCTTTTTGTGAGTGCTGACCTTGGATTTTCTCTTCTACATACTCTCCTGTGTTAAATAGGCAGAGAAACAAACAAAAAAATTTGCTTGAGTATTTTTCCTTCTATATATTGTCTGTTCATATCTCTTCTCCATTTTTCTATTGAGGTTGCTGTTCTCTTATTGTTACTAAGTTCCATAAGTATTCTAGACATTAATCCCATGTTGGATTTAGATATTTCAAATATCTTTTACCAGTTCGTCATCTATTTGTTAACTTTGTCTACAGTGTCTGTTAAAAGACACTGAGGCATATTAAAATTTTTAAGAGTTTAATTGAGGAAAAATTGATTCCAATCAGGAAGCGCCAAACCAGAAGTGGTTAGGAAAGCTTCACCAACAGGAGCTCTGGGAGAGGCTTTTATAGAAAAAAGGTGGAAGAAAAGTAAGGAAATTATTGACTGGCTACAGCTTAAAGCCTAGTTAGCTGCTTGTGACTGGTTGCCTTTAGCATTTTGATTTCTTAACCTTGAGGCATTTATAGGCTTAAATTTTTGTTTGCTTATGTAGGTCGCCATGGCATTAGCGCCACATCAGTCTAATGGCCTCCTTATTTTGTTACAGATCCCCAACAGGTCGGTGACCCCTCAGTCCTTTGCCTGGAGTTGCAAACGCCAATCAAATGAACCCGGGTTTGGCATAGCAGAGCAGAAACTTTATTCATTGATCAAGGAATGGTGGAGAGCTTGTGCTCTAAATATACCTTCTCCCCCAGGGGAGGGGAGTAAAGGAATTTTAAGTGGTTAGGAGGCAGGGACATAATCAAGGCTCTAGGAAATGGGAGGAGATTTTCAGGGGCAACTGGGGCACGTGCAGTCTTCCACACTTCTTTGCACACGGCATGGATTGTGCCTAGCAAAGTGCAAGTTTCCCCCCTGGGTGGAGATTTTAGCATAGTAATGAAGCAAAGGTAACTTTTGGACACTGCCAGGTTTCACCTGCGCAGAAACATTTCTGTGGTGAAGTCAGAGCCGGTTCAGGTTGGTTGACCACTGCACGTTTCTGGAAGCACAGCTGTAAAACATCTTTGACAAATGCCAGGTGCTTTGAAATAAGCAAAGAGATAAATCAAGGTAAGGATCCTTTAGCTCTTAGGGGCAGGTATGGGTAACAGTTTAAATAATTTAGCATGTCCTTTGTAAATCCTCAAACCTTTATTTTCATGTAATTAACTTCATCAGTTTTTTTACTTACAATTTGTTCTTTTGAAATGTCGTCTAACAGGTTGTTCCGCACCCTTTGGTATAATCTCCTCTACTATCTTCTATTAATTTCTTAGTTTGTCCTTTCACATCTAGATGCGGAATTTAATTTTTTCCAGTTTATTTTCTTTTCCCCATTGATTTGTTGAACTGTGTTTATAGTATACTACATTTCCAAGCGGTATCGACGTTGCCAGTTCAAGAAGCACTCTGAGTAGCAAGATAAGTGAACAGCTAGTTGAAAGAATAGTGGATAAGGGTGACTTCAGGAGAATGTTAAGGGCAGGATGTTGTATTATTAAACATATCAGTGCAGAATGAAGTAAAAATCATGCTAATTAGTAGTTTTTAGATGACGAAATGGGGATGGTCTTAGTATCTTCGAAAATACACACATAGAAATTACTCCTATGCGGCACCAGTTCACAGACACACCTCAGGATTCCCTGAGCTAAATCTCTGAAATACAGAAACAAACCTCGGTTAGGTGATACTGAAAGTTTTATTACCCAAAACTTCTATCCCTAGGCAGCTATTTTACGAACGCCTGGAAGTCCTGCTTTAAAAAATAAGTTCATTCTTTCTCCAACAATTCTCTGCAGAAAAAAACGCAATGGTTATGGGCATTATATTGCAAATAACGTAGGCACCAGTTTACTTATCTACTTAGGTAGATAGGTGTTAACTGAATTTGAGAAATGACGAGGAAAAAGCATTTTTCTAACTGGTATATTTGCCTTGTGACTGGACGATTCATACTGAAATCAAATCAGTTGGAGAGGGAGCTATGAATACCAACTAGCTGAGGATTTAAAGCGTGTGGGGTGAGGTATGAGTAGCAGAGGAATTTTTTTTTTCTTCAAAACTTGTGAATTGGATTGTTCAAATTGAAGGGGGGTGGAGAGGACAATAAAAAGGCAGACAATGCTGAGCATAAAATACTGGAAACTAATCTGATATTCAAGAAGAACTGGCTTTCGCTAGTGGTTTCTCTTGTTTGGCTTGGACAAGTCATTTCACCTTCTCGGGCTTCGGTTTTCGACATTCGTGGTGGGTGTAGGGTTGAGATATCTCTGAGTAGCCTTACTACTTTCATCCTTTGTGGGTCCTCCCCAAGTCGATTTACAAACTCTCAGCACTTTCATCTCACCTCTCTGCGCCTGCGCCGAAGAGGTGCTCTCGCGTTAATGGCTTTATTTTGCCTCTTCTGCGCACGCGCCTTTTTTTCCCTTTTAATCCCTTCTCCTTCCCCTCACCCCCAATTGTCAGAGGGAGGTAGGACTTCCTGTTCTTTTCACAGCGACTGCCGGAAGTGATTGCGGGCTAATCGGCGGCGTTTGCGGAGGCTGAAGAGTTTTGGGAGTCTGTACTAGTTGCTGCTTTTGGCGCGAAAAATGCCGGGTCTGGCGGCCGCAAGCCCTGCCCCATCTGAGTCGCAGGAGAAGAAGCCTCTGAAGCCCTGCTGCGCCTGCCCGGAGACCAAGAAGGCGCGCGATGCGTGGTCAGTGCGCAGTCAGGGAGGGGGCGGCCGGCAGGCTCCGCGCGCTGCGTTCGGGCGCCTCTGCGCCGCGTGGAGCTGGTCGTGGCCCTCGCTTTGTCGTGCGGCGCCCTTGCGGGTTGTAGAGCCCTGTAGGGTTCGCAGTCAGCTGTCTGTAGACTGAGCCTATAGCTCAGGCTGGGGAAACATGAGGGGATTGGAGAGAGATCGGATTGACCCGGGCTCGCTTCGTCCGTTCATTCTTTACTGCAAAGGGTTTCTCAGCATCTGTTATAGGTCAAGCACTGCCTTAGGTCCGAAGACGTAGAAACGGGTAAAGATGCTGCTTGATTTAAAGGAGCTTAAAGTTAATGGAGCATTAAAGTTAATGATTGCTGTACCAGGTTTGGCAGTATCAAAGAGTAAGTTTTCTGTTAATTTCTCCCAAAATTTAGACATAGTAGGACACAGGACAGGGTACGTTTCTTAACAGTAGGGAAGATCCCCTTAACCCCACCCCTTTTAGATGATTTAAAAATCAACCAGGCTATGACATAGATGACATTACAGTGTTGAGAATAGTACATCTACAGTACCATCAACCCGCAAAAGGTTTTGTTTGTTCTTATTGTATACAGCTATTGTATACAGCAAGGGCCCCCAACCGGGCTGCACAGCGAGCCATGAGCTACGGGCCATGAGCTGCGAGGGAAGCTTCATCTGCCGCTCCCCGGCTCCCCATTGCTCTCATTACAGCCTGAATCATTCCCCTATCACTCACATTACAGCTTGAACTAACACCTATCTCCCCCTCCCCCGACCCTGTGGAAAAATTGTCTTCCACAAAACTGGTCCCTGGTGCCAAAAAGGTTTGGGACCGCTGGTATACAGCCTCTATTGTGGAACAAATCTCAGAAGAAATCTTCAGTTAATGTGAATGTACACCTCTTCCTCCAACCCCTTTTTGTCCTCACATAGAAAGTAAAGAGATCATAAGTGGCATAGAGGGGGAATAAAGTTGTAGTAGCTCAGTGCTTTTTATTAATACTCAGTACTTTGCAAATAATACTGTAAAGGGAGAATTGAAAGACTACTATGATCGGTAACAATACTTACACACTTTAAGTACTTATTGAACCTTCAGATATTATTGTATCATGATTAAGAGTCTGGGATCCAGTGTCAGGGTTTGAATTCTGGTCCACCAAACCAGCTTTGTGACCTTGAGCAAATTTTTTAACATATCTGCCTCATATCTGTAAAATGGGCCTAATAAAAGATCTGCCTCCAGGATTACTGTGCTATAAGCCACATCAAGTGCCTAGCACAGTATTTACAGCATTCAGTAAACTATCAGGGAGGGCTAGCTATTAGTTTCATAAGGAGCTTGCTATCCCAAGCAGACAGCCCTTAAAGTTATTGAAGGATATGTAGGATTTAGAAGGAAGGAGAACCTACCTTTCTTTAAATTACTTCTGCATCAATTATCTCTGACCACTATGGCTTCTCTCGAAATATCTAGAGTCAGGAGTCATTTTTTTTTTTGTAGTTGAATTTGGCTTAACTTGATTCTGTGCTAAAATTACATTTTCAGGCCCTTAGAAATAAAGCTGTGTGGTCCTAGTCTTTCCTTTGTGAATTTTATAAGTAAAAAGTTCTTTGATCATCATGAGTGGGGCTCATCAGGCTGCTCTTGGCAGCCAAATATTTTTTGCTCTTTGTGTTTGGGTGTCTTGTGGTTAGAAGTAGATTTACTTAGGTGTATTTGAATGTAGAGCAGAATCAAAATTTAATTCCTCTGGGATAGGCAAAAAATTAAGCTCTTCTTTCTGTCCATTTAACATTAACTTTTTATTCAGTTTATTTCATTATAGAGCGGTATTATTCCTTGGATATTGTCTAGAGGCAATATTTAATATGCATAATTATTTCTTCTAATCAGATTCCTCCTTCCCCCCCCCAAAACTAGTTATCTGTGGGATATTTTCATGGGCAAGGAGGTATCACAGGAGCCAATAAAACAAAGCCATTTGATATAATAGCATTTTTTAAAACTCCAGTTGTATTCAGTGAGATCCGTGTTTGGCCTCACTCCCCATCACTGTCTTGCATGCTTATTTACCACTAATGTGCTTAGTGCCTACTTTGTTAGATAACAAGTACATTTTGTTTTATAGCATCATTGAGAAAGGAGAAGAGAACTGTGGACCCCTAATTGAGGCCCACAAGGAATGCATGAAAGCCCTGGGATTTAAGATATGAAATGGTGAGCATGCTACTCTCTTACTGGGAAGGTAATACATAGGCTGATTGCTTCAAATTTGTGTATTGCTTTACAGATTTAGTGATCATTGGACAGCATTCTGTCTGAAAGGTAGTTCACCTGGTTAACCTAACATGCCTAAGTATCACTGGAAAGATAACGTCTCAGTTTCTAGTGTATGGAATAAATGATGCTAATAAATTGAGAGGGATGGGACTTCCATGGCTGTCTGGTGGTTAAGACTCCACGCTTCCACTGCAGGGGACCTGGGTTTGATCTCTGGTTGGTAGGGATCCTGCATGATGCATGGTGCAGACGAAAAAAAAAAAAATTAGAGGTGTTTGGTGGATTTGGGAAGGGGAGAATTAAGCTTTCAAGAAAGGGCTTGGCAAAAGCCTTTAGAGTTATGTTAGAGACAGAGGAATCACGGCTTAGGAAGTTCAAAATATTCAGTTGTCTGACTTAAAAGGGAAATGTTCTCTATTTTTTGTTTCTAATCTTGTGAGTTTTTAGGAAGTGTTTTTAAATACGGAGTAGGCAGCACATGGAAGCATTGCTTTCTGCAAAACAGAAATGGAATTGTTGCAGTTTCTTTTGTACCATGCTTTATTTAATAAAACTAAAACCTCAGACCATTGTTTGAAGAACTTTGAATTCAAATTTTAATGCTGAAAGGGACCTTAAGTGATGTGTATACAATACCACAAATAAATTATCTCCTTTTGTTTGGAACCTCTTCCTTCAGATAGCAACTTGACTTATTCCCTCATTTCAGATCTCTTTTCAGATCTGTTTTCTCCCTCACTTCAGATCTCTTTTCAGATCTGTTTTCAAGCCTCTTAATTGGAGAGGCTTTCCCTCAACATTCCATCTAAAATAGCATCCGTTCCCCATCTATCCCCACTCTATCCTGGCACTGTCCAGTAGAACTTTCTGTGATAATGAAACGTTCTGTGCCTGCACTCTACAATATGGTAGCCACTAGCCATATGTGGCTGTGGAGCCCTTGAAATGTGGCTAGTAAAGCTGAGGAACTGAATTTTTTGTATGTTTGTTTTTTTATTTTAATAGCCACATATGGCTAGTGGCTAGGCTACACCATTGCCTGCATATTTTGTATTTATTTATCATCCGAATTGCTTTACTTCAATTAGAATGTAAGTTCTGAGACAGAAATTTTCTGTTTACTCACTGGCATACCTCCAGGACCAGTAACAGTGCCTGGCACATAGTAGGTGCTCAATAGAGGAGTGTTAAATCAATAAATGAGGAAACTAAGGCCTATAGATATGAAGTGACTTTTTTTTTTTTGCGGTACGTGGGCCTCTCACTGTTGTGGCCTCTCCCGTTGCGGAGCACAGGCTCTGGACGCGCAGGCTCAGCGGCCATGGCTCACGGGCCCAGCCGCTCCGCAGCATGTGGGACCTTCCCGGACCGGGGCACGAACCCGTGTCCCCTGCATCGGCAGGCAGACTCTCAACCACTGCGCCACCAGGGAAGCTCTGAAGTGACTTCTTATAGGCAGGGTCAGAACTGGAACCTCTGTCTCCAGAGGCTCCCTCTGCTTGGTGCTCTTACTCCCCTGTAAGATCCACACCACACCACCACTTATAACTTAATAATAGCTGAGAGATAATGCGAAAGCTACATACCAATGTAGGAGTAATAGAGAGCCTGGCTTCTTTCCCTTTCACCTCTTTCCTGCCTCTTTGGAATCTTACATGTGGCCAGTCTTCCTCACTGAGCTGTGAAAAAGGAGGGATAAGGAACCTGGCCCCAGCTGATAAGAAGTATCACTGTGTAGTGGAAAACAGTCTAGGCTGGAAGTCCTGAGGCTTAACTTTGCTTCTCCTGTTCTCTAGCTTAGCATGTGTTTCACTTTAGCTACATCTATATTCATCAAGACATTAATCCTGTCTGGATTTCACTTTTTTCATTTATAAAAAGAGAACCATAATATATTTTGTGATTTTACACATGGTATGATATCTGTGTATACAAGATATACTTAAGTGCCTTTAAGATTAGATGGTTATTTAAAGAAATCCCATGGTGAATCATTTTGTAAAATAAGTAAATATGGTTGTGGGGAGCTGTTCTTAAAAAGTTTAACTATTGATTATTTCAAAGACATGAAATCTCAACATTTGTACATGATTTCCTTGTTCCTAATCTAACTTTCTTCCTAGTCAGTTTTGTTAGCTGTTGCTTAGGGTTAAGCCTGCCTTGACAAAAAGGGTGATTTTTAAAAATGCTAATTTTTAGGAGCATCAGAAGTCTCTTGGACTTCATGTGGACCTCACAGGTGATACAATTATTGCTATAACTAGCATATATTCACGAGGACCAGAAGATATCATGGTTTTCTATGTTATTGGGACAGAGAGTAAGAGTGATTCCTGTGTACTTCATTTGTGTATAAAAGAAAATGCAAGAGCTTTGGACTTAGAAGACCTGATGTTTAACTGATTGTACGATCTTGGGCAAGTCCTTAACTTTCTGAACCTTAGTTTTCTCGTGTGTAAAGGAGAGAGAACAGCACATGACCAAACTACTTCATTAGAGTCATTATGATGATTAAGTGATATATGTGTGAATAGGCTTTGTAAACTGTCAAAGAGAAACCAGAACAGAAGCCATATCTTGGGAGTCATGGATAGCAGACATTCTACTGAGGTCTGTTTAATATATGTCCTGATTATTTTTGAATCCTGGTTACAAAAAGAAGAATCTGAATCCACATAGGGCCTTTCCAAGAATTGAAAATAATCATTTAAAAATTTTCAGCATAATACTACTTTTGGAGGAAGAACATGTGTTTGGATCTACATTGGTCCCAGGTGTCCTATTTCCCTGGCCCCCATGGGGAAATGGAAGGACAGTGAAGTCAAAAAAAGACTTTCTCAAGTTAAGAGTGGATAGGTGGTGGCATTCAAACTAGAATCTAGGTCTTTTTTACTCTCCAAATCTCAAGCACTTTATACTTCACTCCTTGCACTTAATGAGATTTTATTCCAACATATTCATTTTTAGGATTACACATAGTCTTGAACTTCAATCCTAAAACTTTATTTTGAATGCTAATTACAAAGACCTGTTGTTGAAATGCATAGGTGTATATAACTCAGAAACCAGGTCAGTGACTGTAGGGTAAAATCCAGTGCTACTGTCTGCACTGTTATAAGATAAACTTAACTAAATTGGTACCTCTTAGACTATTAGACCACATTTTTCCGAGGATAGCTTCAAAGGAAAAATATTTTGCAATCTTAGATCTTCCCAGTAATGATCATGAAACTTCCTTAATTCAAAAACCTTTGTAGATTTTAATGTTATTTTCTAAATAAGATAGATCTTAATTGTACCTTGAATCCAGTAAATTGGACTTAGTATGAAAGCAAGTGTACCTTTATAATCACCCGAGGAATGTTTTCCAAAAGTCACAAGCCTGAGCCCTGAACTGTACCGGTTGACTCAGAAGCTCCTAGATAATTTTCAAGTGTCCCCCTCTTTAAGAACCACTGGCTTAAGCTGAAGATGTAGTAGGGATGGTATAAATAAATATAAATTGTCTAAAGATTTAATAGCAGCAAAGGCAGAGACTTGAAAACTACTCATAAGGAATAACAGGGTGTGATGGTGGTGATTCTAGTCACTTCTATCTTTTGACTGCTTCTTTTACTGAAAGAGAAACTAGAGGAACCTAAAACCTGCTTAGAAATGTAAAGAGGAAATGGCAGCTGGTATCTTTCTGCCTTTAGGAGCCAGGAGGAACCTAGAGAATCTGGCTCGGGGGCTAAAATCATTGAAAGAAATTAAAGGACCGGCACTGACTGGTGGTGATACTCAGTATTTATTAAGCTTAACAGAACTTAACAGTTCACACACACAAAACGCACACAGAGACAACTGATGATGTATGAAAATATGATCTTGAGAGTCAAGAAAAAGGGTCATTTCTGCTATTTGAACATTTATTCATTCAGTAGATATCTATTGTTTAAAACTCTAGAAAATGCCAAGATGAGAAGACACAGGGTCTCTTCTGTCAAGGACTTTGTACCCAGAGGCTTTCAGTGGGTAGCCCCTCCTGATGTATAGTAGCCGGTAGCAATGCTATATAGACTGCTATCTCTTGAAATGTTGAGTGGCTTCATTTTTGCTTATCTTTAAGTGTATTCTTCCTTTGAGCCTTAGAAAAGAGAGAGTTTATATATTTATATTGTTGTTAAGGCTTATCTTCTTTTCTAAACCAAATGCAGGGAATAGCTAGGTGAGGGAAGCGCTTGAATTAGACTTGAAGAGTTGGCTAGCCCAAATTACTCAGTTACCTTTATAGCATTGTTCCTGTCTTCTGGGATGGGGGATGGGGATGGGGGTGGGGGTGGCGTGGCTGCCAGCTGTCTGGAGAGAAGCCTGGTACACCAGCAACCCCATCCTCTGCTGCTCTCCCTTTTTGATCTTTCCAAATTCATTTCAGAAATGTTACCCTTACTTTGCCCTTGGGATTGAGTAACTTTCCACAGGAGATGCCTGTGTACAGAGCTGACCTTCTGCCTTCCACTTCATGGATCTTTGGCAAACACTTGAGTCAGAACGGAGGAGGCTACAGGTCTCTTCTCTTTAGTATCTGCAAAAGTAAACTCCCTTAGTCTTTTGTGGAAGATGTTTTTGAGAAAATAAATAAATGTATAGTTTTTACTTCAACAAAGACTTCAAAGGTTAAACCTTGTAATGGATTGAACAGTTTCTGTGATGTTTTTATTTAAACAGAACTAGAATTTTAAAATGTGGATCTTTTGTTTCATGACTGGTTTAGAATAATTATGGCAGTTAGTTAATAGTCCTCAGCTGAGGCATTCATTTCTAGCATCTTTAATTCCCTGACTCCATAGGTCTGACATGATGCTTGAAACCTGACTTTCTAAAATACATCTTTTTCTGCAGGTGGTCTGCTCTGGGAATTAATAATTCCTGAAAAATGAAGAAGATTTAATAACTTTGGGAGCTCTTTGATGAACACTGATAAATTTAAAAGTATTTATAACTTATTAAAAAAAAAGAGAATATCCCTGGTCAAAAGTCTTCAGGTGTGTTTCTTTTTGTGTTCCTCACATGGCGTTTATGTATTTATTTTTCTTAAAGAATACCTGTGGCCATAATTCAAAAAGAGTTATGTACCACAATGTTCATTGCAGTTCTATTTACAATAGCCAGGACATGGAAGCAGCCTAAGTGTCCACTGACAGATGAATGGATAAAGAAGATGTGGTACATATATACAATGGAATATTACTCCGCCATAAAAAGAAACTAAATTGAGTTATTTGTAGTGAGGTGGATGGACCTAGAGACTGTCATACAGAATGAAGTAAGTCAGAAAGAGAAAAATAAATACCGTATGCTAACATATATGGAATCTTAAAAAAAAAAAAAGTTTATGAAGAACCTAGGGACAGGACGGGGGGGGGGGGAAAAAGATGCAGATGTAGAGAATGGACTTGGGGACACGGGGAGGGGGAAGGGTAAGCTGGGACAAAGTGAGAGAGTGGCGTGGACTTAAATATACTACCAAAATAGATAGCTAGTGGGAAGCAGCCGCATAGCACAGGGAGATCAGCTTGGTGCTTTGTGACCACCTAGAGGGGTGGGATAGGGTGGGAGGGAGACGCAAGAGCGAGGAGATATGGGGATATATGTATATGTATAGCTGATTCACTTTGTTATAAAGCAGAAACTAACACACCATGGTAAAGCAATTATACTCCAATAAAGACATTAAAAAAAAAAAGAATACCTGTGGGTTCCTCATCTGTGGATTCAACCAACCTTAGATCAAAAATATTGGGGGGTGGGGGTGGGTGAATTCCAGTAAAACTTGAGTTTGCTGCTTTTTCAACTATTTACATAGTGTTTACAGCTGTTTACATTGTATTTACAAGTATTTGCATAACATTTACATTTTAGGTATTGTAAGTGATCAGGAGATGATTTAAAGTATATAGGAGGATATGCTTAAGTTATATAGAAAAACAACACCATTTTATCAATATATAAGGGACTTGAGCAAATGCAGATTTCAGTATCCACAGGGGTCCTGGAACCAATCGCCCAGGATCCTGAGGGATGACTGTGGTATAAACAAATCTTGTAATACAAGCCCTGTGGTCCTATTAGCTGCTTATAAGCTAATGAGACAACTGGTCATATTCTGTCCAAGTAAATGGAGTTTTAGATCTCAACAACAAAAGACACAGAAGCATAAATAAGTGAATATGTAGGGTTCATGGATCACGGTTGGAAAATTGCCTCTTACAAAAGAGCTGAACTAAAATGTTCCCTAAGATTCCTTCCTAGTTAATTAAGAGCATGGCTTCAAAGTGACAGACTTAAGTTCAACAGCTGGCTATGTGACCTCAAGCAAGTCAACCGTTTGTGTCTGTTTTTCTCATCTGAAAGAAAACAGAGCAGCAATACCCAAGTTACAAGATTGTGCTTACACATTGAAATTGTGTACATAAAGCATTTGGCACGGTAGCATTCAGTGTTACTAACATTCTCTAATTCTTTGTATTCATATTTTTCACTTTAATATTCGTTTGGATGTAGAGTTTTTATTTTATTGATAGTTTTCAGAGCATTCTTTTAGGGTGAAGACTAGAATCTTGGACTCCTAAGGCAGATGATGTGAACCAACTTCCCACCCAATACAGATCCTTGGCAGATGGCTATCCAGATTCTGCTTGAATATGTCCTGGGACTACAAAAGGAAAAAAAAAAATCCCTAACCGTATCATCTCCCAATGTTAAGTTTTGCTGTTCCAAACTTTTCTTATACATTTTTCTAAAACAAAAAATTAGATCATTTTTCTATACTACATATTTTTAATGCAATCACAATATTAATTACCTTCTTCCCTTAATATATTTTACCACCTGTGAGTTCAGTTCTACAATATGAGTTGTAGTAGCTATGTATACATCTACTGTATGGCTTACCAATTCCCTATCTACATACATTCAACAATCAAATGTTTTATAGAATGTCTGCTGTGTGTCAGATACCCTTTTAGGAATTGGGTCTCAGAATTGAACAGGATACATAACAGACACCTAAATTATTTCTGATTTTAAAATACATTGTTTTGCTGGCTGGTTTTATGGAAACATGTAAGGAAGAAAGAAAGAAGTCACCTGAAATCCCACCAGTCTACAATAGGGCCACTTTTTGGTGACCTTGCCATTTATCTCTTTCTGCATGTATGTTCACTTTTTATTTTTATTTTTTTGCTACTCCATTATAATACTGCGATGGAAGTTTCCATAGGAAAGTCTTTACAAGTATCTTTACTAATCATTTAACTAAGGATGGGCCAGAGTTTTCAAGGCTTTGAATGAGTACTGCCTGACTGATCTCTAGAAAGGGGGTGCCCATTTATAATACCTTAGTACCTGTGGGTGCCTGTTTCCCTAAGCTCTTAGCAAGGTTAATTTTTTTCAGCCTTTGCCAGTTTGATACGCTCACCTGATTTGTAAAGAATTAACACACCCTTCTTGACATCTGCCATAGTTAAAAGTACATCTCACAAGACCCTCTGCCTACCCTTCCCTAGTGCTTAAGCCTTCCCAGAAATCATGTGCAGCATTTTGATACTATCAGTAATAGATGTCACCACAATAATTTGAAAAATGAAGAACTTAGCTTCCAAATAGGTGATCACCACATTCTGACCACCACATACCTCTTTGCTAAGCCCCTGCTATTCACAATACATCCCAAAATCTCAATACAGATACATTCACACTATTCTCTATAATTAGTTCCCTTCGTCTAACGTGAAACATTTGCCTTGAAGGTTGATAAGAACAGGACCGTGTCCCTAAGCAAGGTCTCCATTAGGTTAACTATACCTTCTGCAGGTCTGATGTGAGGGTGATGGAGAAACTATAATCCCCATTTTACAGGTGAGTACAGGCACTCAGGTTAAGGAAGTTGCTCTGGTTAAATATCTGGTGACCTGGGATGTGAGTCTTGGTCATTAGAGTTCAAGCCCAAAAGCCCAATGTTCTTTCCTGTACGAGGTGTCTAATATAAACATCATATATTCATAGTTGTAAATTCATTTATTCACTCAGTACATATTTGGTGAAGGCTTATTATGTGCAAAGAACTGCCCTAAGTGTTGAGTATTTATGTGTGAATCAGACATATCCCCTGTCCTCAAGAATAGAGGCTGCTTGACTCAACATTTACTGAGGACATACTAAATGCCAACTATGTGCTAAGTAGTGAACAAAGGTTAGTAAGACATGGCCTGCTCTCAAAGAGCTTATATTCTGGTGGATATATGTATATAAGCTATAAAAAATATAAAGTTGAATATTCAGTGCTATGATAAATATTTTCCTTAAAAGAGTGCATGTGTGACTATACCCAGTGTTTCTTTCTTTAGCTATTATAAACTGCTAGATGGTAGTTCTATCTGTGTTAATTATGGTGCTTTTGACAGCTAAGTAATACAAAATCCTCATCAAGGGAAACACATAACTGGCAGTCCAGGGTTAGGGCAAGCTCTAGATGCAGTGACATCAAGGCTCAGTGGTGCCATCCAAGACTCAAGTTATTTTCATCTCAGAGCTCTCTCCTAGGACTAATGAAGCTAATAATGTACTTTCTTGTTCAAGTGCAGCAGAGGAAAGAGAAATCATTCCTAAGGCATGAAGTCCCCACACCCACCCCCCCTTTTTTTGGTCTGATTGAACCAAATTAGGCTATGTGTATTTTTATGGACCAATAATAATTGTCAACAGAATGCCCTTTGCTGACTGGCTTAAACAGGATTTCCTCCTTGGATCCATGTGTAGATGAGCTATCAGAACAAAACTGGAATTCTGTTACAAGGAGGAAGTGGTAAATGGTAAATGGGTATTGAGTAGACAACCAACTTTGCACTAAATCATCGTGTTCACTTAACAACCAAGTCATCCTGAATGGTCAAATTGAGTTTAGAGGAGCAATTCCTCTCAGTTTACTCAGACTTTTGAGAGAAAATTATTGGTAGCACATAACAAGTCACATGACGTTCAGTTTTCATAGAATAAAACAATCAGCAGATGTTCGGAGAACTGTTGGTTGAAGAGTCGTCCTTATGGAGATCCTTAGGGAGATAGGAATCTGAATGCCTTCAACTGTGAGTACCAGAATACCCAACTACAGAGACTTAAGCAATAAATGTATTTATCTCCTGTCATAAAGTCTGAAGGTTGAAAGTTTCAGATTTGAGAAAATGGCTCAGTGATACTTTGAAGAACCAAGGCTTGTTCTATTTTTCTCCTCTTTAACCTTCTCATCCTTAGGCCTATCCTATCTCATGGGTACAGTGGCTTCAAACATTACATCATCATACAGCTGTATTCAAGCCAGGATGAAAGGTAGTAGGCTTCCTTACTGTCTCTATCAGGGAGTATACTTTTCCCCAGATACTCCCACACACGTGTCCTCTTATGTCTCATTGGTCACATGTCCACTCTTAAACTAGTTGCCATTGTGGGGAATGGGATATCGTGCTTGGATTTGACCAGTCTTTTTTTTTTTTTTTTAACTTGGAAGTCTTTTTGATACCAGTTCTTATTGTTTTTTTAAAAAATATTTATTTATTTATTTGGTTGTACCGGGTCTTAGTTGCAGCAGGTGGGCTCCTTAGTTGTGGCATGGGAACTCTTAGTTGCAGCATGCATGTGGGATCTATTTCCCTGACCAGGAATCAAATGCGGGGCCCCCCGCATTGGGAGCTCAGCGTCTTATCCATTGCGCCACCAGGGAAGTCCCTTGACCAGTCTTATTTCAGGCCCTGGCAACTGGGAGAGAAGCCCACCCTCCTTTACATATTGCCCAAGCAAAATCAGAGTTCCATAAACTGGGGGAAAAAGGGGAAATGGATAAGGAACCAGTAGTGTCTGCCCAATATCAACTCAGCAGTATGTGTCCAATGCCTAGAATCATGCCTGTGTTCGATTTTAATAACTATATTAGGAAAGCATTAGAGGAACAAGCCCAATGTTTCTCAAACTACCTGTGGTGAAACTACATGTAGTTTCTCAAACTACAAGTAGTAAACTACTACTACTTTAATTTTTTCCAATTCACAGACTAATACGTTTCCTGTCAAACTGTATAAAGATGTCTTAAGTTCTCTCAGTTTCTGTCCATATCTCATCATGGACCAGTAACAGCTCTCGGACCAGCCATAGTCTGTGACCACTCTTGGAGAGATGGTGTACCCGGCTGACTTCATAATCTGGCCCTGGCCTGACTCTCCTGCCTCGTGTCCTGCTGCTCCCTTTGATTCACTGATAACAAACTGTTCTCTGTTACCAGAATATGCCATGTATTTTCGTTTTACTTCTGGACTTGACTTCACATTCTGTTCTCCCTTCCTGGAATGCCCTCCCCTAGCTGGGGAACACCTACTTGGCTTTTTAAACCAGCTTAAATGTCATCCTCCCTTGTGATGTTTTTCCTGTATTCTTTGCTCCCCTATCAGTGCTTCCTTTGAACCCCTTCCTATCTCATGGTTGTGATAGCTTCAAGCATTATATCATCACACAACTGTATTCAAGCCAGGATGAAAGGTAGCAGGCCTCCTTACTGTCTCCACCAGGGAGTATACTTCTTCCAGGAGCTCCCTGACACGTCCTCTTATGTCTCATTGGTCACATGCCCAATAAGTGTATTTTTTGGGTTGTAGTTCTTTCTGGGTCAGTCTCCCTCACTCATTGTCTTCCTCATCTTCTATCCCCGGTTCCTGGCACACATACTTTGTCCTAAGTAAATGTTTCAATAGAATTGACTCAACAAATGATGTGACTTCTGTGTCTTTCCTTTTATTCTCCCCAAATATTTTCTACCGTGCTTCTGCCTGCATATTTGTGGCTTTCCTTATAAGAACATACCATTTTGACACACAATTTTTCTTTCTTCTTCTATCAAACCTGGTTTTAAAAACAAAGATACAGCTTTTCACTGTATTCCTGTCATAGGTCCCACCCCACAAGCATCACTGTCACTGTCACTACAGGCAGCATGTGGTGTTTATGCCACCCCAGCGGCATACACAAATCCCTGGTAGCAATGAATGAGCCTGCATATGGACACATATTAACTCCCCAAAGTACCTGGCAAGGTGGTACAGCACAGAGAACCTACAATTTAGAGTCACAATGACCTAGGCTTTAGCCCCTATTCACATACTATCTCTGTCACCTTGGGGATGTTCCTTAACCTCTCTGAGCTTGTTTCTTCCATTAAAAATAAAGTATCATAGGGAGACATGAGGAAACAATAACTGCTTGACAAATGTTAGTACCTTCTGCTCAGATGAGCACATTTGTGGATTGACAAAAAAGGCAGGCTGAGAGCCAGCAGTCAGTTGGTCCACCTGGCTCTTTAAGGGATCAGGACCAGCCCATTGGTCAGGCTTGCTGAGAAAGATGACCTGTTTTGAAATTGTATCTTGGGCAGAGCCTCTGTTCCTGTGCTTCTCATTTCCTTGCTCACAGCTGGCAGAGACAGCCACTCTGACAGCTCAGGGGGTGCATGACTAAGGTGGAGGGATGAGCAGCTGCTGCTTGCTAAAGGGGGTGGCTTGGCCAGGAGGCAGGCAGGTGACCGAAAAGCAGCATATGGAAATTCCCAAACTCCACCGTTGAAATGACATCAAGGACCCAAATGGTTGCTGTGGGAAAGGCTGGGGGCGAGGGCAGCGGGGTGGGGCATGGGGCCTTCTCCAGGAGCTCTCTAGCTCTTTTCCTTTGCCACTGATTTTCCCCCTCAACGTTAGAAAAAAGGGAATAAGATGCACATTTGTTGGTTAGGCGATTGTAATTAAAGAAGAAAAACCCCAGCTTCTTTCAACACGCTGTACATTTTCACACCTCCATGCCTATGCTTCTTCTGCTGTTCTCACCACTAGAAATCCTCTTCTCCCTCTACCTGGCTAATTCAACCTCTGCACCCCAAATTCCTTGTTAGCACCTGTGTCTTCCTTCTTCAATGCCACCTTCCTTCTAGGCTGCCACGTCTCCTAAACTCAACTCAGTTACTATGCTTCCCACACTGAACTGAGGTTGTTTTTTGAGGTATCTCTCCCTTGATAGAGTGAAAGCTCTTGGGAATCTTTGATTCTCTAAGTGCTTGGCTCATAGCAGGCACTCAATGTGTGTTGAGTTGAAAACTTCTACTCCTCTGCATATCTGACAATTCCTAATCTCTCACTAATTTTACTTAGGTTACTAGCAGTATAATAAAGGTCCCTATGGATCGAGCACTTGAATAGTTCTGGAAGGTTACTGGATGCCTCCACCCCCTGTCCCCGCCCCCATACCTCAGGGGCTGTAGGAGTAATGGTAGTAAGGAAACAAAATCAAGGAGTCATGTGGAAGCCAGAGGGACATTTCTTAGTTTAATGTTTGCATATTCCCAGATTTGAAATTGATGACCCAAGGTAGACCCCAGGTTCATCCAGAAGTTCCTGAATGTCCTCAGACTTTCTGGGGGGAGTGGAGTTAGGAGTCATGGATCTCGTCCTGTATTTCCACTAACTGTGCAAACTACTTGGGACACAGCAATAAGATAGATGAGATCAAATCTTGCCTCTGGGACTTCCCTGGTGGCGCAGTGGTTAAGAATCCGCCTGCCAATACAGGGGACACGGGTTCGAGCCCTGGTCTGGGAAGATCCCACATGCCGCGGAGCAACTAAGCCCGTGCACCACAACTACTGAAGCCCGCGCGCCTAGAGCCCGTGAGCCACAACTACTGAGCCCACGTGCCACAACTACTGAGCCTGTGCTCTAGAGCCCACGTGCCACAATTACTGAAGCCCGCGTGCCTAGAAGCCCGTGCTCCGCAACAAGAGAAGTCACTGCAATGAGAGCCCACGCACCGCAACAAAGAGTAGTCCCTGCTCACCGCAACTAGAGAAAGCCCGCACGCAGCAACAAAGACCCAACGCAGCCAAAAATAAATAAGTAAATTTATTAAAAAAAAATTCTGCCTCTGTCACTTACTACCTGTGGGAACTTGTTACCTCTCTAAACTTCAGTTTCTTTCAGATGTAGAAGGAGGATAATATTTATTTGGAATGGTTGTGTGATGATTAAATCATGTGTATGTAAAAGACCTAATCTACATCTGCCATTTTGTAGGTGTTCAATAGGTGATGGTTATTATAATTTGCCAATATTGGGGTGGGTGGGGTGATGGTCTGAGCAATGTATTACCATTGTATTAACTATTACTAGATCCAGATACACACAGGAGAAAGTCAGAATTCAAAAAGCTGCTTTGCATAGCTAATTTTGTTTAATGGTTGTCAAATAAATGCCTATTTCAAATAAAGTCATATTTCCAACGTGACTTCATAAAGGCTTTCAAGGGGTTTTCCACTTCTCACTGTTAGGATTTTTTCTGATAATAGTCCCATACTTTCCGACCTTGAAGTGTCCTCCTACCTCAGGAGAGCCCCCAGCCCTCCCAGAGGGGGCTCTGGACAGTGTCCTGCCTGAGGTGTGACAGTAAATTCTGTGCACACTTTCCCTTTGTCCACCCCCTCACTCACACTCACACACACACACACACACACACACACACACACACACACACACACACACTTGCCTCTTTTGCCCCAGGTCTTATCTTGTCCTCTGGGGAGGTATGTTAAGTGCTCTTCCAGCCTGCCTGTGTGCCTGGCCTGTTTTTTCTCACTGCCAGTACCACTTGGATTCCAATTCCAAACATGGTATCCGTCTGGGGTCACCCTTTCTTCCGGTGCCAAGAGAGATGCATTCCAAATGGTGCACAAATGTGCCTCCCGTGCTGGGCTCTCCTCATTCTGTTTGGGGACAACACAAAGCAGGATGTGGCTTCTTTTTTATCCCTCACTGCTGAAGTTTTCAGCCCCATAGTCCTATCTTTTCCTCAGGACAATTTAGGTTTCCTGCCAAGAGCCAAATGTGAAGACTGTCCTAAGAAACTTGGAGCCGTGGACGCTCGACAGAGCTCTGCGGGGAGGGCCAGAGCCTTGCTGAGGGAAAGAGAAAGAAAGGTTTTCAGTTCTCCATGAAGTGTATTATGTTCTGCCATTCATTCCCCAAGCTAATGCAAGCATTCCTCCCAGGAAAGGTGGAGCTGGTGGGGAGAAGCCAATGGTGAGATGACATCTGAGAGGACAGGCTAACCCATTTCCTGAATTTCCCACGTGGGGACAGTCTTAGAGCCCGACAGGCTTTGAGGCCCGAAGATGAGCAGCAACGGCAGCGCAGTGGGCCAGCTCCTCTGGAGCAGGCCGCTGTGTGTCGGCTGGAGGCGGGACCAGGAAGGGGCTGTCTACCACCTGGCCACCTGCCTCCTGCTCCTGGGCTTCATGGGGGGCAGCGGGGTGTATGGGTGCTTCTACCTCTTTGGCTTCCTGGGCACGGGCTACCTGTGCTGTGTGCTGTGGGGCTGGTTCGACGCCTGCGGCCTAGACATCGTCCTCTGGAGCGTGCTGCTGGCGACTGCCTGCGTGCTCCAGCTGGCACACCTGGTGTACCGCCTGCGTGAGGACACCCTCCCCGAGGAGTTCGAGCTCCTCTACAAGACGCTGTGCCTGCCCCTGCAGGTACCCCTGCCAGCGTACAAGGAGATTGTTCGCTGCTGCGAGGAGCAAGTCTTGACTCTGGCCACGGAGCAGACCTACGCCGTGGAGGGCGAGACGCCCATCGACCACCTGTCCCTGCTGCTTTCTGGCCGGTAAGCCGCTGGGTCAATGCCCAGCATTTCTTCCCCACGCCCACGCTTCTCATTTCCCAGTGCCTCCCTTTCCATTTCATGTCCCTTCCACTGAGGAAGGATGTGGCAAGTCAAACAAACCAAAATAGATTTTTCTAAGCATGCACTTTGCTTCCCCTTTCTTAGCATTTTCCATGAGGAAACTAGCTCATGAGGCACCTTGGTTGGCAGGAAGGATTGTGTGTGCACTTGTGCTGGGAGGTGTGGGGTGAGTGTTTCTTGAGCCTGGGTGTGAAATGACTACACCACACACACACGTCAGCATGTCATGTCTAAACTGCAGCAATATCTCTGTAAGCTTTGGAAAACTGGACATTTCAGTAAGATTAATTCATTCCTTCCATATGCATTCAACATTTGCTAAGTGCCAAGTATGTACAAGAAACAGTGCCAAAACAGAGGGGATTTCCTATAACCCCTGTTCCCTCCAGGGCATCAAAGATCTTGGGGAATATCCCATACAGATTCTATGGTAAAGCCATTCTTTTTTGTGGTACGCATGCCTCTCACTGTTGTGGCCTCTCCCGTTCCGGAGCACAGGCTCCGGATGCGCAGGCTCAGCAGCCATGGCTCACGGGCCTAGCCGCTTCACGGCATGTGGGGTCTGTGGGATCCTCCCGGACTGGGGCTCGAACCCGTGTCCCCTGCATCGGCAGGTGGACTCTCAACCACTGCGCCACCAGGGAAGCCCTGGTAAAGCCATTCTGTATATACCCAGGTATGGAGCAGGAATACCTCTTGTCCACTTTTCCACTTCCAATTGTTCTATTGAGATTCTTACAGACGAAGAAGTAAAGTGCTATAAACCTGTGGGCCAGACAGTGAGGGAGGAGTAGTGGTGCCCACGTGTGTCTCTTTGAGTATATGGTGGAGACAACTGGTTGACACCTTTTAAGGAGGCTGACAGTCAGACCTTAGCAGAAATGGGCTTTGTCAGGATTACTGTATGCCTGGTCAGGCTGCATGCGAGCATTGGCCATTGACTGATCTCTTCTGAACAAATATACCATGGAGCTCTGTGCTGCACAGTTGGTAGGAAATTGTGAATTCTTTGAAATATTGCCCTAGTGGGACTTGTATGTGGAGCTAAGCATCTGACAGTAAGCATCTTAACCTGGTATGTACTTGGGCTGGCTCTGTGGAAAGCAAATAGAGTATTTCAAAGGTTTTGTCCTTAATTTCCTCTTTCCTGCTTTCTTGAGACCAGGAGAATGTGGTAGAAAGACAAGAAAGTAATCAGAAGGGTCTGATTCCAAAAAAATAAGAAAGAAACCAGATAAGACCACCAGCCATAGTGGGGAAAAAAAGGAGTTTGACATTGATGATGATGGTACTACAATAACTACTGCTACTAGTAATAATATGCATTTATGTATCAATGTATAGAATCAAAGTGTGATGTACACATGTTTTTATTTTGTTTGGAGTCTGAGGTCCTGGGTTGAATGAGCTATGAGGTTTTGTGATGTTTCATTTCATTTATGGGTGAACTGAAGTGTAAATAAACCATACATCAGGATTATTGTATGGTTCAGGTATCTTTTATATAATGGATTTACCATGAACTTGTAGAAGACCACGTCCCTGTGAAGAGGAGAGGGGGCCTTGCCCTCTCAGTGTGGCTTTTCCTATTATACTTAGCATCCAAAACCTGAGTCAAAAATTAGACAATTTTGATATTTTTCTTGCCTTACAAGGTTTGGAGTAAGAGTTTTGTTTTGAGATCTTTCAATGTCATCCTGTCTCAACTTTGCTAAGTTGGAGCTGGGGAAAGGGGCTTCTAGTCTATATGACCAGGCTCCAGCTTTAAAGGAGAATCATCGTACCTTTGGCTGGTGAGGTACCAAACACCTCAAAGCAGCAGACAAGAACTCCATGCCAGGAAATGGAGGCTTCTTGTGGAGACCTCCCCAGTTCACGTGCAGACTCTCATCTGGAGCGCTTTGCTGAAATCTCAGACATCCTTTTCGGTTTATTTTCATAAGGCAATCAATCCCTTTCAAGACTCAGAAAGGCAAAGTGACTTCCTCAAAGTTCATCACCCTGTTAAGCTGTGCTTACTGTTGGAGATTTTCTCTCATATACAATCCCAAGCATGAACTCCTGAAGAGGCAACTAACTGTCTAAGCTCTTCTTGGAGGATGAAATTACCTGATGTCCAGGAGATCAAGAAGGAAGAGGAGACTCAAACTACAAAGGATACAATATACAATGTGAATGGTTTCAGGGAGTCATGCAGGCTCATTAGATGTTACTCACACTGTAAAATCTTGTCCCTCCTCAGTGGCTTGCTTGGGTGTCCAGATTCCTTCCCTGGGGAGAGGACAGGAGGATCTGATGTGTGTGGCAGCAGCCTCATTTCTTTCCTGTTGTCTTTCTTCCTTTGTTAGAGAAGCTTTTCTTTGAGGTTTTGGTCCCATTTATGGTGACACAGTGAGTTCATTTGTTTGATCGTTCCTTCCTTCTTCCTTCTTCCCTCCCCCTTTCCAAAAATATTTATGAAGAGGGCTAGGGACTAGGGATCTTGTGTTAAAAAATGAAAAATAGGGCTTCCCTGGTGGCGCAGTGGTTGAGAGTCCGCCTGCCAATGCAGGGGACACGGGTTCATGCCCCGGTCCGGGAAGATCCCACATGCCACGGAGCGGCTGGGCCCGGGAGCCATGGCCACTGAGCCTGCGCGTCTGGAGCCTGTGCTCCACAACGGGAGAGGCCACGACAGTGAGAGGCCCGCGTACCACAAAAAAAAAAAAAAAAGAAAGAAAAGAAAAATATTTTCCTTGTACTCAGGAAGCTTACAGTGTATGAAGAGAGGCACTAATTCATGTTTGACATAGTGGTGAATAACAGACATAGTATTTCCAAGGAGAAAGGCGAAGTGCAATGAGAGCATTTAAGCAGTGGACCTAACTTTCCTGGGGTAGCCAGACAAGACTTCCTGGAGGAAGGAATGTTTAAGCTGAGGCCTGAGGAGAAGGTGGGGATTGGGAGGAGAGGCAGCTGGAGGGGACAGAATATGTGAAGACTGTGAGGTAGGAGAACGCGTCACATCATCTTTCCTTGTATCCTTTCATTACTCAGGGAAGTTCTGATGGCTATCTACACATACTGATAGGTCTTGTAGGAGCAGGTGCGTTTCTGCCATCAGA
Organism: Delphinapterus leucas; assembly: GCF_059928025.1. Classification (NCBI taxonomy): domain Eukaryota; kingdom Metazoa; phylum Chordata; class Mammalia; order Artiodactyla; family Monodontidae; genus Delphinapterus; species Delphinapterus leucas. The sequence goes on along the minus strand of NC_143132.1, from coordinate 65,780,955 downwards.
GAGTGTAGGTTGACACCACATCTTGGGCTTGGTTTGAGACCTACGTCCCCTTCTGTCTTCCATCTTTAGGTTGTCAGATAATACGCAATAATTAATTGTTGGTGGTCTTTGGTAATTTGCACACATACATATATATCTAGGCATTCACTAGGAGCAAGGTGTGGAGTGCTAATATCCCCTTGGCCAAAACGTAATCACATGGCTCTACCTCATGGCAAGGGGGGTAGGGAAATGTAGTTTAGCCGGGCAGCCATGAACCCAGCTGAAATTCCAAATATGGAGGAAGGGAAAAAGCAGATATTGGGAAACAATTTCACACTGGATTTCTCAGATCTCCATCCCCATTCTGATCTGCTTCTCAGTATCCTATTCATCCTTCAAAACTCAGCTCAAATATCATCTTTGAGAAGTCTGCCACTTGGAGAGAACTAAGATCTCTCCGTCATCTGGTCTCCTGTCCCACAGTAGCACACGCTGACTTACAGCCAGTTATTTATGTACCTGTGACTTCCACTAAATTGTGACGTCTTTAAAGGCAAGGATCAGATCATCTCCATATTCCCAGTTTTCCAGGAACACTGAAGGTGCTCCATACATAACTGTTTAGCCAATAAAGCTCCAGAAAAAGTGGAACAGTAGCTCCTTTCAAATGGACAGGATGTACCTTAGAGATCTTTTTGATCTGCCCCCTCTGCCTGATAGAGGAACCTTCTTTCCCAGTATAACTCACTTTAGAGGAGAGGTTGAGGCTGAGACTCTGAGTTTTCGGGGAAAAGAGGAAAAAGTCCATACTGGACCCTAATAATTTTCCACTTTTTAACATGTAACTTAGACTTCGGAGAGGATTCGGGTAGCCACTTCCCTTTTCCCACAGTCTCTTCTCTCCCTTTGCCAGGGTTCGTGTGAGCCAGGACGGGCAGTTTCTGCACTACATCTTTCCTTACCAGTTCATGGACTCTCCCGAGTGGGAATCGTTGCATCCCTCTGCGGAGGGGGTCTTCCAGGTAATAGGGAGCCCCATAGCAGCACCGCCCCAGACCATCCCACTGTAACCCAGCAATATCCCTGCCTCCATCTTTCCCCTCTTACATCTGTCATTTGAACCACTGCCAATATGATGCTCAGGGTGGGAGCACTCTCCTCCTGTGGGAAAAGTGCCTGGCAGAGGAAGGGTGGGGTAGGGAGGTGCAGACCCCTGAAAGGGGGGCTATGTCACTCCTATGCCTAAAACTCTTCCAGAAGACCCCAGTGACCACAAGATAAAAGCCCACACTCCTTAGGGAGTAACTTAAGACCTTTAGTGACATCCAGTCACATCTCCAGCCCCTTCCTTCCTCACAGTTCCTGCTCATACCAGCCCTACTGAACTACTAGTTCTTCCCTAAACACACCACATTGTTTTGCAATGGCCATGCCTTGGCTCCTACTGTCGCTTCTATCTGAAATGCACTTTCCTCATCCAGAGGAGGCTATGGCATCTCACTTCCTCTGAGGCCTGCCCAGGCTGACCTCACCAGCTTCCCCCCCCCCGCCCCCCACACACACCGCCTACATGCCTCTTCTATTCCTTTTACCATGCTGACTGCGCACATGTCTCTAACGATTTGGTTTCCCTTCTGTCTTTCGCATAGTAAACTCCCTGAGGTAGAAATCTGGGCTCTCCTCTCCATCTTCAGGCTCCAAAGGGCAATACCTTGTGCACAGTAGCAGGTGTTCAGTAAAGGTTCGCTGAACTGGCTCGGCAGTGGGCAGTTGGTGTCTCAGAGGGCTCCAGAGGACATCATATACACACTCCAAGTTCAGGGCCTGGGTGCTAGAGCCCTCCTCTCTTCTCTGCCAATCCTTCAGATTTCAGTTACCTTCTCTGTAGTTCTCACTTACTGAATGGCTAGCACGTGGCAGGCACTACCTATTTTATTGCCTTATTGATTCTCACAACTGTCCTCTGGGTGGAATGTTGTTATTAACATGTTTAACAGATGAGGGAACTAAGGCTTAGAAACCTCAAGTAATTTGCCCAAGGTCTTCATCTAGAAAGTGGCAAAGCCAAGTGGCCTGACACCACTATTTCTATTCTTTTTTAAAATGGGAGGTTTACCAGGAGAGTGGAGTTTACCCATACCCACCATTATAGGTACTCCTCTGTCCAGATAGTTTGCCAGTACTGGGTTCCCTGTGTCTCCTACCAGTTCTATCAGGGAGTCCCTCAGGCGAGCATTTGAGCCAACCCCAGAATAGACACATGCGAGGCAGTGCCACCTGGCTGGGCCTGCTTCCGCCCCACCCTGACTCTTGGCTCTGTGAGGACAGAGCCTGAGAGGCAATCCTGATCCCACTGCCTAGACCACCAGCCACAGATCCCCTCTGAACGTGCTTCATCCACCACACACTCACGTCCTCTCCAAGCCGCCCAGCAGTCTCCTTTGAGAACCCTCCCAGGACCATAAGAACCCTCAGGAGGCCTGAGTCAGGTCCTGAGCCAGCCAGGCCAGGCTCTGTTTCTGACACTGAAACTGAGAAACAGGTGGTGGATAAGCCGGGCGTCCTCCCCTAAGTTATGCTTGAAAGGAAGGGCTGTGACCCCAGATGGCCTCTCAGTCATCTGAGAGGGATGTAGGGACTGTTATATTTCTCCCATTTGTATTTTTAGCATGCATCCCCATTGGGAGCAATGAGATCCACATATTTGCTCTTGGCTCTGTGAAGTCCCATTTCCTCTTTGCAAATGTCAAGTGTTGTCTCGGGTTGTAGTTCATCTTGTCCTTGCCTTTGCAATTGCATAGTCTTTGTTGACTAATAGGGAATCCACAGTGACTGAATCATAATTCTTACTGAGTTTACCACAACGGAATCAACATTCTATCACACCTCTCAAGAATTCAATTAAGAATTTATTGACTGTTAAGCACTGTGACCCTTTCATTAGTCACCAAGAACATAGCATGGGAGGGATCACACAAAAATCAGCATTATTTCTCCCACTTGCATCATGTTTTACTGGACCCAAGGTCTCTTTACGTACGTCAGCTTATTTAATCCATTCAACCAGCTTCGAAGGTGAGGATTAAAGAAAGAGCTGGTCAAAACTTTATTACAGACATGTGCATGTGTATGTGGGAATCAGTCAAACCACTGGTTTCCTGAACACCTTTAGGAAGGATTTTACATAGGACATGAGAAAATGACATCAGGTTGTTTTGCAACATACAAGATTGGTAGTCTTCACCTGATTTCATTCATTCACTTCAGTAGTATTTATTGAGCAGTTATTGTAACCTGGGCACTATCTTTGTTTTTTCTTTTTGGCCATGCCATGTGGCATGTGGGATCTTAGTTCCCCAACCAGGGATTGAACCTGTGCCCCCTGCAGTGGAAGTGCAGAGTCCTAACCACTGGACCGCCAGGGAATTCTCATCTGGGCACTATTAAAGGTGCTCGGAATATATCAGTCAACAGAACAGATGAAGGTCCCTGCCTTCATGCAGTTTACATTCTAGTAGGGGAGACAAAAAATAAGCCATAGACATAATGAATAAGTAAATTATGTAATATGTTAAAAGATAATAACTTCTAGTAAAAAAAAAATAGAGTAGTGTAATTAAGGGAGAGATATAGTTGACCCTTGAACAACACAGGAAGTAGCGGCGCCAACCCTTCACGCAGTAGAAAATCCACGTATAATTTATAGTCCAACTGCCAAATATATGTTCCCCCATATCTGGGGTTCCACATCCTCAGATTCAACCAACTGGCCGATTGTGTAGTACTTTAGTATTTACTATTAAAAAAAAAAATCCCCATTTAAATTGACACACACAGTTCAAACCCGTGTTGCTCAAGGGTCAACTGTAGTTGCAATTTTAAATGGGGTGTTCATGGAAGTCTTTGTTGAATGGGCGACATTTGAGCAAAGACCTGAAGTGATTGGTAGTGTGAGCTCTGAGAATATCAGGGGGAACAGCATATTAGACAGAGGGAAGAGCCAGTGCAAAAGCTGGGTGGTGGGAAGGACTAGCATGTTTGAGGTTCAGAAAGGAGGCCAATGTGGCTGGAACAGAGAGAGGGAGGGGAGAGAATAGTAGGAGAGGAAGTCAGAGAGGTGATATGGAGCCACATTGTCTAGGGCCAGAGCGTATATTTTCTAGATAGAGCCAAAAGGATTTCCTAATGCATTGGATGTAGTGCATGAGAGAAAGAGGATTAAGAAAACCTCTAAGACTTTTGACCTGAGCAACTGGAAGGATGGAGCTGCTATCAACTGAGATAAGGAAGCCTACGATAGTATCGTCTTTGTGAGAAGAGAGGAAGTCCAGTTTGGGGAGTGCTAGATTTGTGTGGACATTTAAATGGAGACACTGCATAGGCAGTTGCATATTTGAGTCTGAAATTAAGGAACAAGGTCTGAACTTGAGACAGAAGTCTGGAAGTCGTAGCACACAGATGATATTTAAAGCCATTGGATCAGACAAGATCACCAAGTGAGTGCGTGTAGACAGAAAGGGGGTTCAAGAATCCATTAACTCTGGGAAACTCTAGTGTTTAGAATTTGGAGGGAAAAAGAGGAAGCAGCAAAGGAAGCTGAAAGGGACCAATCAGGAGATTATACCAGGAGAGTATGGCATCCTGGGAACCAAGTAAAGAGTATCAAAGAGGAGAGACTGAATGCTATGAAAACTGATTGTCAGACTCAGCAATGCAGAGGTCATTGGTGACCTTGCCAGGAACAGTTTGTGGACCACTGGGGCAAAGCCTTGCTGGCTGAAGAGAGAGTGCAAGAGGAATTGGTAACAGCAAATATAGACAACTTTTTCATGGAGCTTTGCTGAAAAGGAGAGCAAATCAGTGGAGTGTTAGATAGCCAAGGAAGTGAAGTGAAGAAAAAGGATTTTAATTTTAAAATTTTGATTCATTTTAAGATGAAAGAAGTAACAGCATGTTCACAAGAATGCCCACGGTCTTTGTGTTCAGCTTTGAGGACGCAGTTTGCGTCCAGATTAGCTCTTACGCACACCCACTTCATGTGCAGCACACTTATTTCTTGTTTGGGAATTGTTACTAAGTACATCAAAAGTACAGGTTATGGCAGGTGTGACAATTACTTGCTGAACCAAATTAGTAATGGATGGATTGTGAGTAATAATTCTTTCCCATGAGGCAACAAACCCGGAGAGATTAAGCAATTCATCTGATGTCACACAGCTAGTAAAGCGGTAAAGCCAGAACTTGAAACTTGTTTCTGGTCTTGATGAGTTAATTTAGAGCCCTGACTTCAGTGCTGATGATTGAGGGGAGGGGAGGGGGAGTTCTGGAGGCAAAGAAATAAAAGGATTATATACGATCTCTAACAAAGAATGTTTGGAAAGCCAACCCTACCTTTAATGAGACGACCCACATAAAGGATTTAACACAATGCCAACATGTGGTCGCCTCTCAGTAAATGTCAGCTGCTGTCCTCCCTCATTTCCACTGTCTCGATTCACAAATCTTCATATTGAGCTCTGCCAACCTGCTCACATTTAAAGTATTATGGCCAGAGTATAAAGAATCGTGTGATTCCACACCCTTTTCCTTTACTATCCTAAACATGTTTTCATTTGAAACCTAGCTTTACCATCATTGTTTTAACAAGGTTTATCAAGGACCTACTCTGTGCTGGGCACACGTTATTGACCCTGCAAGTGTAACTTAGCTTTGTATCACGGGCACATAGCGAGTGCCCAGAAATTTCTAGATGTCTAAATAAATGGAGAGTGGGGTGTCCTTCTACTTTGTGCTCTTAAGAGTTCCTCTTGGGACTTCCCTGGAGGTCCAGTGGTCAAGACTCTGTGCTTCCAATGCAGGGGGCACGGGTTTGATCCCTGGTCGGGGAACTAAGATCCCACATGCCACAAGGTGGTGGCCCCCCAACCCCAAAAAAAGAGTTCCTCTTCCTCTGTGCCCTTTTTCTGACTTCAGTCATCAGATCCATTTGGTTACTTTGTAGGGCCCAAGTCAAGGGCAGCTCATGGGCCTGAATTCCAAGCCAGCATTCTGTCCAATGGATGCAGCCTGGCTCTTCTGTCACTGAAATTCTTTCCAGCTCTTTTTTGTGTCCCCACTCCAATATATTATTTCTTTTTATCCTTAAAAAAAAACTGTCATCAGCATCCTGAACTTTCTTCTGAGCACTAGGAGGCCCTTTTTCTCTCCTGTAATTACAGCAGGCTCAGAACCTTCTGTAGCCATTAGTGAGATCAGCCATGGGACACAGAGTAGGAGAGCTAGGAGACTGGAGGTGGACACTGAGGCTCTAGGAGGTGAAGGCCCAGCAAGTGAAGGGCTGATCTCAGGGCTCCTGACAAGAGCACCCTCCACACACACACAACCACCCCCCACCCCTGTTGTGTCAGTGCACGCAGTAAACGTCGGTCATAGGACCTCTTCCAGGCAAGGCCATGGAGAGCTACTTCCACAGCTTCTTCAGAAAAGTGCAGAAGTTTGCCAAGTAAACGCTATATTTCTCTGTGCTAAGCATGGACACATTTTCTAGTTTCAACCTTTACTCTCTGCTCCTGACCCCTCTCAGGTCACTCTGACAGCCGAGACTGAATGTAGCTACATTTCCTGGCCCCGGAAAAGTCTCCACCTCCTTCTGGCCAAAGAGCGATACATCTCTCGCCTCTTCTCAGCCCTGCTGGGCTATGACATCTCGGAGAAGCTCTACGCTCTCAATGACAAGCTCTTTGCTAAGTTCAGACTGCGCTTCGACATCCGTCTCCCCAGCCTCTACCATGTCCTAGGTCCTGCTGCCCCAGATGCAGGACCAGAGTCTCAGAAGGATGACAAGGACGTCCGTGAGCCTGCCGCATCCCCCTCTCCTCAGGCCCTGCCCACATCTGTCCAGCAAACACCCCCTAGCTCCCCACCTCCAGCGTCTACCAACCCTCCTGCACCTCCTCCCTGGGTCAGGATGTCCAGGCCCGACAGCAGCGTCCTGGGTGAGGACTCTACCAGTCTGGTGCTGGAGGATTTTGAGGAGGTGTCAGGATCAGAATCGTTCATGGATTATCAGAGTGATGGGGAGTACATGAGGTGAGGGGAGAACTAACATGGGCACAGCTGCCGGGCTCAGGATCCTGTGTAAGTCCTCAGAAGGCAGCTGTCACTTTCTTGCCAACAGCTGGCCTTAACTGGGTTTGTAAGGGTAAAAAATCGTTTCATGGAGCCTGTCCTCCCGAGGATTCCCAGAAAGTGGCATTAACCCAACCCTGCAGATAGCAACTCACTCCTGGTGCATGCAAAGCATGAGAGCTTTTTTTTAATATTTTTTTAAAACTCATCCCTTATTAAGTGTGATTGCATTTTTGAAAGTGGGCTGGCTTGGTCAACATTTTGAGCAAGCAGATAGGTTGCTAATTTTTTTTTGCAAGGTTGTGCTAATAACTAAGGCCACAGCTAAGACTAAAGGGGATTTTATTTGTGGCATGCATTTTAAAGGATTTTTTTAAAAGCTGACATGGTTCTAATTTCTAATGCTTCTTCTTGGCATATAGTCAGCTCTGGAAAGCAGTCATTATTTAGCCTGGATTGGACAGGTACCTCTGCTAACATCGAGTATTTCGAAGAGGCTTGTGATTAGAGGCTAATGACTCTGGGAGGAAAATGTCCCCACCTTGCTCTCCTCTGGGCCAGTGGAAAGTGTGTTATTTGCTCAGGCACAGGACTGGACATTGCTGTGACTGAATATTACTATGATAGGGTGACTTTCCCAGAAAACCACACCTGCGGGAGGTAGAGTGGGCGTAATCTGGGTGGGACTAACGTGCAGGATTTCCCTCACACCTTAGGAGAGTGTACAAGAAAGTGTGTGCTGAGCAGTAACTGTTCCCCCTGGCTGCTCTCACAATGCTGTGTGACTTATCCCTCTCGGACTCCAGCCAACCATGGTGCAGGCCTGGCTTTTCCTGAGGAAAATCCCACTGTTTCCAATTTGGAATGCATTTCCAAGGTGGGGGAGGGTTAGCTAAGAGATTAATCATTCTTTAGGAAACACTGACTATTTTCCCAAGAAACTAGTTCAGTGAGGAAGGCATTTAGGGTACTTGAGGTAAGTAAGTGAATGTTTGTATATTTTGAAAAGCAAGTCATATAAATGATGAAAGAGGCAGAGAGGCAAATGATAAAAGGTTAGCTATTTGGTTTCATAGGTGTGGAATTGATAATCTATGGAAGCAGAGTCCTTACAACCAGCATCTAGCACCCAAGACCACTTTCTTGACCTCCTCCATTTGTGTTGTCCTCTCCTGTTGCCTCCTTCCCACTGTGCCCTACTCGCCCACCCCCACCAGTGCATATGGATTCTGTCCTGTGGGTCCCTCTCTTTGTCCAACACACCTACCCACCTGCACACACTCTGAACTCACAGCAGCTCCCTGTGTCCTCATGTCCTTCCTGGCTTTCTTCTTTTTTCCCAGCTCTATTTGTTCTCCTCATTCTCCCTTCCTTCTGACTTCTGCTCAGTCCTTGGTTCCCTCAGTTTGCTGCTCTTAAGAAGAAAAAGGCCTGTTTCTTCTTCTCAGTTAATTTCCCCTCTCCATATTTGTCCTCCACGTCTTCCCCATTTTACTGTTGCTGTATTTATCTCTCTGTTGCCTTCTTCCCATTTGCCCCACTTCCTATTTTGCTCTGTCTCTTCTTCTTCCTAAGCTGCCCTGTATCCCCAACTTAGTTTTTAATCCTGACTCTTCCAAGATCAGTACCTCTCCCTCTGCCTATAAAGAAAACCATTCAAGTGAAGGTGTGAAAATTCCCACCTTTGATGGCTACACATCTTACACATGAGTTATCCCAAACGTTAAGAGGCAGGCAGGGTTGTAAACAAGAAAGAGACCCACACTGGGAGCCCAAAGTCCTGGCTGCTATGTCTGGCTCTGCTACTGATTGAAAACCACACAACCTCACTGAACCTCGCTTTCTTCATGTGAGTGTGTTGGCCCAGCTGGCCCCCAAAGGCCCTCCTGGGTTTATGTGAGAAGGCAAAGGATGTGCTGTTCAGAGGAGGAAAGAGAAGCAGCCAGTCAACAGTATAATGGACACGAGCCCCAGGACATTAGCGTGTCTTCCAGCAAGAACTCGCTGCTGTATTTCACTATGATTTCTCTTGTGACTTGGGACTGTCCTCCGCCCTGCTGGGTGGTAGGTCCTGCTTGACTAGGAGTTCTCTCCATTCTGTACCTGTGAAGAGTCTATCACCTACCACGTGATGACAGTGCAGGGCGGTCACGACTCCATCTCCCAGGTCCTCCACCCTCAATACTATTGCATAAAAGGCCTCTTTCCAAATTCAGCCTTTTCTGAGGCTCAAGATGAGAAAACTGCTAACATAACTCACTTTCTAAAGTACTAGTATTTGTAGTATAAAGAGAGTAGGTTTTTAAATGTTCTTTGGCTTAAGTAATAGAAAGGGAAAAACACATTGTTTACTTCCACAGAGTTTTCAGAACAACTTGAAAACATGATCAAATCGGCCAAATTTTAGACAGCTTTCAATTTAGTCTGTGATAATGGGATAATTTAACCCAGAGACCTTTTCCTCGAATTGTGTTTTAGGGTGTTTGGTTTGACTTATTTGCCATCAAACCCCTTTTAGTGTTATTACTGTAATGAATAAGCATAGTCCCTCGTGATTGGTAGCAATTTACTCTTGTTTCCTTTCTAAAGCAGGGCACAATTCACCATCTAGTCCTTGGCTCTTCAGTGACCAAAATTGTAAGCTCATTGCTATTCATCCCCACCCAGCACTTACATAAGAGGCATGAAGCTGACTGGATTCTGCATTGTCAGGACACAGCTTCATCACACTGACGCCAGCGCTTGTCCCTCACACCAAGCCAATTTAAGACCAACTAAAAATAGTCAGAGGTTCTACTGGAGCTTATTTTTGAAGAGAGCACATTTTTCAGTTTGGTGGTGCCCAGAATTATCCACAATTGGGTGCTACTTTTTCTAATATGCAAAGCAGTGCTGTTGGATAATGTATTCATGCAGGGTCTTACAGTTAGACCTCAAATTAACCCTGCCTTCACTAGAATCTTTCCAGTTAATTCTATGAACACACTCCACAATGCTCCATTTGATGTCTTACTTAAGGAGATGCTCAATGAATGCATCTCTGAAGTGGTCAGTTAAGTCAGATAATGAGTCCATTATCACAAATTAACTGAAAGCTGTCTGAAATTTGGGCAATTTTGCTTATGTTTTCAAGTTGTTCTGAAGACTTTGTGGTTTGAAAGTAAATACTATATATTGTTTCCTTTCTATTATTTAAATAAAAAAACAAATGAGAAACAGATTACAACATGGAGGCTAATTGTGGTCAAGGAAAGAGGCCAGGACCAGGACATAGTACCAAGGCCACAGAACCAATTCAACAAACATTCACTGAGTATCCACTGTGTATTTCAGGCACTGTACCAGGTAATCACATTATGAGTAATCATGAGTAACAGTTGGAAGAATGTAAGATGCTTAATCTGCAAGAGGTGGACAAGAGTAATACCTTCGAATTTTGAAAAGAAGAGGAATTACAATTTCCCTTAATTTGGTGAAGTTCTTGAGGACAGAAATGAATTAAGGGCTGAAAGCTATAAGGAGAGGATTTTAGCTCAGTATTAATAATGGATTTGCCTCAAGGAGCAGTGAGTTACTCGTCACTGGAAGAATTCAAATAGGGATCAGAAGAAATCTTCTCAGAGGTTTTTTTAAGGTGATTCAGGCTCTGAGAGAAGGATGCCTTAGGTTATTGCTATTAAGGTGCCTTCTAACTCCGTGATGCTATGATTCTGTGATTCTAAGATGTGACTCTAGTCCTGCCAGTTAACCACCTTCAAGAGAAGTTCCTCATCTGCGAAACAAGGCTAGTAGTCTCATAGATAATTAATACCTACTGATAAGTAGATAGGTAGCCTCTGTCTACCTTACCAGGTTGCTGTGAGGAGTAACTGAGATAAAGTACACAAAGGCAATTTGTAAGCTATAAAGCACTAGTTTAATGTATAAGGTATTTTAAAACTCTGTTCTGTATAGATTTATTTAACAAACTCCTCCCCACACTGCCCCTGCTTCTCTCTTCCACTCCCTACCCCTTCTCCTCTGAGATACATGATTTCCCATCTTAGTTCCTCCAGTCTGGTATTCCAAGGAAGGTAGCAGCTGAAAGGATCCCCTGACAACAAAAGGAACAGCAAAAAGGTGGTGATCCAAAGAAAGCACACACTAGCTCCTTGGCCCCTGAATAACTAAGCTATAGCCAGACCTTCACCTGTTTTATTTGCCCAGGAGAGACTGATCACCGTCACACTATATTCAGGCTCCTTCCCTCGGAAGTGGCCGTAAGGTGCTTAGTTAGCTGTCAGTGTTGTTAAATAGCATGTTTCTCCCAGAACCACTAGAAAGCTTCCTGGGGCAGAAGACTTGCCCTTGAAGGTGGCATGGCAGGAGCTGCCTGGGGCCTCAGGGTCTGGGTCTCTAGATGGTAGCTCTACTCGACCTGTCAAGGCTCCGTGTTCAGGCAGGTAAGTTAGAGGCAGCAGTTCCCTCCCTGCCCTCGGGATCCCAGCAGCCTACAACCAGGGCCCACCCCCAGGTTATTCTTCTACTTCTGTTTTACAGGTCTCATTTACCTATTCCTCTCTTTGTAAAAATAAAAGACAGGGTTTTATAAAACTCACCAATTTTCTATGCAGATTTTTGAGAACTCATTCCGTAATGTTAGGTAGGATTCTTCATGGGAAGCGTATAGATTCTTCACAGGAAGCAACTGAAGTTGATCTCTTGGTCTCTTCTCCTATAAAATGAGAGGACTGGACTATATAACTTCAAAGCTGACTCACCCTAATATTCTAGAAGGAAATGATTCAAAGATACATCTGCCCCGATTATGTTAGGCATTGGGTACAGTTAAAATATTGGGAACTGGTAGAGGAAAAAAAGACGTGAAAAGAACCCTGTGAAGTTATGCGAGCTATCTGGAGCCACAGTGCTGAAATCCTTCCTCTGTCTTTCCACAGCTTCTAGAACTCCTCTCCAGAGCTACTCTCAAGTTATGTCCAGGGGACGGGCCCCCTTGGCTCCAACTCTGACTCCTGAACTGTAAGGATCAATGGACCATCCTTTTCTCTGGCCACATTAATCCTCACAGGAAGGTCACTCGTGTGCACACCCCTCTTCTCACCCACTGGAAGGCTCTCAGGCAAGGTCGGAGCAGACACAGAAGATGCTAAAGTGCTGCAGCCACACCAAGGCCCCCGAGTGACTTTTAGAACTTTGCCTTCACCAGGCTTCCTTCCCAGAGAAGGCACCCAAAAGTGCAAAAGCACAGATTCTATCCTTTACTAACTGCAGAATCTCAGGCAAGTCACATAGCCTCTCTGAGTGTCTGTAAAGTGAGGATTATAAAACCCAGTTCACAGGGTTGTGAGGATTCAATGAGTTGATTCAGGTAAAGCACCTAGGACATGGCGTGGCACCTAGTAAGCACTCAATAAATCACTCATTTCCTTTCCTTATGTTGTTTCTTTCAGCGTTCTGAAAATATCAATGAAGTCAGCTATCCAAGAAGTTTTCACTGTTTTTGTCTTGTTTTATTTAAAAATTTTTTCATTAAGGTTCAACATAGGGAGGTAGAAATTTTAGAACCTAGTTTGCCATTAAGCTTTTAAGTTCAACTTACAAATCTTTCCCTCTATTTATGACCCTAATATTAAACAGTTAGTTTTTAGAGGGATTTTTACAAATCTATTTAAATTTCCTTAAACATTTTAAAGTAGACTTACAAGTTTAACATATTCTATTTTATTTTTTTCCCCAAAATACTGCCACATGTATTCTGGTTACCTATTGCTGTGTAACATTCATCCCTAAAGCAGTGAGTTAAAATCATCACAATACTTTGTTTTGCTCACAAAAGTGGGGCTTGGCTGGGCTCAGCTGGGCTGTTTGCACTCAGGGTTTCTTGTGTTGTTGCATTCAGACAGTGACTACAGCCAGAATCACCTCAAAGGCTTCTTCATGCATGTGTCTGGGGCCCAGGCTGGGAAGACTCAAACTAGCTGAGGGCTGAAACAGCTGGGAATCCTTGGGCAACCCTTGCTCTCTCAAGAGTTTGTTCATTTTGTTGCTGTATAGTACTCTGTTGTGTGAATATACCACAATCTACTTATCCATTCCACTACTGATAGGTGTTTGGGTAGTTTCTAGCTTGGGGCAATTACGAATAGTGCTACTATGAACATTCTTGAACTTATCTTTTGGTACACATATGTACACATTTGGGGGGTATATACTGGAATTACTGAGGCATTGGGTATGTATATGTTCAACTATAGTAAATACTGCCAAACACTTTTCCTAGGTGATTATACCGATTAATATTCCCACTGTGTATGAGTGTTCTGGTTGCTTCTCATCTTCTCCAATAGTTGGCATTGTCTTTTTTTTTTTTTTCATTTTAGCCATTTGGGTGTATGTAGCAGCATATCATTGTGGTTCTTTTTTTTTAAAATTTATTTATTTTTGGCTGCATTGGATCTTAGTTGCTGCACGCGAGCTTTCTCTAGTTGTGGCTAGCGGGGGCTACTCTTCATTGCAGTGTGCGGGCTTCTCATTGCGGTGGCTTCTCTTGTTGCAGAGCATGGGCTCTAAGTGGGCAGGCTTCAGTAGTTGTGGCATGCAGGCTCAGTAGTTGTGGCTCGAGGGCTCTAGAGCACAGGCTCAGTAGTTGTGGCACATGGGCTTAGTTGCTCAGTGGCATGTGGGATCTTCCCTGACTAGGGCTCGAACCTGTGCCCCCTGCATTGGCCATTGGATTCTTAACCACTGCGCCACCAGGGAAGCCCTGATTTATAGAGTTTAAGAATAGTTTAGGGGCTTCCCTGGTGGCACAGTGGTTGAGGGTCCACCTGCTGTTGCGGGGGACACGGGTTCGTGCCCCGGTCCGGGAGAATCCCGCATGCCGCGGAGTGGCTGGGTCCGTAAGCCATGGCCGCTGAGCCTGCGCGTCTGGAGCCTGTGCTCCGCGGCAGGGGGGGCCACGACAGTGAGGCCCGAGTACCGCAAAAAAAAGAAAAAAAATAGTTTAGGAGGTAGTAGCATATTGAGTAAGAGCTTGGGCTCTAGGACAAGTCAGTTCTTTTATTCAGATTCAAATGATTTTTCTGCACTAATTGAGTTTATTTTTCTGCTTTATTCTGTTAATGAACTACATCAATAGATATGTGAATGTTAAAACAAACTTGTATCCCTGGAACAATTCCAGTCTTATTATGATGTATTTTCCTCTTTATGTATTTATGAACTTGGTTTGTAAATATTTTGTTTAGTAGTTTTGAATCTATGTACCTTGTCATATCATTGTCAGCTTTTAATATCAAGGTTATGCTGACTTTGAAAGGAGCTGGGAAGTTTCTCTCTCTCTCTCTCTTTCCCCCTGTCCTATAAAAGAGATCTTTAAACCAAAAAAGTTTTATAACTCTTCATTCTCATTCCACTCAGTTGCCCAGGCCCCAAACCTTGGAGTCTTTCCATCAGTCTTGTTAGTTCTATCTTCAAAATATATCCCCAATTCAACTCAGCATGTCCATTGCCACCACTAATTTCAAGCCACCATTATTTCATAGCTAGATTAACTTTAATAGATTTATAACTGGCTCCTTATTTCTCCTGTCCCTCCTCCCCATAATCTATTCTACACGAAGTTGTCATTTCAAAATGTGTATGATGTCTTCACTCTCTTGCTCAAAATTTCAAATGACTTCTTATTCCACTTAGAATAAAATCCAAATTTCTTACCATGTGATAATAGTCAGAATCAGCTTTTATGACTTAATGGCACACAGATTTATTGCTCTTAAAGTCTACTGAGAATCTGCTGTGACTCATCAGGGCAACTGTCTTCATGTTGCAACTCAATGAATGATTCAACCTACTTTGACCTTCTGGCTTTTTTACCTTAAGAAAGAGACAGCTTGATGTTCCTGTACTGGCTCTTTGATGCTTTGGCCCAGAAGTGACACGAATCCCTTCTACTAGTCACATGGACCTACTTAATAATCAGCTCTGTGTTCTGTTGATTACAGGGACTGGGCAATGTGGGAGAGTAAAAGGAATGCTGACGAATGCTACTCTTTTAGCTACTTAGGACCCACAAGACCCCACCTGTCTGTCTCTCTAGCCATACATCATTCTGCTCTTATTCTCACTCATCATGTTTCAGCCACACTAGACTTTTGGGTGCTCCTCATACACACCCAGCTCCTATCTATATCAGGGCTTTTGCAGTTTTTCTTTCTCTCTACAGTGCTTTTCAATCATACCTTCTCCTGGCTGACTTCTTCTGGTCACTCAGTTCTCAGCTCAATGTCACCAACCCAGCTAAGACACCCACCTCACCTCACCATCACCATCTGTCCTCTTGCCCTCTTGCCCTGTCTTCAGAGCCCTATGTTCTCTTTCCTCACCTTTTAGGATTCCGATTATGTGCTTTGTAGAACTTTGCAGTGTGTTCTATATTGCTCTTCTGTTCTTTTCTCATTTTTTTCCCTAAAGTTATACTATGTATTTATTTTCTTTCTTGTTGGAATTCTGTCTCTTCCATGTACATTTCACAATAGAAGCCCTTTGTCAGTCTTGACAAATCCAACAGCTCTCTTGTCAATCCTTGAGGGCTGTTGTAGGGAGTGAATGAAGCAATAAACAACAAAAAAGCTCCTTGTACATTGTAAACTGAGACTCAAAAATGTTACCTGGGGTGCGGGGCCACCCCCCAAGCGGGAGGACTGCCCAGGCAGGGCTGTTGTTACACACATGTGGTATATAACAGAGGTTCCTCAGGATGTGAAACGCAGGATCAGACCTTATCGCTTTTACGTGGAATCTAAAAATATGGTACAAATGAACTTATTTACAAAACAGAAATAGAGTCACAGATATAGAAAACAAACTTATGGTTACCAGAGGGGAAATGGTGGGGAGGGACAGATTGGTAGTTTGGGATTGACATGTATATACTACAATATTTAAAATAGTTAAGCAACAAGGACCTACTGTATAGCACAGGGAACTCACTCAACATTCTGTAATGGCCTATAAGGGAAAAGAATCTAAAAAAGAGTGGATATATGTATATGTATAATAACTGATTAACTTTGCTGTACAGCAGAAACTAACACAAAATTTTAAATCAACTATACACCAATAAAAATTTTTTAAAAATAAAAATTATGGATTGAAATCCTAAACAAAGAAAGAAAGAACTTGAGAAGTCATTTAGCCCATTATCCTTCCTCCCAGGCAGGATAGCATTTAAGCTAACTTTGGAAAGTGATATGTATTCCTTTCTTTAAAAAATAAAACTATCAGCAAGGACTGCCACAAAAATAAACAAATAAATACATGACAAATAAACAAACAAATGAATGACATTATATGGATTTGTGAACCTCTTACAAAATCCCATACTAGAGGTCCACACATGTGAAAATAAAATCTTTGGGTTACAACTTCATGTATTCTGGAATAAAGCTTGACATATAGTCAGATTTGCTCTAAGGAGAGGACAATAAATATTCTTTTATCTCATGAAGACTTACTAAATATCCACTGCTGTCAAACACTATTCTGGACACCACATGCTTTGCTGGGTGAATCAATCATGGTCTCTGCCCTGAAGGAGCTCCAGATCTAGAAAAGAAGATACATGAGTTATAGGCGCTCTCCCACATCTCCACCAAGGCCTTATTAAGTCAAGCTCCCTGGGCCTGACTCCTCTGAAGATTAACAGGCTTCTTGTGGCTCATAACCACTTTAAGGTGAAGCTGGAGCCCTGATACATATACAGATAAGCACTACTCCAGTCCATTGTGTTAAGCCTTACATGAATAGTTGAAACCACTACAAGAGCTACAGAAGTTCAGCAGGTGTCACTTCCCATTTCTGGGATCAGGAGGTGTTCGTGAAGAAGCTGACTTTGAGCTGTGCCTTAAAATACAGAGAAAGGTAGTCAAAGCAGAAAAAAATCCAGGTAAAAGATGCACGTGAGTCTGTGGGCTGGAGGTACAAGTAAGGCATGCTTGCAGAAGAGAAGCAACAGCTCTCAGTGACCAGCTGTGGAATCTGAGCTGCAGTCACAACGCAGTGGGACGTGAGCCGGGAAATGGTGCTCTCAAAGCAGCACGGAGGGAGATTGTGTTCAGTGCACACCACAGCGCCTGGCAGACCATAGCTGTTTCCCAAATATTCAAGTTCTGAGGGACTTGAGTAGAGAGAACAAAGCCAGGAGAATAATCAAGGCTGTTGAAATGGTCAGTGGGTTGTGAGATACTGTTATCGAATGCAAGTCTGTGTGCCCGACACACAGTGAGGACAAACAATACCAAAATGTCGTAGTTTGGAGCAGAGAAAAGTTTATTGCAGGTCCATGCAAGGAGATGGGTGACTCATGCCTTAAAAATCCAGAACTCCACGAAGGCTTTCAGCAAAGCCCTTTTACAGGAAAGGTGAGGGAGGGGCGTGGTTAGTTGTTGCAAACTTCTTGGTGTCAGATCCTTTGTCCTTGAGGTCAGGTCACGGTCAGGTCACGATGTTCCTGTAAACCTCCACCAAAACAAATGTTATTCTCTGTTCTGACGAGAAAGGTCAAGGTCCCAAGGCTCAACCTTCACCCTCCGAGGTCCAGGTCCTAGCTAAGAGGACGGGGTCCCTGCGGGGGCCGGTTGCCCTGCCCGGGAGCATTCATCCAGCACCCAGGCTGGGTCCTCCCACCAGTGCCCAGGCCCGGCCCACAAGGCAGATCTCAGCTGGTGGTGCCCTCAGGGCCAGGTCCCCAGACCCTGCCCAGCCATCACCACTGAGCACGCCGGGCACCCAGGACCCAGCCGGCTCTCAGGCTTTTCATTTACACTGGAGAGAATCATTTGTGTAGGATCATTTGAGATCCTACACAAAATCATTTGTGAAGGAGTACATGTTGTGGCGAATACCAATCAGGCGAATTCCCAGCTCACAGTCCCCCTTCTTTGAGAACAGCCCACCACAGAGACGGACCTGAAGAAACGACGGGTGACGTCCTTGCAGCCTAACCCTGACCTCTGGCCGCCTCCTAGGGGTAGACAACCGGTCTCAGCTGTATCAATTTTTGAAACTTGAACAGAAAGACTGAAGCTGGTTGAAGCTGTTACCTTAATGGCAGTGTCCATATACTCCAGTTGCTGAGGCCTCCATGGACTGCGACCCATGGAGACTGTCACCGCTATCAGGTCGCAGAGCTGGGTCCTGGGCCCGGCCAGTGGTCGGCCGTGGCGAGGGCTCTGGAGCTCTGCGGGACACAGCCCTCAGCCTGTCCCCGGGCTCCCCAGCTTACCCGCCGGCCCCTAGGCCAAGGGCCCTGGAGGGCCCCAGGGAGAAGGCCGGGATCCGCCTCTCACCGCACTCTCTGCCGAGAGAGCCCTGCGAGGCTGACGGCCGGCGGAACCTGACCTCTAACTACTGCGCTAACGTCTCGCGATAACAGTCTCGGGCTAAGAGCTGCGCGCCTGCCCCGCCCCTACCAGAGGCCAGAGCGTGTGATGGCGAAAGGAAGAGAGAGGCAGGCACCTGTGCGGGACCCTGGGAGAACTGCCTGGGCGGGGAGTAGAGTCCACCTTAGAGGCTCTGTGCCTTCTTCCCTGTATGTTCTGGACACCCTGGTTTCCTGTAGACGCCTCCGCAAATCCTGATGACTGAAGAAGTGTGAGCAATGCCCTCAGCAGTTTCACTTCTAATCGTCATTGAATTTATACACTGACTCCTACTCAGAAATTCCCTGGAGGTCATGGGATTTTATTTCACTTTTGGTTCACTTATCTGACGTGAGGCTTCCCAGGAGTCCTCCTCTGCACAGCACATGATTGCAATTGCCAACTGCTCAATGGCCTGGAATTGCCCTCTGCCCCTCCCACCAGCCCTGAACCCTATTCGTCCCTCAAGACTAGTGCCAACGTCCCCTCCCTTCCCACACTCTCGCCATTTCCCTCCGGCTCTGTCAGTATCACCAGTCCCCACAGGACCCTAGATCCTCTGGGGCTACCTTGCCCAGCCCTCCTCTCCCCCTAGACTCCCTCTGGAGGCACCAGAGGGCTGGGTGGACTCTGACTTGTGGCCGTGGTCCCGGCACCTCACACGGGGCTACAGGTCTGGCGTTTAGGTAGTAACGGTTAGAGCTTTGCTAAACTCAGTTGCTACCCATTTCAACTTGGGTCAGATTAACACGTGGGATTTTAGAGACGTCTAGTTCTGCTTTGCAGTTTTCTTTGGCTTCTGTCCACTATTCAAGCCAGAACTCTTTGACTCATGTGTGACTGAGGAAGGAGGTCCTTTCTGTCTGGTGTCTCCAGGCTCAGGCCTAGTGCCCCCATCTCCTGACCCTGGACAGCTTGGCCTTCATGCCTGCTCCCCCATGAAGTGTCTGAGAGGAAAACACTGGCGACTCCTTCTCCTTTCTCCGATTTGGTTTCTTCTCTTTTCCCTGTTTCTTGCAGTTGTTAGGACAAATCCGTGTGCCCGACGCACAGTGAGCCCAAACAATACCAAAACATCAGGAGTTTGGAACAGAGAAAGTTTTATGGCAAGGCCCTGCGAGGAAACACGTGGCTCATGCCTTAAATACCCCGAACTCTCTGAAAGCTTTCAGCAAAGCCCTTTTACAGGAAAGGTGAGGGAGGGGCGTGGTTAGTTGTTGCAAACTTCTTGGTGTCAGATCCTTTGTCCTTGAGGTCAGGTCACGGTCAGGTCACGATGTTCCCGTAAACCTCCACCAAAACAAGTGTTATTCTCTGTTCTGACGAGAAAGGGCAAGGTCCCAAGGCTCAGCCTTCACCCTCCGAGGTCCAGGTCCTGGCTAAGAGGACGGGGTCCCTGCGGGGCCGGCTACCCTGCCCTGGAGCATTCATCCAGCACCCAGGCTGGGTCCTCCCACCAGTGCCCAGGCCCGGCCCACGAGGCAGATCTCAGCTGGTGGTGCCCTCAGGGCCAGGTCCCCAGACCCTGCCCAGCCATCATCACTGAGGACGCTGGGCGCCCAGGACCCAACCCGTCCTCAGGCTCCTCAGGCCGCCCAAACGGCGGTTAGGAGGCCAGGCCCCACAGACTGCAACCCATGCAGACTGTGGCTGTCATTAGGTCACAGAGGCGGGGATGGGGGAGAGATTTACCGCCACATCGAGGCCTGGGCCGGGCCAGTGGATGGCCGTGGCGAGGGCTCTGGAGCCCTGCAGGACACAGCCCCCAGCCTGTTCCCTGGGCCCCCCAGCTCACCTGCCCAAGGCCGGGTGAGCTGGAGGGCCCCGGGGAGAAGGCCGGATCCGCCTCTTACCTCACTCTCCTTTGGAGGACCACCACTCTGCCGACCGTTGGCCGAGAGGGGCCACTAACGGTGGCTCATTGACAGTTGCTCGTTGGGGGAGGGGCCCACTGCGGCGCCAAGCAGTGGCCGAGCGGGACTTGCAACCGCCGCTCTAACCGTCTGGCGTTAGTGGTCTCCCGGTAACCGTTGCCTGGTAACGGGTTGCATGGTAACAGAGTGCTGCAACATTCGCGTGCTAAGGGCTGCGCCCTGCCCCACTCTGTCACATAGCCCGATTCCTCATTACTCACGGCTTCCCTTCTGTTTATTTCCATTTCCCCCTTCCAATAACTCCTAAATGATTTTAACATCTGTTTTCTTTGTCACAAACATAAGCATATTTTTTTAAAAACACTCACGTTTATACTGTGTTACTTTAACCTAGTAAACCCCACTTTAATGCAACTAAATATATATATATTTGAAAAGACCTTCATTTTGTGGGTGTGTGGGCATGTGATTCCACCTTCCAGCCTGGGATCCTCAGGCCAAGCTAAAGAAGCACCTCTGGCGGGTTCGCAGACATCAGAGCTGCCAAGGGATGGTTTAGCCCTGGAGACCCTGAGATCCAGAGAGGAGTCATGGAAACCCTACCCCTTTTCCCTACATGGTCAGAGTTCATCCTCCCCCTTCCTGCTTCCACTATGTCTGATGCATACTTCCTTGTTTGAAGCGATCCCATTGAAATTATTTGTTTAGAGCAGTGATTCTCAACCCTGGCTGCATATTAAAATAAACTGGGAAGCTTTTAAAAAAATACCAATGCCATACATAAAACAAGACAGCCACAAGAGTTGATAGTTGTTGAAGCTGGATAATGGGTACATGGAGATTCATTATGCTATATTTCTAATTTTGTATGTGTTTGAAATGTCCCATAATAAAAAGTTTAAAACTAAATATATAATATATATTATATAAATATATAAAATAATATAAAACTGGGCCTATAGCAAATCAGTTAAAATTGAATTTCTGGGGCCCCTAGGCTTAGAATCTGTAGTTGTAAAAGCTTCCCAGGGCTTCTGAGGGTTGAGAGGGGGACATGGGGACATGAAGAGGATTGAAGCGATTATAGTAGCTGCCTCTGGACTGTGAGCTTTTGATGAAATGTCAGATGACTGCCCCTAAAGTATTACTCCTGATTTGGATAAATGATCAAACATTCCAAGAATGGTGACTAAAGACAACTCATTTATCACGCTGTCCAGCTGAAGTATTTTAAAGTAAATTATAAGACCACCAGCACTGGCACATGATGGCTCACTTATGTGTGAGCTTCTGAAGAAAACAGTCCTTTCTGCCTTCTTTGTATTTTCATTCTCAGCATGTAGCACATGGCCAGACACTTTGTCATTGCCAGTAAATGTTTGTTAAATTAAGTTTTCTTTAAAAAGGAGATGGGGGTGACACAAGTAGACCTTGGGTTAGGATGCCCTATCAACATAATGTTAAGAATATGAAGCTCTGGAGCTGGACTGCCTGGGTTCGCATTTCAGCTCTGCCACTTAGCCTTGTATCATTCACAGTCCAGTAACTTAACTGCTCTGCACCTCAGCTTGTTCATATGTAAAATGGCAATAAAAAAGAACCTATCGCATATGTTTGTTGTAAGAGTTCTCTCTCGTCTCTGTCTCTGTCTGTCTCTCTGTCTCTCTGTCTCTGTCTCTGTCTCTGTCTCTGTCTCTCTCTCTCTCTCTCTCTCTCTCTCTATATATATATATATACTTAAAACCATGCCTGACACATAGTAAGCATTCAGTATGTTGTATCGTTAAGAAGACTGCCCTCAGAACGGTGCCTGGTACACAGTACATCACTGGCTTATAGTAAAGGTTTGCTGAACGAATGAATGAACATTCTGCTTTTGTGATTACTTGCCTCCAGTTTTACCCATTTCATTGTATTCTCCAGATAAGGAATATAGCAGAGGGTAACTTCTGAATGGAAGGTTAGGTTGAGAGTCAAAGGGAGTGATCTTGAGGTTGGAGTGGATTCAGTTTCAAGCCCAAACCAGGAGGGCTGAGTGAACACTGGGAGTTTTAAAGTTGAGAGTCCTGGTGACTGCAAGAAAGAAGGGGCATTTTTAGTTGAGTCAGTCTGACCCCAGTGCCATGAAGAGGGGTGCCCACACATTGGGCTGACCTTCCCAGGATCTAAACCTAGATTTCTTTCCACCTCTCCACCCTCCAGCTCTGTCTAAAGTAAGAATCTGTACTGGCTTAGGCCTGGATTGATGTTAGAGATCCAGAACTTCAAGGCAGCAGCAGGAATTTACTTCCAGATAAACACTGTCCTTTGTTTATCTTCAAAACGTTATTAAAGCTCACACTTATGTGTAATGAAGGTCATTTAGAGTTATTAAAAGCCAATAGAAGTGCAGCCCAGGTTTGGAAGTGCAATATAAATGGGAGAGGGGTTATGTTTTCCTCTACTGGCTGACGACCTTGGGCAATTCCTCTAATCTTTCTGGGCCTTGGTTTCCTCCTCTGACACTCTGTGGCTTGATGACTAATATAAAAGGTTATTTAAAGAACACAATAATGATAATTATAGTGGATCAACCCAGCAGGGGCTAAGGATTTCTTCTGGTAAAGAGTAAGAAAGAAATAAAGGAAAAAAGATAAGGATTTAGCCACAATGAAAGTTCCTGAATTCTAGGTTAAGAAGTTAATGAAGCCCTTAAGCTAAGGACATCAGTGAAAAGTTTGGAGCAGGAGAATGATAAGTTGAAAGAGTTTATAGAAGGAATTATCTGCACAGGTAAATAGAATGGACTAGAGGAGAATGAAGCTGGAGGAAAGGAGACTAGTTCGAGGTTGGTACCAGATCCAGGGTCTTACCACATGTCTGAGGGAATAGGCAGGAAGCGACACATATCAAGCAAATTTTGAAGAGAGTGACAGTGTCTGAGTGTAAATCAAGTACTAGGAGGAAGGAGGGAAATGAGCTCTTTTTTCTTTTTTTGAGCACTGTGACGTTCTGAGTCAAAGATGACTCAGGCTTCAAGCCTGGTTGGCAGATGATGGTGGAGGCTATTGCGGTAAGGAGAGGAGGAACAACTTTAGGGGAGATGTTGATTTGATTTTGCATGGATTGAGTTTGGGCTGCTGTCAAGACACTGAATGGGCACATAAATCAAACAGTATGGTTTCATAAACGAGAGGGTGAATACTGAGGATCAGGGAGGATTTCAGGGCTTTCAAAGGGGCATGGAAGGACTCAGGCATGGCAATAGTCCTATCACCTCAAAGCTCTCCTCTAAGGGGAAGGAGCCACCTCTGCTGGGGTAGAGGCAGGGCTGTGATGGTCACCCCTGGGCCTGGGTGTGCTCAAGAGTGAGGTCAGAGGTGTGTTTAAGGCTGGGGAAAGCAGTATGTCACTTTCAGAATGTCACTTAGGACCACTCAACAAGGAGATCAAGGACTGGATAAGAATGCAGCAATTTGGGAAGATTTATGTTTCAATATAATTTCCTTTACATGTACAACCAGAGCTTCCTCCTGTAGAGATATTAAAGGTTAAAGTGTAACAACGGCAGGTGAAATTTTACAACAAGTTGCATAAATGAAGGCCATTCCTGAAACTTATGAAAAGACCTTTAGAGTTAAGTCACTCTTCTCTGTGCCTGATCTTCTCTCGTTGCCTTTGTCTACATAATTAGAGTCTTGTCTTTAATTCAATTCAAGGAGCTTTTATTGCATGCTTACAACGTTGAAGACACAGAGAATGAGAAAATATAGTCCTTGCCTTTAAGGACCTTACAATCCCATCATAGAAACCTGACCAACATGGAATAAGCTATAAACCGCCATTGCGAGGCTGCACGGGTACCAACTGCAATGACATGTGGGTTGCAGGCTTCCGGGGGAACTGGAAGTGGACCCAGTATGACTGGCAGAATCTGAATGGAGGTAGTGGGGGCAGCAGGTGCAAAGGCTTGGAGATGGCATTGTCCACAGTATTTGTTAGGGGATCCTGGCTTAAGCACATTGAGGGAAATGGCAGGTAACTTTAGTTAGATTGAGTGGGGCCAGACTGAGGAGATCTCTCTTTAGATATGTTGGTTAAGACATCTAAATACAAGAAACCAACCTGAGCAAGTTTACTTGTCTAACTATAATGTGGCAGTTAGAGCCCAGATGATGGAGTCAGATGGCTTGGTGTGAATCCTGATTTTACTCATTGCTAGTTGTCTAACCATGGGGAAGTTGTTTAATTTTCCTGTCCCTCAGTTTTCTTATATGTAAAATGAAGTAATACACAGAACTGTTGGGAAGATTACATAAGATAATTTCTATAAAGAGATTAGAATGCTACCTGGCACATACTAAATGCTCAGGAAGTTTTAGCTTTTCACTTTCTCTGACATAGCATTCTGTATTGACTGAAAATTTTTGAATTAGTTGAATTTTACAATCATAAAAAAAAAGGCTTTATTTTAAAAAGTTCATCATAGTTCACCCATAGGGAGTTTCACTGCTCTGAAGACTACTCTGAATGAATGAATGTCATTTCAAAAAGGTAGTAAAATCTCAGGCCCCTATACTTCTGTAGGAGAGCCCATCATTCCAGTTTCACAGATACGTAACTGGTCGGCCAACTTGGGAAGTGTTGAACAGCACATAGTAACTCCACAGGAGAAATTTGGTGATTTGGGCTACTTATCTCAGGAAGGCAATTATTTGAATAAGTAATCGCAAGGAAACTATTTCTTTCAACCACTGTCAGAGTGTATGTGAATTCTTATGACATTTTTGGAAAGTGACCCAGCACTGCTAACCTTTTGATATATCTGTTGACCTAGCTATTCTCACCAAAGAAATCTATCATATAGAAATGAAGGCACCAGTATGAGAATAGATGTACAAAAGTACTTATTGCAGCATCATTTGTAGTTGAAGAAAACTAGAAACAACCTTAATATTCATCACCAAGAAAACGGTTGGCTAAATTATGACATGCCCATGCTGTGGAATGTATACATCCAGGGAATAAATTAAGTCTATGTATAGCCCAGGAGGAATATTCATGATATATTGTGAATAATAAAGGAAAATTGCAGAATGATGTGTGTGCTATGATTTCATTTTTGTTTAGAAAAAAACAAAACAAAAAACAACAACAATCATGTGTGTATATATTTGTATTAATGTGGAGAGATGTGTAGGACATACACCTAGCTATTAACATTTATTACCTCGGGGCCACGGAAACTATGTGTCTGCAGTCTGACTTGTTAAAATGCACATGTATTGCTTTTGTAATTAAAATTATATATATATATAGTAAGGTGGGGTGGATTTTGGAGGGAAATTAACATGAAGACCAAGATTGAAATCACTCAACTGCTTTAAATCAATCCTGGCACTCAGACCCTAAATTATAATGTTGTTTTAGGAAGACCTTGTGGGGTAACTGGGGTCTTTATTCAGTCATCACTAGATAATCCCAAAGAGAAGACGTAGAAGACGGTGGATGAATATATTTGCTCCAGGAATCAGAAAGCAGAGACTCTTAAAATTAGAGATCAGGAGGTTTGATGTTGATTCCCAGCAAAGTCCAGGAACAAATCACTAAAAAGTTTGCTTGCATGTATTTAGGAAATAAAGTAGCAATTATTAGGAGCCTGCATTTCTGGGAATTAAGTTATGCTAAAGTTAAATTAATCATATTTTAATCAGGGGATTGTTGTAAATATAAAGAATTGGAACTTTTCTCATAATATGTAAGTAGCCAAGATAAACATGAGTTAAAAATATACGTGAAGGTTCAGAGTATTGACTGATCTTAAAGATGCTTCTAGAGGTAGGTGTCTACCCTTGACCTTCTCCTTTCAAGTTATTAGCTATAGTTATGAAAAAGGACTCTACAAAAAATGTCATATATCTGCATATAGATATAGATATAAATGACATAAAGCTTGGAGGGAGAGCTAAGTATTCTTAAGGATAAGATTAGGATGTGAAAAATTCCCGACAGGTTGGAGAAACTACAATAATAATATGTAAAGGAACTGGGTTACATGAAAAGTTCATTCAGGTTCAAAAAGTCAACTCCACAAGAAAGCAAGCAAGCTGGATCAATAAGAATACAGACCTTTAAAAGCTGAAGTATTGTGGGTAACCCTAAAGCAACTCTTGGGTGAAGCAATGGAGGAATACAACAAAGAACAAATGAACGTGTGCCTCTGGTGTACACTGGGGGAGAAGGCCTGGTATATGGAGCCCAGTCCTGGGACTGCAGTACAAACTGAACAAACTCAGAGCAGAGTGACCAGAGAGAGGAAGCCTCTAGAATTCACGTGTGCAGTGCCATGTAAGGGCAGGGGTTGACTCTTGAATTACTCGCGTGGTAGTCTCTGTTCAAGAAACTTCTCGGCAGGGGTTGGGAGCGACAAGGGTGTGGAGGGAAAACCCATGCTCTGCCTTTGCCCTGCCATCAAGCAAGTTCTGTTACCGCTCCCTTTTTCCTAACCCCACACACATTCCACCTACGTAAAGCCAGGTTTTCTAGAGTGTGGGCGAGACAGTTTAAGGTAGCAGATAGACCCAGCATTAAATAACATCAAATCTCGGTGAAATTGCTAGTCCGGCTCTAAATTTCTTTCAGTCCACTGATTACATATATAGAAGAAAGTCTCTGTTTGGTGTTGATAAGTTTTTGACATCTCCCTTATACTTGTTAATCTTTTCTTTTTAATAAGGAAAAAGCAGGCCTGGGGCATAGAGCTTGCAGCAAGCCATGGTATCTAGCTGGAATTTTAAACATTGTTATGCTCTCATTGTATTTATTTTTAGGATTAATTTATGATAAGGAACACTGGTTTTCCATTTAAGGTAATGATCTGAAGTTTCTGATGGGGAGCAACATAAAATGTGAGGGAGTCTAACAGTGACTTAAAGTAAGAGAACAGGAAGTACAGCCTCATACAGCCCAGGGTAGGTCTGTCTCTAGGGAGGTTCTTGCTGGGAACCTGGGTGGAGTAAAGGGAGGGATAAAACAAAAGGGGGGGACTTCCCTGGTGGCGCAGTGGTTGAGAGTCCGCTTGCTGATGCAGGGGACACGGGTTCGTGGCCCGGTCTGGGAAGATCCCACATGCCGCGGAGCGGCTGGGCCCGTGAGCCATGGCCGCTGAACCTGCGCATCCGGAGCCTGTGCTCCGCAACGGGAGAGGCCACAGCAGTGAGAGGCCCGCATACCGCCAAAAAAAAAAAAAAAAAAAAAAAGAGGGGTTTGGGTTTTGGAAAAAAAGAAAGAACTCCAATCCTGCATATTGAAGAAGTTTCTCCAAACATGTTGTTTTCCTACTGACTGGGATGGACGGTGCAGAAAACAAGGTGTGTCTGTGAGCATTCACAATGCATCACCTGTCCTTCGGACAAAGGCTCCCTCTCTCTCCTGGTGACCTAGGTGACTTGGACCAGATGGAGCAGTTGCAGCCTGTTGCTCGCATCATTCACCCAGCCTTTACTGTGGAGAGTGAATCGGCGAGTCAGCAGTTTCCTTTCAAAGCCCGTTTACTTAGGTTTTTTAAAAAAGTCTCAAGCATTGTATGTATCCCCATGTTCATAGCAGCATTATTCACGATAGCCAAAAGGTGGAAGCAATCCAAGTGTCCACTGATGGATGAATCAATAAGCAAAATGTGGTTTATACACACAATGGAACATTATTCACCTTTAAAATGGAAGGGAATTCTGACACATGCTGCAACATGGATGAACCTTGAAAACATTATGTTAAGTAAAACAAGCCAGATACGAAAGTAAATACTGTATGGTTTTATCAGGTGCTCTAGAAGAGTAGAATTCATAGAGACAGAAATTAGGATGGTGGTCACCAGGGGCTGGGGGGAGGGGCGGTGGGAGTTATTGTTTAATGGGGACAGAGTTTCAGTTCGGGATGATGAAAAAGTTCTGGAGACGGATAGTGGTAATGGCTGCACAACAATGCGAATGTAGTGAATACTGCTGAATTATACACTTAAAAATGGTTAAAATGGTTTTTAAGAGTTAAACAAAATCATTAAGTATAGCGGAATCCAGGAATACCTAGCTATGGAGAAACCAGTGAAGGTATGTGTCATGTCTCTCTGTCTGTTCCCACGGCCATCGCAGCCATTCTCACCCTTCTCTGCCCTGCTCTATACCCCAGGGCCACATCAACGTGCCTCTTGTCTTCTGGCTTCTAGTTGCAATCACTCAGTGGGAGCACCAGCGGAATGGGGGAGGAAAGAAGAGTGAGGGTGGAGAATCTTTTCCCCTGGTTCTCTCCCTGCAGGATTGCTGTCCGATGACTGTTCCTCGACCAAAGGTCCCACAGACCTTTCTGTCTCCAGACCCTGGTGCTCCTTCCTCTGGCCTCTTCAGACATAAGACAGTAGTAGCTCCCACTGGCCCCAGTCCCATGGAACTGCACCGTCCCTTGTGGTTTCCTCACTTCCTACGAACACCTTTATAAATAGTTCTTTTATTAAATTCTCAAATGACACAATTTGGGCACACCATCTGTTTCTTGTTGGACTGTGGCTTGATACAAGGTTATTTATAAAGATTAAAGTTTGGGAAACACTGACCCCCAAAAAAATCCACCTATATTCCCGAAAGATCTCTCTGATCCCCCAAACCTTCCAGTTACCCAGAGAAGACAATGGTAAGGGATGGTGAGTAGTACCATCTTCCTCCCCACCCTCCATCCTCTCTCTTATACCAAGCACTTCTTTCCAATTGCTACTTTTTAAAAAACATTTATTTATTTATTTGGCTACCTTGGCTCTTAGTTGCGGCGCGCGGGCCTTAGTTGCCCTGTGGCATGTGGGATCTTAGTTCCCTAATGAGGGATCGAACCCGCGTCCCCTGAATTGGAAGGCAGATTCTTAACCCCTGGTCCACCAGGGAAGTCCCACAATTGCTATTTTAATATAGAGAATTCAGCATCTACTGTTTTCTCCAATCCCACAGACTGTAAATCACCTTTTCTGTACATAACAGAATTCCGTACCAATAAAACAAACGATTCAGATATTCCATGGAGTTTTATTTGAAAAAAAAAACACAGCCTTTTTCTTGTATATGTTTCTGTTGAATCCTAGGTACAGATGTCCAAGGATATGGGGCAATTGCAGTTAAGTATGAATAGGAAAGTTGAAATGGTGTCTCTGTAAGCTTCTTTAAATTCACAACGGAGATAAAGCTCTGTAAAATGAGCTCTCTCTCCTCTCTAAGGTAGCTAATTATGGGGAAACTAACCAAGACTTCTGTGTTCTTTCTTAGTAGTAATGGCTTAGAATAAGTTGAACCACCGCCCCCAATCCAGGGAGATGTATCCTGCCCTTATATAACTATATACAGGTTATTTTCAGGTCATGAGAAACAGTCTCACTTGCTTGTAAGTTCACTGGCTCAGGTAAGCAGACGGTCCTTCTACTGCAAGAGAAGAGCAACAAGAGGGTGTGTCCTCAGGGCAGGTTCCTGATTGGTCGGGAGAGAGGGCTCAGAGTTGCGTGTGCCTGTGTTTCCGTGATCTCAGGTGAAAGAATTCTACAATCGTCTATGGGATGATTACTCTTGGATTACCAGGAGCCCACTCCTGTCCTCTGAGGGCCAGGTGTGGTAAGACTAATACTCTAAATGCCTACTAGAGGTGGAGTAAAGGGGACAGGGATTCTGGATCCACACCCATGACTGTGACCAGTGGAGGCTAAAGAAGAGGAAATATGCAATGAGCAATGTTTGTTCCAATAAAATCTTACAGAGAAACTAAGTATAGCAGGTAATAAAACATATATGTATATATATAAATATATATTTTATATATATTGTATGTTATAATTATCTATACATATTTAATATATATATTTCAGATAAAATGGAGTTTCTTATATTAAAGTGGGGATGGGGAATTAAAGTCCAACCTCTTTGTCTTCTTAGCATCCCAACCCAAGATGGCCCTGCAGGAGGTTCAGGAAAACCCTGGGTCTTCTGTCACCTCCACATCAAGGAAGCTCATACCTGTGATGAGACTGCACCTCAACAAGTGTCACATCTAAGGTCAGGATTGATCCTTGTGGGTGTGTCTGGGGCGGGGTAGATACGGGGCTTACTTGTCATGGACGGGCAAAGGAGCAGTGCAGAACATCCCGATAACGATAGTCCGGTCTTTTTTCCAAACTCGGTTGGAAGGCTGAAACTTGAGTTTCACCTGGTTTATCTGGCACTGAGGGCTGGGGTGAGCTATGATTCCTTTCCCGTGGCGTTGCTGTCTAGGTCTGTAAGGGAAAGGCAAAGTAACTTACTGCCGCACACGTTTGGCCTTTGCCTCCCCTTGGCTCCTAGGGGCTCTGCGGGTAGCCCGGTCGGTTAGTTCCTGGAAGGTGGGCTCCACGGTCCTCTGCATCACCCTCACCAGCCCCTCGGCCCACACCCTCACAGCTTTGAATGTGATGCAGAAAATAGGTGTTGCTTTTTGAAAGTGACTAAGTGGACCCTGCAGCGAAATAGTAGCCCTTGGATTTTCACATCTGGAAAACGGTCCTAGTTGGTTAGTGAAGATCTGAATTCTGATGAGTGAATATCTTCAGTCTCAGGTCCATCTACCTGGAAGTAGAGGCCTCTTCCAGGATGTTCAGTTCCAAGAAGTTTGTGTGAGGACTACTCTATTTTAGACTGAGTATGAAAGTGTAGATGGAAACAAATGAACAAACAAACAACAGGCCTCGAAGCCAGACAGAGCTGCGGTGGAGTCCAGGTGTGGTCTCCTCCCAGCTGTGGCTTTGGAGTCACACAGCCCTAGGTCTAAGCCCCAGCCACCCCCCCATCCCCCGCCCCCCTGTGCCCTGCTCTGGCCTGTTCCAGTCCCCTCTGGGCTCAGAAAGAGGGACTGTGAGAAAGAGGGAGAGCCCGGAAGGCGCTGCTTTCCCCTCTGCGGTGGCACTGGGTGTTGTCTAAAGTGAGCATGGTTTCCCTTTCCTTTCTGGCCTCTTCATACTGATGAAATGTCTTCTTTGTGTACTTTCTAACCCAGGATTAGTCATATAGTTTGTTTTGTCCTTTTGAGGAAGATTCAGTAAAACTTTGTTTAAAAGCTGTTCCATTTTCTTCCTTTCTCTCTCTCTCTTTCTTTTTTTTTTTTAGATTTCAAAAGTGTTTTGAAGTATTTCAGAGGAAAAAATAAGAAGATTGTTCACTTTAAGAGTCTGCTTGGATGGAGAGCTTGCAAACTAGAAGGGCTACAAAGGACACTGTGAGTGAGTGGCCTGGGGACTTGGCCTGGGTAAATTTTCTAATTGGAAGGAAACCTTGGGGTTTCACAAAGTTATAGAAAGTAGGGGAAAGACCACACATAAACCCCCTCCCTTCTTTTAAATTTCTGTTCTGCAAGAGGAAACAAGAACCAAGGAATTGAAGATAATCATGTTCTGATAGCCTTCTTCAAAACAGTAATGCAAATCTCTTTGGGGAGAAAAAAGAAGGAATCTGTGGATGTCCATTCCGATCACTCAGGGAGCTTCTAACAGTGTAGTGGTTGAAGCCATACCTGGAGATTCTACTGCTACTGGTCTGGAGTGGGGCTTGCTGTCAGTATTCTTTAAAGCTCTCCAGGTGGTTCTAACAAGCAGCCAGAGTTGTGTGTCATTGTCATGATTCCTGCCAGTGTCGGCTCATCTACCAGTGGGCTGGAAAGGTGATAAAAACACCCTTGCAGAAGTAACGTGACCTTGAACTGATCTAATGACAATTACTCAGCTGTAATCTGCAAGGCTCACGTGGGCACCCCAAGATCTGTGTGGGTGTCCTGACTGCCTGCTGTCCTGTGCTGTGCGGCCTGGGTGAGTTGGAACACTGCCTGGTGGGAGAGTGTCTGGGAGCCCAGACGTGAGCTCCTCCCAGCAGAAACTTGTCTTTCCCTGACAGCACAGTTAATATCCATCACTGTAGCCTGAGAAATGTTTCCAAACCCAAATCTGATCCCATCACTCTCCTGTTTAAAATTCCCAGCAGCTCTCCAAACTGCTCTCAGGATAAAACCCAAAATCCCTACCCTGTCCTTCCAGGCATGGTCTGACCCTGACTTGCCCCTCCAGCCTCCTCTCCCCATGCCTGGTCCCACTGCTGTCTGCTCCCCATGTCATATCTCACTAACCCCTGGTCTGGGGGGAAGGATCCTCCAAATCCTTCAGATCTCAACTCAAACATTGTTTCTTCACACTTGGTCAGGCTCTATCTTATTTGTTCTCGTAGCCCCTGCCACTGCTGACTATTGTGCATTTCTGTGTATGGGCACTGGTCACGTCCCTGTTTGTGCTCCATCCATCCCCCTGCAAACCACACTTCTCAGGCTCCCCGGCACAGGCGGGACGCTGCTTCAGGCAGTGATTTGGAGGAGCTGCATTTCCTCCGTGCTTCCCACTCCTGCCAATCATTCCCACCCTGCACCCCCCATCCCATTCCTTGTTCTACCAACACCACCTGGCTTTGTCCCTCGAGCTCTGGGGTGGAGTGACTCCTTTTGCTGATCTCTGCATTGCCTCCCCATCCTTTTGGGTTTTCAGTTCTCCCCACACTTTTGTAATTAGCTCTTTGTGTTAATTTCCTTCTATTGGACTGCCTGGCTTGGGCTCCCGTTTCCAGGCTGAGCCCTGACTGAGACAGTGATTTATCTGATTAGTCTGTCTCCTGCTGGCTTGTGAGTAACTAACCAATGACTTTTTTTTTTTTTTTTTTTGCAGTACGTGGGCCTCTTACTGCTGTGGCCTCTCCCGTTGCGGAGCACAGGCTCCGGACGCGTAGGCTCAGCGGCCATGGCTCACCGGCCCAGCTGCTCCGCGGCATGTGGGATCTTCCCGGACTGGGGCACGAACCCGCGCCCCCTGCATCGGCAGGTGGACTCTCAATCACTGCGCCACCAGGGAAGCCCCCAATGACTTTTTAAAGAAACATGAACCACTGCTGCTGAGTTCCTGTCCCCTGCCAGGCTTGCGGCTCCCTGCAGTTGAGGCTCTCTGCCTGCTTACCTCAAGCCTGGTCTCACCAGCTGCGAGGCCCAAGTGTGACCCAACAAAGAAAGGAAATCAGCCCCAGTCCCAGGGATTGGCACCACTCAGCATCAACCCTGCTGGCCCTCACCTTGCACTCATTTGCTAACTGACCCTCTGCCTGAGAGTCTGTTCTAGAAACCCATCTAGTACTGCTCCCCTCTCCTCCCATCCCTCCACCCAGGAGTAGGTGCTTCCCAGGCTCTCGCCAGCCCTCCCTGGGCCAATGGCTGAGGCCTTCCTACTTGCTGACATCCCTAATGCCCCCTGCCTGGATTCCTGATGCTGTTTCCTATCAGGGACCCAATCCCCAAACTCTCCCCACCTGTTGGGACGTTCCATTACTGCTGTCTGCCTGCTTGTCTGCTATTGTCTGAATACACTATACTTGGACCCAGTACTGATCCTGAACCTGGAACAGTTGCCCAGCCTGTGTCTGTGGGTCCATCTGTGGCAGGTGCCACCCTCACCCCCCTCCCCAGCTCAGCTGGCTCCACCCACCCATCAGTGATCACACAGTGCCTGTCCTGGCATATATGTGCATGTATGTAAATGGAAGGAGAGAAGCCAGCCATGTGGGACACTTACGTACATGGTGATCGTGACCGAGGAGGTGACACTGCTGCTAAGGAAGGTGACCGTGATGCAGGTGTCCTGGTTTCTCAGCTTCAGCAAGTAAAACTCCACAAGGCTGTGATGCACTAGGAAACCAAAGCAGAGCAGATAACTGGGCCAGAGGTCAGTGGGTGCAATGCACAAAATGTCCCAGAGAGCAGAAGGGCAGTTAGGAAATCTTGCTCTCGCTCTTAGCAGCTGTGTGACCTGGAGCAGATTACCTGTTGTCGCAGGTTCTCAGCTTCCTCTAGTGTAAATTGGGATAATAAATTACATACCCCACAGGTCTGAATGAGAATTAAATGAGTTAATGCATATAAAGTCCTTAGACAGTGCCTGTGCCTAGGAATCATTCAATACATAATAGTTTTAATTATTACTTGTAATCCTAGAATGTGCCACTCTTTGGCACTGTGTCACTCTTTGTTACCAACGAGTGACATTATCCTGATGGTGTGATTTTGAAAGAACCAAAAAGGGTCTATCTTATACTAAACAATTAACTCATAAAATAGAGCAATGCCCCTCCCCCCCCTTAGCATACACCCTGTGTCAGGGAACCACCATGTGTGCAGGAGATGACTACTGCCCTCCCTGTGGTGGCTGGGTGCCTGTGTGGCATCTCCACCTGCTTGGGCAGCACAGACACTGAGGCTCTCAAAGCTGGTATTGTCGACACAGACTGGCTGAGCAGCCTGGTTCACGGTGATATCCCCAGACCTGCTGCCCCTTTGGCAAGAGAGGTTAAGAAGGGTTACAGCTTCCCCTGCACCCCATCCTTTCCTCACTAAGGGGTAAGCCCATCTGGTGGCACCATGCAGTGACTTCGGTCTCCGAACATTTTCACAGACTCCTTTGGTGGTTGGGACATAGCTAGAGCTCTGCCCTACCTGTACTTTTTCGTTTGTCATGTTTTATGGATGAACATTGGGAGGAGGGACTAAGTGAATTTAAGGAGAGTCAGCTCTAAGTTGGAGGAGTGATGTGGTCCATCGGGGCTCATGGGGTTAGTAACAGGACTCACTGCCAAGAACCCACAAGAAGACAAGAGAGCGCTACGTGCTCCCCGCTCCACAGAGCGAAACATCAGATGCCACGACCCTTCTGTCTCTCTTTCTCAGTTGTTTATTATGGATGTAGATTGTTATGTTGACAGGCAAGGGCTGAACTGGAGTGGATATTTGCAATGTGGAAAAACGGCTAACTTACATAGCTTTAGGAATTTAATTCTCTGGGCTGAGTTTGATATATTATATCGCTTCTTCCTTTATCAGCATGTATCACTGATTAAGAAAGTTTCCTGAGGTTCTGCTTCTCTCTTCTCTGATTACCCTGAAAACCCTAGGAGGGCCAGGTCTGCTAACGTTCGGTGGGTGGGAGCTGGTAGTGAAATCCAACCTGCTTGGGGACATGACATGGGAAACAGCACATGAGCCCTGGATGGTTTGCCAGGGGAACTGGGTCCAAGGCCAGGCCTGCTGCTTACTAGTTGTATCGCCTTGCCTAAGTCACTGAACCTCTCTGTGCCTCAGTTCCTTCATCTATAATCAATAACCCCCAACATCACCTCACAGAACATGAGGAGGATTAAATGAGGTGATGGGGAGAAAACATTTCGGGTGAAACATTGCTCTACAAGAGAAAAGTAATATTGTGAGAAAAATGATTTTTTGGAGAAGATTCTCTGTCCATTCTGGTGCCTGCCTGGCAGAGGCCAAGGGTGACTGCAGGCCAAGAGAGCTGGGCGATGGGAGCTCAGTGCCATGATGGCTTGGGAGTGGGTGAGAGCGGGAGCTGCCAGGTGGGCTACCCGGTGGGTGCCCTGTACCTCCCACCCCCAGGAGAGGATGGGTCCAGCTCTGATGCTCAGAATGGAAGGCTCAGAAGAGGCAGGTCCGCTGAGGTTTTTGAACAGACACAGCCATACTTCTGGGGGAATGGGGAGGGAGTCTCACAACAAAAATGAAACAGTCAGAAAATGTATGGCCTGGTGAATTACCCTTAGCAGGGACCTAAAAATGCCTTTAACTTCCAGGTGTTCCTCAGGCTCCCTGGCTGTGCGGACAGAGAGGAGCTGCCGCGAAGCTGCCCTGGAGCTGGAAGTAGAAACACGGTGTCTGGTTCCAGCAGCCCTGCCTCCGACCCGGACAAAGTCCTCCCTCAGGCTGACCTAACTGAGAAATACAGCTGAAAAGAGCGGGTTCTTGGAAGAGGGGGCAGAGACACAAGTATGGAGGCAGATGACGACCTGGAAAAGGTAAAGGTTTTGGAGTCAGAAGACCTGGAAAAGGTAAAGGTTTTGGAGTCAGAAGGCCTGGAGTTGAATGCTGACCTCTTCACCCGCCCATTGTAGCCTTGGGCACATCACTGCTCGGGGTTGGGTTCTCAGATGAGCTGATACATGTGGAAAGCCCACAGATGACTCTTGTAACCCCCTTTATTCCTAAGAAGTAGCCACGTATTCTCTCTGGCATGAAGTTAGAAACACCCCCACCTCATCTCCCAAATTCTCCCATTGACAGAGGGAAGGGAGCTATTACTTACTGAGTTCCAGTCACTGTGCTGGTGATTGTCTGTGTACTATGTATTTTATTTTATCCTCACAATTGATTCTTTGAAATAGGTACTGTTATTTTTCCCATTTTCCACATAAGTATATAGAGGTTCAGAAAGGTTAAAAAAACTTGCTCCTGATGACACAGCTGGTAAATGGAGAAGTCGAGATTCAAATCCAGGTCTGGGTGACCACAGAGCCTGAGCTTCGGGCTCTGTCTCACACTTCACCAGGCCCTCTAGTTCCAGGAAGGTATAGCCACAAAGATCCCTCCACCAACCAACCAGACACCAGCTGATCAGAAAATCATTTAGAATTAGGGTGATCATATAATGTCCCCTCCAAACCAGCGTACTTCTACTCTGAACACACAATGAACCAGGATAACAGAATAACAAAATCAGGAAGTATAGTCAACCTAGTTAAAACGCAAATAGTGTAGGGAAGGAGGATGGTTCGGCCTGTAATGTATGTCATAGATTCTAAGACGCCCATTTCTCTCACACTAAACATCTCTCACAATCGCTGGCATCTTAGCTTCAATGAAATGCAGTGGTTAGGAGCCATAGTAAATAGCTGGAATATGTATATGAAGGTTCAGTATTCCTCGTGGACCCCGACCTAGGAGGGCTGCCAGAGTGGGAGACACATAGGATGGGCAATAAGGAGGGGGAAATGCATGCAGGTAGGAGAAATCCAAAAGGTACTCCCAAATACCACTCCAGAGGGAACCTACACTGGAAGGCAGGTTTCCATGGTGGGGTGGGGAGGAATGAGGACCAGTGTACCAACAGTAAGGTAAGATGCCGCCAAGTTTTCATCCATAGAGCAGTGGTTTGGGCTACCTCTGAAAAGTTTTGGTTCTATCTAAGACCAGTAGCTGCTGTCCCCCACCTCTCCCTTCCCATTACATTTTTGCCCCAGGTCTTCACCTCCCACTTTAGCTACCATGCTGGGCTGGACACAGCCCAAGACGGAGCCCTGGACTCAGCTGGACAGCACACTGGCAGAGCTGAGCAGCTCATTTGCCTGCACTCACCGCAATATGGAGCCGTGGAAGTGGTCAGGAGGTAGACCTTCACTTCCTTGGGAAGTGGCTCTATCTTAACACCACCTTGTTCCACCAGCCCTGGAGATAGAGAAGCAAAGACAGCAGAGCCCTGAGGAGGCCATTTCAGGGCTCCACAGCACCCAGCCATGTATCGATTAATTCATGCACCCATTTATTCCACAGACAACTCCACTGTATACTCATGATGTGCCGTGCCCTGCGGTGAGTCCTGGGATACAAGCGACCCCATCCAGATGGGAATAAACATACAGGTAGACAACAAATACATTCTGCAGATTGTCTGGTCCATTCCCAGGGAGTATTTATAAGAAATTTGAAATGACGTCTTCAACTTGCAAAACAATCTATATGACAGTTGTTTTAGTGGCATTTGTATCCTGTGCACTGGAGCACAGGGAGGTGCTTGAGCTGAAGAATAGTGGTTGACAAGTCAGAGAAGGGCATTCCAGGCAGAAAGTACTGTCTGGGCAAAGGGACACAGGGTGAGGAGACATGAAATACTCTTGGCAGTATGAGTAGTTAGCATCCCTGTGGTGTTTGGAAAAAAGGGAAAGTCTAGTGAGAGATGAGGCGGGGCAGTGTGAAGTGGTTGTTAAACCATCCAGTCCATCACATCTGTGGGAAACAGTGACATATGCCCGATGAGTAGGAAGTAATATTGATTCGCTTTATTATGGGAAACCACCCCTACTTTAACATTTTGTCAAGCTGATATTCATTTCATTTCTATAAGCAATGGCAGGCTGCTGTGGTTCTGAGTGGCAGCCAGGAGTGGGAAGTGGGAGAGTGAGGGAGGGGGAAGACCCATTTACACTACCCAGGCGTTTTCCTGGAGCCCTCCACACTGGATGACCCCAGGATTTTCACAGCCATGATCTGCACAGGGTGAGTTGAGGCTGGAGCCTCAGCCTTCCTAAGCCCTTCTCTCCAGACTGGCCTGGATCATCCAGGAGTGTGCCCAGGCCACTCGGCAGTTAGGAACCCCTCCAGCCGGTATGTGGTCTCACACCTCTAAGGTGGGCACAGCGTGCCAGCCTTGGGGATTTACAGCCCATCAGGAATTGGAGAATGGCTGGCCTAGCGAGGAAGACCTCTGGTGAGCACCGGGTCTGAGAGTGGGTGCAGACAATCTGGACTATACCAGTGCTTCTGGAGAGCATCCTGAGGCTGGACTTACATGCCAGTGCCTGCGTGTGTGTGTGTGAGGGTTGTGTGCAGAGCCAGTATGGCATCGGGCAGCGGTATAGAGGGTGAGGGGTGGGACGCAGAGAGCTAAACACCACCTTCCAGGTGAGGACAGGCTGAACGACTCATTGCTTAAGTTTTCTTTACCCTGCTCGGGTAGACCTCTTGACCATAGGAGATCAGGACTTAAAGAGGTGACAAGACTTGAACTTTCCCCAAACTGTCAAAGGAAGCCAAAGGGGTAGCGTTTACCGATCCTTGGACAGGAAAGCAGAAAAGGGTTGAAACAATCCAGACAGTGTCCAGCAAGGAAGACCTTGTAGCTGGTACAAGGAAAGGCCATCAATGGACAGGAATTCTCCAGGGCGCTGATGTAGATGTGCACAGCCCTCATGTGATCACAGATCAGATAACTGTAGCCTGAACAGGGCAAAAAGAACACAACGAAGGTTTCAGTTCAAGACAAATGGAAACTCCCTCCATGCTACTTACTGTAATTTTATTGAATTTTATACTCCAACAGGCTATAAATACACGGGATGTCCCTGGAGCCACATTTTAAAAATATTAATAAACGTGGTTACTACACTCTCACTTTTCTTTTTAACTTTCCTGGGTAACTTAGTTAATTTACCAAGAAAATTGTTTACATACACACCCATTCTTCCACGATCATAAAAACTCTCTTTCAGAAAATGGGAACATACAGAGAGCTGGCGATCCCAACCCTCCCTCTCAAAACGAATATCTGTCTGCACATTTTTACCTTCTTCAGCATCACCCACACAACCAATTTTTTACAACCTCATTATACACAACCCAGCAACAAGATGATCAAGGGAGTCCCCCGCAGTTCACAGTCCATCTATGAAAGCCAATGCGTTAGACCTTCAAGATGGCAGAGTAAGACACGGAGATCAACTTCCTCCCCACAAATACATCAAAAATACATCTACATGTGGAACAACTCCTGTAGAACACCTACTGAACGCTGGCAGAAGACCTCAGACTTCCCAAAAGGCAAGAAACTCCCCATGCACCTGGGTAGGGCAAAAGAAAAAAGAAAAGATGGAGACAAAAGAATAGGGATGGGACCTGCCCCTCGGGAAGGGATCTGTGAAGGAGGAAACGTTTCCACACACTAGGAAGCCCCTTCACTAGAGGAGACGGAGGGTGGTGGGAGGGGAAGCTTTGGAGCCACAGAGGAGAGCGCAACAAGAGGGGTGCAGAGGGCAGAGTGGAGAGATTCCCGCACAGAGGATCAGTGCCAGCCAGCACTCACCAGCCCGAGAGGCTTGTCTGCTCACCTGCCGGGATGGGTCAGGGCTGGGAGCTGAGGCTCAGGCTTAGGTTAGATCCCAGGGAGAAGACTGGGGTTGGCTGCGTGAACACAGCCTGAAGGGGCTAGTGCACCACAGCTAGCCGGGAGGGAGTCCGGGAAGAAGTCTGGAACTGCCTAAGAGGCAAGAGACCATTGTTTCGGGTGCATGAGGAGAGGGGATTCAGAGCACTGCCTAAACGAGCTCCAGAGATGGGCGCGAGCCTCGGCTATCAGCACAGACCCCAGAGACGGGCATGAGACACTAAGGCTGCTGCCGCAGCCATCAAAAAGCCTGTGTGCAAGCACACGTCACTATCCACACCTCCCCTCCCGGGAGCCTGTGCAGCCACCACTGCCAGGGTCCCATGATCCAGGGACAACTTCCCCGGGAGAACACATGGTGCGCCTCTGGCTGTTGCAATGTCACACTGGCCTCTGCTGCTACAGGCTCACCCTGCATTCCAATTATAACTACTGTACCCCTCCCTCCCCCCAGCATGAGACAGCCAGAGCCCCCTGATCAGCCGCTGCTTTAACCCCCTCCTGTCTGGGCAGGGAACAGATGCCTGAGGGCGACCTACACGCGGGGCCAAAACCAAAGCTGAACCCCAGGAGCTGTGCAAACAGAAAGGGAAATTTCTCCGTGCAGCCTCAGCAGCAGAAGATTAAATCCCCACAATCAACTTGAGGTTCCCTACATCTGTGGAATACCTGAATAGACAACGAATCAACAAAAAATTGAGGCGGTGGACTTTGGGAGCAACTGTAGACTTGGGGTTTGCTGTCTGTGACTGATTTGTTTCTGATTTTTATATTTATCTTAGTATAGAGTTTAGCACTTGTTATCATTGGTGGATCTGTTTATTGGTTTGGTTGCTCTCTTGTTTTTATTATTATTATTTTATTACTTTTTAAAAAAATATATTTTTTTATTATTTTTTCTTTCTTTCTTTTTTTCTCCCTTTTCTTCTGAGGTGTGTCAGGCCTGAGGCTCTGAGGCGGGAGAGCTGAGTTCAGGACACTGGACCACCAGAGACCTCCTGGCCCCACATAATATCAATTGGCGAGAACTCTCCAAGAAATCTCCATCTCAATGCTAAGACCCTGTTCCACCCAACGGAGCTGGGCATGGCATAGGGCATCCAGCAAGCTCCAGTGCTGGACGCCCCATGCCAAACAACTAGCAAGACAGGAACAAAACCCAACCCATTAGCAGAGAGGCTGCCTAAAATCATACTAAGTTCACAGACACCACAAAACACACCACCGTACACAGCCTTGCCCACCAGAAAGACAAGATCCAGCCCCACTCACCAGAACACAGGCAACAGTCCCCTCCACCAGGAAGCCTACACAAGCCACTGGACCAAGCTCACCCACTGAGCATAGACACCAAAAACAACAGGAACTATGTACCTGCAGCCTGCAAAAAGGAGACCCCAAACACAGCAAGTTAAACAAAATGAGAAAACAGGTATATGCAGCAGATGAAGGAGCAAGGTAAAAACCCACCAGACCAAACAAATGAAGAGGAAACAGGCAGTCTACCTGAAAAAGAATTCAGAGTAATGATAGTAAAGATGATCCAAAATCTTGGAAATAGAATGCAGAAAATACAAGAAACAAGAAGAACTAAAGAGCAAACAAACAATAATGAACAACACAATAAATGAAATTTAAAATTCCCTAGAAGGAATCAATAGCAGAATAACTGAGGCAGAAGAATGGATAAGGGACCTGGAAGATAAAATAGTGGAAATAACTACCATAGAGCAGAATAAAGAAAAAAGAATAAAAAGAATTGAGGACAGTCTCAGAGACCTCTGGGACAACATTAAATGTGCCAACATTCAAATTACAGGGGTCCCAGAAGAAGAAGACAAAAAAAAAAAGGGTCTGAGAAAATATTTGAAAAGATTATAGTTGAAAACTTCCCTAATATGGGAAAGGAAATAGTTAAGTCCAGGAAGTGCAGAGAGTCCCATACAGGATAAATCAAAGGAGAAACACGCCAAGACACATATGAATCAAATTATCAAAAATTAAATACAAAGAAAAAATATTAAAAGCAACAAGGGAAAAGCAACAAATAACATACAAGAGAATCCCCATAAGGTTAACAGCTGATCTGTCAGTAGAAATTCTGCAAGCCAGAAGGGAGTGGCATGACATATTTAAAGTGATGAAAGGGAAAATCCTACAACCAAGATTACTCTACCCAGCAAGGATCTCATTCAGATTTGATGGAGAAATTAAAATCTTTACAGACAAACAAAAGTTAAGAGAATTCAGCACCACCAAACCAGCTCTACAACAAATGCTAAAGGAACTTCTCTAGGCAGGAAACACAAGAGAAGGAAAAGACCTACAATAACAAACCCAGAGCAATTAAGAAAATGGTAATGGGAACATACGTATCGATAATTACCTTAAATGTAAATGGATTAATTGCTCCAACCAAAAGACATAGACTGGCTGAATGGATACAAAAACAAGACCTGTATATATGCTGTCTACAAGAGACCCACTTCAGACCTAGAGAAACATACAGACCGAAAGTGAGGGGTTGGAAAAAGATATTCCATGCAAATGGAAATCAAAAGAAAGCTGGAGTAGCAATTCTCATATCAGACAAAATAGACTTTAAAATAAAGCCTATTACAAAAGACAAAGAAAGACACTACATAATGATCAAGGGATCAATCCAAGAAGAAGATAAAACAATTGTAAATATTTATGCACCCAACATAGGAGCACCTCAATACATAAGGCAAATGCTAACAGCCATAAAAGGGGAAACCGACAGTAACACAATTGTAGTAGGGGACTTTAACACCCCACTTTCACCAATGGACAGATCATCCAAAATAAAAATAAATAAGGAAACACAAGCTTTAAATGGCACATTAAACAAGATGGACTTAATTGATATTCATAGGACATTCCATCCAAATACAACAGAATACACTTTCTTCACATGTGCTCATGGAACATTTTCCATGACAGATCATATCTTGGGTCACAAATCAAGCCTTGATAAACTTAAGAAAATTGAAATTGTATTAAGTATCTTTTCCAATCACAATGCTATGAGACTAGCTATCAATTACAGGGAAAAAAATATAAAAAATACAAACACATGGAGGCTAAACAATATGCTACTGACTAACCAAGAGATCACTGAAGAAATCAAAGAGGAAATCAAAAAATACCTAGAAACGAATGACAATGAAAGCACGATGACCCAAAACCTATGGGATGCAGCAAAAGCAGTTCTAAGAGGGAAGTTTACAGCAATACAATCCTACCTCGGGAAACAAGAAAAATCTCAAATTAACATCCTAACCTTGCACCTAAAGCAATTAGAGAAAGAAGAACAAAAAAACCCAAAGTTAGCAGAAGGAAAGAAATCATAAAGATCAGATCAGAAAAAAATGAAAAAGAAATGAAGGAAACAATGGCAAAGATCAATAAAACTAAAAGCTGGTTCTTTGAGAAGATAAACAAAATTGATAAACCATTAGCCAGACTCATCAAGAAAAACAGGGTCAAGACTCAAATCAACAGAATTAGAAATGAAATAGGAGAAGTAACAACTAACACTGCAGAAATACAAAGAATCATGAGGGATTACTACACGCAACTCTATGCCAATAAAATGGACAACCTGGAAGAAATGGACAAATTCTTAGTAAAGCACAACCTTCTGAGACTGAACCAGGAAGAAATAGAAAATATAAACAGATGAATCACAAGAACTGAAATTGAAACTGTAATTAAAAATCTTCCAACAAACAAAACCCCAGGACCAGATAGCTTCACAGGTGAATTCTATCAAACATTTAGAGAAGAACTAAGACCTAACCTTCTCAAACTCTCCCAAAATATAGCAGAGGGAGGAACACTCCAAAACTCATTCTACAAGGCCACC
Source organism: Delphinapterus leucas (assembly GCF_059928025.1). Lineage (NCBI taxonomy): Eukaryota > Metazoa > Chordata > Mammalia > Artiodactyla > Monodontidae > Delphinapterus > Delphinapterus leucas. The sequence goes on along the minus strand of NC_143132.1, from coordinate 65,736,828 downwards.
ATCACCCTTATACCTAAACCAGACAAAGATGTCACAAAAAAATAAAACTACAGACCAATATCACTGATGAACATAGATGCAAAAATCCTCAACGAAATACTTGCAAACAGAATCCAACAGCACATTAAAAGGATCATACACCATGATCAAGTGGGATTTATCCCAGGAATGCAAGGATTCTTCAGTATATGCAAATCAACCAATGTGATACACTATATTAACAAATTGAAGGATAAAAACCTATGATCATCTCAATAGATGCAGAAAAAGCTTTCCACAAAATTCAACACCCATTTATGATAAAAACTCTCCAGAAAGTAGGCACAGAGGGAACTTACCTCAACATAATAAAGGCCATATATGACAAACCCACAGCCAACATTGTTCTCAATGGTGAAAAACTGAAATCATTTCCTCTAAGATCAGGAGCAAGACAAGTTTGCCCACTCTCACCACTATTATTCACCATAATTTTGGAAGTTTTAGCCACAGCAATCAGAGAAGAAAAAGAAATAAAAGGAATCCAAATTGGAAAAGAAGAAATAAAACTGTCACTATTTGTAGATGACATGATACTATACATAGAGAGCCCTAAAGATGCTACCAGAAAACTACTAGAGCTAATCAATGAATTTGGTAAAGTAGCAGGATACAAACTTAATGCACAGAAATCTCTTGCATTCCTATACACTAATGATGAAAAATCTGGAAGAGAAATTAAGGAAACACTTCCATTTACCACTGCAACAAAAAGAATAAAATACCTAGGAATAAACCTAACTTAGGAGACAAAAGACCTGTATGCAGAAAACTATAAGACACTGATGAAAGAAATTAAAGACGATACAAACAGATGGGAGATATACCATGTTCTTGGATTGGAAGAATCAACATTGTGTAAATGACTATACTTCCCAAAGCAATCTACAGATTCAAAGCAATCCCTATCCAACTATCAATGGCATTTTACACAGAACTAGAACAAAAAATTTCACAATTTGTATGGAAACACAAAAGACCCTGAATAGCCAAAGCAAACTTGAGAAAGAAAAATGGAGCTGGAGGAATCAGGCTCCCTGACTTCAGACTATACTACAAAGCTACAGTAATCAAGACAGTATGGTAGTGGCACAAAAACAGAAATATAGATCAATGGTACAGGATAGAAAGCCCAGAGATAAACCCACACACATATGGTCACCTTGTTTTTGATAAAGGAGGCAAGAGTATACAATGGAGAAAAGACAGCCTCTTCAATAAGTGGTGCTGGGAAAACTGGACAGCTACATGTAAAAGAATGAAATTAGAACACTCCCTAACACCATACTCAAAAATAAACTCAAAAATGGATTAAAGACCTAAATATAAGGGCAGACACTATAAAACTCTTTGGGGAAAACACAGGCAGAACACTCTATGACATAAATCACAGCAAGATCCTTTTTGATCCATCTCCTAGAGAAATGGAAATATAAACAAATGGGACCTAATGAAACAAAAGCTTTTGCACAGCAAAGGAAACCATAAACAAGATGAAAAGAGAACCCTCAGAATGGGAGAAAATATTTACAAACAAAGCGACTGACAAAGGATTAATCTCCAAAATATACAAGCAGCTCATGCAGCTCAATATCAAAAAAACAAAAAACCCAGTCCAAAAATGGGCAGAAGACCTAAGTAGATATTTCTCCAAAGTAGATATACAGATTGCCAAGAAACACATGAAAGGATGCTCAACATCACTAATCATTAGAGAAATGCAAATCAAAACTACAATGAGGTATCACCTCACACTGGTCAGAATGGCCATTATCAAAAAACCTACAAACAATAAATGTTGGAGAGGGTGTGGAGAAAAGAGAACCCTCTTGCACTTCTGGTGGGAATGTAAATTGATACAGCCACTGTGGAGAACAGTATGGAGGTTCCTTAAAAAACTAAAAGTAGAACTACCATATGACCCAGCAGTCCACTACTGGGCATATACCCTGAGCAAACCATAATTCAAAAAGAATCGTGTACCACAATGTTCATTGCAGCTCTATTTACAATAGCCAGGACATGGAAGCAACCTACTTGTCCATCGACAGATGAATGGATAAAGAAGATGTGGCACATATATACAATGGAATATTACTCAGCCATTAAAAGAAACAAAAATTGAGTTATTTGTAGTGAGGTGGATGGATCTGGAGTCTGTCATACAGAGTGAAGTAAGTCAGAAAGAGAAAAACAAATATCATATGCTAACATATATATATGGACTCTAAAAAAAAAAAAGGTTCTAATGAACCTAGGGGCAGGACAGGAATAAAGACACAGACGTTGAGAATGGACTTGAGGACATGGGGAGGGGAAAGGGTAAGCCTGGACGAAGTGAGAGAGTGGCATGGACATATACACACTACCAAATGTAAAATAGATAGCTAGTGGGAAGTAGCTACATCGCACAGGGAGATCAGCTCGGTGCTTTTTGACCACCTGGAGGGGTGGGATAGGGACGGTGGGAGTTAGATGCAAGAAGGAGGGGATATGGGGATATATGTATACATATAGGTGATTCACTTTGTCATATAGCAGAAACTAACACAATATTGTAAAGCAATTATACTCCAATAAAGATGTTAAAAAGAAAAAGAAAGGGGAAAGCTTGGTGTATAAGCACATTCATTGTATTATTATTAACAACAATAATAAAAATTGGAACCAACCTAAAAAAAAAAAAGAAAGCCAGTGTGTTGAGGTTCACCTCACCAAGTGACTGATACACTGAATTTGCCAAATGTCCCAATATAACAAACACTTGGTTTTCTGGTTATTGTTGTTGTTGACTATTTTATTTTATTGAATTTTATTTTATTTTATTTTTATACAGCAGGTTCTTATTAGTTATCTATTTTATACATATTAGTGTATATATGTCAATCCCAATCTCCCAGTTCATCACACCACCACCACCACCACCCACCCCCACTTTCCCCCTTTTGTTGACTATTTTAAAATTTGTAATAATTCACACTGAATGAATTTGCTGGGGCTAAGAGGTCTATAATGAGCCATAACTCCAGGGTTTAGGGTCTTCAGACTCTTCTTTCACCTTGGGACCCCCTCTCTGGGACCAGAACCAAGTCTGAGCTGCTTGCTGACTTTCCTTTCCCCCAGAGTTGGAACACTGTCTATGGTCAACCTCCTTCTAGCTACAAGAGGGAGCTGGGAGCCACAAACTAAACCCTTCTCAGATTGTGTTATGAAGAAAAAAAGAAGTGGCCAATTTAAATGCCAAAGAAATTTTCAAAAGCCATTAAAATCAAACCATCCCATCTGATCAGAATTGCTGAAAAATTTTATGAATTGTTAAAAGAAACATGTTTTTGGAAAATCAGTAAAGTTGGTAAGTTTGGATTAGTGGTTACTCAACACAGTTGTCAAAAGAATCCTTAAAATGTTAAAATTTTGGTAAAGCAGGAAAAGGTTAAAAACATAGTAATCAAAAATCAAAATAAAATTCCCATATGAAATGTTGATAGGTTGGCTATATTCATAAGAATATAAGAAGACTACACAATCCTTAACGCTTAGCTGCTTTTTTTTTTTTTTTTTTTTTTTTTTTTTTGCGGTACGCGGGCCTCTCACTGCTGTGGCCTCTCCCATAGCAGAGCACAGGCTCCAGGCGTGCAGGCTCAGTGGCCATGGCTCACGGACCCAGCCGCTCCACGGCATGTGGGATCTTCCCGGACCGGGGCACGAAGCCGTGTCCCCTGCATCGGCAGGCGGACTCTCAACCACTGTGCCACCAGGGAAGCCCCAACGCTTAGCTTTTGATAAATTTAAAATTATGCTAAGAATATATTCAATTAATATATCCAAAAAGAACATTCCAGAAGAATAAATTTAGAAGAGAAGAAATGCATATTCACTGAATGTATTCAAGAAGATTATATTGAAAGCAATTTTAGAGAACTTGAATTTAGTTAGTTTGGGGAAATGGTCATGCACTGAATTGACCCTTCAGCTAGCAGCTTTGGGCACATCAGTCTGTTTCTGCCACAGCGAGGCTCTGCAGAGGATATAGCCACTGTGGACTCTGCCACAAAGTGGGGCCCGGGAAGAAGAGAAGTTATTGGCTTGAGTGACGTTGGATCACAGCAGGGCCTAAGAAGGGGGGAGGGAGCCTAAATATGGAGCAGGCTTTTAATTTCAGGCACTCCTCCCCTAGAATACCTGGGCTCCAAAGACATCCATTTAATAAGTGCTGAGTAAGCTTGATGGGACACAGCAAAGGATACTGTAAGGAAGACCCCCTATGGCCCATACTGGCTGACTCAACACAAAGCCTGTTGGTAAATTCCAGTCTCTGGGGCAGCCACACATCAACTCTCTCTGGCTTTCTGACCTGCAGAAATGGAGGTGGGACAGCCGGGTTGGTCTTGGCCTCCGTTGACGTAGTAGTCCACATGTCCAACAGGAATCCGAATACCCAAATCTGCAAGGAGGCAGAACCCCGTTACCCTCTTACTGCAGGGGCCTATTTTCCAGGTCCCATAGCAAGGTCCACCGGCCGCAGAGCCTGAGGTCTGACCTTGGGGGCCCACCCCCTCTCTGTGCTGAATGGGTGCCCACTTCATTCCTAAGTGCTGGGAGACTACAGAACTAGCCCTCAGATGGTTTTCTAAACAGGTTTTGCCGTGCTGAAAGGAAGCTAAGAATAAATTTATAAGAAGATACTCATATTTGCCTAATAAAATCAAGAAAAATATCTCTTAATATAAGTTTTTATGAATCAGTAAATGTTATAATAAGTTCGGTAAATTTCCTTGTTGAATAGTTTCTATTTTGCTACAAGTGATAGTTCAGATATGTGTGTGGGGGACCACATTTCCAGTCTCCCACATATTTTTGTGCTTTCATGACTGAGCAGAAATATAATCTGGCTACAAAGAGATGAGTTTGAGAGGCTGTAGCCTGCATCTCATCATTGTGACTGTACCTGACCCCTCAGACTTGGTCAGGTTCAGCTGCCAAAGACCCTGATTTTCTTGTTCATATTATCTATCACAGTTGTAAGCAACTGAGCGTGTATTACGTGCTTAACGTCATCTATCCAGGGGTTAAGTGATGACCTAGAATTCATCCTCTCCCATCATCTGTCGGGTCAGCTCTACCTCCAAAATATATTTTGAGTCTTTCTACTTCTCTCCATCTCTACTGCCACCACCTTCGCCCATGCCACTATTGTCCCCCTCACCCAGGCCAGCACTGCAAACACCCTCCAGTGAGCCTTCCCTTACTGCCCACTGGCAGTCCATTCTCTGCCCAGCAGCCAGAGTATTCTTTTAAGGAAATCCAAATCGCCGCCCTCTCCTCACTGATCATAGAATAAAATTTAAACTCCTCGCCATGTCCAGCCTGGTCGTGCTCCCTTTTCTCAGCACATCACTCACTACGCTCTAACCACGTGGCTCTTCTGCCTGTCTCCACCCACAAGGCTTTCATTTTGGCTGTCCTCTACCCCTAGAGTGTTCTTCTCCCCATTCTTTCCAGTGCTGGCTCATTCTCATCCACAAAGTCTCACCTCAAATATCACCTCCTTGGCCAGATTTCCCTCAATAATCCTATTTGAAGTAGACCCTGAACCTGCCGCTGAGTCACACTTCTCCCATATATCATAATCACAGGGTGGAACTGACTCCTCGCTTGTGTGTAAGCTCCACCACGGCAGGGCCTTTACCCGTCTTTTTTCCTGCTGTATCCCCAACACCAGCGCAGTACCTGGCACACGTTAGTGCCAAATACTTATTTATTGAACAAATTAGTGAACGAATGCTTGCCGACTGGCTTGTAAGTTCCATGTGGGCAGGGATCTTATTTGGTGCCTTGTGCATTGTAGTATTCTCAGTGCCTGCTACATAGATCATAAAGACCGACTGAACAAATGGAATGCCTTTTTTTTTTTAAAATCACATTAGGAAGTGGCTCCAACTTTGAAGGGGACTGAGAGGCCTAGCACAGGTAAACAGGGACCAATGAGTCACCTATTTAGCAAATTTAGGAATATAAGGCGTTAACCTTGTTAATTGACATGTTTAATTAACTTAATAGCTAAGCAGAGGGCTATGGGCTTTGGTTTCCTATCTGTGAAATGGAGGTGGGAAAGAGGGTTGAATAATATGATTGCATGAGTTTCTTCCAGAATCCTGAATCCGTGAGTCCTGAATGCTAAAAGAAGGCTTCTAGCCAAATGGAATGAGACATGGCCATCTCTCAGCTGAACAGCAAACTCTTCTGGTCAGAGACAAATGTAATTTCTTCTTGTATCCAACACACTGAGCATGGGGCCTGGCACCAGACTCTGTGGGTGTTTGACGTCGAGTAGAAATGAGGAGGAGTGCCCGCTGGTCAGAAGAGCTTAATTTGGTCACGATGGATTCAGAGCTGGGGGTTCTTGACTGTGCCACTCATTACTGGAGGGGGCAATTCTCATTCTTCACTAGACTGAGGGCTGGCCTTATCCTCTGGGGAGGAGGGAAGTCCTGATAGGTCTGAGTACCTGCCCCAGGAGTGGAATGCCCCAACTTCCTGGGGCCAGGCATGTTCACCCTGAAAAAGCAGAAAGACTTTCCCAGGCAGAAGTGCCCTCTGAGTACTACTTCAGACAAAGCTTAGTGTTGAATCAGAGTGAGACTCATGACCAAACAGTTTTGGTCCACAAATGAGAATCCTCCTTTCTGCTGCTGGCTAAAAATAAAATCATTCATCTCAGTCTTCAGAGAATGACAGAGCTGGAAGAGACTTTCAAGATCATGCTAGTAAACTCCTCACTGCAACAGAAGCTTAGAGGGGAAGGGTCTCCTCCCAGGACCACACAGATAAATACCAGCCTCCTGGCCTCTGCCCTGTGCTCATTCCCCCACCCCAGCTCACTGTCCGTGTCTGTGTGGATGGCTTCCACAAAGAGGGCGTCCCCAGGGTCCAGGCGCTCCTCCAGGCTGGCTCTTGTGTACTCCGGTCCAGCAGGGTCCAGGCCTACAAGGACAGACATGTCAGCCACAGGAAGCCCCATGGACCCACTGCACATCTACATGGGCAACCCTTCCGGTTCAGATCAGAGTCCCCCAACAAGGACCCAAGGGCGAGAGAACTAGCTCAGGACCACCTTTCCCAGGAAGCTCTACTCTGTTGTCTCTAACCTCTCAATGACCCAGTTTCTCTGGCTCTGAAATGTGCTTGCTAACACCAACCATTTGGCAAGGATTAATGTCAGTAATATTAATCCTCAGGTAGTAATAACAACGGCTATAATATTTTGAGTAGTTACTATGTGCCAGGCCTTGTGCTGGGCACTTCCACACTTTCTAGTCCTTACAACAACAGAGCAAAGTAAATATTACTCTCCCCAGGCCTTAGCTTGGATCCCTTTTCCTCTTCCTCCCAAAAAGCAGACTGTGAGACAAGGATTTAAAGTGCAAGTAGCTTATTTGGGAGAAAATCACAGAAAGCGTAGTGAGGGAGTGGAAAAATGAGTCAGAGAACGAAAGAAAATTTTAATGAATAGATTATCTCTTTGGGTCTCATCCCACTGGGGTCCCTCTGAAGGATTCTGTAGAACATGACTCAGAATTGTCTCAATGAAGTGCCAGGAAGCCAGGGTATTTACCACACAGCTCTGGTCCCTTATTGATTGAGGGTAGCTCCTGAAGCATAAAGTTCTCAGCACTTTGCAAGTATTTAGCAAAACTGTCTACAGGTGATTTCCATAGTGGGCCAAGGATATATGAGCTGCTACAACCCATTTTACAGTTGTAGAAACTGAGGCTCAGAAAGAAATACATGGCCTCTAACACTGACATTAGAGATCATGCAATAACAACACAATACCATTTTATCCAAAAGGGCCACAATAAGTAAATTTCAGTGGTGATCGATGACTTGATCATAAGAACAAAGGCCCAACACTTCCCTCTGCCTGCCTTAGCAAAGGCTCTTCCAGGTCATGATCTCTCTCTCTCTCTCTCTCTCTCTCTCAACCTGAGAGGATGGGCAGGGAAGAATGTTACCTGTGATCTGTCCCAGCTGGCCTTTGTAGAAATGTCCTACCATGCCCCCCACATGGGCCCCCAGGCTGACACCAATGATGTGGATTGAGGACTCTGACACACCCAGCACCTAGAACGGGCATTTACAGTGAGTTACATTTGTGTCACAGCAGCCCCTGGCCTTACAAGGATAACACTTTGCCCTGAGGCATCAGAAGCAGAAGGTCTTGGGCATGACACACCAGCCACACGTGCTTTGGGAAAAAGTGCAGAATCTCACCCTGTTAATCACTTGCCCTCTCCCTGGGCTCCCCACCTTGACAACCCACTCACTTTCCCTTTGGTGTCCAAAGTATGTGAGGCATGACCATGGCCATTTCCTCTTGAGGACCTAGAAGAGTCAGCCATTGGCACCTCTGATGTAACATGCAGTGGCATGTTTTACAGAGGAGCAAGCGGGAGGCTCAGAGAGGTTCAAAAACCTGCCCAAGTTCAGCACTGCAAGCGGCTAGGTTGAGATTTGAACCGAAGACCCACAGACTACTGGGTGGCTCTGCTTCCACCTAAAGCTCCTTCTCACATGTCACTTCCTTCTTTCTGACCCCTTGCTCCCCCGTTAGCAGCCAGAACTCACCCTAAGCTCTTCTACACCTACCAGGAGTTTACTGAGGAAACGGGAGATCTCGAGTCCCAGCTTAACCACATTTTCCACGGCTGAGAAGTAGACACCTGTAGAGCCATAAACCCAGTCCACAGCGATCACGTTAGCATCTGCTGCCTGCAGAAGGGCACTGATGAATTTGTCAATCCAGGAAGGCTTTGTTCCTAAAGCCCTAGATGGGGGGCCAAGAAAAGATAGGAAAATTATCTTCCCAGCCAGCATCCATTGTCATGGAAATTACAATGACATTTCTACAAATAGAACAAACCCAGAGAAAGTCACAAGTAAGGGGTGGGGGGTGGGGGGTAGGGGGGGTGGGGAGGGTGGGGGGGTGGGGGTGGGGGGGTGAGGAGGGTGGGGGGTGGGGTGGGGGGTGGGGGGGTGGGGTGGGGGGGTGGGGGTGGGGGGATGGGGTGGGGGGGTGGGGGTGGGGGGATGGGGTGGGGGGTTGGGGAGGGTGGGGGGGTGGGGGTGGGGGGTTGGGGGTGGGGTGGGGGTTGGGGGTGGGGGTGGGGGGGTGGGGGCTATGGGCACTAAATCCTACAACATTTTGAGCATAAGGAGGACATAATCTCAAAGTTAGCAGGGCTCCTGACTGCACATGTGGAGCCTGTGTGTAAATTATAAGAGTACCTTTGTTCCAGGTGGATGTAGCCTGAGGCCAGGGCTTAGAGCTCAGGTCAGAGTTCAGCCCCTGGCCCTCAGTCAGGTACCTCTGTGTAATGCATAGATCACACAAACCACTGCACTGACCCTGCTTGTGTTACTCATGGGAAAGAAAAGATAGCTTTGTGTATTAGAGTTAAGATTTGCAATCTTAATTCTCATTCTATAGTATAGGCACTTTCCTTGAGGATGTTTTCATTTACTCATTCATTCATTCACCCTTTCCTTCATTCAACAAATGGGCCAGGCAGTATGCTAGGTGCTTTGTGAGAAATAAAGAAAAAGAAGATATATTCCTTATCCTTCTGGAACTTAGAGTATAATAGGACTTTTCTAGGAAAAGAAGAATAGGAAAAATTTCAGAGAGCTCTCCGAAGAGATTGGGAATGGGGAAGAAGTTTTCTCAATGGCCCAGAGCTTGCTTGCATGGACAGGGGAGCCCAGACTGGGTGTATGCCAGGGAACGTGGCTTTGGGGCATCTGGGAGCGGGCAGCATAGTGAGGCTGCTGAGCTCTTCAGCTCCACTAGCTATCTCTGGGTTGAGGGCACACACTCAGCCTTGGGTAGTGGCTGAATGCAAGATTTGCCGGAGAAGAGACTTCGGCACAAGAGAGAGAAGGGATGCCTGAGGGAGGATGTGGCTGGGACCTGGAGTGAGGGACTGGAGAGGCAGAGAGAACCCAGAGATGAGGAAATGGTGACCCTTTGTGCAGTGCCCCGCTGTCCACCTCTTCATCAGGGCCCCCAACTCCAGCTGCTCCATAGTGCTACTCTTTCACCACGTTCTCTCCCTCTCTCCTCTCACCAACTTTTTTCTGTTTCCGGCATTCTCAGTGGGCTTTGGGGAGAAGATGTTGGAAGGAAGGGTGGTGATTAAATTGGGACTCAGAGACTATGCATTACAACAAAATTTGGCCTGCAGGGCCTCAAAGAAGTTGAAGAAGTGTGTAGCACCTGGGAAACGCTAACCTCTGGGAGTGATGGAAGTGGAAGTTTCTTAGGTCATGAAACCCAGGAAGAAGAGAAGAAGAGGAGATAAAACCCTGGATAAGGGCTTCCCTGGAGTGCAGTGGTTGAGAGTCCGCCTGCTGATGCAGGGGACACGGGTTCGTGCCCCGGTCCAGGAAGATCCCACATGCCGCGGAGCGGCTGGGACCGTGAACCATGGCCGCTGAGCCTGTGCGTCTGGAGCCTGTGCTCCGCAATGGGAGAGGCCACAACAGTGAGAGGCCCATGTACCGCAAAAAAACCCTAAAAAACCCTGGATAAAAACACCACGATGTTACCCCTGAGATGAATCATGCAACCCACACTTCAGGGAGGAAAGGATCACTGAGACCATCTCTACAACTTCCCTTTTATTCAGATATGGAAACCAAGGCTCCGTGTGCTAAAGTGACTTGCCCAGGGTCACACATATTTACAGTTGGAGAGTGTGTCCAGGGTCACACATATTTACAGTTAGCAGAGGAGTAACATATGTGACCAACAAGAAAGAACAACACGATGTGTGTTCAGGCTGCTATGAGACATCTTCAAAGTCAGCAGGAGGTGAGCAATGGGACCTGTGACAGGCAGTAAATCCATTTCTCCTTTTGCTCCCCACTAACTTCCTATGGCATCATGGTCACTTTCTAGCTCTTAGCTGAGGTGATCCTATTGGTTGGTTGGCTCCCACCTGAATCCATGGATAACTAGCTTGGTTCCTAGAGTGACATTGAACCCCAAGTTCCGGATGTCACTACTTTCTTCCACGAGTTGCCCACAGAGAGGATCAGAAGGGGTGAAGAGGAGAAAGTGGGCTTTGAGATTGGTGCCTTGGAGAAGATTAGCATTCTGGAAGTCAGTGCACTTTGTCTGTGGGGTAGGAGGTGCATCTCCTAGAGGAAAAAACAAACAAACAAATAAAAACCCAAGAAACATCCAAGGTGAGGTCATCTGTTCTTAAAAGGAAAAAAGGTGTTCTTGAAAGGAAGAGAGAAACAAGGGCTTATAGGCATTCATCATAAACCAGCAAGTGTAATAATCAAACTCATTTATTAAAGGCATCACTTCTGTAACCAAAATCTGTGTATATTTTTCATGTATAAAATACCAGAGAAGAATATGAATATTGCTCAGCTAGAGAAGATTAAAGGCCATGGTGAAATGGATATTGTCATGGGCTATCCCCCGACACCTGCATAAATTCATGTGTTGAAGTCCTAACCCCTGATACCTCAGAATGTGACTATATTTGGAGATAGGGTCCCTACAGAGGTAATTACATTGAAATGAAGCCTTTAGGGTGGACCCTTATTCAATATGACTGGTGTTCTAATAAGAAGAGGCAATTTGGTCACAGAGAAGAAAGATGATGTGAAGACACATGGAGTAGACAGCCATCTACAAGCCAAAGAGAGGGGCCTGGAATGGCTCCTTCACTCACAGCCCTCAGAAGGAACAAACCCTACTGCCACCTTAATCTCAGACTTCCAGCCCCCAGAACTGGGAGATGATAAACTTCTGTTGTTTAAGCCTCCCAGGCATTTTGTTACAGCAGTCCTAGCTAAATAATACAGTTTTCTGGGCTATGAAATGAGCAGTTGCCCTGGGGACTAGGCTCATTCTGGTCTGAGCACCCCATTCCAGAGGGTTTCAAACTGCCCCCTCCAGCCTCATCACTTCTTTCCCTTATGAGCAGTCCAGAGCCACTCCAGAGCCTTCCAGCGCCCAGCACATGGCTGCCCAGCCAGATAGTAGAGAGGACCCTTAATGAGCTGTATGTATTCTACAGTGCCTTCCAACAGGTACGTTTAAACGGGATATTTTATGGTCAAGGTCACTGAAAGGCCTTCTACAATACTGAACTGAAACAGCAGCATGAAACTCCTGCTTCCCAGGGAGCTAAAAATCTGGCCTATCTTCAATACCCAACAACCCACCCTCACGCCTGTGATAAAGAGGGGGGAGCACCTGACACCCAGTTGGTCTTACAGAAAGAGACCGGCTGGGTCAGCAGGGCACACACTGTCGCACTGGCCCCCCAGCCCCGAAGTCCTGGTGCTGTTAGCAGCTACCTCACATTCCTGCCATGGGACAGAACTACCTGCAGAATCAGGACAGGTCCAGGGCGCAGGCTGCTTTGTGCAGGGCTCTTCACGGGGAGGACAGCTATTTCAGCTTTCTGGAATGGTTATCTGCCTTCAGAGGTAACGGGGGAGCACATGTACAACAAGCAAGTGGATCTGGGGTGTGCTGGGCCGTGGAACTGTGAGCAGATTGAGGGAACCACACCCTTAGAGAGTGCTGACAGCGGTTTCCTCACCTCTGCAGCTAAGCCCCAGACCTGGTCCCTGAGGCCCCTTGTATCTCCCTTCTGAGCAGCCAGGTCTTGGACACCCCAGCGATGAAGCCCACTATGACTGTGCAGGCCCCCAGGCTCCTCAGCCTGTGGCAACTTGAGCCCCCATGGAACACAAGAGAGAACGATGCCTGACGACTACTTCATCTGCCTTCCCCCAACTCTTCGAAGAAAAGGTGAAAGGACTCTGCTTGAGCATGAGACTTGAACCACATACATGAATACATTTGCTCTATTGGTCATGTAGGGAAGTTTGCATCCGTCAGACAGAGAATTAAGAGTCCTTTTAAATAAGCATAGTATGTCACAGAGCAAGGCCCAACAAGCATTGCAGAATCAATATATTCCAGACAACGTTATCTAAATAAGATGTAATAAAATTAGAAATCAGTAACAAAAGTTATTTAAAGACACATTTGGAGGTTTTAAAATTCCCTTTTAAGTAATGAATGAGTTAAAGAATAATCACAATGGAGACTAGATAATATTAAAAACGAAATAACAATAAAACCAATACAATATCAAAACTTGAGTTAAAGTAGCTAAAACAGTACTAGGCTGATATCTATAACCATAAATGTAAATATCAGGGGAAAATGGGGAAAGACACAGATTAGGTAAATTAATCTTATAACTCAGAAAGCTGAAAAAGAATAATACAGCAACACCAAATAAAATGTAGGGAAAGAAATATAAAGGAAATAGTTAAGGGACTTCCCTAGTGGCGCAGTGGATAAAAAAAAAAAAATCTGCTGGCCAGTGCAGGGGACACAGGTTTGAGCCCTGGTCCGGGAAGATCCCACATGCCATGGAGCAACTAAGCCCGTGCGCCACAGCTACTGAGCCTGCTCTCTAGAACCCAACAGCCACAACTACTGAAGCCCCCGCGGCTAGAGCCCGTGCTCCGCAGCAAGAGAAGCCACCACAATGAGAAGCCCGTGCACAAAAACAAAATGTAGCCCCCATTCGCCGCAACTATAGAAAGCCCGCGCACAGCAATGAAGACCCAATGCAGCCAAAAATAAATAAAATTAAATCTTTAAAAAAAAAAAAAAAGGAAGTAGTTGAAATGAAATAAAACAATGAATATGAACAGCATCAGTAGCTGCTCAGTCCATGCAGTTGCTCAGGCCGACCTTCCTGGAGAAATCTTTGACATTTTGTTTTCTGCCACCCCCGTACAATGGTGAGTAAATCCTCAGAACACAATATTCAGAATTAAACCATTCTCACTACCTACACTGGCACCACCTTGGTTTAAGCCACCATCATCTCTCAAAATTCTGTAGCCTGTAATGCTTTTCCTGCCTTCATTCTTGTCCCCCTTCGGTCTATTTGCAACACAGTAGTAGAAAAGTAAATCAAATCATGTCACATCTCTGTGCAAAAGCCACCAAGGCATTTCACTCAGAATAAAATCCAAAGTCCTAACAGTGGAAGAAAGCCCTAAATATCTTAGACCATCCCCTTGGGGAGCCCTTTGCCTGTCTGACTATTGCTTCCTCTGTTCCAGCCAGTCCTCCTAGCTCTTCCTCTCTCTAGACAGGTTCCCACCTGAGGGTCTTTGCACTAGCCATTCCTTCTGCCCAAAGTGTCTTTCTCTGGACATCCATGTGACTAATTCCCTCTCCTCCTTTAAGTCTTTGCTTGTCAAATGTCATCTTATTTCCTCTAACCCCCTATTATATTTATTATTTATTTGGCTACTCCGGGTCTTAGTTGCGGCATGTGGGATCTAGTTCCCTGACGAGGGATCGAACCCAGGCCCCCTGCATTGTAAGTGTGGAATCTTAGCCACTCGACCACCAAGGAAGTCCCTAACCCTCTATTTAAAATTGCAATCTGACGATGTGCCTCACCTCCGTTCTCTCAATTTTCTTTAACCCGATCTGTTTATTTTTATAGCAATCATCACCTAATGAAGATTTTTTATTTACCAGTTTATTATTAAATGTATTGTTTATTAATTTCCCCACATTAGAAGATACTTTCAAAGAAGGAAGGGATTTTTATCCATTCTGTTCACTCTACTGCCTAGAATAGAACCTGCCACACACAATAAACACCAAAAGGTAGTTCTCTGGGAAGAATAATAAACTAGATGTACTTAAAAAAAAACAAAACTAGATGTACTTTTGATAATAGAGTAAGAAAAAAAGGGAGAAGTCACAAATAAACAATATAGAGAATTAAAAGGGGATGTAAGCCCAGTAGATTTTTTAAACCGCAAAATAGCATGTTTATACCCATCCAACAGTTAAAAAATAGATATTTTCCTAGAAAATTGATAATCCCCTAGAAAACTATAGCTTACTAAAACTTAGTCAAGAAAGAAAAAACAGAAAATCAAATGTAAAACTGTAGTATAAAGGAATTGAAACAGTAGTTTTAAATCTATTCATCAAAAACCTCTATCAGGACAGATTTCACAGAGAAATTCTAACAATTCTTCAATTCCTATCTTACACATACTGTTCCGGAGAATAGAAAAGGGGAGAAAGAATCCAAACTCATTCTGTGAAAATAGCCAAAATGTCAAAACTGAACAAGGAAAGAAGGAGAAAGGAAAAACTAAAGGCCAGTTTCACTATTACACACAGACATAAAAATCCTAGATAAAATGTCAAATCCTTCAAGGATAACAAGTATACATCACGGCCAAGCAGGGTTTAATCCAAAAAATGAAAAGATGGTTTAACATTAGAAAATGTATCAATGTAATTCACATATGAACAAATTAAAGAAAAATACCATATGCTCAACTCAATAGATGTAGGGAAAAAACACACGATAAAATTCAATACCCAACACTCCTTAACATAAGGAAGGAAGGGTACCTACCCAAAGCCTATAGCAATGATTATAGTTATTGGTGAAATGTTAGAAGCATTCCATTCAGAACTGGGAACAAATGAGAATGTCTGCTATCAGTGCTTCTATTAAATATTGGACTGGAAGTTCTAGTCCTAGCTAGTAAAACAAGACAATAAAACAGGATAAAAATTATAAGGTTTGAAAAGGGGGAGAAAAAGTTGCCGATATTTGCAGACAATAGGATTGAACTGTCCGTCATTCAAGACTATGGAATGTGGCACAGTGAATCATGCTCAGATACCCCATCCCGCCAAGCACCACTTTAGCCAAAGAGTAGTGACAGATGAATATCCAAAAGAGAGAGAGAAAAAGACATAGACAATCTCAAATATAAAAATAACATCTCCAAAACAGGAACAAGAATAGAATTGCAAAATGGTGTTGGGTTCCAGGTCTGAGAGAAGACAGTGGTTGTAAGAATTCAGTTTTGTGAGGTAAACGGGGTCCAAAAGTGCTCCAAGTCAGGTGTGGAAGACCCACCAGTGGTAGCCAGCGGTGGAGAGGGGCTCCCCAGCTCAGGAAAGGAAGCTAACAACAAAAACCATACAAACAAAAACAGCTGTTGACTTTTTACTGGGGCTATAGCTTTATTTAGGGAGACAGGATGGAAAGACAAGGCCTCACTCACAGGAGTTGAGACAACGCACCTTTCTGGAGGAGAGAGGGCAAAGATGGGGGCTCGGGTGGGGAGACAGAGAGATGAAGAGAGAGACTGAAAACAAAACTTTTCATTGAAAATTAAAATGAAACATCTATTGTGTCAGAAGTCAAGATAAGAGTTATCTTTGGGGCAGTAGTGAGTAAGATGGGATACAGGGAATGGGTTTTAAGAATCTGGTAACATTTTATTTCTTGATCTGAATGATGGTTACACAGGTGAAATCATTCTGAAAATTCATTAACCTGTGTACCTTTCTGTATGTATGTTGTACTTCAGTAACTAATTTACTTTTTAAAAAGGTTGAAAACAAATATATAAAGTAATCAAATGTTTACACAGATAGTCGATAAAGCCAATAAGTGGATGATGAATTCATTCCAGGTGAAATAAAGTTTTAAAAATCTTTGACAAAGCTTTAAAATAAGTATGCTGAGAATATACAAGGATAAAAATAAAGACAGAGCATAAGAAATTATGAAATAAAAACGGGCATAAATGATAAGATATATAGTAAAAAGCTAATTAGAGAAAGGAAATGAAAAAGATAGTCATGGAAATAAAAATGGAATCAATGCTGTAATGTCTAGTACAGAAGAAGTAAAAGAAGTTTTTAATATGAAAGTGCAGTTAAAAAGTACAGACAATAGATGGAGAGGCTCCAACATTTAACTAGTAGCTGTTCTCTAAAGGAAGAGAATAGAAGAAACAATATTTTGAAAAGGTAATTGCTAAGAATTTTCTATAACTGAAAAAAGATATGAGTTCTCTAATCACAAGTTATACTCAGGGTAATGAGCAAGATAAAAAGGAAATAAATCTATACAAATAGACAGATGATAGTAAAACTGCAGAACATTAAGTATAAAAGATATTCTTAAAAATTCCCAGACAAATGCATTGGAAAATTTAAAAGCAATGAAAAATATAATTTCCTGAAACCTGACTCAAGAAGAAATAAAAATCCAAATAAACCTACTAGCACCAAAAAAAGAAAAAATCAAACTGGTAATCAAGAGTCTTCTCTGGCCCTAAAATACGCTAGAGCCAGATGGTTTTATTTGAGAACTCCACCAAACCTCTAAATTACAAGTAACCTTTATCTTATATAAAACGGTTTCATAGAACAGAAACTTATTTTATGTGGTTATAATCATCTTAGTATCAAGACCAGAGAAGGGCAATACAAGGAAAAAAAAGATACATAAATTTCCTTTATGAACAAATATACAAAATAATAAACATAAATATATACAAAAATAAGAATAAATGTTGGCAAATAAAATTCAACATCATATTAAAAAATACCCCACAGGAGTAGGAAAAAACAATACCCCATGACCACAAGATTTGTCCCTGGTGATCTTCATCTAAACCCATAGAGTTTAGAAGAAAATATGAAAGATTATTTTTATAAGAAGATTGATTAAACAAGACACCAGAAGCACAAATCACAATACAAAATAAAAATTAAGACAACAGTGTAATACTATTTTTTCTATGAGATTGACAATATGAAAAACATTTGATAATACAAAGTGTTGTTGGAGAGGGTGGGAAAACAGACGTGCTCATGTACAAATCAACAGTTATAACTTCTTTGCAGGGCAGTTTTTCTCACATTTATCAAAAATGTGTAAGATATAAATCCTTTTAGATCTAGTATATAGTGTATAAACAGCCACTTCATAAAACAAGATATATGGTTACTTTACATACACACACGCACACACACACACATGCACTCAAATAAATGATTGCGTTAGGAGAAAGCACACGTGAAGCTAAGTAGCACCTTTTCAACGCCAACCGTTGATGCAGGGAAGGGGTGAGCAGGGGCCTGTGGTGTTGCAAGGGAAGTATGAATCATGGAGTTCTTCTTGGAAGAGGTGAAGAGCAGAAATGAACAAAAAGGTAGTGTGAGCAACTACAGGCATAAAGAATGACACACCCTAAAGCTGAGGAATGAGAATTAAATGTCTCGTGGACGTGACACAAAGGCAGTCTGCTGTTGGGGGCAGAGGGAAGGGAGCTTTCCAAGGGTGATGCCACTGCTGGTCAGAGGAGGGGATTTTACTCTTCCGAGATGCCCTACGCCATAAGAGGGTTTAGATTTGCTATATTAAGCAAGGGAGAGTGGTGGGTGGGGTTTTCACTGGGTAAGGCACCGTGCAAATGGCACCTGAGGGAAACTGTGCTAAAGGTCATTGGTTATCTGTGGTGAACAGGACTAGTTATCATAGTACTGCCAAGAGGGATGACAAGCCTGAACTTGAGCTGGGTCGGCAAGAATAGAAAGGACCTCTAACAATCTCAATGACAAACTTGTTGTTAGTTTGAAAATTTTAAATTTTAAAATTAAATATATCTTGGAACAATGGATATTTACAGGGGAAAAATGAATCATGTTTTGGAATTAATCACATTTTATTTTTTTATACTCTTCCTGGCTTGTGCAAGGTGAAAAGGAGTAACGCAGATTTTAGAAAAATGAGTAAAACAACTAGAGGAAGTTCAATTTTTGTGACTTAAGAAAGTGCTGTCATTCCCATTATGATTGAAGGTTTTTTTCTCCCTCTTTTAAATACATCTCAGGAGAGGGCTTTTAGGGGACCTTCCAAAGGTTAGCGCTACATAAATAGATGGCTTGAAAAAATAGAATTATTGACCGAAAGAAGTCCCACCCAAGGCCCCAGCCCCGACTTACCTGTACTTCCAACACTGAGCCACAGAAGAAGCCCCCATGACCAGAAGCAGCCCTCCCAGGGGTCTGGGGCCATCGTTGAGCTGGAAGTCTCAGAGCTGGGGTGAAGCCGACCCCTAATGACAAAGAGATCTCATAACCCAGGCTCTCACAGTTTTGAACACTAAACGCCCACTTGGGTCTCACTAATCATTAACTGGCCTCATGACCTGTAACAGGTCTCTCCCTATTTGTCTAACTTCCCCAGTTTTTCTGTTTCTTCTTCTCAATGAAATGAAATACACTTTTTTCTTTTCTTTTTTTTTAAGCAGGGGACATTGAAACACATTGCCCTTCCTCTCTGAGCCAAACATCATCAGGAAACTATTTCCTGCACCTCTCCCACTTCCCATTATAAAATGTTAGTAAAAACCAAGGCAGAAGTCTTTCATCTCTAGGGGATCACAAACCCACATTGTCCCGGAGTCATCTGTGAACGTGTTTGCCCCCTAGGAGGACTCTGAGTGGCTTGAGGGCAAAGGCCTTCTCTTTTCATTTTTGAGTCCCCAGTGCCCAGCACAGAGCTGAGTCAACAATGTATTAATATGTTTCGTGTACATTTAACGGAAATAACGAAAGAAGATGAAGTTGGCCTCTGAGAGTACTATCCTTTGATAGAATCTTGGGGCTAGAAGTCCAACCTCTAAGCAGAGTCGTTCAGTGTCTTGAATTCACTGATAAGAAACAAAGAAATAGAGAACGAAAATGACCTATGGAGACCCTTCTGCTGGAAGTGGCAGAGCTGGTCTGGAACCAGGGTGTTTCCAGTATACCGCATGGCCTCTTCACCCAAAGGAGTGGCAGAAACCACAGTGCGCTAGTTCTAGATGGGTCAGGGGAAGGGGGAGGCACCATACTTGCCCAGCTCTCCTTAATTGCAGCACATTGCGGTGAGGCAGAGAACCCACCAACAGGGCAGTATGGAACTTTCTGGACCATAGCTCTGTGAGGGGAGTACTATCTACATACAGCTTCAGGGTATAGAGGGCCTAAGTACCTTGCACAAGCTCCTGCAGAGCTGGGATTTGAAGCAGGACAACCTAGCTCCCGAGGCCATGCTCTGAACCACTGTGCCAGCAGGCGGCACCAACCACTGCACCAAGCTGTGCCAGGCCTGCCCAAGACAGGGATAAACTGATTTTGGAGGGGCCAGCCCTTTCTTCCCCTCCTGCACATGATGTCACTGATCAGGTGCTGTTGCCACCAGGAAGGGCACTACTGAAGGCTGTTCTGACATCAGAGACCAAGCCAGGTGTAGAGGTCCAGGTCCTCAGAGAAAATAAGCCAGGATGGGACTAGATGTGCAAGAGATTTATCAGGGATAAGACCTGTGATGAATAAAAAGGGGAGCTGAAGGCAGTAGGGAGACCCTTTAGACCCTGCTGCAGGGCTGACACCTGCGCAGGACAGGGAGAAGGAAAGAGGATTGCACAGGAAGCCCCAGAACACCATGCAGTTCCTGGAATGTCCTGGCCAAGGCAGTGGGGAAGCCTCAAGCTGAAGTCTCTTGTGCAAATGAGCTGTGTTAGCAGACTTGCCCTGCTCAGCCACTAGCTGGGGGCAGTCTCAGCACAAAGACGAGGCTAGATCCAGAAGGGCAGCAACCAGGACCATCAGTCAATTAGGTTCCTCACAGCAGGAGACTAAGGACTGCATTCTCCTGGCCACTCCATCACACCCAGAGCTGGCGCGTCAGGCCAGTCATTCCAGCTTTTCCAGCAGTGTTCCCTGTGCAACATCAACACGGCTGACCTATAGAGGGTGCCCTGCCTGTCACATACATCGTCTGGTGCAGTGCTCTCCACATGGGGCTGGAGTGGTCCTGGGCAAGACCACCTGCCTCAGAATCACCCAGGGGAAGGGCGGCAGACCACTGGGCCCAAGCCAGACACACTGAATGAGACTTCTTGGGGTTGGGCCCCAGACTCTGCAGTTCGAGCAGGCTCCGCTGATGACTGTACGCACGCCAGAGCCACTAGTCTTCTGTTAGTTCTAACCACAGCCATCTCTGTTTCACCAGTGAGGAAACTAAAAACTCACAGAGGCCAGAGACCTGGGGAGCACTGCTTCAGGGGGCCAAGAAAGCGAGGTCCTCCTGGAAAGTGAGGTGACGTGTTTTAGAAGGTGAGGATAGCGATCTTTCTACAGGAGACACTGGTAGGGAACACCACCTTATAATCACTGTATATGGTCAGTCTCCCCCAGGGAGAATGTCAGCCTCGGGAGGGCAAAATTCTGGTCTCTTTTGTTCAGTGAGGTGTCCCCAGTGCCTAGCACAGTGCCTGCCACACAGCCAGTGCTCAATCTTTGCTAAGGAAAGGCATGGTACCTCTGGTATGGTGTGTTCATTTAGAGAGGGCAGTGGGAAGGGGTCTGATCCCAAGACCGCACCGAGGCCCCCACGGTGAAGTGGAGTCAGATGGCTTTACTTGCCTAGGATCTAGGAACACAGGGAGGCAAGCAAGAGACCAAGGACACTGGGTTCAATATCCAGTGCTCATTGCTCAGGGCTCCCTGTTGTGTGCCTGCTGTCTAGAACTGTGCTTGGCACATAATAGGTGCTCGTTAAACACTCGTTTTGAAAGAAAGAGAGGAGAGGAAGAGAAGGAAGTGGAGGGGAAGAGAGGAAGCTACTGGCTACAACCCCTGGAATCCATAGAATCTCTTTCGGCCTTTCCTGCCTGCCTGTTCCCAGCTCAGATTCCCAGCTTCCTCACCTTCCTTCAGGATCCCGGGCTGACAGTTCCATAAATGAATAAGCCTTTATGTGTGTGTGCATGAGTGCATGCACACATGTATAGAAGCATGGCCTTCAGTTTAGGGGTGGGGTTGGGAGTGGGGGGAATATAAACTAACATACTAACTAATATAAAATAATCTTAGGAAATTATAATTCTGAGCCTCACCAGTTTATTCTATCCCATCCTTTCTGAACTTTTTACACGCTTGCTGACCCACTACAAAAACCCGCTGCATCTTGCTTTTCACACTAAACAAAATTCTTTCCACCTGCCTCATTTGTTTTTTAAGGGTGCATAGAAACCCATTAGAACTTCTCATGAAATTTTAGTGCACAGCCCAAGATGGCTCAAGCCCCTATCCTATTTGATTTTCAGGAAGTCTGAACTTTTGCCAGGTTCCTTTCCAATTTGAGGTGAAGACCATGATTTTGGAGCCTCCACTCCTGGTGTTCTATATGTACTGCATGTGTATACACGTGCGTGCACAGGCATGCACGCACATACACACCCATTCTCAGAACAAACCATAATACACGAACGTAAGGCCATCTAAACTCTTGTAAAGAGAATACTTCATGCCCTTTGTGCCCCAAACCACATAACTTTGCTTTCATTTTTAAGCTGTCTATATTCTGTCTCTGTTTTCCTTGGAAGAACAGGTAGACCCTTGCTTTACACTTGTCAGGAAAGTGTATCACAGGTGTCTCCAGGCCTCCAAATTTTGAGAAAGACTGAAAATTGCAGCTTTTAAATGACAGTTTGATGCCAAATTCTATGGTTTCGTTTTTGTTCCCTGAGATCTCCTAACTTCAAAGTAAAATGACTTGTGAACCTTGAGAGCTTGTTGCCGGGTGTGCAGTACTGTAGGGCGATTCCCCGAGAAGCTCGAAGGAAGAGGACACCCCGGGGGTCCCCTTGTTGTGCCTTCTAAGTGGTGGAAGAAACTGGCTGGAAGTGACCCATCTGCCCATTCCACGGGTTCAGCTGGGCTCAGCTCTGCCCACTCCTACCCCTGCCCCCAACGTGCATCTCAAACCCACCACCATCTTTCCTTTTGATGTCACCTCATAGTTGTGGGAAGGTGGAGAGAGGCCACAGGCTGCTGCCAGCACCATCTCACTCCTGGGTTTCATTTTGGCTTTGTCTAAGGAAACATTTTCTAATTATAGCCAACAATTAGAGTGTGGTAGGATTGGAGACAAGCAGACCTGGGTTTAAACTCCAGCTCCATGTCATCCCAGCCGTGTGACTTCAGGTGGATGGCAGCTTCTCTGAGCCCCAGTTCTTCACCTGTTAACAAGCTCTAGTAAACTACCTGACGCACAGCAACTCTTTCTTCCTCCTCTTGTCTTTCCTTCCCCAAAGGAGAGAGTCTCACCAACTCCCTAGGTGTCAATATCCCCAAACCGAAACCCCAGGGATGAGAAAATGATGGCAAGACTGCCCTCTCTGCCATGCCTAGATGACCCCTGGGTCCTTAACCAGACCCCATTCCTTGAGGAGCTGATCCACTGGGATGGTTGAATGTGAGTGAAATCATCAGAGTCTCCATTCCCTCCCTCACCACCCCCAGTAGCTCTGGCTGTTTTAAAAAGATGCACATTTACTTGCCCTGGAGAGGTGGAGACAGAAGAGGAAATGGAGAATGTGTGGTTGAAGAAGCTTGGAGAAGGGCAGATGAGGCCAATGCAGATCTTAAAAACGTATATATTGCCAAGACTTCTAGTAACATCTAGCAATCTTAGGTACCAAAGAAAGCAAATGAAGTACCATCATTTAGCAGGTCAAAAAATACCATTAATCCCTGTAATGTTACTCATGACCTATTCTGTTTTTCAGAACACAGATGTTAACTTGATTAGCATAACAAGTTCATACTGTCATTCAGGTCATCTTTTAAATTTACTCTAACATTATGTATATAATTAAGTCTGTTGTCTCTTTCCTCTGTTCATTCTGGTCCTCCCTCCTCTCTCTCTCTCTCTCTCTGTCTCTCTGTCTCTCTCTCTCTGTCTCTCTCTGTCTCTCTCTCTCTCTCTCTCTCACACACACACACACACATACACACACACACACACACACCCCAGCACTCACAGTCAGGAGAGAAGGCAGAGCCCAGGAGCCCAGGTGCGGGTAGGTGGAGACAGAGGTGAGGATGGGTGTGACAGTTGTTCTCTTTCGATGGCTTCTATTTTCTCAGAGAAATAGGAAGCAAAGCTGCCAATTGAGAGTCAAGTTTGGAGAGGAGGTTTTGAGGTTTGAGAAAAAGGAGTCTGAAAGTCTGATCTCTTTCTGAATTGTGACTGCTGTGAAGGGTGAGAATTTGCATAGCAAATAGAACAGGATCTTAAAAAGACGCTATCTCTTGTCTCCAATTGCAGCTGAAGTCCTACTAGCAAAGAAAAAATGCTACGTCTCCACCCTCCTACCCTGCCGGGACCCCGTTCACCGCCACGCACACACCTCCACCACTACATTCTAAAGAGACTGGAAGGCCTTGGAAAGACAAATCCCAGTGGGACTTACTAGGAGGCAGCAGAACTGCTCTAGGAGACCTCCCTTCCCCACCTCCCCTAGCCGAAAATCAGCTGTTTGAAGGAAAAATCCCAAGAATCCTAAGTTCTATGGGGGGTTTCCCATCCCTTCCTGAAAGGGAAGGAAAGGTGGTGCTCTACCTCACCCTCACAACAAAGCCAAATGAGGGGGGCTACCAGCTGAGAGTGACCACATGAAGGTGACAGTGGCATCTGCTACCAAGTCGGCTGTCTGCTAGGCAGCCTGATCCGTCCTCCTGATCTGTCCTATTTGAGATGGATGGGGGAAATGTAGACAGCAGCAGGTGGGGCAGCCTGCACTCTCGGTGGTGGATGTGACCGGGAAGGATGAGTTTCCCTTGGGTTGAGTAGAGCCCTCAGAAGACGACTGGCTTGACCCTTTCCCATCAGGGCTCCACTGGTGAGGGTGGTCTAGGGCAACACTGGAGAGGGACAGGGAACCCCAAGAGAGGGAGGCAAGGAATGAAAGAGGCATCCATGTCTCCATTTCTCCTCTAAGTCCTCTGGGCCCGGGACTGACTATGGTGGGGAGAAAGGAGGACATGACATTAAAGTGTTAGAATTGATCAAACTGGACTGGGATTCCTACTTCTGGGTATATATCCAAAGGAAATGAAAACAGGGTAACAAAGAGATATCTATGTCCCATGTTTATCGCAGCATTATTCATGATAGCCAAGATATGGACACAACTCAAGGGGCTGTCAACTGATGAATGGATAAAGAAGATGTAGTACATATATACAATGGAATATTATTCAGCTATGAGAAATCCTGCCATTCGTGACAACATCAGTGGACCTTAGGGCATTATGCTAAGTGAAATAAGCCACAGAGAAAGACAGATATTACACGATATCACTTATATGTGGAAACTAAAAAAAAAAGTCAAACTCATAGAAACAGAGTAGAAAATTGGTTGCCAGGGGCTGGTTGGGGGAAGCAGTGGTAGTGAGGGAAATAGGGAGAGGTTGGTAAAAGGGTACAAACTTTCAGCTATAAGCTGAATAAGGTCTGAGGATCTGATGTAAACCATGGTGACTATAGTTAATAACACTATATTGTGTAATTGAAATTTGCTAAGAGAGTAGAACTTAAATGCTCTCACCAAAAAAAGATAAACATGTGAGGTGATGGATATGTTAATTAACTAGATGAAGGGAAACCTTTCACAATGTATATTAAATCACCACAAATGTACACTTTAAATATCTTACAATTTTCCATGTCATTTATACCTCAGTAAAGCTGAAATTTTAAAAAACTAGACTGGGATGGACTGGATTGGGTTTTTAATACCCACCACCACACCCCCATCCCAAGACCAAAAAGTTGATGCTAGGGGCAGGAAAAGCAGCTTCAATGCAGTATGTATGAAGGCAGTAGCTAGAGAAAAAGAAAATCATTCCATGTTTTCTTCTTGCTAAATTCAGACCATTCACCAAACCAGTTACAGAGGTAAAACACGTCATGCTTCAGAATCCACTTGTTAAAATACTCTTCTTCCCTTTTCTATATTGTAACGTTTAAGCATCTCAGTTCTGCTGTTTGGGCAGTGCTAACTGAATTCTAGTTCTCCACCTTAAAACTTCAGGCTCTCCTGATTATTGGTAAAAGAAACCCCAGAAAGACCAGGAAAAGATGTTTCCTCTTCTCCTACAGCTGCAGAAAAGCACACACTATTCTGCACTATAATGTCAGTTTTTATCAAGTGGGAAATTCTAAACAGTCACGAGAGTCTCCATGTTAATCTTCTGTCCAAGAATCTTGTGTAAAAATGTATGTACTGACTGCTTTCTATTATTCTGAAACTGTCCTCAAAATATTTCTACAAAGAAGTCTTCTTTTACACCTGAATTTAAGACACCTGAATCTAAGAGGTTATTACCATGTTCTGTAAATTGTAAATCCCCACCCCTAAAGTCTGCAATTCTGATTGTCCTGCTGAAGAATCTGCTGTCCTAGTTGTAATATTTAAAACACGTCTGTTTTCTGAAATATATAAATACACATCAGAGCTTTTTTTTTTAACATCTTTATTGGAGTATAATTGCTTTACAATGGTGTGTTAGTTTCTGCTGTATAACAAAGTGAATCAGCTCTACATATACATATATCCCCATATCCTCTCCCTCTTGCGTCTCCCTCCCACCCTCCCTATCCCACCCCTCTAGGCGGTCACAAAGCACGGAGCTGATCTCCCTGTGCTATGAGGCTGCTTCCCACTAGCTATCTATTTTACATTTGGTAGTATATATAAGTCCACGCCATTCTCTCACTTCGTCCCGGCTCACATCAGAGTTTTTTGAACCAGAAAAAGAGCTTTGGAATTTTCTTCTCTTTACGTATAAAAGAATAATAAACCTCATGCCTTTGCTGGAGTCCTGCTTCAAATACAGAGTTGAGAGCTTTGTCTCATTTAAGTCAGCACACAGGCCTGGTTAAAGCATCAAACCCTCTGTCTCTTTCAGGCCGGCACAGGTCACTCCTGACAATCATGAAGCAGAGGGCATCCGAAACAGATGAGACACTGCGTGTTGAAAGCATTCACATCAACACAAATTGATGAACTTCCAAAGTAAATACTGAATCTCTCTAATGGGCCAGATGGGGAGGCCACAAAAAAAATAAGACACAAGCCCTCACAAGTAGCCTGAGATCGTCCCCAGAAGACACACAATCACCACACAACAGGATCAGTGTGGTGAGAGGGCTAGAGACAGAAGGCTGTGGGTGTAGTGAGGAGCCTGGACGGTCAGAGCAGGTTTCATCTAGGAGATGCTACCTGAGCTGGGGCTCGAAAGGGAAAGAGGAGAGGGAAGAGCACCGAGGAATGAAGAAAGGGGGTGAGTATTCATTGTACATGATTAGAAGTGCAGCATGATCAATTTGTTCTTTGTAAAGATCACTCTGGAGGGCGATGAGGAAGGCAGTACTGGAATTAGAGGCACCAGATAGGAGGCTAATAAACAACATTCATTTAATATATACTGATTAAATATCTCCTGTGTGCCCAGGCACCAGGCTAGGTTCTGTCTAGAGGAGAATAAAGGCAAGCAAATAGGCAACAAACTGGCACCATGTCAAGTGCCATGCCCAGGAAATGAGAGGGCGCAGCTAGGAGCAGCCTCTCCTCAGACTTGAGTAGCTTGGATTGCAGAAATCCAGCTGAAACATACTTGGTGCAAAAAGGTAAAAGAATAACAGATTTGAAGGATATTTAGGAGGTAGAACCAACCAGCAGGTGCTATTGGGACCCCACATATACCCCTCACTCTTCCCATGCGCCATACAGCTTGTCACTGCAAACATCTCTGAGACTTTACCTGAGGACACTCATGTTTGGCTAGCGCAAGAGGCAGGCCAGGAAGCACCAGGGAGTTAGCATGCCTGGGAGTGGTCCTCCACCAACATCAGATAGAAGTCGGTGGGACAACTCTGAGTGCCTTACGCAGAGGACCCAGACGGACCGAGTCCCAACTGCCCACATTGGTAACGTGCTCATTAACGCACCTTGTCCTGGCTCCCCTCCCTTCCCTGTCTCACTTCCCCATTCTCCTAACAGTGCTTCCTGGAATCACCCCCCAAATAAACTACTTGCACTCAAATCCTTGTCTCAGAGTCCACTTTGGGGAACCCACCCTAAAACAAACAGAAAAAAACTTAGCGAAAGATCAGATGGTAAAAATGAAGACTCAATATGAGGCTATGAGATTTCTAATTTGGGAGATGCTGATGCCATCAACTGAGATAAAGACTCTTCAGGATAGGAAGAGGGGTAGATTTGGGGTGGGGGGGCGAGGACAGAATACGTTTGGAAAGACTGACCTTCAGGTACCCAAGGGACTGTTATCTCAAAATTCCCTGAGTACAAGGTTAAGACTCTTGACTTTGAAAAAAGTGAAACTGAGCAGAAAAGGGACTACACAAGAGGAGAAACCACCAGAAATGAATGTCACTTCTCCCTAAAGGGTAGTTATGTATCTTCCTTTGACCTAAGAGAACACAAAGCCCTAGCTATCTCTTCCAGCCGGTTTCTGTATTCTAGCTTCTCATAGTTGAAGGGACTCACTCCTTTAAAACCATACATCGCTCCCCACCAACAGCCAGCAATGGCAGCTGTAGAATCACTGTCTCCACCGTGGAAAAAGGCTCGGTGGGCAAGCTCCTCCCAGGAGTCTCCTGCAGCCAGGATGGCATCGTAGGCAATCATGGGGGCATCATGTCCACTGCTGCCGCCCCAGCCAGAGTAGCTCACGGAGGTGTAGAACTGATCCCTCTCCTTCACATCAAAAGGCTTGGGGAAGGTAGGGGCTGATCTGCCATCCCAAATCCCTCTGAGTTTTAGGTACTTTTTCCATTGGTCTTGGAAGTAAGACCTGTAGGAAGGAAAAAAATCTACAGTCAATTGAAAAAATAAAGTCAAAAGCCATTAGGAAAGGTACCAGAAGATGTGTGAGCAGGGAAAGCTCCAAGATGACTTCAACTTCTGGTACTAAAATCATATGATATAAAAAAATCAAAATGAGCTCTAAGTGACATTCATTCAATAAATTTTCGCTAAGGAATGATGTCAATAAGGCATTGATACCTGTTGCTACATAAAGAAGATATACAGCAAATTAAAGGTGAGAAATAAAGGTTTGTTTTTCCTGAGTTGAGAATCATGGCAAGTGTCAACTTTCAAGTTGTATGTATTTAGCCTGTCATTATATATTTTATTTTATTATTTACTTTATATTATTTTCTTAACAAAAATTGTACATATTCAAGGTTGTATGACATGATGATTTGATATACATATACATAATGAAATGATCACTACCATCAACCTAATTAACACATCATCTCCTTATACGGTTACAATTTTTTTTAAGAGAGAACTTTGGAACATCATGACCACGGGTGATTTCATTAGAAAGCCTCAGTACGCGGGCCTCTCACTGTTGTGGCCTCTCCCATTGCGGAGCACAGGCTCCGGATGCGCAGGCTCAGCGGCCATGGCTCACGGGCCCAGCCGCTCCGCGGCATGTGGGATCTTCCCGGACCGGGGCACGAACCCGTGTCCCCTGCATCAGCAGGCAGACTCTCAACCACTGCACCACCAGGGAAGCCCTGGACCTTTTTATTCTAAGAAAGGGAATGTGAAATGAATTCAAGAAAAGGGGAAGATGTGGCCTTACCACTTATTAATTAGCTGGTGGAAAAACCTATCTCTAGATAATTTTAGCCAAGGATTTCACAGTATTGTATGTCAAGACAACACTGAAAAAACAAGTTCCAGGAAATAAGCAGGGAAGTTCATCTCAGTAAAGAATAGCCATAGGGACTTCCCTGGTGGTCCAGTGGTTAAGACTCTGTGCTTCCACTGCAGGGGGCATGGGTTCGATCCCTGGTCAGGGAACTGAGATTCTGCATGCCACGTGGTGTGGCCAGAAAAAAAAATAAGAACAGCCACAAAAACTATAGAGAACAGGATCCCTATGCATGAGGGAAGCAGTGTAGCTGCCTTACTCCCTGAGGTCTTCACTTGGCGACCTGGTGGCCACCACCACTGGGACTGTACTTGAAATCCTTAGCAGGTGGGTGGGGAGGCAGCTGGATGCGGTGGACGACAGAACTGGATGGTGAGAACCAGGATGGTTGCTATGATCTATGAGTTTTAGGCATACACATGCACACATGTGCACACACAGGTTCAACCATCTTCTAGCAGGAGCGTGCACCTACGAACTTACCAGTGTTGAAGATTCTGCTCCACGAAGTAGCCTGATTGGACAATGTACTTTTTAGCTTCCGGTAGCACCTCCATCAGTCCTTTTCCCCACTGCTGGGGAGGCTTGCCGTTCACAGCATAGGCTGTAAAAAGAGCAGACACAAGGGCTCCCAGGAAGCCTGTGGGATGGTGGTGGGTCATCCGGCCACTCTCGACGCTCACCTGGATCAGGGTGTCCAGCTGGCTGTGGTGAGGGAACCGGAGACCGATGCACATGGCCCGCACGGCAGCCCCGCAGCCACCCTCATGGCTGTTAAAGGGAATCCTCCAGCCATCGGCTTTGTCTGGCTCCAGCAGCATGGCGTTCTGCATTGAGGCGCCCCCTGGGGAGAGTCCGGTAGGGCATGGGGTCAGTGTACCCCAAAGCGAAGCCCCCGCAGGATGAGAGAACCAAGCCCCATCTCCAGCTTTCCTTGATGGAAAGGGAAAGCGAAAAAGTATGATGATGAATATCCCCAAACCCCAAACCCCAAATCCCAGAGCAACATTGTGCCTTACTTACACCAGAGTACTTATACTAGACGCCCCTAGGTTTATGGAGCAGGGAGCTTTTCATCAGGAGGTGTTATTGGCTGAACTGTATTCCCCAAAATTCATATGTTGAAGCCCTAACCCCTAGTACTTCGGAATGTGACTGTATTTGGAGATAGGGCAGAGGTGATGAAGTTAAAATGAGAATGTTAGGGTGGGCCCTAATTCAGTCTGATCAGTGTCCTAATAAGCAGAGGAAATTTGGAGACACAAGAGACACCAGGAATGTGTGCTGTGAGAGGGCACAGCTAGAAGGAAACTGTCTGCAAGCCAAAGAGAAAGGTCTCCTTCAGAAGAAATGAAACCGACACCTTGATCTCAGGCTTCTGGCTTCCAAAACAGTGAGAAAATAAATGTCCGTTGTTTAAGCCAGCCGGTCTGAGGTTATTTTGTTACAGCAGGTCAAGCTAACTAATACAGGAGGAGCTGGGGGAAAGGCGATTCACATCAGCTG
Source organism: Delphinapterus leucas (assembly GCF_059928025.1). NCBI lineage: Eukaryota > Metazoa > Chordata > Mammalia > Artiodactyla > Monodontidae > Delphinapterus > Delphinapterus leucas. The sequence continues at coordinate 65,705,792 of NC_143132.1, read as the reverse complement.
GTGGCCCAAGTGGCTGTAAAAAGTTCCCAAAGTGAGCAGGAACCACTTGTGAGCAATCTGGAACCAGAAAAGGGGTCTCTACACGACATTTTCCAGTCTTCTTTAAAAAGAAAAAAAAATTTCTTTATTAAAGAAAACTCAGAAGCTATAAATAAGTAAAACGAAAATAAGAAACTATAAATACCCCTATCACCCACATACAATGATTAACATCTTTGTGTATATTCTTCCAGACCTCTCCCAACAGAGATATACATATATACTTTTAATGAAAATGGGTTCAGAAATGAAATTGAGTTAGTTATAGTAAGATGGATGGACCCAGAGTCTGTCATACAAAATGAAGTCAGAAAGAGAAAAACAAATACCGTATGCTAACACATATATATGGAATCTAAAGAAAAAAAAAAAAAGGTTATGAAGAACCTAGGGGCAGGATGGGAATAAAGATGCAGACTTACTAGAGAATGGACTTGAGGACATGGGGAGGGGGAAGGGTAAGCTGGGACAAAGTGAGAGAGTGGCATGGACATATATACACTACCAAATGTAAAATAGATAGCTAGTGGGAAGCAGCCACATAGCACAGGGAGATCAGCTCTGTGCTTTGTGACCACCTAGAGGGGTGGGATAGGGAGGGTGGGAGGGAGGGAGATGCAAGAGGGAAGAGATATGAGGATATATGTATATGTATAGCTGATTCACTTTGTTATAAAGCAGAAACTAACACACCATTGTAAAGCAATTATACTCCAATAAAGATGTTTAAAAAAAAAAAAAAGAAAGAAAATGGGTTCATAAGATAGTGTTTTGTAACCTAATTTTTTTACTTAATATACAATATCTTTCCATATTGGTAAATAGTTATCTGCATAATTTAAATGGCTGCAGATGTGTCACCATAATTAAATAAATTACAGAACATTCAGGTTGTTTCTATTTCTGAAACAACTATAAAAACTAATGTCTCCTTGATATTTAAATCTCATTCAACATTTTTAATGATTTCTTGGGCCTGTTTATTCTCCACTTGCCCAGGACCTCCACTGGCTGCTCTCACCTGGTGCCCGGCCATTCATGTCTCCCATGCAGTCTTGGTAATGCTTAGCAAGGATGGAATACAGGTGAGCCAAGTCCGAGACTTTGCCGGCTTCCAGGAGAGCGTCTGCCGTGGCCAGATGCATCACCGTGTCATCACTGACTCTCCACCTCTCCACATCTATGGCATCCAAACCGCCAAGCTGGGCCAGCTGCCTGTGAATCTTTTCCCCATTCCGGAGGAACTCCCACTTCCCGTTGAAGTACCCCAAGGCATCTCCAGCTGCACTCAGCACCATGGCTGCCACATACTTCTTGATCAGTTCCCCGCTCATGGTGAGGCTGTCTCTGGGGGAATATAAAGACACACAGAGGATGGGGAGAAAAAAAAAAAAAAAACAGAAAAAATAATAGCCCTATCTACATTTTACTGAGCGCTCACACCTTGCAGGCACAGTATTAAGGACATCTCATTTAATCCTCACAACTACTCTATGGGGAGTGGAACAGGCCATTTTACAGATGAGTAAATCAGCCACGCAGTATCAGAAATGTTACGTGACTTAGGTCACAGAGCTAATTAATGGCAGGGCTGGCATTCCAACTTAGATCCATCTGACTCCAAAGCCCACAATTTAACTACGATTCCATCTTTGCCTCTCCATGGGTGGCAAGCCCATTAAATTCTGCAAGTCAAACCAAGCTTGTCATTTTCTCTTTTTGGTTTGAATTTGGCCTTGGAGTGCATCCCTCCTTCACTTAAATATTAACACTTTCCATTGGTATCACAATGCACTGTTTGCAAAGCACCCGCACATCCTGCCTCATAAGTAGGCCCGGATTACAGTATGCACTTCACAGGTATTGCAGCACTATTTACAACAGCCAGGTCATGGAAGCAACCTAAATGCCCATCGACAGACGAATGGATAAAGAAGATGTGGTACATATATACAATGGAATATTACTCAGCCATAAAAGTGAAAGAAATTGGGTCATTTGTTGAGATGTGGATGGATCTAGAGACTGTCATACAGAGTGAAGTCAGTCAGAAAGAGAAAAACAAATATCGTATATTAACGCATATATGTGGAACCTAGAAAAATGGTACAGATGAATCAGTTTGCAGGGCAGAAATAGAGACACAGATGTAGAGAACAAACGCATGGACACCAAGCGGGGAAAGCAGTGGGGAGGTGGGGATGGTGGTGTGATGAATTGGGCGATTGGGATTGACATGTATACACTGATGTATATAAAACTGATGACTAATAAGAACCTGCTGTATAAAAAAATAAATAAAATTACAAAAAAAAAAACAACCAGAAAGCAGGGTCAGAGAGGGTAAATTCACAGAAGCAATAAATGGAGGCACTGGGACCCAAATCTTTTGATTCTGGGCCCTTGCCTCAGCATAGACCTACTTACCTTGAGCAACCTCTTTGTGCTTCACCCTCCATACCTGTAAAGTGGTGGCAAAAACAGTAACAACCTCGTGGGTCTGTTATGAGGAATAAGTGAATTAATTTTTATAAAGCACCTAGAACAGTGCTTCGCACATAGTAAGCAGTATTTTTATTATTCATACACAACCAGGGAAAATGATTTTTCTATTACTTGAACTAGAAGACTGTACTTTCTCCCACAACCTTCCTTTCAACAGCAATATTTAAATTTTGTTTTCCTTCTAAATGATTGAGTTCTAGAGTCCTGGGGTCTCAGCTAACACTCTCTCCATGAATCTAATCCCCAGTAAAGTTCTGGTTTCCCTGTCGGTGCGTTTCCAGTTCCCCATTGTGCCCTATAGCCTGTAGCATTCACCTCCAAAGCCCTGCACTGTCTGCTCCCACTCTATCAGCCACTCTACTTGCCCTGGCCAGGAAAACACTTGCAAACGCTGGTGGGCCAGCTCATCCTCCCTCAGCTCAAGTTCTTTCCCCATCCAAGATGCCTTCCTCTCCTCCTCTTCCCTAAAATCTATTTACTCAGGGTTAAGTTCAAGTCCTTGGGCTTCCAAGAGTCCTCCTCCAGCTGCACTGCTGTGGGCCAGGAAATACAGACTGGCAAGCACCTGAGAAAAATGATGACAGACTGAGCAGACCATTACTGAGTTACTGATCATGCTGAGTTAACTGGTTCCCAAAGGCTATTTGTAAAACATTACTTACATTTTATTTTATTTATTTATTTTTTGCTGTACTCGGGCCTCTCACTGCTGTGGCCTCTCCCATTGCAGAGCACAGGCTCCGGACACGCAGGCTCAGCGGCCACGGCTCACGGGGCCAGCCGCTCCGCGGCATGTGGGATCTTCCCGGACCGGGGCACGAACCCGTGTCCCCTGCATCGGCAGGCGGACTCTCAACCACTGCGCCACCAGGGAAGCCCTACTTACATATTTTATTGTTTATAAATGATGCTTAGGAACTGGCGTTCTGGGCTGATAGTCCTGGCTCTGCCCAGAATCAGGTGTGTGATTGTGGACAAGCCACCCATCCTGGATCTCAACCTTCCCATGGTAAATTGGATTGCGGGGCAGGAGGGGAGCTAGCGAGGCAGCCTGGGCTCCTGTCTCTGCGCTGAGTGCTTCAGAGTCTAAGCTTAGTTGGCTTCTGAAGACCAATCTTTAACCCTCTATACCCTCTTCCAAAGTCCTCAGCTTCTTTTCTGTAATTCCTCTGGCTCCACCCGAATGTGTTTTTATGAGTTTTGAGTGAGGCTAGGGGCGATGACCACCTCGTTCTGTGGGGAAATTTCCTTTAGCTTTGACACCGTACTGCTCTGGCCTCCCGCTCTCAGAACGCTGATATTCTCTAAACTCCTCTAACTTTTCCAGTTTATAGGCTCATCCCCGAACTATAAATTCACAACTGAGATCTGAGCAGCTGCTTCCCGGCAGTCCTCTGCTATTTTTTTGGGGGGGGGGCGGTGGGGAGCAGGCGAGTGGGGAACAGGTCCAGGCCCGACAAGGGGTGGGGGGTGGCCCCCGGGGCACCGCGGAGGAGGAGCGCGCGGGGGACGCGGGCGAGGAGGGTGGGGAGGAGGGGCGGGCGGCACTGGTCGCCGGCAGGCTAGGAGCGCGGGTGTGGGAGCCGACAGCGGGGAGGGGTACCTGGTGGCCGCGAGGCGGGCACGGCGCGCGGGCTCAGGGCGGGGCCAGGCGCGGGGAAGTCTTGGTGCGAGGAGGCCCAGGGCGGACCCTGCCGCGGCGCCCGCGGACCGCGCCCAGGTTCAACGGAGCTGGACGAGTGCCGGGCGCAGCTCTCGGCTCGGGCGAGGCGCGGAGCCTTCTGTGCCCGAGCCGGGTGGCGGGACCCGCGTCACCGGCGCCCTCAGCTCCGGAGGGCGCCGGGGAGCACCAGGCGCCGCGAATTTGCGCTGCTCCGCTCCCCACCCCCCCACGCACCCCCCACGCTTTTGAGAGACTGTTGGAGACTCACGTGTGACCTCGGGTTGACGCCTCGGCCTTTCCTCCAGTCCAGCTCCTCTGGGCAGTGAACAGCGTGTGGCCCCTGACTCGGAAAAGGGTGTTTAGTGTGTGCGCGGCCTTTGTCACGGTCTGGGCCCCTCACGCATAAAATGGGACAATAATAGTACCTACCTCTTAGGTTGGTTGTTAGAATTTAATTAATTTTAACTCTTGTCATTTGTTTGCTTGCAGAATAGAATTTTTTCATCCTGATAGCAAAGCAAAGAAAAACTAAGTATTTTTGTCTGAATAGATATCATCTGAAAAATACTAGAATCACCATATGCAAGTATTCTATATACTTCTCAAGAATTTTGATTTGCTGTGCTTATCTTTCTCGCTACAGGCATTAAACACCTACTGTGTACCAGGTGGATGCTAGGTCCTGGCACAGACCTGCTCTCATGGACTGCACCCAGCTGAGTGATCTCATCTTAGCCTGTTGATTTGTTTGTTTTTTAATAAAATGTTCCTTTTTTATGATAAAAAAATAATGCATACTTCCAGTAGAAAAGTTGAGAAAACTTTTAGAAATCTCTCTTAAAAAACACATCTCTCAGGGACTTCCCTGGTGGTGCAGTGCTTAAGAATCCACCTGCCGATGCAGGGGACACGGCTTGGAGCCCTGGTCCGGGAAGATCCCACACGCCAGGGAGCAACTACACCCGTGAGCCACAACTACTGAGCCCGCGTGCCGCAACTACTGAAGCCCACGCGCCTAGAGCCCGTGCTTCACAAGAGAAGCCACCACAGTGAGAAGCCCGCGCACCACAACGAAGAGTAGCCCCCACTCGCCGCAACTAGAGAAAAGCCCACGTGCAGCAACAAAGACCCAACGCAGCCAAAACTAACTAAATAAATAAAAACTCTCATGTGTTCACAAAGATAAATGTTTCTGGATTTCTTTGCAGAATTGTTTCTCATAGCAGAAAATTGGAAATAACCTCAATCTCTGTTTAGAGTGGAGAATGAGTTTCCTTCTCCTAAATTAGGGCATAATTATGAATAAATTATTCATAATTATGAATTATTTTAATTACCTTTCCAAAAAGGTAGACATTTAAATCAGTAGACTTTGGGTAAATAATCAGGCTCACAAGGAAAGAGCTTGGAGACATTTTGTTAAGTAAAAAAATCAAGTTTTCGAGTGAGTAATATACATGGTCTATTTATGGAAGAAAAAAGAGCTCTGTGTGTGTGTGTGTGTGTGTAAAATGACTGAAAGAATACATGTCACATTGTTAGTAATGATTATAATTACCTCTCAGGAGGCTAATGGGAGGGTTTGCTGGGAGTAGGGAGAGAGAGAAGGGGAAATTTTTCACATTAAGAATTTTTCTTTTACATGTAGAAAGAAATTTCAGAAAGCACAGGAAAAAAAACACATTCCACCACTCAGATTTTAAATACTTACAATATTTTATGCACATTAAAAAAATTGGATCATTTTGTATATACAATTTTATATCTTTTTTTTTTAACCACTGAGCTTCACATTGTAAGCATTTCTCTGTGTCATTTGTGATAGTATCATTACTATAATTGAATCCAAATGTTCAGATAAGGTAATGCCTCTAGGGTAAACTCCCTTTCACGTTGATACCAAGAAATATGAGGCTCTGATGTTCAGTTCCTCTCCAACCACACCATGGCCAAGGCTAGTTCAACAGAAGGAAAACAGAAGCATAGATAACTGAAAAACAGGAGATTAAACAAATCTTTGCCACTTCATGGGCCTGAATGTGTAAATACCATGCCACCATGCCTCATTAAGTCATGAGAGCTAAAATTAAAAATAAAAAGAGCTAACAGGAAATGGTTAATAGACAGGGCCCCTTGAACTCTGCAGCAAACACAAAATAACAAAACGTTTCAAAGGAAAAATAGACCACAGAATAGGACCACAATACACACCTGTTAAAATGATTTAAAGTGGGTAAAAAATGAAGTAGAGGCTTTTTAGAAGAAAACAGAAGGAAGCTAGTCCAGGAGAAATAGGAAGCCCAAAGTGGCTGTTCACATACATATGCTGTATCATGAACTCACTTCAGAAGACTTAGTGAGCATCTGTGGTGGTTAATTTTATGTATCAACTTGGCTAGGAAATAGTACCCAGATATTTGGTCAAACATTTTCTAGATGTTTCTGTGAAGATATTTTTAAGCTGAGATTAACATTAAAATCAGTAGACATGGAGCCAGCTGATTATCTTCCATGTAAGTGGCACTTAACCTATTCAGTTGAAGGCCTTACTAGAAAAGAGACTGCTCTCACCCAAGGAAGAAGAAATTCTACCAGCAGACTGTCTTCAGATGGGGCTGCTACTTCAACCCTTAACCTGTGTCTGCAGCCTGCTGGCCTTTCCTGCAGATTTTGGACTTGCCAACCTCCACAATCTCATGAGCTAATTCTTTAAAATCAATCTTTCCCTCTTTCCATATATGTATTGGTCCTGTTTCTCCAGAGAACCCTGACTAATACGGCATATAAAATGTGCTAGACACTTTGCTAGGCACTCCATGCAGCTACTGAGGTAGGGCAAGAATCACACAAATAGAGGAGACTTCATACGGTGTAATGACATTAGGCCACGAGCACTGTGACAAAGGAGAATGTGCAAGGTGCAAGGTGGGCAGATATGAGAGAGACATTATCAGCTTACAGCGTTCACAGAGGCATCTAGAGAAAATTATGTCTGGGCTAATTTTTAAAGAACAATTAAAAGACAAACTAAAATTTCCAGAAGCCCAGAAATAACCGGAGCAGCTAGTGCACAAGAGAAGGAAAGATTTTTAAAAAATAGTAAAAGTAAAAGCAAAGATGCAAGTTTAGGTTGACGTTTCCTCCCCAGTAATGCACGGTTGCTCGGTGCCACCTCAGTCCTGAGGCGTGAGTTATTTTCCAGTCGGGCCTGTCACCGGGTTATGAGAGCGGTCACGGTCTTAAGCTTTCTCCTTTCCGTCTTACTGAATCATTTCCAAACACATCTTCCGTAAGATTGAGCACCAGCTTTGCACGATGGAAATCAGGTATCCGCTTGAAGGATTTTAAAGAAGGCTAGGAAAGAACTTGAAGATCAGCTTATCAACAGGCTCTCTGGCCACTAGTCCCAAAGTACTTTTTAAAAATAGAATCCATATGTACATAAGAGCAAAGTTTAAATCACAAAATGTTAGCGTCAGAAGGGATATTTGCACAACCTGTTACTTTATAGTGAGGAAACTGAGGCCCAATGAAGTGAAGAGAGCTCCTTAGGGTCACACAAGCAGAGGGAAGTAGGCCTGGAGTCCACTGTCTCTGAACTCTCAGTCCAGGACTTCTTCCATTCTCTGTACTGCCATTTACACAAACTTTGAAATGATACGATAGACTAAACCCTGAGTTCATTAACGCTCTGAAGCTCCTGAATCTGATTTTTAAAATATTTCATGCTCCTTCCAAAAGAGGCCTCTGCTTTATGACAGTGTAAAAGCAGCATTTAAAGAAAGGTCTAAGATACGTGCTGTAATTCTAATAAGCAGGCAGCAATCAAATATGGCAGAGGGTGGGGATGGGAACACTGAGTGGAGAGATAAGTGGATACAAATTGGTGTTTTAAAAGCTGGCAGTGGCTTCTATCCTAAGCAGAACAGAAAGAGAACTGGGGGAAGTCCATGTTCCTGCCTGCCCCTCTTCCCCTGTGTCCCCGAGTGCTCTAGCTTGCTTCTGTAAGTTGTTTTTTCCCAGCCTTTGATCTGGAGACCCAGGTAGATTTTAAAACCTTCTTTGGTACATTTTCTACCAGATGGCCTCCACTGCTCTGCTTCTCCCAGTCCTGCTGGGATTTCCCACAGGGAGGGAAGCTCAGCTGGTCAGCCGAGTCCCCACACTCCCCTTCCCCGCTTTGCAATGGACCTTTGGTGCTCCTGGCCACAGGCTCATCGTAAAGGAACTTCACTGCCCACAAGACTGGCTCTCGGTGGGTGAAAATACAGCTTCCAGGAAATGGAAAGGAACTACTCCATAAGCTAGAAACCTGGGGAGCCTTGCTAAAGTTCCCTGCCTGTGCCCACCCCGCCCCCTACCCCCTACCCCTCCCTCCCCAACTCCCTCCCTCCCCACCCTCCCCCACTCTCCCCACCCCTCCCCCACTTCACCCCTCCCCCACCCTCCCCACTCCCTCCCTCCCCACCCTCCCCCACCCTCCCCCACTCCCTCCCTCCCCACCCTCCCCCACCCTCCCCCACTCCCTCCTCCCCATCCCTACCCCCACCCCCAGCCTCTGCTCCACAACCCCTCCATCAGGGTCAGCCTAGGCTAACCTACCTGAATCCACTCTCATTTTTGTTTCTAGAAGAATCCTTGGGACTATGGGTAAAGAAAAACCTAGTCAGGGGACATTTAGGTGCTCTCAGATTTTAGCCCTCTCCTCCTCCCTCTGATGAGGTGTCAGTTCCCCCATCCTTGGTCTCTGGCATTCATTCCTAAAACTGCTCTTTGGAGAGAACTGAAGTTTGGGGTGGGGAAACTAAAAAGAGTGAGAATGAAACCAAGACTTCACAGAGGAAGCCGGTTTAGGCAGGTTTCCTAGTAGCGACAGCCACTGGAGAGTCCCTCAACCTCCCCCTGTGGACACCAGCAAAATCAGTTCCAGGATCGGGAGGGAGTCAGTGTGAGGGTGCTGTTAAGGCCCTTCACTCCATCAAATTCTGCTCTTCATGGGACAGTTCTTGTATAAAGTGGGCTGCAAATGGCCAGATTTCTTCTCGTATTCAAATAGCAGCTAAATGTGTCTGTGCAAGGTATACTTTAAATGTTGCCCTTTCTGGGAAGAGTTGATGAGAGATAAATTCCCCCTTTCCACTAAAGCCATGCAAATTCTTTTTAATTTTATGCATGGAATTAGACTACTCCCCTACCCCCCTTTTTTTGAAATATGGAGACCATAACCTTTTGTTAAAGATTGTTTTTCCCCTAGATTACTTTGTCACTAAGAAACAAAGGGCAGCTATCTATTTCACTTTTCAGGAAAATATGCAAGAAAGAAGAAAGAGAAGGAGAGGGAGGAGAAGGGGAGGAGGAAGGGGAAGAAGAAAGAAGGAGGAGAGTAAAGGAAGGTGGTTACTTTGTCCAAGGGGTGGTTAAATAGTTTAGTGGGTTTAAGCAGTAAACACCCTACTGTTCAATCTTTAATGGGCTGTTCACTTGTCTCTTCAGCTTTCATTTATTCAGGTGTGATTTCATGACAGCTACACTGTCCCATTATGAAAGCACCAAAATCATCTCTGTATTCTTCTACTGCCAGATGGTTGGCTCCTTACTGTTTCTTGGGGAACAAGGAAAATGAAATACAAACTGAAAAAAGTATGACTTTTGTAACTTTGCCAGCAGCCCTAATGGACAGTGTGGATAGGGGGATAGCAGCCAATGTCTGTGGTAACTCAATCCCCAGAATCCTAGAATCACAAACTGCCAGGATTCCAGGGCAGGCCCCTACCCTCAGGCAGAGAAGCCCAAACGCTGATGGATACAGGGTTTGTCTCTTCTCTTAAAGGATCGAGTAATAAAACACTGCAACTTCCTCTGAAATTTGCACTTTCCAGTTTCATCACAAAAAAACAAAAACAAAAACAAATAAAACTTCCTTAAACACAACCAAAATATCACCGGCTTTAATTTAAGATTATTTTCTCTAGTTTGGTTATCCACAGAAGTGAAGGGCATTTACATCCATTAAAAGCTCAAGGCAAATAAACAGGAACATCTCAAGGCAGTGAAAGATCAAGAGGTTTGAGGTTATCAAGAACCTCAAAACCCCTTGGCCAGTCTTAAAAATATCTCAGCTCTCCTTTGATTGCTCTTTTCTCTGAATTACCCAGTTTAACATCTGTTTTATTATTGCTTGTTACTTTTTTCTGGATCCATTTCTACATTTAGTTTGAAACTGAATGTTATATTTCAATCAGGATCTGGGCTCATGTTGAAAGATAACAAAGATAATTCCTGGCCATGGTATGTCTTATTTCCACTCATACCTCCCAATATTTTGTTGCCATTTTCACCACCCTGCAGCCTCAGATCTGGCTGGCTGCCTTGGTCTTTTCCTGCCATTGCTTGCTTCTTTTTCTTAGGGTCTGTCCATCTTGCTCTTATCTCTCTCCCATTCTGTTCACCTTTGCATCCACAGTGCTTGACACAGTTCTAGGCACACAGTAGGCACTCAGTAAATTGGGGGGAATTGGCTAGATGTGACAAAGGAGTGGTACAGACTTTAGGAGCTCAGAGAAGGGGAAGAACAGATGGGGATTAGAAGAGTGAAAGAGAGCTTATTGAGGAAGTGACATTTGGAATGCTCCTTTATGGAAGGAAGATGTTTGGATGGGCAGAGAGGATGGGGAAAGGCGGTGTAGGGATTATGGTAGAGTCAAGGTTTTCAGGCACAGAGTAGAGTGCCAAATGCAGGAGGGAGAGAGGCAGTGGGCAATAGGGAAAGAGCCCTCTGTTTAGACCAGGGTTAGCTCTGAATGTCCACTTCTCTTTTCGTTTTAAGAATTCTGGTGATTTCCATCTCAGAGAACCAAAAAGAATGTGAGAGCGTACAAAGAAGAGGAGATCGCTCTCACACTGGTGGCTTTTCCCACAGCTTTAGCAGACTGTGGCACCACTCGGGAGCACCGTGGTCTTAAAGCCAAGGTCTGGCCACCCCATTCTGGGTGCAGGTTATATAGATGGGTTTGAATGAAGCTGAGAAAGGAGTCACAGGGGCTCCACTGTCAGGCTGAAAGTCACTGCAACAACACTCCTTAGCAGAAATCAGAGTGCTTGTTGCCAGGTGGGTGCCCTGGGGAACTGACCTGAAACAGAGGTCAGAAAGCTTATTGTGACTCTTCACTGCTGGGGTTGCAGCCAGTCTTGTTAGAAAAACCAAAAACATGACTTCCTGAAAATTTTTGTTAACGCAAAAAATGGGCTTGTTTCTTTGGCAACAGAGAGTCCACTGTGGGAAAGGGGTTTTCTCAGCACCTAAGCTGTCCTAGCACCTTGGACCCTGAGTACTCAACATGCAAAAACTTTGCAGTAGCCCTGGGGTCCAGCCCAACCCTGCCCTGTGGTACAGTTTTAGCTCAGCCTGGCTTTTATCAGCTTGAGGAGAGTGAAACAGCTCTAAGGTTGAGAGAGGAAAGATTGAATCACCATTTTACAAAGATCACCCTGTTCAGAGGCAAAACCAAGTGTATTGTATTTACCATATTCATATATCATGTCTCCTGTCATTTTCTTTTTTTCCTCTAAATTGACTCACCTTTTTACATCTACACATTTATTTTAGATGGGAAACCATTGTATCTCTACCATATAAGTATCCCTCCTGCCTTAGCTTAGATTCTCCAGAAAGCAAAGTTAGTTACAAAGCCCTAGATTGTTGGGAATGTAAGTCCAGTGGTGCAGGACAGGGGAATTGAAACAGGGAAGGAAGAAAAGCCAATACAATTGTGCCTTACCACGTTGGCCTCTGCTGCAGGCAACTGGTACTCTATCCCACTGGGACCTTCTGGAAAGCCTCATAAAATGTGTCTCTCAGCTCTCCATCTGGGTGACAAAAGTGGTAAGTAGTCATCCATCATCTTCCAGCCCCTTTTGTTCAAGAGTAGCTCCATGGATTTTAAGTGCCTCATATTTCCAAGGTGCACATGCTTTAGTACAGAATTTCCAAGGGGATCCCATGCCAAGGCAACAGAGAAGCCCCAGTGCCAGAAGCAGACTGAGAAAGGTGCAGGCTCAGACAAGGTGCGCTCAGGTTCCACGGGTGCAAAAGAGATCCACTGGACCAACATGGGTTGGCTGCTCACCCCTGGAATGCTCCAGAATTCTACACAGAGGTAGCAGCCTGGTTGGAAATTGTCAGGGGAGGACTAAAATCTTCCTCACCCGACCCTTTGTTTCTGTCACCGTGTTCACCTGAGGGTTACTCTACCGGGGCTGGGGTGACTGGGATACATGTCCAACTTGGCTAGCAGGCACCCACTCTGTGAAGATGGTGGGGGTAGAGGGGTGGGAGTGTAGGTAAGGGTGGCCTTGTAAGCTAAGCACTCTCCCAAAGTGTCCACTACACATGAGATGGGTGCTCCACTGCTGCAGTGGCATGACTGTGACTAGGGAGGGGTACTTCTGGGTGCTAAAACAAAACTTGAGACCAGCACAGACACAGCCAGCCCATGAGGTTCGTAGACGATCTACCACCAGAGTCGATGGGTCAGCCCCTCCCACTGTGGGGCACCTTTCTACCCTCTCCCCCAGGCTGCCCAGTGCAGTTTCCTTTCTCCTTGACACTGAGGCAGTGCTGGCACTAGGTGAGGGAGGGCTGCTGTGTGGTTTGTGACACCATCTGGAGGGAACAGTAGGACAGCAGAGGGAGCTTCCTCAAATTGCACATAAATAACACTCTGCTCATCCCCTGATTTGACTTGTGTTTCTTTTCTTTTTTTTTTTTTTTTTTTGACTTAAGTGTTTCTGAATATCAGAGTTCTCTACCAAGTAAAAGGAAGTTGGGAGGGGAAATGCCACCTCTGTAAAATATCACTCAAAGACAACTGAGTGACTTGCCAGTATTTCTGAGACAGCAAGAAAGGAACAGAAGTGGGGCCTCATCCTTCGATTTTCAACACAAGAGAAAACGAGGAATTGTTCTTCAGCAAGTAAGTACATTTACTATTAACTTAATATGGGATAGCTTGGTAGACCTAGTGACCAACAACCTGACTGCTTTTTAAACAAACATACCGTCACTCTTACCTCCAAGATGCGTACTTTCCCCCCAAAGGGCCTTCAGGGGGTCTCTTATTCCAACATACTTGGAGAACCATCATCAGAGTTATGGCCCATTATTTTAAGTTTCCTAGGTGGTAGAAAATATTAATTTTGTAGGCTGAATTTGAGTTTTCCACAACCAGCAAAATTCTGATGAATAAGTGAATCCAAGCTAATCCTGACTAAAAATGGAGTGTGGCTGATAAAACAATCCAGTTTGGCTGAAAAACTGGCTCAACGAGGGGTCCCAAACATTTCCCTGGTAGCACTAAACTGTCTCTGGTGGCAATCTGAGACGATCACATAGGAGCACAGCTTTCATTTTTATTCCTAAAGTTTAATATATTTACTAAAAAAAACCAAATCAACTTCCTCACATTATAGTACATAATATAAATAAGTAATGTTTTCATCATGTCTTTTCTCTTCCTTATTACTGACACTTTTCCGTTGATTGAGATCCTCTACCCCTTTAAGACATATTCTTTGTGTAGAAGTATTCAAAAATGGAAACACTTTTTTTTGTTGTTAATATATTAAGAAAGAAGTAGTTTCGTGACTTAAGTACTGCCTTGGACAAAATATGCCCTTCCTGGTGCTCTGTGTTCTTGGTATGTTCTGAAGAGAGTCCAAGCTTTCATGGATGGGCTTGCTGATATCCAGGGCCCTTATAGTTAGTTCTCTGTGTTTCTAGCAGTCTTCATCATCCCTTCTGGCATTGGCAGAGCGGTGGTTGGTCCTTGGAACATGCATGCACAGGCAGGGTCACCTCCGCAGAGGTCCGCCAATTTTTGCTTTTCCCTAGAGATTGTGCCGTGACTTAGAGGTTGCTCAGATGACGATCCCTGACTCATTTCAGGCGGCCAACTAACAGGTTTTACAACCCATGGTGGGCCAGTCTTCCTTCCTGGGTGACTTTTATTTTTTCCTTTTCAGGTTGTGAAAATAAATCCATAATATTTTATATTTAGGAGTTTGGACACCCAGGTACAGCATCCAGCCTCTCCTCAGTGTGTTTTGCAAACACTGCCAGAAAACCCTCTGTGTGGGGCAATTGAATTGTCTTCTGCCTTGCCTGGTGTAAGCTGTGAGGTGCCCGAGTCTCATCTGGCTTGAAATTGTTTGCTTTTGTTTTCCATCCTCATCAGCGGAAGCCATGGATCACACACTGAAGTGGGGAATCCCATCCAAGCGCCCATACCTCAAGCTCTTTCAGCTCCTGGTGCTGGCTGGTCTTTTTTACTTCTGTTCAGGTAAGCAACCTCCAGGAACTTGACTGAGTTCGCTGCTTCAGCGTTTAGAGAGAGGAAATGGTGTTCTCTGTGCTGCCTCCTTCTGTGAGACAGAAGGGACCTTCAGGGTATTTCAGTTCATTTTAGGGCTGAGAAAACAGGTCCAGAGAGGTTAAAGGACCTGCCCTTGATCACACAGCAAGCCAGTGGCCAAGTTAGCTCAAGAACACAGACCTTAAAGGAAAGGTGGGGCGGTGTTATTTTAACAAAGCCAAAAGCTGATTCAGAAGGACAGCTTCGAGTTGTGATCTCTTCCACCAGGTGCTTGTTTACATTTTGTGAAACGCTAAGGCACTGGCCTTGGGCTCTGGTTCCCAAACTACATTTCTATGAGACAACACAGCTAAAGTCTTCTGCTTCTAAAACTAAACAGTGATGATCTTCTTTCCAAGTTGAAGGGGGAAAAGAAAGTATTGATATTGTAACATACAATCTTCCTAATATTAAAATTTTCTCAATATTTATTTTTATGCTTTAGGTGCTGATGCCCTTTGTCAACACAGGCATCTGACATTAAGTAGTATCAGATTTAGCACAAATCATATTTCGAGTTGTTTTTAACTTACTATATAGGTATTTCAGGTGTGTCCTACAAAGAATATTTTGACTTCTGGAGGCTTTTGTTCCATCTCAGGTGCTGGACTTGGGGGGCTGTTGGGAAGGGTGGTGCTGGTCCTGCTGACAGGGTGGCTCTGACTTTTTTTTTTAAAGTCAGAACAAATAAAAGATCTGCTTTGTGCTGAGCAGCGTACTACCTGGTTTCATCAAAACAAAGAGGAGCCTTTGCCTCCTGCAGCGTTTCCTAATCTGCAAAGAGCCGAACATCAAAGGGCCTTGTCTTAAGCGTTGGTTACTTAAAACTGCAGCCATCACCCAGAATGACTAAGGTGTGAGGGAGGGCACTGGAGGGAAGGGATTACTGTGACTCTGGTATTTGTACGTTGTCTGTCCTGAGCTGTAAAACTTGCTATTTTACACTACTGCTGAACCAAGAGAACCATGAGTCAAGTTTCACATCAGATTTTGTATATCTGATGGACAGTATTATTTCCAACAGTTACAATTTTCTTCTGGGTAGTCGGGGGCAGCACTCCCAATCTAGAGTCTTCTGGGGAATCTTAATGAGTTTTAAAAGATTTAAAATGAAATTTACAGGCTTCCTAGAAATGTGGTATGTGTGCATGCATGCGTGCAAGCGTGTCTGTGTGTGTGTGTGTGTGTGTGTGAGAAAGAGAGAGAGAGAGAGAGAGAGAGACAGATGAAAGGGGGGTGAGGAGAGAGAAAGAAACAATGAAAAAGAGGGAAAGTATAAAAAGAAAATTAAAACCAAGGCTATAACAATTATACCAGAAAAATTAGGGGCAAATGGAAGGAAATAAACTTTGAGCTAAAGAAAGATATTTAGGAAAGTACCTTGTTCTACAGCTACATTCAGATTTTATTGTTGCTGTACTGAGTCAACAAAGGAATCCATGAGTTTCTTTTGTCTGAACACCTACTGTGTATCAGGTGGGCCTTAAAAACTGAGCCTGGGATTCCTGCCCTCAAAGAGATGTATGTTAGTTGGAGAAGGCAAAACAAACCCACAAGCAAGTGAAGAGCAGTGAAGTGACTGGCCCCGACTGTAAGTGCCCCAGACCTGGGAAAGCTGGGACCAGGGTGGGCTGCGGCAGCGGGGCAGGCTTTAAGGTGAAGGAGGCCGAAGGCAAGGATGAGTCAGGGGTGAGTAAGGATGAGTCAGGTTTATTCTTTTGTTTAATCATTTATGAATTCAACAAACACCGAGCATCTCTTATGTACAAGACACTTTTCTTGGTCCTGGGGACAAGTTGTGAGCAAAATTGACTTGGCTTTTGCCTTCATGGAATTTACAGTCATTAGGAAGAAGATGAAGATTAATCCATCATTCAAATGAATGTATGACCGAGAAACTCTCTTTCTCTGCCAGAGGGGACGGTGGTGAGAGTGATCTGGGTGAAGGTGGAAGGAGCAGCATGTGGGGACACGCAAGAGCAAGGAAGTGTAGGTGGACAGTGTTGGGGCAGCAGGGAGACAGGGACCAGGCTCCATAGGGCTTGAAGGCCAGGGATCTGAATGTTATTTGGAGGCACTGGGAAGCCATAGAAGGATTTGAAGCAGGGGAGTGACACGGTCTATATTAGTGCTGCTGACACTTTAATTATACATGCCAGTCACCTGGGGGTCTTGTTAAAAAGCAGTTTCTAGCACAGGGGATTTTTTTTTTTTTTATATTGGAGTATAGTTGCTTAATAACGTTGTGTTAGTTTCAGATGTACCTCAAAGTGATTCAGTTATACATATCCACTCTTTTTCAAGTTCTTTTCCCATTTAGGTTATTACAGAAGGTTGAGCAGAGTTCCATGTAGCACAGGGGATTTTTAGAGCAGCAAAAATACTCAGTATGATACTGTAATGGTAGATACATGTCGTTACACATTTGTCAAAACCCATAAGATGTACAGCGCCAAGAGTGACCTCTGGTGTAAACTGGACTTTGGGTGATAGTGATGTGTCAGTGTAGCTTCATCGACTGTCACAAACGTACCACTCTGGCGCGGGATATCGGTGGTGGGGAGGCTGTGCCCATGCAGGGGCGGCGGTGTACGGGTACTCTCTGTACTTTACGTTTATTTTGCTGCGAACCTAAAACTGTTCTAAAAGGTAAAGTCTGTATATATTTTTTAAAATGTAGTTTCTGCTTAGGTGGGCCTGGGGACGGGCCTGCATTTCCGTATTTCTAACAAGCAGCCAGGTGATGCTGATACCGCTCTAAATGATATATATATTTTTTTAATGGTGTTGCTGAAGCATAAAGAATGGCTTGTAGGGCAGCCATAGTGACTGCCAAAACCATTTAGTAGCTTATAGTACTTGATGATAGCTTCGATGAACAGAATGGGATTGGAGGGAGATGGAGGGATTGGAGAATGTGTATGATGTAGAACTGGTGAGGATTTGCCAGACTGAAGTGCAGGTGTGGATTGTGCATGGCCTGTGGGAGACAAGACTGGACAAAGAGAGTGGAGTACAATCACGGAGGACTTTGTTCAGGGCAGGGGATTTGCACACTAGCCCCTCCTTTCCTCTCCTGTGTAGGAGAGCTGCACTTCCCCCTGACACCCCATCCATTGCTGCCCAGGACAGGGGACCTCTCTTTCCTGCACAGGGTGGGACCAGCAGGGCTCCTCTCCACTTCTAGTTTGGTTTGTGGATGCAGAAACACTGGACTTATGTGCTCCAGAGACTGGTGGTTGTCTAACATGGGCAGCTTTTCCTCAGAGCTGGGGAACTCTCAGGGAGACACAGCTCTCAGGGGAGGGGAGAGGCCTTGGGTAGGAGTACCCAGGGATGCAGGATAGGTGTTGGCCTGGAATTCTGTGGCATGAGAAACACTGAGCTAGAGGAAAAGAGTGCCCTCAGAGTGCCACTGTAAACAAAGCCTCTTCCCTCCCACCATGTTCTGTCTGCATGCTGCTGGCCAAGGCATCCTGAAAGCCACGCTTCTTGCTATGACTACTGTGATATCAGCTGTTGAAGTCCCTGAGCATTTTAGACATATACTGTTTAGGGAGACACACAAAAGTAAGGATCAGATTTATAACGAGTATGTAGGCTAGGCCTATAGAGGAGAGAAAGTTGGCAGCAATGTAAAAATCAGGTGACAAGTCTAAATCTGTCAGCTGCTGGAGAGCAGATACCTCTTAGCCTCCTTGTGTGCCCAGCACCCAGCCTGGGGCCCACACAAGCCCCGTGGATGCTGGTTCACTTAATCAAAAGCACTTAGAAGGGACCAAAATGGTCACTTCCTTTGTGTTAAAGGTCACACAGACCATTAACAGTAAATCTCCAGGTGGTGGGGTTACAGGTGACTTTTATGCGTTTCTGTATTTTTCATTCTTTGCAAATTTAATATGTGTTTCTTCTAGAATCAGGGAAAACCTTTATTTAAAAAGCACACCAAGGTCCTCAGTGAGATACATTATGGTACACAGTGATATAAGCTGCTGTGCGCACCTGATTCTTTCTCCTTTAGGAGAAGCGGTGGTGCAGCCCTGCTGACCATTGCTGGGGTTCACCTCCGAGGAAGGGGCATTGTGGCCAGCCCAGTGTCCACACTGCCTTGCTCTAGTTTGGAGGGACTAGGGGATACTCATGGCTTCCTAGACTGGGTTCTTATTTTTTTTAAGCTATACATTAAATTTTATTATTGTATCTCCCAATTGTCCTGTATGGTTTTTCTCCCCCTGCAGTGACATAAAATTCACTGTTTTAAAGTGTACGATTCCGTGGTTTTTAGTATAATCACAATGTTGTGGAACCATCACCACTACCTAATTTCAGAACATTTCTATCACTCTAAAAAGAAACTCCATACCCATTAGCTGTCCCTCTCCATTCCCGCTGCCCTGTCTCCTGGTAGCCACTAATCTAATTTCTGTCTCCATGAATTTGCCTATTCTGGACATTTCTTCTAAATGGAGTTATATTATATGTGGCCTTTGTGTATGGTTTCTTTCACTGAGCATAATGTTTTCAAGGTTCATCTATGTTGTAGTAAGTATCAGTACTTCATGCCTTTTTTGGTTGAATAATATTCCATTGTAGATTGAGTTTTGAGAGGTACATTATTTGTCTAAAACTAGTGACCTCTATGCTTGTTGGCAAAAAGTTCCCTCTCTTGGGGGTTTATCGGTGGAGAGTTGAAGTGGTCAGGAAGGGCAGGGGTTGGGGACTTGACTCAGTGCAAGTGTCAGCCGGTTACCACAGTGATTCTGGCCACATCCTGGGTGTGATTCAACACATGAGGTGCTGTGTCTGAGAGAAATAGCCCCATGAAAAAAATCTGTATAGCTTTTACAGTTAACAAAACACTTTACCTCTGGGTGTCATATGACCCCCATGGTAATTATGTGAAGTAAGTCAGGGAGATAGTATTATGCCCATTTTACAGAAATTATACCTTGGCCCAAGGAGTTTAATCAACTTGTTAAAGGTTATGATTCTAATGCACAGCGGTGGAGCCAGATTTCATCTCCTAATGCCTAGCCAGGCATTTAGCAAATATTTATGGAGCACCTACTATGGGCCAGGCCCCGTTCTAGGTTCTGCAGATATGGCAACAAGCAAAACAGATAAAGCCTGTGCTCTCATGGCCCCCAAAGTAACTCCAGCTGATATATAGCAGCTGGAGACAAGCTCAAAGAGCAATAAATGAGGGCAAGGGGCTAACAAGTGGCAGGATGGGTGGGGTCAGGGGTTAGGTGAGGGTCCCCCTCACCACAAGGGGACACCTTCCCTGAAGGAAGCAAGGGACGGGGCTGTGTGGATGTCTGGAGAAGACAATGGTCCGGGTCGTGTGCCTGGCACCATGTAAGGTTTTACTTGCATTCCCTCACAGAAACCTCAACCCATGTTGTTAGGTAGGTGTTGCTAGGCCAGTTTGTAAAATGGCAAAGCAAGCTCAAAATCCAACTATTTAGGCAGTAATGCTGAGACCTGACTTTCCCCTCTAGAACCACTGAAGCGGACAAAACCCTTCAGAAATCTTTCGACTGTCTTCTTGTAAACGCATGTAGCAGTCCCTGAGTATGGAAGCGAGGTCCTGGTGGGAACTGCCCAGAAGATTTTTGGTTCCTCTTTTCAGTCTGGTTCTTCCTCAGCATCAGCGTCTGGTGAGGGGATCTCACATAGGAACATCGAAGAGCCCATTGATGGTTTGCTGTTGACCTTTAGACAAACACCCACACTTCTCAGATGGCTGGACAAAAACTCCTTAAGAACTATGATTGAAGTTAGCTCACTTTCAGTTAAGATTTATTTTTGCTAATGTCACCACATGTCAAAATGAGTTAGAAATCCTGGATTCTTTTTGGGTGGGAATAAACAGGGCACAAGAAAGACACAGTTATTTAGGACCCCGGAGGAGTGAGCTGCTTTCTATCATGGGGTCTTTCTGGCCCATAGCAAGACCAGGGTTCCATGTGTCTGACATAACCCCTGAGTGAGATGAAACAGACCAAAAGGTACAAATTGTGGGTGAGAGGAGGGAGAGAGAGGAAAGGAAACTCTTACGGAAGACCTGCTATGTACTAGGGACTTTTCCATTTATATCATTTTATTTGAATTTAAGTTTACAATGATCCTGAGAGGTAGGCATCATAACATTTTTACAGATGAGGAAACAGGTTAATCAGAAAATGGCTGAGCTGGGACTAGACCCCAAATCAACAGGAATCCATAGTCCGTGCATCTTCTACATATCATTTTGCTTTCATTGTATCTCTCTCTTTTTTTTTTTTTTTTGGTGGTACGCGGGCCTCTCACTGCCGTGGCCTCTTCTGTTGCGGGGCACAGGCCCGGACGCGCAGGCTCAGCGGCCACAGCTCACGGGGCCAGCCGCTCGGCGGCACGCGGGATCCTCCCAGACCGGGGCACGAACCCGTGTCCTCTGCATCGGCAGGCGGACTCCCAACCACTGCGCCACCAGGGAAGCCCTTCGTTGTATCTCTTTTTAAAGAGAGTTTGGGTTATTTAGCTATTCTTTGTTCCCCCCAAGTATACCTTTTCATTTATTTCCCCCTTTTCAGTTATATTCCCTAAATCTAGGGCTGGCAATGTTCAGCACGATTGTCGGAAGAAGTGCCTTCGATCATTCTGAGGTACTTCACACTGCTGTGAAAATACCTACCATCACAATAGTCTTCCTAAATGCTGCGGTAGGGCCACATCCAGTCTGATGGGGGCAGGTAGAATAGCTGGTGAGATGGAGAGGTGCTAGTGTCCCATGATCCTACTGCCCAAGGAGAGTGGGCCTGGAAATGAGATCCCTATCCTAGTGAGACATGGGCCTGCCCAGGGGTTCTGTGTGGCTCTGGAGGACACTGAAGGGAAGATGCAACATGGTAGCACTGGGGGGTTTGGGGGGGTGGTCAGTTATGAAAGCACCAGGGCTTTAGAGGAACTCTGCTTTTAGGTCAAACACAGCATAGGAAAAGTTAGTATGCCTTCTAAACCAAAAAAACAGAAAATATAGTCTGACAGGGATTTTGGTGCTACTGATGAGTGCTTAGGAAATAACAAAAAGATGGAGTTTGGATGCTGAAATATTGATATTTCTGTGATATGCTGATGGGAAACGGGCAAATGTTTTAAATGGAGACCCTCTAGCAAAACTAGGTTGTAGGGCACCTGTTGTGTGGATTGCAGATAGCCAAGGGAGATAAAGATAAGATATCCATCTGTTTAGGGTAGCTAGAGAGGGCAGAAATTGTCCAGAGGAGTAACGGAGGCCTTGTCAGGTGGGGATGAGGAGAGTCATTTCAGAATGACGTCATGGGGTCAAGCTGGGCCTGGAAGGAAAAGGACTGTTTCTCAAAGCAAAAGAGCCCAGTGATGGAGCCCAGCTGGGAGTGGGCAGTGCTGGCTTACTTATCCTAGAACTGGGCCTCAAATGGGGAAACCAGTAAACAAGGAGAGTGGCCCAAAAAGTTCTCTGCAAAACTGGGGCAGTTTCCTTTCCTGGGCTTAGTTTCCTCATCTGTAAAATAAGACCACCAAAATGATCAGGGAAATTCCTTCAAAATCTCACATTCCTTAACTATGACTTCCCTATCCCTGTGGGAATGATAACATTGTCTAACTGGTAGTTGCCACTCACATGCTAGGTCTCCTAAAGTCCTTCTTCTTTTGGGACTAGTGTGCCTTCTCTCTCATTGTCCATGGACAGACAAATGGATAAAGAAAATGTGGTATATACATACAATGGAATATTAGTCATTATCATCATACCCTTAAAAAGGAAGGGAATTCTGACACATGTAAAACATGGAGGAACCTTGAGGGCATTATGCTGAGTGGAATAAATCAGTCACAAAAAGACAAATACTGTTATGATTCCACTTATATTAGATATCTAAAGTAGTAAAATTCATAGAAACATAAAGTTGAGTGGTGGTTACCAGGGACTGGCGGGAGGGAGAAAGCGGAGTGGTTTAACGCATACAGAGTTCCAGATTTGCAAGATGGGAAAGTTCTGTTTCACAACAATGTGAATACACTTGATGCTACTGAGCTGTACATTTAAAAATGGTTAAGATGGTAAAATTTATGTTATTTTATTTATTTATTTATTTATTTTTGCGGTACGCGGGCCTCTCACTGTTGTGGCCTCTCCCATTGCGGAGCACAGGCTCCAGACGCGGAGGCTCAGCGGCCATGGCTCACGGGCCCAGCTGCTCCGCGGCATGTGGGATCTTCCCGGACTGGGGCACGAACCCGCGTGCCCTGCATCAGCAGGTGGACTCTCAACCACTGCACCACCAGGGAAGCCCTATGTTATTTTTTAATCACAATTTTTTAAATGGAGAAAAAAAGCACTGGGGACCAAAGAAACCAAAATCAAACTGGACACTCCAATCCTGCTTGGTACTGGATACAACACTCAATTCTGTTACCATCAACTCCAAATTCTTGCTTGTGCAGGCATCTATATTTAATAGGTATATGATCTTGTTCTGTTTGTCTCTCCATAGGCGTTATCCAGGTGACCAAAACAGTGAAAGAAGCAGCAATGCTATCCTGTGATTACAACATATCCACTGAAGAACTGAAGAGAGTTCGCATCTACTGGCAAAAGGATAATGAAATGGTGCTGGCTGTCATGTCTGGAAAAGTGAAGGTGTGGCCCAGGTACGAGAACCGCACCATCACTGACGTCACCAGTAACCTCTGCATTGTGATCCTGGCTCTGCGCCTGTCGGACAATGGCACCTACACCTGTGTTATTCAGAAGCCTGAGAAAGGGTCTTACAAACTGGAGCACCGGACTTCGGTGAAGTTAATGGTCAGAGGTCAGTGGAACTTTCTGATTTTCAGTAAGCCGGCAGACTCTTGATGCCCTTAAAGACATACTCCTATTGATTTAAGTGGAAATTTTACCAAAGAGGGGTATATCTCACTTCATTTCTTAGGGTTGAGTCTCTAGTTTTACAGTGAACCCTAACTGTTTTCTCAGGATATCCTGGAAATATCTATTAGTTGCATTTCTTGCACTTTGACAATCTAAGTGCATGACAATCACCCTGGAGCACTATAATGACCTGAAGTATCTTCTGAATCATAAAGGGACACATTTGATTTGATGTAGCTATACTATTAACTGGATTTGATCCAGTAATATATTCTTGTAAAGTATGTTGAAAGGTATAAGAGCAATGCAGGCATAAATACTATGGCTATTGTTCTATTATATTTATTGTATATTTGAAGCTCTCCTCTAACGGTCATTCCTACAAAATTAGATGTTAGAGAACTGTGAAGGGCAGGGTAGGAAGAAGCTGTGACTTAACCACAGGTGATACTGCTAGATGATACTAATATATTCTGAGCCCTCATTGAGAAGTGGCAGCCCTGGGCCATTCCCTCATACTTGAAATTCAAACACATTTCTTTTTCTTCCTGGGCACTTGAGGCTTTAGTGGAAAGGCTCAAACCTTTTAATAAAAGATAATAATTAACCTTGATATCAGTTAACTTAAGTGGATCCTTAGTGAAGTCTTCACTGTTCTTCCCTGCTTTTGGTCTTCAGTTATGTTGAAACTTTAGCTGTAACATCCAGATCATACCTAAAGCTTAGGAGGTAAGCCAAATTCACATGGAATTATCTTGAACTTCACTCTGTGTATTCCCTAACCATGGAGAGAGCGAATGATCATATGGTGGTGAGATACGAGGGGTTCTGAGAAGCCCACCTCCTCCAAAATTCAGACCTGCGTCGATTCCTGGAATTCCCACTATTATAGCCTCTCCTGCTAATTTCAGCTTTTTTTCCCCACAAGATCCCTGTTAAAGATAAAAATGTGTTCCCTGGGGGAGATGGCACCACAGACATATTAGCCTGTGCTAGTTAATTACATTAGATACATAGTTAGTTCTCAAACAGAATATCCAGACAGAAGTAGACTTAGAACATGTACATTTTTTTTTTTTTTTTTTTGCGGTACGCGGGCCTCTCACTGTTGTGGCCTCTCCCGTTGCGGAGCACAGGCTCCGGACGCGCAGCCTCAGCGGCCATGGCTCACGGGCCCAGCCGCTCCACGGCATGTGGGATCTTCCCGGACCGGGGCACGAACCCACGTCCCCTGCATCGGCAGGCGGACTCTCAACCACTGCGCCACCAGGGAAGCCCCTAGAACATGTACATTTTGATAGAAAGATAAAGAAGAAAATCCAAGGAGAAGAGGCAGAGTTTCAGGGAGGGCAGGCCCTAGCAGCAGGTTATCGTAGGAGACCAAGGACAGCTAAAGCGGTAGCATGGGAGTGCTGAGGGCCTCAAAAAGGAGAGTGGGGCACCAAAATCAGGTAAGGGAAGACGAAAATGGAAAGTCTACTTGCTTAATTAGACACAGAACCAATTCTGGTATTTCCAATTGAGTCAGTTAGAACAGTGCTTCCCAAATGATAAGGTGCCTATGACCTGGGGATGTTGTTAAAATGCAGATTCAAAGGCAGCAGGTCTGGCACTTCTAACAAGCTCCCTGGTGAGGCCTGTGCTGCTGCTGAGGATTGCAGTTTGAGAAGCAAGGCCAAGGTGACCAACTGTCCCATTCTGCCCAGGACCGAGGGGTTTCCTTGGACATGAGATTTTCAGTGCTAATACTGAGAAAGGCTAACTGGGACAAGTTGCTTTCTCTATATTTGCTAAATGATATAATAGCAGCATAATATCAATGGATGAAAGCCTTCGTTAAGCAGCACATTTGAGGAGCTAGCTATACTAGTTAACGTATTAACTAGGTTAATGGATTTTTACCTTTCTAAAGCATATGCACCTTTTCCTTTCCTAATAAGATATTCTTACCCTACCTATTAAGAGTGGTGAAAATTTGGGTTAATTGATTAAAATGAGAGACAAAAGAATAATTCTTTGATGGTTCACAGTCTTGCAAAGCCTTAGGAGCTGTTACTCTAAACAGATCACCTTATAGAAGGGATAGGAGACAGAGCTTAGGCTGTTCTAAGTCCAGCCAGACCTTGAAAAGATGGTTTTTAATATGATCCTTGGTATTAGTGGCATTCTTGCGGCTAAATGTTTCTTAGAAAAGCAAAGTGCAGAAATGAACATGAATCATAATTAGGATATGTTACTTGGATTTGTTATTCCAAGTTATAACATGACATCCTGATGTTATGAGAAAGAAACAGAATATTCTTGTTGTTAGCTACCAGTGTAATTATTTGATCTTATAGGAAAAATTAAAGGAGTAAAAAATAATAATGTCAACTAAAAATGGCTCGAGAAAATGTCAGACTTAATTTAGGAACAGGATTAATTCAAAAAAGAAAGGTGACTCTATCCCTAACCAAATCCAAGTTTTTCTTTTTCTTGGCATTTATAGTCACTTGTCATAACTTTGTGCCACCAGGCAGTCCTGGAAGCTTTCACCTGGCAACTTGATTTAAATGAGGGAACTCATTTAAAAGAGGACAAATTTAAGGGCTTCCCTGGTGGCGAAGTGGTTGAGAGTCCGCCTGCAGATGCAGGGCACGTGGGTTCGTGCCTGGGTCCAGGAAGATCCACATGCTGCGGAGCAGCTGGGCCCGTGAGCCATGGCCGCTGAGCCTGCGCGTCCGGAGCCTGTCGCAACGGGAGAGGCCACAACAGTGAGAGGCCCACGTACCGCAAAAAAAGAGGACAAATTTAAGACTCACATTAGTCTATTAACTAACTTCCTGCGTGTCAGGCTCTGTTCTATGTGATTTATATTAACGATGTCATTTAATTCTTACAACGCTGGGAGGCAGGTATTATTATCCCCATATTACAGATGAGCAAACTAAGACTAAAAGTGGTTAAGTAATTGGCCCAGTGTTAAAAGGAAAAACTGGTTATAAAACCTGGTCTTGGGACTTCCCTGGTGGTGCAGTGGTTAAGAATCTGCCTGCCAATGTAGGGGACACGGGTTCGAGCCCTGGTCCAGGAAGATCCCACATGCTGTGGAGCAACTAAGCCCGTGCGCCACAACTACTGAGCCTGCGTTCCGGAGCCCGCATGCCACAGCTACTGAAGCCTGCATACCTAGAGCCCATGCTCTGCAACAAGAGAAACCACCACAATGAGAAGCCTGTGCCCGGCAATGAAGAGTAGCCCCTGCTTACCGCAACTAGAGAAAGCCCACGCGCAGCAACGAAGACCCAATGCAGCCAAAAATAAACAAATAAAAACAAAACAAAACAAAAAACCTGGTCTTGATGACCACTGTGCTATACTACATCTCTCTGTGAGACTCTGAATTCTGAAAAGAAAACTAATATATAAGATGAAGTATGGGGGGATTGGTTCCCCACATTATGCTAAGAAGTATAAATTCTTTAAGCCTAACAGTAAGTGAGGAAGAGGTGAGGGGAGTTTTTTCCTATGTTCTCTGCAGTCATTTCACTATGCTTTGCTTTATTTTAGTATCTTATTAAGGGGCAAATACACAAATCAAAGAGTGCCTCAAGTATCTTGGGGGAATATTAGGAAGGCCTCTCTGTCCTCATAAGGCATGTCAGAACAGTAAGGGAATCAGTAAAGTACAGTGGTTGAGATTACAGGCTCAATAGTGTAAAATTTGGACAGAGGTTTATCTGATTAAAGACTACTTTTGAAAAAGTAAGGTAATGCTAAACAAACTTTAGAGTAGTGTTACCTACTTCCCACCTCAGTAGTGTGGGAAGTAGGGAGACAGCAAAGTTAAGACCATACAAGTAGATTTACACAAGTTACTGTCAATATTCTTGTTCTCAGTTTGGATGGTGGGTTCTCAGGTGTTTAGTATAGTATGAATTAATAAATAGATACATAAAAGAGAGCTACTTTGTATACCTCAAAAATTAGGAAGAAAGAGGAGAAAAAGAAGTAAAAGAAAGGAAGGAAAGGAAAGGAAAAGGAAAGAAGGCAGACATATTTTAATCTGCTTGTTTACATCTCTAATACCATGGCATTAGTATTTTTCTGAGAATATGTTTTTCAATATAATCCTATTTTTAATGTTTTAATAAAACAGCAATGTTTGAAGCTCTAAAAAAAAAAAGGAAAGAAAAGAAAAGAAGTCAGGGGAAGGGAAAGGTCTGGTATCAGAAAAACTTGAATTCAAATCCCAGTTCTGCCACTTATTGGTTGTGATTTCTCTAGACCTCAATTTGATTATTTATAAAGTGAAACATTGTATTAGGTTAAATCATATGAAATTACTGATATTTGACCTTTTTTGCTCTACAACCTACCTCCTAGGGTTGTTGTAAAGATGAAATGAGATAATGTCCAGACCTAAGAAACATTAACGTGTTGTCTATTATTTTTTTCTTCACCTCTTGCAAATGCAAGTATTGATACTATGTCAATATTTATTCACATGAACCTACTTCTTTCTTTAATAAGTGCCCTCCTACCTCCTTATGAAGAATTGATATAACCAATTCAAACCAAAATTAGTCTTTGGATTATACATAAATATTAATGACTTATGGGAAGTTGCAAATTATATTTTATTATTCTGATTAAAGATAGGTATTTATTAAAAATATAAACACACACACAAATATGTAATGATATGTACTTACAGCCTTGTTCTTTCTTCAGCTGACTTCCCTGTCCCTAGTATAACTGATCTTGGAAATCCATCTCCTAACAACAGAAGGATAATTTGCTCAACCTCTGGAGGTTTTCCAAAGCCTCACCTTTCCTGGTTGGAAAATGGAGAAGAATTAAATTCTACCAATACGACACTTTCCCAGGATCCTGAAACTGAGCTCTACACGATTAGCAGCGAACTGGATTTCAATATGACAAGCAACCACAGCTTTGTGTGTCTTGTCAAGTATGGAGGCTTAACAGTGTCACAGACCTTCAACTGGCAAAAATGTAAGTGATACTGTTCTGGGAAGTTTCTGCTATGTAGAGTCTAAAAAGAAAATAACTCAGCCAGATGCATCACAGAATTATGTATATTGACTCTGATAGTATTTTTTTGCAGTATTTTTAGACATGCAAATAAAATGATAATGACAGTATTACTATGACTTATTAAGGTTTGACTATAATGTCACTAGACTTATTTTCTTTAATAAACATTCTAAAATTTAGACATCCAAGTAAGTTCTATCCATCAAGTCAACATATTAGGAAGTTATTATAACAATATTGTTGTGATTGAAAGCACTAAGAATTGTCCTTCTTTGGATTTGCTCTCTGGGCTTTGGCACTTTCATTTTGGGGGCCCCCTCCCCATGGTCCCATGATGTCAAATCATTGTCTTTTGAGGGTGAATGTACCTTTTAAGAACTACTGGTTCATTTAGAACCAAGTCGGTCATTTTTAACCAAAACCATGACCAAATAGTTTACCCTACATGTAGTAAACTTATAGAATTTTCTTTCCCCAAGAGGTGAAATCGTCTGAAAATATAAAATGGAAAAAGTTGGGCTTTTATAAATTTATGCATATTAAACCCATAATGGGTTATCACAGAAGAACTCAAATACTTGAAATACATTTCTAACTTGTTTGGCTGATTATATGGAGCACCACCAGGCCTCTCTCACCCCTAGCCCCACTTATAACAATATGTTTTGTGGCTGCATAGTAAAAAATTATACATCGAGTATAATTTATTATGTGTAGTATGTCTTACATCTTCCTCTTATTTTTGCTTGTAGTAGAGGAGATATTTTAGATGGTCTAGTAGTTCATCTTAGTGAATGATTTACTCCAGATCTTTCTATGTTGAGTGGATTCTTTATTTTCCTCAATAGGTAATGAGATAAAATTTTGACATGATTTTATTAATAGTACAAACTCATCTCTATCATCTTTTATGTATTCTAAAGAATTTATAAAAATGAATTTTGAATCCTATAGTAAAAATAGTTTATTAATTCAGCATTCTTGTCACTTTACTGATATATAATTATTTAACCACTTTTAGATTATCATGACTAAGGTAGACAGTATTACACAAATTAGTAACAGCAGCTTCAATTATATTTTATTTTGGACATCATTTATATTTGGAATATGAGTACATATGATATTCTAGGGCAAGGGTTGACAAAACTTTTCAGAAAAGGGCCAGATAGTAAATATTTATTCTTTACAGGTCATATGGTCTCTGGCAACAACTCAGTTCTGCTGTTATAGCATGAAAGCAGCCATAGAAAAGACAAATGAATGACATAGCTGTGTTTTAACAAAATTTTATTTAAAAAAATAGGTGAGGGGCTTCCCTGGTGGCGCAGTGGTTGAGAGTCCGCCTGCCGATGCAGGGGACACGGGTTCGTGCCCCGGTCCGGGAAGATCCCACGTGCTGCTGGGCCCGTGAGCCATGGCCGCTGAGCCTGCGTGTCCGGAGCCTGTGCTCCGCAACGGGAGAGGCCACAACAGTGAGAAGCCCGCGTACCGCAAAGATAAAAAAAAAAAAAAAAAAAAAAAAAATTAAATAAATAAATAAATAAATAGGTGGTAAGCCAGGTTTGGCCTGTGCATGGTAGTTTGTTAACTTATAGGAAATAGAATGTAGTCCTTTATATAAAAGGATGGAGCTATTATTTAAAGATGATTTAGACTGCCCAGCTTTATCATCTTTTCCCTAGTTTGCCTTCTCTCAATTCTTCCTTCATGCTAAGGATGAGCAGTATCCCTTTTCACGATAATTGAAAACACTAGTTCTTTGTCCTATTTGGTCCACATTCACAATGACTAATGGAGAGATGATTAACAGTATGTGTTTAATCATTCTTTCTTTCATTCAGTTTTTATTAAGTAGTTATCACATACCAAGCATCTTGCTAGGCACCAGTGTTGTCTTTGTGGTCAGAGAGCTTTAAATACTTCAGATCTCATGAACTGGATGGCAAGTATCATTTAGAGTCAAAAGCAAATAATGCATTTGTGGGGGAGGTCAAGGGGTGACTGCATAAAACAAACGTAAATTAGGTGTATAGTTGATAGGAATAGTTATGTCAATGTGAATAAAGCTTTACTATTTAAATACCCACTCTTTACCCCAAATTTATTAATTAAACAGATTGGATCTATGGCTCTTTTAGCCTGGGCCGGCCCAATTTGTTAACCCTTGATGTACTGGAAGATATATGTGTGTGTGTGGAAGGGGTCAATCAGAGAGTCCCACTCAGGCTGTCTAACGAGCTATATGTGCAGATGTCGTCACACAACTATGCACTTGGGATTTTGGGTCTGCCCTGGGGTGCCTTACCAGGTTCCTAATAGGTATCACGACAGAGCACATTTGCTGCTACTGGTTCCCCTTTCTGTCTCTTTAAACACATACCTTCTTTCCAGGCTGAGTGAGGCTTGAGGATGGATGAGGAGTGACCTCTGAGAGGAAGCCAGGAGTGAGTTGGAACTTGTGAAACGTCTAGGCTCCCAGGATAATAGCAAGAGCTTCTTTGTTATTTGGGGTGTCATTCTGGTCTGCAGAGGCCAACCCTGCTAATCACTCGATGTCTCCACCCAATCTGGTGTTTTAGAGAATAATAAAAAAACGACTTTCCCTAGTCTCTAAGTAGTAGGCTCTCTATGGTCAAATGTGCATTTTATAATGATCACTGTGGCAGAATGTGTAGGAATTATTAAAGCCTAGAAAACCAGAGGCAAAGAGACCAATATAAAGGCGACTAAGTTGGAGATCAGAAAAACCTGAACGAAGGCGGTTGCTGCAGGAGATTTGGAGAAAAGGAATCAGTTGCAGGGATTTTCTCAATACAGCATAGAAAGTCAGTGGGAGCTACTGGGCAGTGAGCACAAAGGCAAGCCTCCCCTTTTATTTGGGTCACTGATGGTGCTGCCATTCATTGAAATGGGAGAATGCGGGTGGTAGATATGCTTTGGAAAGAATACATGGATACTGAATTCAATTTTAGTCAGGTGGAGATGCTGGCATCCAACCATTAGTCAACGGCTGGAAGTACAAATTTGGGGCTCAGAAATGAGATCAGAAATATGGTATACAGATTTAGAAATCAGCTGGTGTTTCCAAACTTGGGTGTGGATGAGATCACCCCATGATTACCGGGGCCAGTGAGAGGAGAATGGGACCACAGATGGAGCCATGGGGAACAACGGTAGTTAAAGGACAAGAGGAGGAAGAGCCTACAAAGAAAACTGAGTCACAACAAACAGAAACTGAAGAATGTGGTGTCACAGACGTCCCAGGAGGAAAAGTGTCAACTGGGCCGAAAGCTGATGAGAAGTCCAATAAGCTAAAGACCGAAATTTATCCCCAAGGCTTGTAATCAGAATAATGAGAAACGGTACTTTAGTAAATGCTCAATATTTATTTGTAAGCCATTCCGGAGAAATCAGAAGAGGATGAGCTCCTAATATTCCTTTTGTGTCCCTGCCCTTCTCCAGATGTTGCTAACTATTCCTCAAAGGGGTTGAAAATAAATGGTGTAGCTGCTGCTCCTGAGCGGGAGGGACTGACAGCAGTACCGCATACACCTTTCTACTCCCACCCGCATCCTTCCTCGTGTGCCCTGTCTTTTCTCTGTTCCCTGTGTTCTACATCTGATAGCCAGTTTGTAGAGCTCTCCTTCAGGATGATCCTACCTACTACCAAGCCATATCCATGCTTGGTTCTTTGCTGGGTCTCTTCTATTCTTCCAGAAGCTCTAGGCTGTATGATGAAAAATGTGTATCTGATAATGAATGCAAAGTGGCTTCTGTAGCTTTAGGCAGCTACTGTAGGGATGTGTTTGTGTGTGTGTGTGTGTGTTAAAGAGGACACCCTGAAAGGGAGAAGGCATGACAGAGCTGGAGAAGGAAAAATAAGGTATCTCTAGAACACAATATCAATTATTAGTAGCAATACATAGTAATATCAGCTATAGAAATGAGATAGGAAGACAAGATAGCTTTTAAAGGCTTTCCTGAGAATCTTTTTTTATGCCAACTTAACTCAGTAAATGCAAAAGTTCAAATTTTCTTTTTCACATTTAATATCTGACATCTGGTATTAGTTGCCCACAAGTATGTGTCTGATTAAAGAGTTATGCAAGAAAAATGCTGGAAGCTGCATTTTGGAGAGCTGACCAGGCAAAAAAGTGAAAAATGCTTTACAGTTGTGTCAATATAAGGGGCACAGAATGGGTATCAGGCAGTTGGAAACACATTAGAGCTGACACTATTCTTTTCCTTCAGCAGCCAAACCAGCCCCTTCTGCTGATCAGCTCCTGCTCTGGGCCATTATTATCCCAGTCTCAGCATGTGGGATTTCTGTGATCATTGCAGTAACACTAACATGCCTGTCCTGCAGTAAGTAATATTGTACTATCACAACGATCTCAATTCCTGGACACCCAAACTCTACCAGTATGGGTCAGCACCTCTCCGAGGTTTTAGCCTATTTTACTCTCACTTTTGGAGCAAATCTA
Source organism: Delphinapterus leucas (assembly GCF_059928025.1). Lineage (NCBI taxonomy): Eukaryota > Metazoa > Chordata > Mammalia > Artiodactyla > Monodontidae > Delphinapterus > Delphinapterus leucas. The sequence goes on along the minus strand of NC_143132.1, from coordinate 65,672,756 downwards.
TGGAAACTTTAGTGTCTCCTTTACTTGTCTCAGCAAGTTCTGTTCATTCACTGGACAGATATTTCTTGGACACCTGCTATGTGCCTGGCACTCTACTAGGCACTGGAGTTACAAAGATGAGAGATCACTGCCCTCAAGACACATTCTAGTTTAGTCCTTTTATTTTTCCCCTAAATGTATAATATTTTCTTGGAGACACTGAGGCTTGCTAACTAAACTGAAAACATATCTGATACAAAGTGATAGTCTAATCTTTGATTTGGAATTGGAGGAAAGGTAGAATGACAAGGTTTAAGGGTAAGAATCATTTTCTTGGAGGAGGGTAAGATGCACTAATGAGATGTAGTTGAGCAACTATATGGCCACAGGTGATTTTACCAATTCTCAATTCTTCAGAATTTATTTTTGGATGAAAGATCAGGAGTGAGGAAAGAAGAGATATCTAGGATTTTTTTTCCTATGAATCTAAATTTTTGGCTTTATACATATGCTACCCTCAATCTGTAATTAAATGAAGAGGAACTGCTAGGCCAGTGCTAAGGCTATAGTCACCATGAAGGAACACCAACCTTTCTTGGAGTAGAAATCTTGTACACTGAGCAAAGAAAATTGCAAGACCAACATCTGCTGATTTCCCCAACTTTCAGCACAAAAAAATGTCAAGGCTCGAGGAAGTGACTAGAGACTCTTTGCTATGAACATCCTACCCCATGGGTAGGATAAAGAGGTCTGGTGGGCTCAAGGATGTTTCTAATACAGACTGTGAACCTCTCTAGTTCAGAGTTTTTCATCCTTAGTACTATTGACTTTGGGAGCTGTATAATTCTTTGTTTTAGGGGGCTGATCTGTGCATTGTAGGATGTTTAGCAGCATCCCTAGCCCCCACTCACTATATGCCAATAGCACCTCTTGCCCCTGTTGTGACAGCCAAAGATGTCTCTAGACATTGCACATGTCCCTGGGGGGTGATGGTGGTGGTGGCTGTGGAAATCACCCCTGGTTGAGAACCACTCCTCTAGTTCTAAGCCAGTTGAAGGTTTGCTGAAATACATGGGCGTGATTTAAGGGAAACTTACCTACCTAGATTTTTATTGCTTGTGCTCTGTCTTCAAGGACATGCTGCAAGATGGAGAGAGAGGATGAGGAATAAGGAGAGCATGGAAATGGAAAGGATTTCCCCATCTACATAGGATCTGTGGAAGGACTGGGCTGACCAGAACACCTCGAGGTATCTTCTCTACCAGTGTGGGATATGTGAGATCTTGTGCTCGTGAACACAGAGTTTTCTTCCTCTCAGTACCAAATTTAAGATCTTTTACTACTACTACCACCTTTTCAAAATCCACATTCAATGTACTCTAAACAGATGGTTGGCACCTCTCTCCTTTCTCCCCACATAAAATTTGCTTCTTGTAACCTCTTCCTTTGCCATGCCATTCTGCCATCTTGAAATGTTCCCCTCTTGTCAGTCAACTCAGTGTCTTTCAGTATCTGTCAAACACGTGTACTATTCCTGGGCTATCTCCTTATTCTGATCACTCCTTTTCCCCTGTATCCCTCAGTACTGTTGGACACAGACTGGGGTCACTCTGTACTAATTCAGTAACATCTCATTGATCTGTCTGCCTCTTACTAACAGAGTCATCTTCCACTGACCCAATTACGGAGCCGAATTTCATAAAGAATTACCCCTCCGTGTCATTTTCTCACTTAAAAACTCAGAAGAGACCCCAGGGTATACAGGAAAAGTTTCAGAACTTTTTACTTTCCACATTCCAGCTGATCTCTTCAGTCTAAACATCTTCGGTTGTTTCTGTTGTTCTTCACACGGCAGTTTCCAAAAGCTCCATGTGAACACACTAAATGTCAATAAATGGTGTCCGAAACTTTAGATTTGATCTGATTCTACATATGATGGAGTAGTTACTATTCATCCAAGGATGTTAAGGAAGCCTAAACACAGCATCAGCTTTTGTGAATCACACTATTAGTTTATATCAATTTTGTGCTATCCTAAAATCCCCAGGTCTTTTCAGGTAAGAGAAACATTGAGACATTAGGATCCAAAAGACTGACATCAGGACCAGGGTAAACCACTATAAATCAGTCTCCATAAACAGTTTAGTTTTGACTTGTGAAGGTTAGGGTAACAGCGGCATTAAAAAATGAGATTCTGCAGAGTTACCTTTAAAAAGAAAGTAAGTGAGCTATAATACCTGAGACTTACATAACAGGTTATGTTTTACAAATGCATTATTTCATTTCGCCGTATAAAAATATCTATGAGCACGATCTTTCTATCTCCGTTTTATGGGAGAGAAACCCAAGGCTCCCAGAGGTAGAGTGATCTGCCTGAAGTCAGACAAATAAGGAGGAAAACCAGGACCCAAACTCGACATCAAGCTCAGGTTCCTTTCACAGCAGCATAGCAGCCTATGCATATTTTCCACACAGCAGTCTCTCAGCTTCCTATTCTGCTTTCTTTTCATTTCAACTTCTTGCTCATTCTCCAGGATGCCCTTCCCAGGATGTTCCCCTCAGTTCTGCAGTTACCTAGCATTTCCCTGACTTTCCTTCCATCTTAAAAGTTTTCTGCTCAGTCAGCTGATCCCTCATAATGAAGCCAGGAACCCAGTCTCCTTCACAAGTATTCTGTGGCCATCTTGCCCAGTTCAAGCAGTTCTGCCCAACCACTAGAGCAGTGCTCTCTCTAGCACGTCACTCTGCACCCTGGGTTTATTTTCATGTGCCGTGTCTTATATCCTTTACCAAAGTGTAGGCTTACTGAGAAAAGCAAGCATGCCTGATACACCTTTGTTTGCCCCACACATATGTGAGTGAGTGCCTTGATCCATAATGTTTGGTTGGTTTGTGATAGCTGGTGCTTAATATTTGCCTGATATTTCATGTAGTAAAAATTGTCAGACTTGTCCTAAATTCTCTCATAATTTAGACTTGCCTTCATGTTCTTTAGCCATCAAGATTAATATCTACAATGTTACCTCAAACTGGGAATACCCTTGTGATAAAAAATATAAAAATTTTTAATGTTTTCTTCAGGTCCCACATCCGAGATCGACTTCTTCTTGGAGCTTCCTCAAATGGCCAGGATTATCCCACCTCGACCTTCATGTATCTGTTCTCTAGGAGCCTCTTCAGTCCAGTGGCTTTGCTGAAAGTGACTAGAGGAGTATGATGGGGACAGAAGTAGCTATGGTGACCCTGACCAACGATTTGGAAACACAGAATTCTTTAGGCCTGGAAGAGACATTAGTGAATACTCTTACTAATGACAAGGACATCGAAGTCCTGGAAGGTGACTTGAATTGTAAAGGCCAGGGCCAGAACCCAGATTTCCTGGCACTGGTGCTCTTTTCCTTCATCAGTCCAGCTTTGTGCTATTAACTGGTATGTGTGTACACACACACACACACACACACACACACACACACACACACACACATCAGTCAAAGTGCTTCTGGAAACAGAATTTATCCAGTATCAATCAGGTCAATTTCAGAGACTTGATCTGATGAAGGAATGGAGAAGGATGTTATGTTGTTAAAAGCAATCTAATGTTAATGTGTGGGAAGTATGGTGTATGTACACCTAGATGAGGTTAATGGAAATATTATTGGTGTTTAGCCAGCACATTTTCATTGTGTTCTCCTTTGTTGTTCTCCCACTTCTCTACTATGTTCAGGAGGAAGTAGACCCATCTAAAACTAATTTCCTCTGACAGGTAGAATGAATGACTTATACAGTAAGTCCCCTACATACGAATGAGTTCCATTCTGAGAGCGTGTTCGTAAGTCCAATTTGTTTGTAAGGCCAACAAAGTTAGCCTAGGTACCCGACTAACACAGCGGCTATATACCGCTGATTTTACGCTTGCTTCTGGACATGCTGGGCTTGAAGTAAATATACTGTTACTACTGTACTCTATACAGTACTGTAAAGTACACAAAAGCATAATGGTGCACGCACGTGACGACGTATGCCAGACACTTGAACTAACTTACGTGATTGGACGTGCGAACACATGTTCGCATCTTCAAAAGTTCGCAACTTGTTAGTAAATGCAAACAGAATGACTTTATTTTTTGTTTTGTAAAGTAAATCAAACTTACCAGATCATAGGTCAAACAAGAATAGATTTTGTTGAACTGTTTTTTTTTCTTTTAAAAGGAGCAACTAAAAAATAAATCAATACTATGAAAAGCCCAGATGAATGCTTCTTGATAATTCCTTGGAAAAAAGTTGGTAAGCCAAAGTAAATACTGTATTAGAGAACAAGGGCATAGCAAAATACTTAATACACACTGCTAACCTCTGTGGTTAAGACTGACACAACCAATAAACTGTTAAGGAGGAAAATGCAAACTTCTCTAAGAAAAGATTTAGCAAAAGTTGTGCATGTGTACAAACCACACACAAAGTTTTTTTTCTATTTAAAATCTATGAACTAATCAATAACTTGTTCTAGAAAGTAAATGCAAATGAAAACAGCTTCATAAGTTCATTTTTGTAATAAAAATTGGCATATCTATTTTGTTACTTCAAAGACATATAAAGGAATTAAAATTTATTTTTAGTTAAATTAAAAAAAAAACAGTTCACAACTTGAATGTTGGTATGTAGGGGACTTACAACTCAAAGCAATAGTAAGGTTGGAGAGTGATAATTTGTTTAGTTCACATTGGACTGATACTCTCCTTAAATGGCTTTATGCTAGTTTAATCTCATTTGTAAAATCTTTATGAGAAGGTTCTCATTTAAAATGAGATAGGTTTTATGTATGTACTAAAGAGTAAGCTGTCTTTAGCAGAAACTGATTGAAGTAATGAAAATAGCATTCCATAGGGCTTCCTTACATTCCTAAAGTGGCTTTTCCTCCATGGTATTTCTGGATCCCTCTGACATCAGCAGAGAATTGAAAAGAAAGAAGTGGCCAACTGCTGTTCCTACATCACTTAACTCATGACTCCTCTTTCTCTGAAATTGCCTTCCATGCTCATTGGACCAGGAGTGGACGTGATTTAACCTGGGGCAATCAGACATTCTCATTTGAAAATCTGGAGTCGCACAGCAAGTTGACCAAGTTTCTCAAACGGGGCTGGATTTAAAACGTTTAATTTTGGTAGCTGTAAAGGGGCTAGATTACTCTATATAGTCTATGGAACAGAGGTACACTTTTAAATGGTTGCTCACAGAACAAAATTACAAGAATTTAAACAAACAAACAGCTACCAAAAAAAAAAACCACACCAGGAACTGCCACATTTAGTTAAGATTCATAATCCTTGGACATGATCAAAAGGAGACCTCTAGAAGTAACCACAAAACAGTACAAACCTAAGAGACAGCTTACTTGTACTTTAAATAAATTATAGTAAATTACTGCTTATTACATTTAATAAATGTGTTACTATTTTTTCAAGTAGTATTTTTTACTTTTATTATTCTGATATTTTTGTGATATGAATAAAATTATTTTAAAACCAACCATCTAATTTTATAAGTTGAAGAATTTAATCTCAATGTGGTTGTGAATAGAACAATAAACAGATTGACAAGTACCAATTTGTCAGCAATTTATGAATGGGATAATTAAGAAAAACATGCTTTTGGGAGTGTGGCAATAATATGTAAATCATGGTGAAAATGTGCTGGTGCGTATCCTTTTAACTGCTAATACCTGTTGTTAGATAATGCCCTGTGTGCCACTGCATTGTGCTACGTTTTACACACATCGTTTCATTTAATACTCATTCTGAGGTAGATACTGTTTCATTTGACAGATGAGAAAACTTGAGACTTAAAGTAAAATGGCTTGGCTGCAGGTCACATGGCTGCAAAGCTCCAGGGCTGAGATTCCAAGCCAGTTGTTCTGCCTCCAGAGCCCACGGCTTTAGCCCCTACTCTAGGCTGCTTCACAAACCCTGCTCACGTGAACAGTATTTTCAGAGTAGGAACCAAGAGGTCTAACCCCAAAACAAAGCACTAGCAGTTTTTTCCTCTCAGTACACTCAATTCAGTCATTCTCACCTCTCACTGAGTAAAAGTTATAATCTGCAAGGCAGCCTCCTTCTCAGGCAGCAAGCTCCTGGAGTGTAGAGACAGTGTATCTATTCTGAGTAACTCTTGTATACTATAGCAGAGATACTTTGTCAGCATTACTGAGATAGGAAACAAGGTCGGTTGTTTCTTTAATAATGCTTATCTACTTCCTTTTTGTTAAGTTTTGTATTATTTCAAATGGCACAGGAACCATCTTTGATTTTTATTAAGACAGAACCAAACACGACTACACATTTAGGTCCTTACTGTTTCTAGGACTCAAGGGTGCAAGGGTTTCACAGACCATTTGCCTTACCTGGTTCCTTCCTCTCTTTCCTAGTGATCCCTACAGTACTCTTTTAAAGGGCTACAAGAATAAATTTACAGCCTGTACAATTCAACTTTAATCTTTTGGGAAATCTTAATTTACTATTGTATAATCCAGGGAAAAGAAATCTATATTGATCAATCAATATAGATATAATGTCAAATATATAGATCAATCAATGTAGATAAAAGTATGTACTTAAATTTAAGGATGAGTAAAGTAAGAGTACAGTAGCCCAATTCTTGGTTAAAAAAAAAAGTAAGAGCAAGTCACTGCCACTACAGATGCCCATACTTACATCTGTCAGCAGCCCAACTAACTGGCATTCAATGGACATAGCAACACAGCTTTCAACTCTCCAATGAGTTTTAAGTCCAGAGCATGTTCAGTCTTTGTCTTGTTTATCTGCTGACGAAGGGTTTCTAGGAAGATTTAGCAGTGCTTCAATTTTCTTAGCATCGGCCTTGGATCGATTTTTCTGTAAATTACTTTCAATTTCTTCAGGGAGGAGCTCGGTAAAGTGTAGTCTGGCTTTCCTGTAATCAAAGAACAAGAAGGATATATCAAGTACTGCTCTATTTCTTTGGTTTCTAGAGAGAATTTTTTTTAGAAGGATAGTGTTTGTCTTATACTCCCTTACAACTTGTGAGCAAACATTGCTCCTTGCACTTCAAATACAATGACTTTCTTCTCTCTCCTAACCTGTTCCACTTACAAGCCAGCTAGGAGTCTCACATTACCAACGTGGACATTGCCAGCAGTAGCTCTGAACCTTAAGACATTCCAGAGTTCTCGAAGGGGTGACATGCAGTTGCTGAATGAAGCACGCTGAGCTAAGGTGTGAGCCTCAAACCAATCTGTCCTCTTGCCCTCAGGGCCCAGAGGGGATGTGAAACACCCTGCCACTCTGTTAAACTCTGTTGACAGACCTTGTGGGACATGCACAAAGGTTATAACATTGGTCATCTCAGTACGGAAAAGTCACATAGGGCAATACTACATACGTATATTTACTAGGAGTTAAAAAATCGAATTTCCAAATAACAGATCAGTTCTTTCTCCAAGTCAAGTATTAGTGTCTTCCTGCCTTTAAGTGATTATCAGGGTCACCTATGACTTTCTTCTCAACTCTTCATAACCAGATTTGACCATATCTTCTTTCATAGCTCTATGGAAAATACAGCCAATGTTCTGTATTTTCTGCTCACTATGTCAATTTTCTAGATTCTCACTTTGTTGATTTCTCTATACTGTAGTTATTTTCAAGCAAAGAAGCAGACATATAAAAGGTTCTTAACTATTTATTAACTGTCCTCAGAAATACCACATATATATTATATATGTATATATATGTAAATATATAAATAACCTATATACTTCTGACACTATTTCCTTCTGCCAAAATATTCTTTCATTTCTATAATTCCAGTTGTTGTTTTTACCCATTCTTGAGGTTTTCCATCTCTAAATAACTGACCAACTTCTCTAGTGTTTTTTTTTCTGGTTTCCTTTTTTTCTGATTGGAATACAATTATTATTTGTTCATATTTTTCCAAATGTTAATTCTTCTATAACTTCCTATATCAGATTCGAATAACCAGATATTTTCCTTACTTTTCCAACTCCTTTCTCAAAGATTCCTTTTTTAAAAAGAAGTCTCTTAGGGCACCTAAAGGGCTAGAAATAAGCTAATGCTTTCATGCTTTTAGCTCTCCATAATATCAAATTATATGATGGCATTCAGAATTTTAAGTACTTTATCCTAGAACCTAGAGAGCTGCATATCTCACTCACCTTCTTACTATGGAAAGAAGACAGAACAAAACAAACATATGTTGAACACCGTGGTGTGATTCTGCCCTTAGAACAGCTGAGAAAACTGAGGGCTTGAAGTTAAGGAAAACATCTACGGTCACAGAATTAATCAATAGTCTAGCTGGGATTTAAGGTTTGTTTTCAAGGTTTCATTGGCTCTAAAATCAATGCTTTTTCTCCTATATCACCTGTCCTTGGATAACAGATCTACAGATATTAAGAATTTCCGTGTGTGTGTGTGTGTGTGTGTGTGTGTGTGTGTAGCACACATGGAAGTTTCAAATAAAAACATGGGAAAAAGAAGACTGCTTATCTACCAAACCACCAAAGTAGCAGCAGCAGATGTCACCTTACTGGCCAGGAAGCAGAACCATGAGAATCATTTGTACCGAAGTGCTAGATGGCAGCCTATTATGATGATCTTAAAAAGAATTAGCATGAAGTCTGCTATTGCTGGACCCCAAGGAGTGACTAGATAAACAGGTGACAGTCTGTATCCTTCTCAGTGGCATCTAGTCCATGAACAGCCACTATATCTACCTAATGCCTATTGCATCCACAGCAAGAAGTAAAATCTTTGAATGTGGAGGCCTAACATGCTCTGTATTGTTCATAGATGTATGTGTAAACAAGGATATCATCTTTTAAATAAAGCTCACTCATTGCTGTTTATTTCCTTTAGGTAATTTCCTATGCAGTCAAAAACATAGGAAAAGAAAAAATATGCAACCAAATGAGATTTACAACATTTTAACTTAAAAAAAAATGTATCTAAGGAAAGATTCTCAATTAGTGTCTTTCAGTTTTCCATTCTCCTTAATTAAAAAGATTAAAAGACCAGGTAAGGTGCCAGGTGAAGGACTCAGTAAACAGAAACTCTTTGAATTGAGCGGCAATTTAGAGTACTTATTTCAGAGGGCACCACTGTCCACGGATAGGAAAGCCAGACACCCCCCTGGTCTTAACATGCTCCTTACCGCTCTTCCAGTTTCAGCTCCTGGAGTGTTTTTCGATCCTTCTGTTTTCTCTCCTGAACTGTCTCACCACAATACTTCTGAAGTGCCATCAACAGGCTTCCTATAGGAGTGCTGAGGGGGAGGCAGAGGGAATGCTTAGGAGAAAGAGCTGTTAACCACGCGAAACATGAGTGTCTCTGCTAAGGCGCGAGCAGCACCAAACGAGCCACTTGCTCACTGAGAGGTACAGGAACATTTGATAATTAAAGTGTCCTTGTCAAATAAAAAAATATTAAGATAATTTCCTTCCTGGTCTGAACAATAGGAAAAACAATCATTGCAACTTCCTAAATTTAACTGGTATAAAAACAACAGGTCTATAAATTGGCTCTGATTTTTATCATGAATGATAAATAAACCGGGAAAAAATATATTTATGACAAGTTCTAGTAAATAGCTTTATACTGAAGGTTTCTCAGAAATGAAATTAATACCAGGAATGGTGCCAGAGCCCCTTAAGGGACAAGAAATGTGAAGGGTATTGAGGGAAGGATGCTACTGGCTTTTGGGGCTGAAGCTGCCAAAACATCCTAAAATTCAAGAGTCTGGCACAACTGTCTCATCAGAATGCCAACAGTTACCCATTGAGAAACTGATTTAGATAATAATTATTACAGTAATGAAGAGGGTTTGATTCATGTTTTCAAAGAGAAGGAGTTTTTGACTCTGACACAACTTAAATTCCTTCTGGTTACAACTTAAGTTGTAACCACATTTTAAAAATTATTTTTGCTAGGTGGAAATGTTCATTGATGATGAATGGATAAAGAAAATGTGGTACTGTATATACAATGGAATATTATGCAGTCCAAAAAGGAAGATCCTGTCACATGCTGCAACATGGATAAACCTTCAGGACATTATGCTAAGCGAAACAGGCCAGTTACAAAAGGAAAAATATTGCATGATTCCACTAATAAGAAGCACCTAGAGTAGTCAAAATCACAGAAACAGAAAGTAGAAAGGTGGTTGCCAGAGGCTGTGGGGTGGGAGAAGGGAGAATTAGTGTTTAATGGGTACAGAGTTTCAGTTTTGCAAGATGAAAAAGTTCTAGAGATCTGTTGCACAACAATGTGAATACAGGTAACACTACCGAACTGTACACTTTAAAGTGGTTAAGATGGTAATTTTTACATTATGTGTTCTTTTTACCTCAACAAAAAAATATTTTTGCCGCTAATTTCAGCAATTTTTCCCTTCAAACCAAGCTGGTATATTAACAATACAACAAAAACATCAGCAATAGATTATAATATGTTGAATTTTAAAACAGTTTTTTAATTAAAAAAAAAAAGAATCCATAAAGTTACAGTGTTTCCTCCCCAAAGTGGGGTAGAAAAAGGGAGGGTAAGGGAGAAATAACTCTTCTATTCAGATAAATGCCAACTAATAAAAACAGAAGAAATGACAGAACTAGCACATCAACATTTTGCAACTTTTACAATAACTGATTACATTAGGGATCGTCAATGGATCATTGAAACCACTAGAAGAAAGACATCTGGAGAACGGGCTACTTACACAGTCTCACCCCACAGATTCCTTATTAAGCACAATGGCAAAAAGATACCCTTGCAGTGGAGAAATTTAGTAGATACCAAATGTGGCAGGCAGAAGTCTAAAATAGCCCCCCAAAATTTCCTGCCCTAATTTCTCAACTATGAATAAATTATGAAATATTATGCCCATGATTAAATGGTTACATGGCAAAATGGATTTTACAGATGTAATTAAGGTTACTGATCAGTTGAATTTGAGTTAATCAAAAAAGAGATTATCTGGGTGAACCCTCTGCAAGGAGAGAGTTTTTTCCAGTTGGTGGCAGAATGGAAGTCAGAGAGATTAAAAGTCTGAGAAGGATTCAACATGCTGGTTGCTGGTTTGAACATGGAGGGGGCACGTGAGAAGGAATGTGGATGTCTCTAGGAACAAGGTGGTGCCTGACAGCCAGCCAGCCAGGAAACGGGGACTTCAGGCCTACAGCCACAGGGTTCTGTCAACAACCTGAATTTTATAGAAACACATTCTTCCCACAGAGCCTCCAGGTAAGAACCTGCCTGGACAACACTTTGATTTTGGCCTTCTGAAATACTAAGCAGAGAACCCATCTGAGCCTACCCAGACTTCTGACCTACAGAAAAGTGATATTGGGTTGACCAAAAAGTTCGTTTGCATTTTTCTGTAAGATGTTATGGAAAAACCTGAACAAACTTTTTGACCAACCCCATATAATAAATGTGTGGTGTTTAAAGCTTCTGAGTTTGTAGTGATTTGTTACACAGCAACAGAAAACTAATACACCAAGTTAACATCACTTACAATGGGTGACATAATATGTCTCTTGATGTGATACACTGAGAAGGGCACAACCTCACCTATGTTGTATTCTTGGTGAAAACATTAAACCTAAATCTAATCATGAGGGGATAATCAAACAAAATTGAGAAATATTCTGGGTGAAAAAAGGCAGTGGAACTGTTTTAGCTTAAAGGAATCTAAAGAGACATAACAACGAAATGCAACAATTAGATCCTGGATTTTAAAAAATTATATATATATGGCATTATTGTAATAACTGAGGAATTTTGAATATGGACCCTATCTTAAACAGTATCAATCAATGCTAAATTATTTATTGTGATAACTGTACTGTGATATCATTGGAGAATGTTCTTCATCCTGGGAAATACATGCTGATGTATTTAGGGCTGAAGAATTATGAGGTCTAAAATACTTTAAATGGTTTAACCAAAAGAAAAAAATAGAAAAGGAAATATACACATATCCCACACATAAACAGAGAGGTAGAAAACAAAAATGGAAAAATGTTAACAACTGGTGAATCTGAGTAAAGGGTTATATGGGTGTTCAATGTTCAATTCACTCATGTTTTCTACAGGTTTGAAATGTTTCAAAGTAAAAAGTTGGAGAAGAAAATTCTTAACGTTTATTAAACTATACAAACAAAATCTAACCCCAAATTTTTTATAGAATGTGCTTGTTAACTGTTTCTTATTCCTTTTTCCTGCTACTTATAAGTACCTTTGCTCAAACCTCAAATAGTTTCAGGTGTTAGAGACATTTAAACAGTTTTCATCCGGTGAAAACTAGAAGTAAAATCAACAACTGGGGTACAATCAGAAATGGACAGTCAAAGCTACTGCTAATCCAAGACTAGAGACCTTTTATAGGCTATAAGTATTAAATTTGTTCTTTAGAAATGATTGCAATTTTTAACAGAGAAGGCATTAAATTATATTAATTTAGAATCAAACCATGTTAACACTTACCCCAGCAAGGCTCCAATTATGCCACCAGCTACCAAGCCATGCAGGCCTAAGTTTATTCTAAAAAGACTTCCAGTGATAGCTATTTGAAAAGAAACAAACAAAGGGCAATATTAAATCATCTTTAAACACCAGAGTTCCATTTAAAAATGTTCCTCCATAAGAAGGACATAAATCTCCAAGTAAGCTTTTTGAAGCCAACAATAATATACCACCACAACCTAGATTTCCTGAATCTAAAATGCCAATACAGCCAGCTTCTCATCCACTCTGCAGGTTCAAATGAAGAAACGTTCCTTTTACAAACAGAATTGCTCAGTTGGTTCTATGGACCCAGCCTCTTCTCATTATGCTTCATTTTTGCCAACCTCGCCTTAAAAATCTGTTATTTCTTCACTTCCACCTCTTTCATTTGTTCCTTCTTTTAGGAAAGTTTTCCCCAAATAATTAACAAAACCTTCACTAGAGCCTGCAGTTCATGTCCTCCCCCAGCCTCACCTTTCTGTACTGCTACGCTACACCTCTCAAGCAGGCCTGCAAGTGGGCAGTTGGCTTACAACGCCACCTGGTGGCCGGGGCATAGGTCCTCTTTCCTTCCCACTAAGACTGTACACCCAAGATGTCCATTCATTTTCCTCTTTCACTACGTACAACACAACGAATGACACTTCAGGTGGTAACAATTTTAAAATTAACATTTGAGGTTTATAGTTCTTATTTAAGTACTACATATTCATTGTTTTAACTTTTCTAAATTTAAAATATTTTTCAAGTGATGATATGAAGTTGTTTGTAATATCCTATTATTATTTTATAGACTATGCATTTAGAGCATCCAGCATACCCAGTTATCCAATTCCTTAACTTTTTTTTTTTTTTTTTTAGTATTTTGGCTGTGCTGTGCAGCATGTGGGATCATAGTTCCCCGACTAGGGATCAAAACCCACGCCCCCTACATTGGAAGTGCGGAGTCTTAACTACTAGACCGCCAGGGAAGTCCCCGTCTTTTCTAAATTTTTAAATTAACAAGAACAAAAATCACCTTTAATTCCATTATCCAGAGACAGCAAAAAATTTGGTCTTTTTTTCTAGGCTTCTTTTCCAAACAAAATATTTTTTAAAAACCTATTAGAATAGCCAAACTCTGGAACACTGACAACATCAAATGCTGGTGAGGATATGAAGCAATAGAAACTTGCATTCATTCCTGGTGGGAATGCAGAATGGTAATGTTACTTTGTAAGACTGGTAGTTTCTTATAAAACTAACATACTCTCACTATACCATCCAGCAATGACACAAGAGTTGAAAACTTTTGTCTACAAATACCTGCACACAGGTGTTTATAGCAACTGTGTTCATAATCATCAAAACATGGAAGCAACCAAGATGTCCTCAACAGGTGATGGAAAAATAAACTGTTGTACATCCAGACAATAGAACATTATTCAGCGCTAAATAGAAATGAGCTATCAACCACTAAATAGAAATGAGCTATCAACTCATGAAAAGACATGGAGGAATCTTAAATGCATATTATTAAATAAAAGAAGCCAATCCGAAAAAGCTACATATTGTATGATTCCAACTATACAACATTTTGGAAAAGGCAAAACTATGGAGATAGTTAAAAAGATCAATGGTTGCCAGGGGTTGAGGGTGGAGCATGGGGATCAATAGGCAGAGCACAGATTTTTAGGGGGGGAAAATACTTTTTATGATACCATAATGGTGGACATATGTCATTATACATTTCCCCAAACGCACAGAATGTAAAACACTAAGTGTGAACCCTAAGGTAAACAGGACTTTGGGTGATAATGGATCAATTTAGGTTCTTCAATTGTAACAAATGTACCACTCTGGTGTGGGATGTTAATAGCCGGAGAGACTATGTGTATGCAGCAGGGAGGAAGTATATAGCAAATCTTTTATCTTCTGCCCAATTCTGCTGTGAACCTAAACTGCTCTAAAAAACTGTTTATTAGAAAGGAGGTCAGGGGTTTCCCTCGTGGCGCAGTGGTTGAGAATCTGCCTGCCAATGCAGGGGGCACAGGTTCGAGCTCTGGTCTGAGAAGATCCTACATGCCTCGGAGCAACTAAGCCTGTGCGCCACAACTACTGAGCCTGCGTTCTAGAGCCCGTGAGCCACAACTACTGACCCCAGACACCAAGAGCCCATGCTCCGCAAAAGAGAAGCCACAATGAGAAGCCCACGCACTGCAATGAAGAGTAGCCCCTGCTTACCACAACCAAAGAAAGCCTGCGTGCAGCAACGAAGACTCAACGCAGCCAAAAATAAATAAATAAATTTAAAAAGGGGGGTGGTGGAGGACGAGTGGTGGGGTTTAGAAGCTGCTAGAAGCCAAACATAAAAAATGGAGTCACACTCTTTGTTACACAGGACCATATTTCTGTGAACAGTCTTTTTCAATCTGGATGTTTTTTATTTCTTTTTCTTGCCTGAATGCACTGGCTAAAGTCTCCAGTATAATGCTAAATACAAATGTATTCATCTACTTGTCTTGTTCTCAATCTTAAGGAAATCATTCAGTCTTTCACCATTAAATATGTTAGCTGTTGTTCATAGATAATCTTTATCAAGTTAAAGAAAGTCCCTTTTAATCCTAGTTTTAGAGTTTTTATCATGAATGTTGGACTTTTGTCAAATGCGTTTTCAAACTAACCTTGAATTCCTTAAATAAGTTCCACTTGGTCATGGTGTATAATCTTTATTCGTTGCTGGATTTGGTTACTAATATTTTGTTAAGGATAAAATTGTGTACATACTCTTGAGGGATAGTGAT
The DNA here is from genome assembly GCF_059928025.1 of Delphinapterus leucas. Classification (NCBI taxonomy): domain Eukaryota; kingdom Metazoa; phylum Chordata; class Mammalia; order Artiodactyla; family Monodontidae; genus Delphinapterus; species Delphinapterus leucas. The sequence goes on along the minus strand of NC_143132.1, from coordinate 65,657,443 downwards.
CTGTAGTTTAGTTGTCTACTTCATTTGGCTTTGGTATTAGGGTAATATTAATAGCCAGGGAAGCCATCTGGTCCTGGACTTTTCGTTGTGAAAAGATTTTAATTAAATATTTAGTTTATCAATTTGTTATAGGGCTATAGGGATTTTCTATTTCTTCTTGAGCAAATTTTGGTAATTTGTATCACCCCCACCCCCCACCCCGTGGTCAGTCTTGCTAAAGGATTGTCTATTTTGTTGCTCTTTTCAAAGAACCAACTTCTGGTTTCATTGATTTTTCTCTTGATTCCATTGAGTGTCATTCTAATTCTATTATTTCCTTCTGCCTGCTTACTTTAGGTTTATTTTGCTCTTCATTTTCTAGTTTTTAAAGGTGGAAGCTTATTCATATGAGATCTTTCTTATTTTAATTTGACTACACCTCATAATTTTTTTTTTTTTTTCCCACACTGCGGCATGCGAGATCTTAGTTCCCTGACCAGGGATCGAACCTGCACCCCCTGCATTGGATGTGCGGAGTCTTAACCACTGGACCACCAAGGAAGTCCCTGCACCTGATAAATTTTAATATAATGTGCTTTAATTTTCATTCAGCTCAAAATATTTTAAATTTACCTTCTGATTACTCTTTGGTTTATGGTTTACTTATGAATGTGTTATTTAATTTCCAAATATTTGTGATTTTACCCCAATTTCTTTTTAGTTTAATTCCATTGAGGACAGAGAACATACTTTGTGAGATTTCAATCCTTTTAAATTTATTGAGACTTGTTTTATAGCCTTGCATATGGTCTAGCTTAGAGAATGTCCCCTGTGCACTTGAAAAGAATGAAAATTCTGCTATTGCTGGGTAGAGCGTTCTAGAGATGTTACTGTGTCATGTAGATAGGTAAGTGTTCACGTCTTCTATATCCTTGTTGATTTTCCCTCTAGTTGTTCTATCCATTATTAAAAGTGGAGTATTAAAGTCTCCAGCTACTGTAAAAGTCTCCAGCAGCTGATTGAGTTGTCTATTTCTCCTCTCAAGTCAAAGTGTTTGCTTCATGTTATTTTGGAGCTCTGTTGTTAGATGCGTATGTTTCTAAATGTTGTATCTTCTTGGTGGATTGTCCCTTTTAACATTATAAAATGTCCTTCTTTGTCTTCTAGGACTTTTGTCTTAAAGTCTATTTTGCCTGATACTAGTATAGTCACTCAAGCTCTTTTTCTTACTGTTTGTACAGTATATCTTTGTCTATCTTTTTATGTTCAACTAATTTGTTCCTTTAAACCTAAAATATGTCTCTTGCAGACAGCATATAGTTGGATCCTTTTTAAAATACAGTTGGACAATCCCTACTGATTGGAATGTTTAATGTTTTAATGTTTTTATTGATATGGTTAGATTTAGATCTGCCATTTTACTATTTGTTTTCTATATTATCTAATTCCTTTTTGACCTTGTTACTATTTTTTAAAGTTACTATTTTATTATTTGCTTTAGGGATTATACTATGCATCTTATCACAGTCTACTTCAGATCAGTACTAATTCCAGTAAAATGCAGAAACATTGTTCTAATACAGCTCCACTCCTCTCCCTTCTTTGTGCTATTATTGTCATTTACGTTACGCATATATGTTTAAAAACAACAATACAATGTTATTATTATTATTTTACACAACCATATGTATTTTAATGACGTTAAGGGTAAAAACAGTTAAGAAAAGAAAGTGGAAACAATAGATTCACAAACTCTTTCATATTAACCTATGTATTTACCATCTCTAGTAATTTTCATTTCTTCCTGTGGAGCCAAGTAACTATTTGGTGTCATTTCATTGCTCCAAAATAAGTCCATTCCTTCCCCCTCTTTTATGCTATAATATATAGCTTTAAATGTTGTATGCCCAACACTTCAATTTTATTATTATGTAACTTTTTTAGATCAGTTAAGAGAAGAAAATATTTATACTGCCTTCAAGAATTACTTATATAATTATCTTTATCAATGCTCTTCATGTAGAATCAAGTTACCATCTGATATCACCTCCTTTAAGCCTGAAGAACTTCCTTTAATGTTTTTGTAAGGCGGGTATGCTAGCAATGAATTCTCTCTTTGTTCATCTGCCAACGTCTTTTGCCTTCAATTTTGTAGGATGGTTTGCTAGATATAGAATTACTAATTGACAGTTTATTCCTTTCAGCACTTATTAATTCTACTGCCTTCTGGCTTCCACTGTTCTGATGAGAAGTCAGCTGTTAATTTTATTGGGTATTCCAGTATGAGTTGTTTTTATCTTGTTGCTTTCATGATTTTTCTCTATCTTTCAACAGTGTAACTATTATGTGTCTAAGTGTGAATCTGCTCATTTATTCTTCTTGGAGTTTGTTGAGATTCTTGGGTGTATAATGTTTTTCATCAAATTTGGGGAGTCTGTGGCCATAATTTCCTAAAATACTTTTCCTTCCCTTTTCTTTCTTTCCTCTCCATTATCCATGTGTTAGTATTCTTGACTGTGTCCCATAGATCTCTGAGGCTCTGTTCATTTGTCTTCATCTTTAAAAATTCTGTCCTTGATAAAAGATAATCTATATTGATCTGTCTTCAAGATCACTGATTCTCTTATGCTCTCTCAAATCGGCTGTTGAGCGCCTCCTCTCCAGTGAATTTTTAATTTCCATTATTGTATTTATCAACTCTAGAATATTCGTTTGATTCTTTTTTGAATAATTTCTATCTTTATTGATATTTTCTATATGGTGAGTAATTGTCATCACACTTTTATTTCTTTTAAAATGGCTTGAAGTCTTTTGTTTGCTATGTCCAATAGATGGCCTCTGTCAGAGACATACTCAGTGACTGCTTTTTTTTAAGTCTCCTGTTTTTGTATATCGTGTGACACTTTTGCTGTTTTTGAAAATCAGGCATTTTAGGTAATAAATTATAGCAACACTGGAGTTGGAACATCTCCCTACCAGGGGCATGGCTGTGGTTCTTTGCTTATGTAGTGATTTGCCTGTACCAATTCTATGGAGTCTTTGTTTTTTGCTGTTGTTGTTTTTGTAGAGTGCAGCCACAGAAGTCTCTGCTCAGTTTTTATTTTTATGCCTGGCTTCCTAAGAATCATACCAGCTTGGTAGTCAGTCAATGATTTGTCAGAGGTTGTGATTACACATCTTAAGACAGTAAGGCTGCTACTTTTTTTTTTTTTTTTTTTTTGCAGTACTCGGGCCTCTCACTGCTGTGGCCTCTCCTGTTGCGGAGCACAGGCTCCGGACGCACAGGCTCAGCGGCCATGGCTCATGGGCCCAGCCGCTCCACGGCATGTGGGATCTTCCCAGACCGGGGCACGAACCCATGTCCCCTGCATCAGCAGGCGGACTCTCAACCACTGTGCCACCAGGGAAGCCCAGCTGCTACCTTTTGTCAGTGGATCTGTCTGTGGCTTGAAGAATGCACTCAAGGTTTAGGCAGTTTATAAATCCTTCCTGGCTTTTACTTTCTATGTTCATGAGGCCTCACAATTAACCAAAGATAAGTAGCTTGCTAGGGACCTTACCAGTCTCTCCTGAGTGTGCTTACACATACAGGTAACTTTCTGGAGTTCTGGGGATTAGTAAGATCTTACTGAAGTCTGCTTTGGCTTTCTTGTTCCCTGGACATCCCTGGTAAGATTCTGCCTCATCTGCCAGTCTATTGCTTGCCCCAAACAACATCAAAGCCTCAGGTTAGCTGTGTGATACTGTCCTTCCCTAACTGTTTGCTATTGTTTTCAGCAACACCCTTAGGCATGGAATTTTCTGTGCTCTGCTCCATATCAAGTCAGTCACCTCAAACAGCAGAAGTATTGTTCCTCCCAGCCTGCCCTGCCCTTGTGGAACTTCAACATCATGCAGCTGGGCATTAGGAGGTGGAAGCAGCCCCAAGCTGAAACACTACAGACTACTCCCACTGTTCTCACTGAGATTCAGTAGAAATTCTCGAATAAATGCTTCTCAATTTGTTGTGTGCCTCTGGTCAATTCTCAGAATCTTTAAATGGTTGCTTTTGATAATTTTGTCCAGTTTTATTATTACTTTTGAGGGAGAGGATTTGCCACGCTCCTTACTAAGGCATTCTAGATGCTGAATATACTTTTATGAATGTCCAGACCAATGCCAAATAATAGTGGTGAGGGAAGACATCCTTACCTGAGTCTGACTTCAGGATAAATTAGTGTTATACCATTAATTTTAATGTTGGTTGCTGGTTTGAGATAAAAATATATATTGTATCAGATATATTTTTCTATTTTTATTTTACTAATATTTACATTCAATCAAGAAACCTTTATTCTACCCTGCTATATGTTAAACAATTGTGAAATAAAAGGCTAACACTTTCTCTGAATTCAAGTAAGTCGTCTAGTAGGGAAGCAAAACAAGTAAACAGCTACAACACAGTGTTATAAATGCTTTGATAAAACTGTTTACAGTGGACTATGAGAACACAGGGGAAAGGTACCTAAGGATAGGAAAATGTGAGCTAGTTGAACCCTCTAGGGAAGCTGAAGCTGACAGATGAAGTGAAACTTGAAAGACAGGTTAAGTATAGAGCTGAATGAAATTAGTTGTGGGAGTTGGAAGGTGGATTCAAGCAAGCATTCTTGTAAAGCAAGAATATGCTGGGTTTGAGAAATCCAAGTAGATTATAAGTTTTGGGCAAGAGTGGTGCATGGAGGTCAGGTCAAGAATCGACATTAGAGTGATGGGAAACTATGGAAGAATCTGAAGCAGAGAAGTATTAAAATCTTATTCATATTTCAAAAAAGTCAGATAACAGTAGAGGTGAAGCAAACCAAGATTAGAAACAGGGAAGACCTATAGTAGCAGTGGGAACAAAGAGGAGGTGAGAGAGTCCATATATATTTAAGGAATAAGACTGATGGAACTAGGGCTTCCCTGGTGGCACAGTGGTTAAGAATCAGCCTGCCAATGCAGGGGACACAGGTTCAATCCCTGGTCCGGGAAGATCTCACATGCCACGGAGCAACTAAGCCCGTGTGCCACAACTACTGAGCCTGTGCTCTAGAGCCCGCAAGCCACAACTGTTGAGTCCGCGTGCCACAACTACTGACTCCCACACACCTAGAATCCATGCTCCTCAACAAGAGAAGCCACCGCAATGAAGCCCGCTCACTGCAACTAGAGAAAGCCCGCGCACAGCAACGAAGACCCAACGCAGCCAAAATTAAATAAATAAATTTTTTATTAAAAAAAAGATTGATAGACCTAGAAGTCTGGAAAGGGGAAATAAAGGGCAGAACCACATCATTAACTGATTTCCAATTTTGGAATTTAACAGATGACAGAGAACATATAACAGGAGTAAATCTGCAAGTAGGGGCAGAAAGACAAGAGTTTGGTTCGGATACAGGCACTTATGCCTACAGAATATCCATGTAAAAATGTTCACAAGTTAAAACCAGGCAAGTTCTAGCTGCTACAATGCTATTAATGTCTATTTCTAGTTTTCTATTTTTAAATGTTTTCATTAAAACATTAAGCTCAAATTACGTATATGTGCATTTGCCTGTGTGTGTATACACAGAGAAAGAGAGAGTGCACCCAAAATAAAAGAGAGCATAAGTGATAAAGCAAATGGGCTAAAATGTTAATAATAACTGGGAATACCCTGGCGGTCCAGTGGTTAGGACTTTGTGCTTTCACTACCGAGGGTCCAAGTTCATTCCCTGATCGGGGAACTAAGATCCTGCAAGCTGTGCAGCTGGGTGGGGGTGGAGTAAAAAAAAAAAATGTTAACAATAACAAATATCAGTACTAAAGGGTATTGCTCATGGTGTTCCTTGTATTTTATTTTTGCAACTTTCCATAAGCTTGAAGTTATTTCCAAATAAAAAGTAAAAAACTGTTATGTGCAGTATGTGTATGTTTTTGTATGTGAGAGAATGGACATGAATTAGTGTTTGCATGTATACGCAGTTAACTTCATTTACATTTCTGGTAATGTACTGGATTTGTACTGGAAATGTAATGAAAATGTTCAATACTTTTTTTTTCTTTTTAAACATTCATTTTAAAGAGGGCATTATCTACCAGAGGCAGAGAGCTTTAAAATAAAATCCAAACTCTTACCATGAAAATTCTGGCTCCTTTCTACTTCACCTTACCAATCTCATCTCAAGCCATTCTTTCCCTTATTCACTATGTTCCAGTCATATTATCCTGCATTTGAGAAACCTTAAAGCCCTCACCCTTGACGTTCTCCCTGCCTAGGCTACTTTGTTGCAAGCCTTGCTCCTTTCCATTCTTCAGGTATCAGCTTAAATGTCACCTCCTTAGAAAGGTCTTCTCCAGTATGGTACTGGCACAAAAACAGAAATATAGATCAATGGAACAGGACAGAAAACCCAGAGATAAACTCACACACATATGGTCACCTTATCTTTGATAAAGGAGGTAAGAATATACAATGGAGAAAAGACAGCCTCTTCAATAAGCGGTGCTGGGAAAACTGGACACCTACATGTAAAAGAATGAAATTAGAACACTCCCTAACACCATACACAAAAATAAACTCAAAATTGATTAAAGCCCTACATGTAAGGCCAGACACTATAAAATTCTTTGGGGAAAACATAGGCAGAACACTCCATGACGTAAATCACAGCAAGATCCTTTTTGACCCACCTCCTAGAGAAATGGAAGTAAAAACAAAAATAAACAAATAGGACCTAATGAAACTTAAAAGTTTTTGCACAGCAAAGGAAACCAAAAACAAGACGAAAAGACAACCCTCAGAATGGGAGAAAATATTTGCAAATGAATCAACGGACTAAGGATTAATCTCCAAAATATATAAACAGCTCATGCAGCTCAATATGAAAAAAACAAACAACCCAATCCAAAAATGGGCAGAGACCTAAATAGACATCTCTCCAAAGAAGATATACAGACTGCCAACAAACACATGAAAGAATGCTCAACATCACTAATCATTAGAGAAATGCAAATCAAAACTATAATGAGGTATCACCTCACACCAGTCAGAATGGCCATCATCAAAAAATCTACAAACAATAAATGCTGGAGAGGGTGTGGAGAAAAGGGAACCCTCTTGCACTGTTGGTGGGAATGTAAATTGATACAGCCACTATGGAGAACAGTATGGAGGTTCCTTAAAAAACTAAAAATAGAACTACCATACGACCCAGCAATCCCACTACTGGGCATATACCCTGAGAAAACCATAATTCAAAAAGAGTCATGTACCACAATGTTCACTGCAGCTCTATTTACAATAGCCAGGACATGGAAGCAACCTAAGTGTCCATCAACAGATGAATGGATAAAGAAGATGTGGCAAATATATACAATGGAATATTACTCAGCCATAAAAAGAAACGAAATTGAGTTATTTTTTGTGAGGTGGATGGACCTAGAAACTGTCATACAGAGTAAAGTATGTCAGAAAGAGAAAAACAAATACCATATGCTAACACATATATATGGAATCTAAAAAAAAAGGTTCTGAAGAACCTAGGGGCAGAACAGGAATAAAGACATAGAGAATGGACTTGAGGACACGGGGAGGGGGAAGGGTAAGCTGGGACGAAGTGAGAGAGTGGCATGGACATATATACACTACCAAATGTAAAATAGATAGCTAGTGGGAAGCAGCCGCATAGCACAGGGAGATGAGCTTGGTACTTTGCGTCCACCTAGAGGGATGGGATAGGGAGGGTGGGAGGGAGAGGCAAGAGGGAGGAGATATTGGGATGTACGTATATGTATAGCTGATTTACTTTGTTATACAGCAGAAACTAACACACCATTGTAAAGCAATTATACTCCAATAAAAATGTTTTAAAAAAAAAAAAAGAAGAAAGGTCTTCTCGATCACCCTGTCCACATTAGATCCCACTGCCCCACCTATTTGTTACTTTCTATCATAGCAACGTGTTTTTTTCCCATCCACATTAGATGATAAAACTCAATGAAGGCAAAGACCTTATCTGTTTTGTTCAACAAGTACACCAAGGACCAAGCACAACGTTTTCCATACATTTTGCATGAATGTTGAATGAGATGTGATGAGAAGCCAACCAAAGAATTCAGTAGCCATGACTTGTAAGTCCTTACATATTTCCTAAACCATATTTGAGATTGAAAAATGTAAACAAAACAAAAATGTCTTACCTCCTGCAATGACAAAATGGCTTAGGGCATTTTTATTTCGGTACACATTTAGACCAGCGTTCACTGTACTGAGAAGAAGGGAGGAGGAGGAAAACATCATTTAAAGCATATCTCATTTACCTTCTTGACTGTAACTTTCACTAAAGTGATATATATTAGTTTAGAAGAGCCTACTATGTCAATCCCTGGTGCTAGTCTAGGCTCCTTCAGTGTGTTTCAGATTGCTAATACGCCAATAAGCAACAGAACGTAAAGAAGAGTTCTGCAGAGTTCCTCTGACTTAGCAAACCTCTATCTATTTTGATATTAGTTGGCAGACCTTCATCCATGCATACAAAAGTACAACTGAACCAATCTTTTAGGTAAATAGATAAAAGTTCTTAAGAAAAAGGTATCATGAATCACTTTTATATGGGCGTTCAAACTTTATAATTCCACTGCTCAAAAAATGTGCTCCTAAAAGAATACCCAAGACCGTTCATCACAATTCAGAGAACTTACTTGAATATAGTCACAAACATGGCTGTTCTCCAACTCCAGCGCCAGCCGTACCGGATGAAGCCTCGTGTGGCAGCACGATGTGCAGATTGCTAAAGTTAATAAAAAGGCTGTGAGGTTCTGAGACACCCTGACACTTTCCCTATTTTAAAAATGTGGTGGAGGAATGTCAGCTAGGCATTAAGTAGGGACACCTGAACACATAGAAACAATAGGAAAATGTCTAGAAATATCATTCTTTAAGTACTGAAACTTAAGTGAAAATGCCATGTGCATCGTATTCTATCAGGAGGCGTAAAAGGAACTAAGAGATGAAGTGTCACACAAGTAATCCATCAATTAAGTAGCAACTAAGAATCTATATGACAAACACTATGACAGACATAAAATCAGTATTAGACATACTTTCTTTCAAGAAATTGTGGGGAAAAGAAAAACACAAAATAAAGAAGCAGCACAGAGCATACTGTAAAGGGTAAGGATTAAAGTTATACAGATGTGCAGGAAAGGAAGAAAAAAAAACAATCTTTACTGACCACCTTCTATGTAAACATTGTTAACATATTACCTCACTTAATCTTTACAACATTTTCTTCAAGCAGGTGTTTTAGTTTTAACCAAAACATAGAGAGGAAGTTTTTCTCAGCCAATAAGGAATAAAGTCAGAACTGGAAGTTAGCTTGTCTGTTTCCACAACTCATTTTCACTAGACCACAATGAAGCAAGTCTGGCATAATACTGTGAGGGTAAAGCCAAGATTTTTAAAGAATGTGACAGAAACCCTAAGTGTAGTCTTAACTACTATATGATATTGGGCAAGTCAAAACCTCTCTGAAAGGTATCAGTGCGAACTCATGGCTTTTAATAAATGGGTAGATAAATACAGAAACAGATACAGAAATGTGCATGAATGTGTATATAAGTCACACACACACACATACACATACACATTTCCTAACTCTATCTGCCTAGAGCCTAGAAGCCACGATACATCAGTAGCAGTGAGCATACCTAGCACTAGAACTTGGTTTTTAAATACCATTTTAAAAGAAACTATAGGTCTTTGGTGAAATGGGCTTATGCCAGGGCTGGTGCTTAAAAAGTAAAAGATGGACCAGAAACACCTTGCTGTGCCTTTTAGAAAGTAAAGGCGTGCTCAAGGAGTAATGGGGGTCTTCCCTTGTGGCGCAGTGGTTAAGAATCTGCCTGCCAATGCAGGAGAGACACAGGTTCGAGCCCTGGTCCGCAAAGATCTCACATGCTGCGGAGCGACTAAGCCCGTGCGCCACAACTACTGAGCCTGTGCTCTAGAGTCTGCAAGCCACAACTACTGAGCCTGTGTAACACAACTACTGAAGCCTGCGTGCCCTAGAGCCTGTGCTCTGCAACAAGAGAAGCCACTGCAATGAGAAGCCTGCGCACCGCAATGAAGAGTAGGCTCTGCTCACCGCAACGAGAGAAAGCCCCCATGCAGCAACGAAGACCCAATGCAGCCAAAAAAAAAAAAGAGTAATGGGGACATATCAAAAGGACACAGGAGCTAGCTTTAAGGGGCTCCAATTGTCCAAATCCAGGCCAATTTGAGTATCAAAATAAATGATGATAATAATGGATTATAAAAACTACAGAATAAAATAAGAATCCATGAGTCCACATTGAATAAATAAATTATAAATAGATAAATGGACAAATAAATAAATAGAGGGAAAGTGAAAGCTCTTCCTTACAGTAGAATACTAACCAATAAATATAAATGGAATGATGGAATTAGAAAATGGCCATTTGGCAACCACCACAGTAATAACTGCTTTAGGCAAGAATCAGCATTGAATACTAAAACTAGAGGGTAGAAATTTGGTGAAAAATAGGACATTGGCATAGTCTCAAAGTAGCTAAAAAGTATTCATAAGACACTTATTAATTACAAAGAGAAAAAAATAGTAATTTTACAGTGGATAAACCTGGCAGGGACCATCTTAACTAAGTGACTAAAGTAAGCATCACCAGTTGAGGGACAAATAGATATCTTGTGCTCCTTATCCTTACCTACTGAGGAATACAACATCAGTTCTAGGGTATTCCTGTGAAAACACATAAGTGAAATCTAATCACAAGAAAACATCAAACATCCAAGTTGAGGGACATTCTATAAAATAAATGGACCATAGTCTTAAAAAATATCAAAGTCACGAAAGTCAAAGAACAACAGAAAAATTGTTCCAGATTAAAGGAGACTGACTAGAGAGGCATGACAGGCAAATGCAACACCTGATCCAGTATTAGATCCCGGACCAGAAAAAAATTTTTTAAATGAATTGTTTCCTTTTTTTTTTTTTTTTTTTTTGCGGTACATGGGCCTCTCACTGTTGTGGCCTCTCCCGTTGTGGAGCACAGGCTCCAGACGCGCAGGCTCAGCGGCCATGGCTCACGGGCCCATCCGCTCCGCGGCATGTGGGATCCTCCCGGACCGGGGCATGAACCCGTGTCCCCTGCATCGGCAGGTGGACTCTCAACCACTGCGCCACTAGGGAAGCCCCTGAATTGTTTACTTTTAAAATAAATTATATTAGTGGGACAACTAGCAAAATTTACATAAAGTCCATAGGTAAGATAACAGTACTCTGTAAGTGTTAATGTCTTGCTCTGCATAATAATATTGTGGTTATGTAAGAAAATGTCTTTGTTTTTAGGAAATGCATGCTGAAGCACTCATGTGTCTATAACTTACTCCCAAGCAGTTCACAAAAAAATAATAGTATGCCTTATACAGAGAGAGAATAAGAAAGCAAATGTCGTAAAATTTTAACATTTGGAGAATCTGATTGAAAGGTATACAGGAATTCTTTGTATAGTCAGCCCTCTGTATCCTCAGATTTGGAACCTGAGGATGTGGAATCATGGATATGGGGGGTCTATGGTACTGTGCCTTTTTATACAAAAGACTTGAGCATTTTCGGGTTTTGGTATCCGCAGGAGTCCTTGGATCCCAATCCCCCTTGGATACTGCGGGACACTGGTACTACTTTTGCAACTTTTAAGTCTGACACAATTTTTAAAAAAAAGCTTCAAAAAACAAAAATTTCTGAGCTGTAACTTTCTCACTAATACAGTAGAATTGATGTACAGAGCTAAGATATAACAAATGAGTTAGCACTCTACAAACTATAAAGCTCCAAGTGTTAATTATTGTTTTAGTGTGAGCTAGTGTACTGCAGGAGGCTTTTTGAATAGGATAAATATGCTACAGCTGAGCCATGACGATTTAGCACGGGTGTAGAAATATATTTCAGAAAGTAGAGCCATAAGTGGTGATCAATTCTGAAGATAAGAAAAGTGGTCTGACGAGGCTCGTGTATGCACTTTAGCATTAGTACTTGCATTGTTGTCAAGTACAGACTTTGTTTCCTAAACCTTCCCAACCCTACCACCTAACTAGATGACTAAGTGTAAAAGGAACAGCTAAATTGGCATGCCCCCAAATACTATTAGAACACCAGTACATACCACTGCATCAAGCTGGTTGTGGTAAATTTCTGCTTGGCTCTGCTCAATATAGTGCTGTTTAGCATGAATAAAAGCTGGTATCCCCCCATATGCCCAGCCAATGACGCCTGCTGAAATTGCCGCCTTGTAAATATCCTGAAGTTCTTTTGACGTTCTCTGCTGTTCACTAAAACATCAAAAAGACAGTGTTGTTTGGGATTAGTTTATGCATACTGCTCTCCAAAAGACAGTATGATCAGAATTATCTCAAATGCTAAAAGGTCTACACTTTTCATGATGGGCAGAACCAGTTAAATCTTCTGATGAATTAAGTGATTATATTACAAGTAGCTCAAATCTCAGCCAAAACTAATCTATGCTTTCAGAAATTAAGCTAGTGGTTATTCTTGGGAAGGCAGTGACAGGGAAGGGGCACCAGAGGGAGATTCTGGGATGCTGTTAACAGTCTTGGGGCTGCATACACAGCTATGTTTGCTTTGTGAAAAGTCACTGAGTGGTATACTTATGTACATTTTTCTAGGTGCATACTATACTCCAATAAAAAGGTTGTTTTTTAAGGTTATTTTATTTGATGACTATTACAGCTCTACCATACCCCTGTAAACAGAAAGAATTTGTGAACTGGATGTACAGATCAATATTTCCCTTTCTGAATTTTTAGATAACTTTTGGAAATTACACGAGCTTATGAGATTTTAGGACAACATATGCCAGAATGAATTCCTAGATGTAAAAAAAAAAAATCAAAACTTTATCTTTCTGAATATTTAATTTTTATGTCATGCTCAGATGGGCCTCTACTATTAAAGACCATTGAATAAGAAAGCTCACCATGCAGTGGGCAACACAGACAAACCTAAAATAACAAGGAAAAACTACCATTTAATCCAATCCATTACTCTCAAAAGCATAAGAAACCAGAACCCGTACTGGAGCTTCCAAGATGTCCTCTGGAAATTGCTCTAAGAAATAGCTAAGTTTGTAAGTGTTCAGTTACTATAAATAATGGCCCTCCTACATAAGTAAACTACTAAATGTTAATTTTTTACATTACTAACTTGCTTTCTTCAGAGGCTGTACAAGTGTTTAATTCTAATTGCCAATAACAACCACTACATTTCTGAAATCAGAATCAGTAAGTTTTTATAGCTCCTGCATATACAAGAGAGAAACCTAAATAAAATCTCTTAGGAAACTAATTCCTATATCAAGAGGAAAAACTGCTATAAGCTGAACTTTATATTTTATCTTTTATAATGAATAAGGACCAAAAACAACATCTACATAAAAACTGGCAGAATTCAGAAAAGAGTAAATGTAAAAGAGCTTAAGATTTAACAAGCCAGGAAATGCAGTATGCTTTCCTCTTTCTCATCCTCTGAAAAATGCCATGACATAGGTGACATTTTTCTTCATTTTATAGACAGAGGCTCTAAGAAGTTACATGATTGGCCCTAAGAGCTAATGAACGGTGAACAAACAAGGCATAGTGGTGGAAAGGACCTGGACTATAAGTAACAGCAATGGGGTTGTGGTTCTGGTTCTGTCATCCACTGCTAAGTGACCTGCAGCCAGAACACAATCGCTCTGAACCTAGGTTTCCTCACCCATCACATGGAAGGGAGAATGAAAGTCACACTAAATTATCTTCCAAATTTCTTTCAGCTCATCATTCTGTTGTTTATAAAGCTGATCAAAATAACACTTTTCTGTTGTGTACTACACAGGATCGTTCACAGATATCTCAAATTTTGGAACGACCAATGAAAAGGGCCGCCTCGGTATCTTTAAAATGAGATGATGAAACTAAATAAAGTAATTAAATACAATTCCACCAGCTCCCCTGCCCTATCTCAGCAACATACTAAAACTTAAATTTAATTTATCCACTTGATAACACAGTGTAGTATATGGTAAAGTACTTCATAAGAGGACTAACTCTTCACCAGTAAGGGATGAATTTTAAAACATGATGAAATTAACTAATTATCCTGAGGTTTCCATTAAAGTTAGTTTAAAGGCTTATTTTATTCTTTATTGTGAAACATCTTTATTTGTGAATCCAGCTAATTTCTTTTATAAACTGATAAGACAACAGTTGCTACTATTTTTTAATATATTCCTTATTTGGCAGAATAAAAACTTTACAACTCTCTGTTATCTCTCCAACCTCCACTTTTATGGCGAGGAGGAGGGCTGCTGTTCATGAAAATCTGGGATCAAGTGAAACATGAAAAAGAATACTGGAGTGGAGTCCTGCAGATGTTGGTTCTAGGATCACTAAGTAGCTTGGTTCAATTCTTCTCATCTGTAAAATCGGGGGATTACACTAAGACTATAGTCCCTAAAACCCCTAAAAGCTCTGACTTTCAGTTAGTCTCACCCTTACCATCTGAAAACCGGCCTGTCAACCAATAGAACTACCAAACGGCAATGGTAGGATACAAACTTGGAATACAAATATTAAACCCCCAAATCCCACAAAGATAAATCCCACCACTCTGGGGTCCTTCGCCCTAGATGACCCAGGCAGCAGGTCACCTCCTTCGAACCCCTCCCCACAGACAGTAGGTACTTTTACTCTTTGACAAACAGCTCTCGGAGGCGGTCCCATCCGGATTCCGGGTTTGGGGGTTCTGGGACGTAGGAAGGCAGCTTCTGGTCTTTCACAAGAGCCTTGGGGTCGGCGGCCACAGCTTCGGCAGCAAAGACCCGAGGGAAAGGACTCAGCGCCCTGCAGAGGAAGCTCCGTGGCGCCGGCGGCGGCACCTCCATGGCCCTCTACGAACCTGCCGACAGACACTCGCTTGGGCGCTCAGGGCGCCAAGGCCTCCCGGAGGCGCCGTGGGAGAAGAGCGAGGATAACTGCAAGAAGGAGTGTACGAGTACCCGTACACTACGCCCGAGCTAATTCGCGGCCGTACCCGCTGCCACACTGCCTGACAGACTTGCCCTCAGTGCCGGGCCTCCCTTTGGAAGCCCTTGGACACACGAGACAGGAAGTCCCGCCCCAACGAGGGCAAAGGCCAAAACAGGAACAAAGGCGGATCCGGATCCGAACACACTTCCGGTTGGAGGCGGGAAGGACCTCTGCGGTGCGGGGTCGCCCCGCCGGAAGTGAGGTGGCGGAGAGTAGACACGCTCAACTCTCTCTGGCCCCGCTTTTGGCGTCATGTGCCTGCTCTTCCTACGCCCAGAAAATGGGAGAGTTGGGTAGTTTGCAGGCGGCGAGACGTGTTCGCAAGCTGAAGTAGGTTAGCGTATTTAAAACGGCAGAAACCCCATGTAGGTGCAGAAAGTGCAGTGTTCACTACAAGTGGAGTACGGAAAGGGGAAGGCAATTTGCGCAAATACAAGCCCAACTTACCCTGTCACGGACTACCGGGCTGGGCGGGGTCCATTCTTGTTTTCGGAAAGGACCGAGGCGTTGAAGAGGGGTCTTGGTGCCAGTTACCCCGAGATTTCCAGAACACTTTTTAAAGAAATCGGCCCTGGGCTTCACAAGATGGGTTTTACTCCCCTTAGTTCGTATGCCTACTGTTTCTCGAAAGGCAGGACAATTTCTGGAATTTCTACCAGTCCAGCAATAATTTCCCGTCACTACAGTCTCCACTAACACGTGCTTCAAAGTATAGTTTTTATTAAAATGCACGCATTTAAAATATTCTCAAACTGGTTTGTGTAATTTCACTTAATCTTTGCTAGCAACTAAATACAGTCACATGTTCTCTTTGCCAATCCCTACCCATCCTTCATTCCTTTCTAGGTGTAATTACAAATCGTTACACTCTTCAGTAGGATACAGTAGAGTTCAGGAATTTGATAGCTGGAATTCTATAGATAAGGCCCAGGAAGTTAACTGATAAGAGTGACTAGCTGAGTCAGTCACGGCGCCAGGAGGATCTCTGGTGTCTGGGAGCCAGGATTAGATTCAGTTCCCAACATAACGTTTACTACGTTGCATCACGATTTCCTATTTGCTATGTGTCTCAGTAGACTAACTTTGAGGTCAGAGACCGTTTATATTCATCTCTCTATCCCCAGTACCTATCATGGCTGGCACATAGGTTGTCCAATAAAGAATTCAGATCCTCTGACTCTTGGCTCTGGCCGCAGGTTGCTGCCTATCCCATACAGGTGGAAGTGGGCACCGGGATAAAGTCCCAAGGCCTGAAAGCCCAAGGAAATGGCTGTCCAGTCTGTCTAGTGTACATGTGGAAAATCTAAATGCTTAAGATGACCCCAGAATCATTCTGCGATGAGAAGAACTTTGAATTGGAGGGTGGGAGTGTTGGGCAGTTATTACTGAAATCATTTATATACAACTGAAATGTCCCCCCACTACCTTACAGATACAGATGAGGTTATGTTAACAGGCAAATTTTGCGAACTCCATACCTGGCTTCTCATTTGGGTAACTAAGCTTCATTTGTAAGGTTCCCTTTGCCATCTGGTCGCTCAAGAAGTCCACGGACCCTAGGCCCCGCCCACACTTTTGCTGCTATTCCATCTCAGCTCCTCAGACAAGTACTCTGTCACCCTCCCACTCTCCCGCTGCTCCAAGCCCCTGGGGCTTACCTTCCTTTACCACTATGAAAGTACTCTCCCTGCTCTGTGGTCTGCCTTTTTGAAGGGTCTCAGAGCAACACTAAGCCAAAAGGTGTCACGTGGCTCACTCAGACCACTCTTTCACATTTAGCTGACTCCTCCCCAGGATGTGCATTTGCCACCACAGTAGAGGCATCAAGGGAAAATTTCAGTGTGGTCAGCACAGTGAGCCTGGAACCACCACTATTCTACCCTCAGACCTTTTGCTGATTTCTGCTCATAGAACCCAGTAGCTTCTCCCCCCATTATGAATTTTCTCCCAGGCGGCAGAAGGTTCCCTTTCCCTGCTAGGCTCACCAGGTACTGCCCTTGCTACATATATTACATTTTATTATATTATATATGACATAAACTGTTACCACAGGTAAAGAGAACGAATTCTGAGAACTCCAAGGACCACTTCATTTAACCATCCCTCAAAGTGTAACTCAGTTTTTACCTCCAGGAAGTTTCCATCTGCACCAGATAGAAATTTCTTCTCCCTCTAAACTTCAGATCCACATTGTCTTTATGAATAATTGGCCTTATGATTAAGGCCTCATAACACCTTAATTACCTTCTGCCTATGAAGCCTCTCATATTATTTTTACTTTATCATCTCACCTAGAGAGCTCCTTCATGCTAGGGAGCCTGTTGTAAACATTTTCTTATCTCCCACCGCTGTGCACAGTAAATGCTCAAGAAGTATCTGATAAATATTAAATGAGTGATTTGTAATTGTACCCCTTTGCTTCACCCACATCTTACCTCGGGATGCAGTAGGATTACGTTAAGTGAAGGCATCTTTAGATGCACGAGAAGATTTTTTTTAATGTATCTCTGTTGCTCTTGTTCATAGTCAGTACAGGGGTAAAGGGTAGGGAACTATCCTCTTCAGAACTGACCCAAAGGAGCCCATTAAATTTTTTTCTCTTGGGAATTTTGGGCTGAGAGACAGAGCCTGGCTGTCTCTGGAACTGCACACAGCAGCACTCCAGAAACTATCCAAACCCTTGTTGATATTCCTGAAACTGCTCTGCTTTCTACCCTTCCAACTACTCGGAGATGCCCTCATATCCTTCTAAAAAGTTCTTTTGCTTAAACCAGCTAGAGGTGGTTTCTTTTCTCTTCTGTTAGGAAAACCTGATGTAACAGCAGAATAAGGTGGCGCGTTGACAACATCACACAGATGATAATACTCCCCAAATAAAGGAAAATCATTACTTGTGTTATCCAAGTATCCCACTTCACTCAAATAAATTCAATTATTTTCTTTCCTTGAAGAAAAGTGTGGCTTCTAGCTCTCTGAGGAAGAAATGGTAAGTTTGAGACCCAGATAGTATTAACAACAACAACTTCAAAAGTTATGGAGATAAAAATTATTTTCAAAACCATACATTTTACATGTCATTACACACCATCTTCATACCATCTATGCAGAGGTAAACAAATAACTGTAAAATCTGAATAACATTTGCTGTACTTAAATACAAAGATGTTCTTATTAACTCTTCAAAAGGCAGGTGAGAATTTACATTGATCCAATTCTTACAGTCTTGTCCAGTCCCCCTTGAAGTCAACGTCTGGGCAGTCTGTAAATAGGATTTAGTTAAGCCTGCTGTCCCCATCCATCCATCCATCCATCCATCCATCCATCCATCCATCCATCCTTCCAACATTCTTCTGTGCATCCTTCTGTGTGAGGCACTGTGCTGGATAATGGAGAAATCAGGGTAAGTAAAACATGATTCTCACCCATGAAGAAGTTCACAGAACAGTAGAAGAAACAGTCAAATAACTACAGTGGAATGTGATATCATATAATACAGGCATGAGCAAAGTATTATGAAAGCCTCTAACTGCCTAGAGGAATGAAAACAAGGGTTCTGAAAGATGATGCTTGAGCTGGATCTTGAAGCAAAGTAGGAAACACTCCCAGGGAAATGCACCTTCAGCTCCTAATCCAAAGAACTGAAAATTTTGCTCCTAGTTTAGTGAGAAGAAAATTAAAACAGAATGATAGTATCTACCAGGGCCTCCTATTGATTAGGCAAAACCACAGTACAACTCAGAAATCTGGACTGCTTAATGCCAGACTTATAGCACCTAAGAACACAGTCCCCAAGAGTTATTATTATTATTTTTTTGCAGTACGCGGGCCTCTCACTGCTGTGGCCTCTCCCGTTGCGGAGCATAGGCTCCGGACGCGCAGGCTCAGCGGCCATGGCTCATGGGCCCAGCCGCTCCGCGGCACTTGGGATCTTCCCGGACCGGGGCACGAACCCACGTCCCCTGCATCGGCAGGCGCACTCCCAACCACTGTGCCACCAGGGAAGCCCCTCCCATGAGTTTTTAATACTCAAAAAAATCCAACTTTTAACACCTGCCTTATTCTATGCAATGATCTTACCAGCAGGTCCTCTAAGAAGGTCCATAGGCTTACAATTTTGTGAAAGGGAGTTTAAAAGGCCCAACACCTGTTTCACAAGTGGAATAAAGTCTCTGATTTTATATAACTGAATCTCACATTTACTAATTTTGAAACCAGTTAATACCAAACAGTTCTTAAAAGGCAAAGGCAGGGCTTCCCTGGTGGCGCAGTGGTTGAGAATCCGCCTGCCGATGCAGGGGACACGGGTTCATGCCCCGGTCCGGGAAGATCCCACATGCTGCAGAGCGGCTGGGCCCGTGAGCCATGGCCGCTGAGCCTGCGCGTCCAGAGGCGTACTCTGCAACGGGAGAGGCCACAACAGTGAGAGGCCCGCATACCGCAAAAAAAAAAAAAGGCAATGGCAAACAGTTGATTTCTCTGTGGAAAGTTTGGGCCTAAGGGACAAGGCTGGTTCTGTGTCATCAGACTATATGGGTTTTTTTGTTTGTTTGTTTTTGTTTTATAAATTTATTTTATTGATTTATTTTTGGTTGCGCTGGGTCTTCATTGCTGCGCACGGGCTTCCTCTATTGTGGCGAGCAGAGGCTACTCTTCGTTGTGGTGCGTGGGCTTCTCATTGGGGTGGCTTCTCTTGTTGCGGAGCACAGGCTCTAGGTGCGTGGGCTTCAGTAGCTGTGGCACACGGGCTCAGTAGTTGTAGCTCACAGGCCCTAGAGCGCGGGCTCAGCAGTTTTGGCGCACGGGCTTAGTTACTCTGCAGCATGTGGGATCTTCCTGGACCAGGGCTTGAACCCGTGTCCCCTGCATTGGCAGGCGGATTCTTAACCACTGTGCCACCAGGGACAGGCTATATGGGTTTTAATCTAAAATTTTTTCTTCATTTTCAACTATGTTAGGGAGAACAGCCTGAGATTAAACTACTATCCAAATGTCTTTTTCAAAAAGGGAAAAGGAAGCACTCCAACATGGATGTGCACTAAAACAAACATCTCCTATATAAGTAAGTGCTAAAGTTGAATGCTCTAAACTCCCAACTTAACACCATTTCACACATGAAGACTCCTTGAGATCCCTGCAAGCATGGACTACCGCCAACTCAAGGAGGAAAAATATTAAGGGCGTGTGAAGAATGAGGAAGAGATGCTGTTTTATGCACAGTTCCTCTAAAAAGTAAGGACCATCTCCTAAATTAAGAGGTTTTTATGTCTTCTTTTTGAAAGAGAACATAAAGAAGGGTGTGAAGGTACAAAAAGGGAACTTGAAATCCAATTGCAAAAATTGCTCATGCAATTGGCCCCCTTCTACATGGCTTTATAGAAATCTCCTGAGTACCAAAGAGTTTAGGCTTTTACAAAAGAGAGCTCCTACATCATGGCATGGCACACTACTGCTTCCTTAGACCTTTTAGGAAATAATCCCCAAGTATTTTTCACAAACCCTAAAGGGCTTTCTACATTAAAATATAGCGACAGAAATCAAGTGTAGAATAACTGCAGAACTGCGGTGATGAGTTGTACTAGTTCCAAAGGATTGACTTTCTACTCCAAACAATGAGACAAAGGGCATCATCCCATGGGCACAGTCAGTTCCAAAGTGAGGGACATACACATGTGGATGATCTGAGGCACAAGCTGTGATTGGTCCTAAGAAAATGAAAGGCAGAATCGGGTTCAAAACCCACATCTCATGATTTCTGGTCCTTATTCAGCCAAAGTGTTGAGCTGCTTCATATCTATATTAAACATATTTTGGATCTTTCTCGAAAGTTGCTCTTGGTGCAGCATGATAAGGAAAACCAGATATTTGGCTTGGTAACAGTATCCAAGGTATAGGTGTCACACTCACAGTGAGCTTCTCACCACAGGATGTCTGAGATCTGCCATAGAGAGGACTATGGCTCAATGATGACTACTAGAGTTCAGTTTTCAAAATTTTGGGAATAATCTGATCATAGCCTTTCCTTCTTGTTACATTATAGGACAGGAATTTAGAGTATTCAGTCAACAGGTTCTCCCAGTAACAGGTGATGTCATCCATCTGCAAGTGGTTCAGAATAAACTGGCTTCCCCTAGAGACAAGATTAACAAGAATAAAGCACACCATTGAATAATACTAGTAGCTTACACTTGAGCGTTTTTACCTGTGCCAAGCACTGTTCAGAGTACTTTATATAAATTAACTCTGATCTTCAGAACCAACTCTATAGCCATCATATCCACACACGCATTTGGAAATAGACATGATTTTTTTTTCTTACAAACAAATATGTAAACAGCCAATCCTCAGAAACAGTACTTGAATGACTTCAAAGATTTCAGTCTAACTCTACAAAGTATGGGCTTGGGACATATGTGAATGTGTGTTTTCCCCCAAGACAGCTTTGATTCTGATCATCTCTGTATAATGAGGCTGAAATTCAGGTATCACCATGGTAACAGCATTCTTATGACATTAGCTCAGGCAAAATGGGGATGATAAAGTGGAAAAAGAAAAATGAACAGAACTTACCTTTCAGCAATTTCTTGAGCTACATCATCATTTGCTTTTACAAACTGCAACAGCTCCCTAAAATGGAGAGAATTATTAGGCTCTGAAATACAGACCAAGCTCATTAGTACTAAGTCAGAGAGATCATAGAGTGAGGTCCATAGTTAATCTCTAGATATGTGGATAGTGAATTATTTCTTTTTTAAAGCAAAGATATCAGGTCCTCACAGGAACAAAATAACAACAACAACAGCAGCAACAAATATCTCACACACAGGCGGAAGACAATGTTGTAGTTCCGGAACATATTTGGAAAAACAGAGAAATGTTCAACGATACCCATCAAAAATCAATAGTAAAGAAAAAAATTTCCCTCCTGTTTCTTGCTCTGGCCCCCAGAAGAGGGCGCTGAGCTTACATTTCTGGCCCTTCTCCATTCCTCATCCTAGCCCCTCCCTCCATGAGAGGAAACTTGCCTCAGTTTCACTGAGGTCAATTTTCATGCTGTATCTGAAAGTCCTTTTGACAATATAACACAATTGAATACCCATATCTCTAGTCTTTGAGAGATTAGAGCTTTTTCACTGCATACTGTCTGAATGTTACATTTTAAATCAGCATTAGAGAACTTTTAAAAATTAAATCCCACTCAGCCTAGTTGGATAATAATGCAATACTATTTTGAGGACCAAATATGAAAAATAAAAAGCTTTCAATGGAAAAAGTCATCAGGAGTAAATGTCTTAAATGGCTGGGGACTTAGAGGCAGATTGCGGGAGTCATCGGAAACTCTGCTTGGGGGAGAGCTGCTTACTGAACATTGGAGAGATCTGTTTTGACTGGGATATAGTGAACCCACGGCTTCAGCTGTGGATAGAAGAATTCCAGCCACTCGTCACCGACATGGAAAACAAGTGAACCACACAGAAAGAGGTGTTTTAACCGGAAACTTGCAGCTACACCCCGAAAATTAAACAGATACCTGGAAAAGAAAGAGCAAAATATACTTGAAACTATATGCCTACTTCCACAAATATGACCTTTTTTTCTTACTCCCTCTTACCCTTCTTTCCTTTTATTACCCCCTCTCCTTTCCTTTTCCATTTTCAGTCTTCAAGGACACATCAGCATGTCCCTGTGAAGTTTCTATAAACTCCTTGTTGTTCCAGGGGTTAGAGGTTGTTCCTGGGGATATCAGGGTGAGGGGAAAAAAGGGATACTTTCTCCAGGGAGAGACTGATAGGGCCAGCAGCTGGGTGCTGGGTACAGCGGATACAAGGCTCAGATGGAAACAACACCTCACCCTTTGCTACAAGTTTTTCTAGGCCTAAAGTCTTGAACTCATCATGGCCTCCCAAAGCCTTGTTTTTCCCATAGGGTACCCTACCTGGTCAAAGGCGTGCCCTGTTCCCTATTCCCTCTTATGAAATCTGGAGAAGACAACCAGGCATACCTAATCAATCTTCAAAGAAATGCTCCTTGGAAAAAAGCTAACTTAGAAAAGAACATTTTCTTTTCAGCATTTCCCATGCATTTTCCCCTGTCTCCAACCGGAGCTGCTTCTACCCTATAGTTCCCACTGTGCAGGAAAATCAGCATTCATCTCTCTGAATCCCCCCACTGCCCTCCTCCTGACCTGGTTTTACATGTGCATATAATCCTTAGTCCTGGCATTTAAATATAATAGTTACATATGCTTTATTCATGTTGGACCGTAAACTGTTTTTAATAACCTAATAAATACTTGATCTAACTTCAGCTCTTGGCTGGGCGGGCTGTGGAGAGAAGGAACCCCATCCCTTTGATTACAAGCACGCAAGCTCTTTGGAAGCAGGGACCACATTTCATGTCTCCACAGTTCCCACAGAACCTAGTTCAGAGCCTTGTGCACAGCAGACTCTGAGAAAATAATAGCTAAGTAAATTCATGTGACTTTCACAAACCCCACCTGGACCCTAGTATTAAAACTCTCACCCAAAGTGAAGCTATTCCAAAAGCAATAGGGAAACTAGGAGAGTCAGGAGTTCTGTAAGTCTTACTTGTATTTGCAGTGATCCACAAGATGGACATCCTTAGCAGCTGGCTTTCCCAAGGTATCCTTTCAGTGAAAAGGAAGTTATTAACACTAGGAGTAGGAGCATTTATTGAAGACCACTGTGCAGTAAGCATTGCTAAACATTTCATCAACATGACCTCATTTAAGTCTTATAATAAACAGAGTCAGGAGGCATGATTATCCCACTTTATAGATGAAGCAGCCAAGGCTTTGAGAAGTTGGGAGACTTGCTCAGGGTCGCATGGCCCTAAGTAGAAGAGCTCGGGTTTCAACCTGGTTCTGTCTGATTTTAGAGTTTAAGCTCCCTTGGAACCATGTGAATCCCCTGAACTCAGAGGTCATGGCCTGCAGCACATTTCACTCTGTGTAAATCATACTGCACAGGAGGTTACAAATGGTGGCTGGTGGGCTTAGAGGTGTAGCCCACACACAAATTTTGTTGAGCTCACAAAGTATTTAAAAATAAATATTCTAACCACTGCCAACATTTATAGGTGGTAGGGTGTTTCTTACAAAAACGCAGATTTCCAACTTTTCTTGGGGAAAAAAAAGGAAGATTTGGCAAAGAGAGCTCCTATTCCCCTGGGCAGCAATGACCAGACCTTCAGCACTCTCTCCTGCTCACTAGTGCAGCCCCTGGGGGTATCGGAGTTTGAGACCCCCATCTGTATTCCAGCCACATTAGCAGAGGGTAAACTCGATGAGGGGAACAAGTCTTGTTTGCTTTTGCAGCCTCCCATAGTAGATGCTGGGCTGAATGGATACATTTTTCATATTTTTATTTTTTAACAAAGTTTCTTATACTGCATTTGCTCCTGTTTGAATTAAGCAGTCACATAATAAATACATGCAGCTTTACTTAGTATTTCTTAGTTTTTACTTAGTTTTTCTGACAAGAAGTTTAAACATTTTTCTCATATCATCCTCATATGGTATATGGAAATTTCAGATGAGGACATTTAGGGCTTAAGGTTCTTTGAATAAGGCAAGAAAGAGTTAAGAGGATAGAGATGGACTTCAAACCAAAGAAGCCAGTCATTGCTTTCACCTTAGAGTCACTTGGGGAGTTTTAAACAAATGAAGATGCTTATATGTCATTTCCAAAGACTCTGATTCATTCTATTCATTTTTAAGTTCTCTAGTTGGATTGTATAGTCAGGGTTGAGAACCACTGGTTTAAACCAGAGGTTGGCAAACATACAGACCACAGGCCAGATCCAGCCCACTGCTTATTTTTGTACACAACACATAAACTAAGATTATTTTTACCTTGCAAATGGCTGGAAAAAAATCCAAAAGAGAATATTTTATGACACAGGAAAATTACATGAAATTCAAATTTCAGTGCCATAAATAAAGTTTCATCGGAACACAGCCATGCTCATTCGTTTACATATTGTCTACGGCTGATTTCACACTGCAGTGGCAGAGCTGAGTAACCACAACCCAGACTCTAGAATCTGCAAAGCCTAAAACATTTACCATCTGGTCCTTTACACAAAAAGTTTGTGACCTCTGTTTAAACCTTCAAAATTGTATAAAATACAAGTCATAATATGGGCCAGAAAAGCAATGTGAGTTTGAAAAAGAATAATTTACATATATGCTAATTTTAGTCCATGGACCTTTCTCTATATTCATCCCAACACTGAGAGGAAACCTAATCTCAAATTCTACCCAGGTGGCAACGCTCTTTGAGTGAGAATGTTCACTGCTGTAGTTCTAGTCAGATGATTGGTGATTACTTTCATAGATTTCCAGGCCTGGTTTTTGGTGTATTCTGCATCAACAAGTTTTGGACTTTTCCGAGATAGAAGAATGAGAGGATCTCGTTCTGGACTTGTCCTATAAAAGAAACACATGACATAAAACTATGTGTCCTACACCATAATACTGTTCTCAATCTCTGAAAGGGAAGCAGTAATCGGACCCAATGAAAAAGACTGTACACACTGATGGACAATTCATTGGTTACTTTAATAGAAGAGGAGGGGGATACTAGATCCTACAGCAACTAGGAGGTCCTGGGCTGTTCTCCACTTTACCCTTCAGGGAAGGGGAGTATTTGGCCCTTCTTTGCTTGCATTCTAGTCTTTAGGATTATGTTGATCTGGGCACTATAGCCATATCCCAGGGAGTTATTTCCCTTTTAGAAGATTCATGTAACCTCTAATCACTGGTACTCATAGCTGTGTGACTAGGTAATCACCACTCACCATAATAGCTACGTGACCTTTGTGGGGTGTGCTTTGTAAAATCCAGTATAATGTTTAAATTAAAAAGAAAACTGAAAGGCTCAAACACCTGAAAACTGCATGTAGAAAAAGTCCTAGTTATGGTCCTAGTAGCAGATGGTCTTGACATTTGAGGGGTCATGGACCCCCTGAGAATCTGATGAGAACTGTGGACCCCCTCTCTAGAAAAATGCACATATCCCCATATAATTTCAAGGAATCCCTAAAACTCCTGAAGTCCACACATGGATCCCAAGTTAAGAATCTGATCTGAAGATCTGAGAGCCAGAGAGGTTGGTAAGGAAGCATAAGCAGTTGCTGTTGGGCTGAAGTCCACTGCGAGTGAAGAGAGGCCGTGACCTCGGACAAGGATGCTCTGAGAAAACTACAAAACTCTCTCCCTAAACATTCTCTTCTGTATTCATCTGTCTAACAGGTACTCATTCTGCATCTATGTGGTGGGTACTGCTCTTAGCACCAGGGATACGGAGCTGAACAACATGGACAGGGTCCTTCCCCAACCTTTTCTCTTTCCCTCTTCCTCTCTTCCTTCCCTGCTTCCCTCTCCATTTTCACCAGTCTCAGTCTGCGCTTCCACCACTATTTGGCAGCCACATGGTCTGATGAAAAAGGCAGTCAGAAGAGCTGGTGATGGTTCCCACCCTGCCATTAAGTGGCAGAGGGACTGTGGGCACGATCATAAGCTACTCCTAGGAAACTGTAATCTCTCAGGCAAGAGGACACCTCATTGTTCTGTTCAGCATTATACATAGTCAAAGCCCATCACACTCGTGGCACTTTGTAAATATCTGTTGAATGACTGGACAGATGAACTTTACTTCTTGGAATTTCAGTTCAACTTAGAGTGATTTGGGCAAATCATTTGAGTTCTTCTCTAGTCTAAAATTCTGTGATTCTATGTTTATTTCTTAGTTATCTTAGCTTTCTCTTTAAACTAGGGTTCCTCACACCCTCAAAATTACTTAATATTTTGCACATTAACTGGAAAAATACTTTTGTAAAATGTCAGAAAGTATAATCACCTTGATCCTCGGAAATATGCTGTGGAATTTTTCTTTTTCCATGGCCACTGTGCTGCTGACCTAAAAATAGATTTCATTAGTTTCTATGTTTCTTCCTTAACTATATAAGGATGACTTTGAACCATTTCTGAAGATTAGCTGAGATCTTTACATTCTGAAATCAGTCTGATCCGGGCTACTCCAAAGAAAAAGCTCTAAATAACATTATGTTCCCTTTTGTTATTACTTCATTCCTATGGAGATGCTGGCAAGCAATATCTACAAATCTACGGCCTGGTAAATAAGTTAACAACATTGAAAGAAAAGTTCCCAAAACTAAGTGACATGTTTAGGGCTATTTAATTCAGTACAATGAGGATTTCTTCCCCACTTTAATTAGAGTCTATTGATAAAATTAACAGGCAAAGACAACTGCAGAAAATATCAGAAACTGAATTAAGGGCAAGGAAACAAATCACTTCCTGACTTCATGTTTTAGATGCACAGGAGTTATCATCAGATTTAGTCTGATTTTCCAAAGTACCTGGTATCCCCAGAACTGTACTTAGTGCTCCATAAAGACGAAGTCCCTGAAACTCAGGTCTCAGTACCCATTACCACAGCCAGCCTTCCTTGCTGAAACTGCTAGTCCACAGATGCATCATTCTTAACTTACTTTGTAGGAACCCTTCACAGAAGTTTGTGTAGAGTCTTCCTCTGAAAAAGGAGGGGGTTGGACTGAACTGGAGTTAATGAGGGATTGGTGAGCTACTTGCTGTAATGGAGAGATTTAGAACATAAGCTTTTCAGGTAGAGATACTTTTCAGGTTCAGATAGTGTCCCATTTTCTCTCAGGTGAGACCACTGCTCTTATTTTCCTGGCTTATCTTCTAGTCCTTTCTTTGCTGGATCATCATTACCCGATTCTCCAGTCCAACTATTTCTCTGTCTCATATTCCCTCCCACCAAAATATAAACACTATAGCAATTGGTTTTTTTGTTTTTTTATTTTTAATGAAAAAAATAGTATATACTCATTATATAAAATTCTAATAGTAAAAAAAATTCATCTGGAATCTCCCCACCTACAGATAACTATTTTTAACAATTTAACATTTCAGTGAAGAATTTCCTTCCAATCATCTCTCCACATCAGTGGTTCTCAGTTGGGGGTGATTTTGCCCCTCTACCCAAGGGGACATTTGGCCGTATATAAAGATATTTTTTGATTTTCACTACTAGGGGATTGCTACTGGCATTAGTGAGCAAAGGCCAGGGATACTGCTAAACAACCCACAAGGCACAGGACAGCCCCCTACAACAAAGAATGATCTAGCCCCAAACATCAAGAGTACCGAGATTGAAAAACCTTGCTCTATATAACAGAGATCATACCATGCATGTTGCTAGCTAACATTCTTATTAGGACATATTATAGATAATAATAAGAGCCAACACCTATATAGCACTTACCATGTTCCAGGCAGTGTTCTAAGTGCTATATAAATATAAACTCATTCTCATGACCTTACAAGGTAGGTTTCATTAACCCTACTTTATAGTTGAGGCCCTTGAGAGGTTAAGCAATTTGTCTAGAGTCACACAGCTAATAAGAGCCAGGGTTTGAACCCAGAGTCCCTGTTTTTAAGTCCTATGCTACCTTTACTTTCCATTCATGCACAGTATTCCATTTTATAACCATGTCGCAATTCACTTCATTCCTTACTGGTGGGCTTTCAGGTAGTTTTAAACTTTTTTCTTTAAGAAACAACACTGAAGTGAATATCCTTGTACACACATCTTTGCATGCTTGTCTAATTATCTTCTTAGGATAAATTCTTGAAGTAAAATTGCTGGGTCAAAGGATATAAACATTTTACATTTTCATATATACTGCCAAACTACCCAACAAAAAATGCATCAATTTATACTGAAATTTTGAGTATAAACTTCCTTGGTCCCTGGGGAAAGCCGCAGACACAGACTTGAACCAAGTATCATCTCTGTTTTCTTTCTCCCTCATTCTTCCTACCCACCTACCCACCCCTCAAATGACCCATGTTAGGACATTTGTCTCCCGGCAAGCACTAACAGTGGCCACCACAGCTTGGTGGTGCCCCAGCCCTCTTTTATAACCCCACCTCTCCGCTGACCATAGAGTGAATTCTTTAAATGCACAGGGACACTGAATTCTTCCACAAAGTGAAAAGTAAGTCAATGGGAACAAACTCCCAAAAGTTGATAAAAATAGGAAAATGCCAGGCAGACATCAGTGTAGATAAGCAAGTAGATTACTAAAGTTTAAAGGTGAGAAATGAAATCATGGGGCTAGAGATTCTGAACGGAGGGCTCTGAAAAATAAAATTGCAATTCTATAATCATGAATAGGTTCAACTGAAGAATAAAAGGGGAAGGTATCAAAAGAAAAACAAATTCACTTAAGATTAGATTTTAAAACATATGCTATCTCCCTAAAAATTGCTTATTAGTTTACAAGGGCGGTAACTACACAGTAGAGGAACCTGATATAACACCTTGACCAGGTGATCAAAATTAACATCTCTAACGAGAGGTGGATACACACAAAATCATTTATGTAAGTATCTGAGCCAGCAGTGCATAAACTGAATCTAATCATGAGGAAATAGACAAAACCAACCTGAAGAGCATTCTATTAAAAATGTTCAGTGTCATTGTATCAAAAATGTTCAGTGGCCTGTATTCTTCAAAATGTCAGAGTCACGGAAGAGAAAGACAGACTGAAGAGCTACTGCAGATTAAAGATTAAAGAGACATGAGGACTAAATACAACACATGATGCTGGATTGGCTCCTGTACTGGAGGGGGAATATGCCTTATGGGACATTATTGGGACAACTAAGTATTAAATTAATATTGTTTCCTCTAATTGACAATTGCAATGTGGTTATAAAAGAGAACACTCTTGCTCTTAGGAAATATGCACGAAAGTATTAAGGGGTACAGGGTCATAAGGTATGCAACATATTCTCAAATAGTCCAGAAAACAAGAAATTATGCATATATTACACATGCAGCCTACATGTCCATCAAAGGACACAATAAATTATTATCTGATGGAATACCATGCAACTGTTTAAAATAATGAGGTCATTTCATATGTACTGACATGGAAAGATTTCTAAGACACCAATAAGCGGGGAAAAAGTTGCCTAAGTTGGACACACTTATAAATTTTTATGAGCATGTAAAGGTTTCATATTCAGAAAAAAATTGTTTTTAAAATGATTTTAAAAACAAAATAGATGTACAGCAGGTGGGAAAAGAGCTACAAAAAGAAGAGTGTGAAAAGGGTATTTGCAAGAACCTGAAAAAACAGAAAAAGGATTAGAAAACTAAAGTCAGGAATAACTTGGAGAAAAAAAGGTTTAAGACATTTTTATTTTTCCCTCTCTCAAAATTATGTTCAAAATGAAATGCTAAGTAAGAAATGATGGTCTCAATGTCTGGAGAACACAGGAAATATTAAGTAGTCAAGTGGAGAGAATAATGCACTTGGAAACCTAGACTTCAGGCCTAAATTGGTTTCTTGACCAAGTCACTTAACCTCTCTGAGCCTGAATTCCCTCATCTCTGAAATAAACAGTTGGACAAGAACAATTTCCAGGTCCAGTTCTATGAAGTATGAGACCAAGTTATCTTAAAAAATAACTTCCTAATTATACCTACTGAATAATAAACTTGTTTCTTTACCCAGTGGCTCTAGCTGCCACTGAGGACCGCGGCCTTATATGCTTCTCCAGAGAAGGGACTTTCTCTTCATCTCATTTAAATCTCCAGCCACACATAGTACAGGTGATAGATATCTGTGGAAATGAAGTTGAATTAAACTACTGCTTTCCCTACATCTGAGAGAATACCTAGAAAGGTGTGTTTTTAGAAGTTTTCTCATTAGGTACCAATGTTGTTGGAATGATTCATGTAAAATGTAGCTAGGTAAGAAGTACGTACAGCTTGATGACCTGGACAATCTAAATTCTGAAATAATGGCGGGATACAGTCAACAGGCCAAGGCAGGTTTCAATCGTGAATTAGAGAGTATTTGGAATAAGCTTGTACTTGAGATATCTATGGGACATTTATACCCACACCATCCCTGCCTGAAGGACTTAGCTCTTAATTACCAAGTACATTTATGTGCTTCCAAGTAATTTTCTATCCTTCCCCACAGTATGGTCATTCATTTTTTCCTACTTATGAAAGTAACTCACTCTTATTTAGAGAAACTTAACAGTACAGAAAACTTTCAAGAAGAGGCTTCTAGAATCCCTCCCACAGAAGCATTGCTGACACTTTAGGGTAGGTTCTTTTGCTCTTTTTCTATGGATATGTAAACATTTTTATACACATACAAAATTGCTTATGCTATAGTTTTTTATCTTTCATTTTTAGCTTAAAAGTTAGTCCTTAAAAAACAAAAAGTTAGTCCTTTTAAACAAAATTAATTGTTTATACTTCACTGTTTACTTCAAGACGACCCACAAAGAGGGATAAATAAAACCTCTCTAAAGGACCTACCTTACCAGGTCTTCTCTGAAGAGGTCCCACCGTCCAAGACCAGTAGGATATATTGGCCAAACAGCGGGTCCTCCTTCCCAAAATGTCCAAGCAGGATACATGATATCATGGTATTCTGATGTCTTCAACAGAAACAGAGAGGTTATTCTAAGTCAGTCTCAGAGCGGAAGAAGAAGCAGCAAACTGCGTTCATGCCACGGGATCTGGAAAAGGCCTTGCTCCAGTGTTATATTGTCAAAGATATATTTTCCCTAGTCTTCAAAGTCTAGACTCTAGATGCTAAAAGGCAAAAATGACCATGGGTTAAAATTCGTGGGCTGACTGAATCCCAGAATACGAAATCACACTAAAGGTCAACTTTTCCAGTTCCCCAAAGTTCTGTTTTTCTAGAGGACATATACTGTTGGAGTTTTTAGTTTAGGGAAATAATATACCCAATTCTGAATGATCACATAGCTGTCTCATATTTTAATTGATATTACACTTGGAGTGTATACTATCTTACCAGTTCTTAGTTATTTCCTAGATAGGTCTTTTAGGAGCAAGAATTAGGAAACATAGTGCAATGGTTGAGAGTGTGGGCTCTTGAGAAAGATCATCTGACTCCACCTCTTTCCAACTCTAGGCAAGTTACTTAATCTTTCTATGCTTCAGTCTCCTTACCTTTATAACTGGATAAATAATAATATCAATAATATTATCTATCTAATAGGCTTGTTTTGAATATTAAATGAGTTAGTACATGTAAAAAACTTAGAACAGTGTCTGACACAAAGTAAATGCTCAGTAAGTGTTAGTATTACCTATTACTGTGGCACTGCTGAGCTCACATTGGTTGGTCAATAAATTGTGAGTTATTTTTTGGTTATTTTTCTTTTTTGATCAGGGTCAAAAGTAGTGATGGGCAGAATGCGGGGGGAGGGGTGTTATCCCACATCTTTTGAAAAAAGTTTGAAACCATTTGTTCCCTTTACACGGTTACCTCTCTTAAAATTCTGGTCACTGATAAGCCTCTAATTCTACTGTTTCTTCCATTGGAATTACATATGCAATATGCTGTTTGTCTTTCAAATATTAAAAAAATGGTACGTGATTTATCAAGCACCTCAGGCATAACAGCTGTTCAAAAGAAACTGCACATTTATTATAAAGCTGACAGACTAAAATCCCTCCCTTGCAAACTAAGAGTCACTGGTTCAGAAAAAAAAAGGGAGGGGATTAAAGATGAAAGGAAAGTTAGTATACTGATGGTCATACTTATTATCCACAGAAAAAACAGATAAGTAATAAACACAAAGTCCTTACTGACTTACATGGGAGCCTCTATCTGTTCTTCTGAGAGGGCTTCATGAGAAATAACGGGACCAAGCACTTTTGAGAAATGAGGCTAAAGCATGGGAAATGCAACACAAATGTGGCCTCAGCCCACTTGCAACACAGGAAATAAACAAGTCTAGAGAGAAAGTAAACTGTGATAAAGAAAAAGTGGGGATGAAAAGTTCCTCTGCTTTGGAGACACCAAATCAGAAATGGAGTTATTTTCTCAAAGTTCAGAGGGTTTTCTTAAACCCACTCTTCTCCCATAGAATCTCCCATCCACTCTCTTCTAGCCTCCTCCCATCCCTGCCCCCAAATGCTTTCATATTTAGTCTCTAGGGAATGAAGGCCCATTCCTGCTAATACACCATTTACAAGAACCTGAGCACTAAGATATTCACTGTCCCAAGTTCTCCAAGCCCACAAGTGTGTCCTAGTACTCCTATCTCTCCATAACTAGACCCAAAGATCACCCCCTCACATATCCCTCTCGGGTATCGCAGGCATATCCCCTCACTACATTGCTTGGGTGCAAACTGTGTGAAGTTATCTAGCACCTTCAGTCTCACTGTTAGCCAGGCTGGGACCCTGGGATACAGTGGCCGGACAGACGATTCCTAATACTATGGTTGATACATACAATGTAGAAGCTCAACAAATCTTTTCTTTGAATGCAGGTTTTCCCTAACTTCAAGCCCATGAGTTTTCTTGGGCCACTCTCTCCCATGCTCTGTAGGATCTCTGAATCCCACCTCCAATGTCCTAGAGGTTCCTCAGGCCTCTCTCATTCCCTACCCTCCATCCTTAGCCCTATAAACACAAGCAACCTTACTCACATCACTTACGGGTCCTCAACCCCATCTCCTCAGTCTTATCGTTCAATGACTGTGAAGCTAACAGGGACACAGACCCACTTTTGGACCTCAGGCCTCATCCTCACCATCACCCATCAGACTCTGCCACAGTCATCTCCTGCTTATATGCTAGAGGACCACCCTCCATCCCCTCATATGGCTCTTCCTATACTTACCTTACTGAAGGAGAAGACTGGAATGGCAGGCTCCATCCATTTAGGAACCTGAGGATAGTCTCGTACATTGATCACCATCTCCATGTCAGGGAGGCGCCCAATAACTTCCAAAATAAAGTGTTCAACACCACTACACCTGTCAACCAGAAATACCACAACTTCACCAGAGCAGTGCCTGCTCTCGGACAAGGCAGGGTCCCGCTTACACTTTCAAAGTAAGACAAGCCAGTGTTCAGATAATCAGCCTCCTGCAAAGTGTCCTGAGAGCAATGCTCCTGAAAGGATTACTCCACTCTTCCATATGGTGCCAGTTACCTTTTCTGGCTAAGCTGCTCCAGCTTACAATACTTAATAAAATTTTCCGACTAGATCATCCTAAGTTTGAAGGGAGTGTTATTGCTACTCCCACCATTTCCTCTCCTCTTTTCATTCCCAGCATTTCTTTATTTCTCCTACATGGAATAGTTTAATTAGTAAGCAAGATACAAATTTTGATAGGAACTGGAAAAGCTGATTTTCTAATTGTGTCCCTTGGGCTTTGCATCTCACAAAGACATTATCTTTATTTCCACCATAACTAAGTCTCATAGTTTATGAGGAAGGATAGGAAACCTTTCATTACCTTCAACCTGAATACAGAACACTATTAAAATCAGTTTTGCAAGCCAGAAAGAGTGCCATGTATATAATCACAAAGACTGTAATATTGCTTTCAGAATAGACTTCCTGGGAATTCTCAGAGGATTTCTGGAAAAAAAGTGAGTATACACTGACAGCTAACTTTTCTTCCCCATCCTTTGAGGTCCTGACCAGCACTATACTGAGGGGCAACATTCCAAGGCCTAACCAAAATTTTCTGGCAGCATGAAAATGACTGATTTAAAATATTGATTTATACACAGGGTGATAACTACAAAAAATATCAATAGTTCATAAACATAAGAAAAGATGGTCAACTGTACTACTATAAGGAAATGCCCCCAAAGCCAAACTTATAAAAACAGAGAAAGTGCTTAACAGAGGCTGGGGAATAGGGGGAAAGGACAGACGTTGTTTAAGGGTACAAACTTACAATAAGCAGTAAATAAGCCCTAGAGATCTAATACACAGTGTACTGAGTATAGACAACAAAATGGTATTATAATTACCAAACTTGCTAAGAGACTAGAACTTAATCATTCCCACTACTATAAAAGAGAATAATTATGTAAGGTGATAGAGGTGCTAATTATCACTACAATAGCAATCATATGAAAATAAATGTATCAGATTAACATGTTGTACATCTTAAATTTACACAATGTTATATGTCAAGTATATTTCAATAAAAAAATTAAGTATCACCATGACAAAAGAAAAGATCTAGTGAAGCTAGATGCCAGTTTTCATCAATCAGATTGTCAAAGATCAAAGAGTCTGATAATACATAGTGAGAGTGTGAGGTCTATTCTGAGCACATGATACAAGGCTGGTGAAAGTGTAAACAGGCACAACCTCTTTGGAGGATATTTGGTTCTATTTATCAAGATTTTAAAAAGACATTAATTGGCCAATTAATTTTACTTTTAGGAGTTTAGCCTGCAGATGTATTTACATGAGTGTTCAAAGGTCTAATTTCAAGGATGTTTACTGCATCATTGTTTACATTAGTCAAAAATGAAAGGGGAGGACCTCCCTGGTGGTGCAGCAGTTAAGAATCCACCTGCCAATGCAGGGGACACCGGTTCAAGCCCTGGTCCGGGAAGATCCCACATGTCCGTGGAGTAACTAAGCCCGTGCACCATGACTACTGAGCCTGCGCTCTAGAGCCCATGAGCCACAACTACTGAGCCTGCGCACCTCAACTACCGAGCCCAAGCACCACAACTACTGAAGCTCACGTGCTCTAGGGCCCGCGTGTCGCAACCACTGAGCCTGTGTGCTGCAACTACTGAAGCCTGCGCACCTAGAGCCTGTGTTCTGCAACAAGAGAAGCCACCGCAGTGAGAAGCCCATGCACCGCAATGAAAAGTAGCCCCCGCTCACTCCAACTAGAGGAAGCCCATGCACAGCAATGAAGACCCAACACAGCCAAAAAAAAAAAAAAAAATTAAAGGGGAGTGGTGGGGAAACATTTAAGTTTCCATTGATAGAGGACTCAATAAAGAAATCCATACAATGGGTTTTTATGCAGCTATGAAAGAGTTCTCCATGTACTCCTATGGAAAAATTTAAAAATCTACTGTTACAAGGAAAGGAAAAGTAAGTTGCAGAACAGAAGATATAGCATGTTCTAGTTTGTTGATGAATCTAGATAATTGTATATGCAGAGATTATTTCTGGCAGGCTGTAAAAGAAACTGGTAATTGTAGTTGTCTCTTGAGAGAAGGACTCAGGGACTAGTGGTCTGGTGGAGGGGGGTGTACGGTGGTAGAGAAACTTCCTTTTCACTGTACATACTTTTGAGTTATCCAAATGTTTTACCATGTGCATGTAACACTCCTTTTTTTTCTTTTCTTTTGAACACTTTACTGGAAATACAAGCAGATGCAATAAAGCAAGAAGAATATTAAAGATATATAATAGGAAGAGAAAATTTTAAACTGACTTTATTTGTAGATCCATGATCATCTATGTAGAAACTTTTAAGTAATCTAGCCAAAACCTATTACAGCTAGTAAATGAATTTAGAAATGTAGCATATTTTATATACTAACAATGGCCACATAGAAAATGAAATTAATAAAGTACTATTTACAATAACATCAAAAATATGTAATACCCTGTGATTATTTTGACAAGAGACATTCAAGACCTACATACTAAAATCTACAAAACAATGGAGACAGTAATTAAAGATGTAAGTAAATGGAAAGATACACCCTATTCATATATCCAAAGACCCAATATTAATTTTTTTACTGAAGTATAGTTGATTTACAATGCTGTGCCAATCTCTACTGTGCAGCAGCAAAGTGACTCAGTTACACACATATATAAACTCTTACTTTATATTCATTTCCATTATGGTTCATCACAGGATATTGAATAGAGTTCCCTGTGCTATACAGTAGGACCTTGTTGTTTATCCATGTAACACTCCTTTGATACTGAAAAAAATTACTCGTTAAAAAGTTTTTTAAAAAATGTATTACTGCAGTACATTTACACGTAACAGCTGAAACATTTATTTTCTTTCCCATTCAGCTTTTAAAATAGCACTCTCTCACATACGGTACAATTCTATTTATATAAAACTCTAGGAAATAATCTATAATGAGAGAAAGCAGATCAGTGGATGCTTGAGGACGGGGGTGGGAGGAAGGCATGGCGGGGAAAGGGGGAGAGGAGGACTGCAAAGAGGCACAAGGCAACTTTTAGTAGTGACAGATATGTTATTTTGGTTATATATATACCTATCAAATTGTACACTTTAAATATGTGCAGTTTATGTCAACCATACTTCACTAAAGCTATTATTTAAATAATACTATTATTCTCTACCTTTGAAATGATGTGACTCCCGTATTTTTTTTTGTTTGTTTATTTCTGTTTTTTTGTGGGTTTTTTTGCCACGCCACATGGCTGGCGGGATCTCAGTTCCCCGACCAGGAATTGAACCCAGGCCCTGGCAGTGAAAGCCCAGAATCCTAACCACTAGGCCACCAGGGAACTCCCTCCGGTGTTAATTAGATGGTGCTCCAGTTCCTCAGCAAAATCTCTCAGCTCATCCTTGAAAGGCTGAGTTTACATTTTCTTTTGTTCAGAACTGAATACTTTAAATGTCATAGATATTTCTCAAACTGGGTGAAGTAAAAGTACCTAGACCTAGAAAGATACTTCTTTTGGCCAGATGAGAGTCTGAGATATTACACAACTGTGTCCATTTCATTAAGGACACTGGTTCTGAATATTTCGTTTTATTTCTCTTTTGTTTAACTCTATTTTCCTTAGTTGTATATGTATTAATAGTTGGAATAGGGAACTTTCAACACATTAGGACCTTTCATTGTCAGTGAAAGGTCCTGTGCTCTCTTAATATTTCTAAGAGCTCATGATTCTGACCAAAAAGCTCTGGGGTCTGGAATAAGAGCCATGTGCCTTTCAGACACTTTGAGAGCGCTACTTAATTTGATCTGGAGACTGTTCAGCTAACTATTAAACAGTGGAAAAGCTTTCAAAGTCCAACAATGTCTATATTCATATTTTCTTTCTCATTTGTAGAAATTACAAATTCCTCTATGCTCATAATTTGTAGTTAAAGTCTCTATTATTGTTCCAAGTAATGAAACAAATGTCTATTTAAAATACCTCAGTGATTTTCCCCACTACCACCTTATTTGCCCCTGACACTTGATAACCAAAATTGTGATTACCTCAGAGTGTGGGATATTAAATGATCTTTATTTTGTTGTTATTGTTCTTGTTTTTACATATTTTACATTACAGTGAAAGTATACTAATTCATAATAAAGTTGTTATTACAAACAAATAATATAAATCCTTATGACCAAATGGATGCATGTTTTTTACAATACTGCTTATTTATTTTACTTGTAATGATATAACATCATTTAGAAAAAAGATCTTAGTAAGGGAATATCCTGGCTTCTGGGTTTTGTACTTTGTAATTTCATAAAGAGTAGAGGTTTTGTTTTGTTTTTTTAAAAGACTCCTGGGAATTCCCTGATGGTCCAGTGGTTAGGACTCTGTGCTCTCACTGCCAAGGCCCCGGGTTTGATCCCTGGTCAGCCGAGTGGCAGGGCCGGGGGGAAAAAAAAAGACTCCTAAGAGGAAGGTTTATCACTTGTTGTACATAATGCTGCCTAAGGCCAACTTCCAGGCTCAGTCTGTGACCCTCCCTGCTCCCCGCCAGCTCTCAGCCCACTGATATGTAACTTCAGCTCTCACACCTGAAGTCCTGGCCAGTGGAGCCTGCGTAATCTGCAGCACCCATTATTTCTCTTGCTTTTCCACCACCTTCCTTTGAATACTTGGTATCTAGAATAGTAGTTGGCCCTGACAGTCAGTCAACGCTTCTCCTCCTCCTTCAGCCCAGCTCACTCATGCTAGGTCTCATCGGCCTGTGTCCTGCAGCTACTATATCTGGGGAAGGAGAAAGGGCAGAGTCACAGCCAGTACAATCAGTGATGTGCCTCAGCCTTACAAAGAGAGAGGAGACAGGCTTTGATATAGGAGATAGGAGAAGAGAGGTTGGCAAGAAAAATTCCCAGGCAAGCAGAAGAGTTTGTCACTATTTTGTAGTCCTTCTGAAATGTGAGGAAGGGTTTACCTGTAAGTCCCTTTCATTGGACTCTCTATAAGAGTAGTATCAAGTAAGCCCTTATGCAATAAGATCAGAAGATATATGTACCTCATATCTCTTACCTTGAGGGGAACATGCAGTCATTTTCTCGGTATAATCTGTTCTTAATGATCTGATAGTGGGTCCCTAGCTTCCGTCTGACTACCTCCGCCATCATCTTCCTGGAGATACCTCCTCGGAAAGCGGTCAGATCCTCTTCTATGACACTGGGAAAGAATGGGAATCATCAAGGAAGGCAGGCCAAGAGAATAATACCATTCCACCTACTTCCTATCTGTGGGTCTAGGCTTAGTATTAGAGAACACGTAAGCTTTGGGAAAGAATAGAGGGCAGGAATGAGCAACCTCTTTCCTGGAAGCACCTTAGGCGATCTAAAATATCAAAAACAACAAAGCCACAAAAAAGAAAAAGCAAGTCAATATCTCTTCTACCTCCCTCCATCTGGATTGCCCCTCCTTGGCCTGATGTATATTCCTCCTTCACTGCTCATGCCACACCCACGTCCTCCCAGTCACTGCAGTCCCACTGACCTCCCCTTCTTTGAATCTCACAGAAGGTATGGTCTATGCCTTACAGCCTGACACTGTTTGAGTCCCATGTTCTAGTCTGTTTGGCCCCTACCACCCTGCATACTCTAGCGGTATGTATGACTGACAGGAGTAACCAGAAATTACACTATTTTGAATCCCTTTTAAAGTTCAGTACATAGCAAGTTTTCAGTAAGTATCACACACATCAGGTGAATTTTTTGAGGAATCACAGAATAACATAACGAGGAGTTAAAGGACCCTGTTATTTAGCTGATGAGGAATCTGAAATCTAGAGAAGTGAAGTGTCTCGGATCTGGGACTTGGATCTGGGACTAGAACCCAAGGCTGATTTCAAAGTAATCTTTCTACCATAACACACTCCAGCCCTAATTTGCATACATTAAAGATAACCAACAAGAAACTTATGATTCGATTCATTTAAATATATGTTCATTCCTTCAACAGTATTTATTGAGTACTTACTGAGAGCCAGCACCAGGAATATGACAGTGAATATAAGACATAGGTCTTGACCTCAAGAAGCTTTCAGTCCAGGGGAGAAAGCAGACAAGTACATGTACTAATTCCCACAAGGAGTTAACAGGCACCTGGGCCTCTCCTCTCCCAGGGTATTTTTATCCCCCAGAAATATAAGAAAACCACCGCAAGGACCCTATCTGCTCTCAAAACATGCTTGGCTCTCTGACCACTGCAACCAAGGTCTCTTGGGGATTTTAGGGAATTTCCTCCTGACAAGATCTAAATTCTTAAAGACACGTCAAAGAAAAGAACTCACCCATGGTAGCAGCTGCAGTTTTGACTTGAACATGGCTCATAAATCTCCAAAGCCCTGTTAATTTGGTCAATAAATACTTTCCATTTTGAACCTTCAAAAAGTGAAGGAACAAATTTAACAAAATACTCCTGAGCACTCTTATTGACTAGCAGCAAGCAGGCAGAACCAACAGAAGGTCAAAACTTTTAGACACCCTCTTCTCATCCCACTGGTGGAAATGAACCTCCAGGAAGGATTCATTCTACAGTTCTCCTGCACTCAGGTCAAGTCTGCCCCTTTACTCGGGCTGCCAGGTATCCAAGAAATGGGAAAAATTCCACGCTTAATGCCTGACACTCAGAAGGTTATGGATAAACTGGTGACACGGATTCTCAACTTTTACTAATCAAACTGAGCTCCACAAAGAGGATCGATTAAAATCCCCAGGCATTATTAACCTTCCCTTCATCTCTTCTGGCAATGGACTAAGAACACTGCACACACACACACACACACACACACACACACACACACACGAATTATCCCCCAGTGTGTTAGGGAAGTGCGGGGTAGCCGAGCGTGGGCCATACCCGCTGTGGGTAAACAGGGGCATGGCCCTCCCCTCCCCTCTATCACTCAATTCCGGAGGATGGGTTACTCTCCAGGGTCCTGGGCAGGAGAAGCACTGCCAGACACCTAAACGCACTCTCCGCTCCGAGGTGCCCCCGTGCCCCCTGCCCAGCTCTGCCCCGCAGCGGCCACAGCACGAGCGTGG
This sequence comes from Delphinapterus leucas, assembly GCF_059928025.1. Lineage (NCBI taxonomy): Eukaryota > Metazoa > Chordata > Mammalia > Artiodactyla > Monodontidae > Delphinapterus > Delphinapterus leucas. The sequence continues at coordinate 65,616,196 of NC_143132.1, read as the reverse complement.
CGGCGGCCGCAACGGGGAGCGAGGGGCGCGGGAGAGCGCCTCGGGACCGGGCCAGACTCCGAGCCCCAGCGGTGGGCTCGGCCCTGTCCGGAGCCCACCTGACTCCTTCTGGCAGCCCGGCACCGGGTACAGGAGTAGCAACAGCAGCCACAACCGAAGCTGGGAGCGCACCCACCGCTCCATCGCCAGCCCTCCCACTGCCGGGCCCAGGCTGCAGCGCGAGCGGGCGGAAGCGCAGCCCCGCACAAAGATGGCCGTGGAGCCGCACCACGTGGGCGGAGGGCCGCCCCGCCGTGAGACTGCTGCGCTCAGCTCTGCCTCCGGATCCTGGTCCCGAGCCCGGCCAGCCGCAAAGTGTCCCTGGGAAGGCGGCGCGGGGAAGCTGGGCACCCACCGCGCAGCTAACCACAGTGCGGTGCGGGCTGGCTGTAGCTGACCACCTGCTCGTTTGTTTAGAGCCGAGCTATCCACATATCCACATATATAGCTCTCTCTCCCTCTGTCTCGCGCGCGCTCTCAGGTGAAATCGGATCCCAGGAGAGAATGAATAAATGGCATCCCCAGGGAAAAATATGTGTAATATTTGTCTCTTACATCCTGTAACGTCTTGAAAACATCTTATTCTCTGCAGCCAGAAAACTGAAGGCCAGAGAGGATATGTTTTTCGCCCACAGATTCACAGTTACGGGCGCAACCTAGGCTAGTAGTTCTTTCACAACCTCGAACTGCTTCTTACTAAATAGCATAGATTTGTTGAGCACCTGAATGTGTACAGTACTGTTAGACCCCAAAGGGTTGCAGATAGTATATAGCACACATCTCTTTGTAATAGCAGTTTATAACAGTTGGGGTGACTCAGAGAAAAAAACAGTGGTCAACATTTTGCTGTTCAGTATAGGTATACAGCTATATATGTTATATAAAGGAAAGTGTAAATGAAACGGCTTATTCGTTCTTGCAGTCTTGTCTTTAAACCCCAAGCTTTCTGTGAAGATTTTCTTGGGATTGACACCACAACCCACAGAGCTTAGTACCGTGTCTTGCATGCTGTCTCTGGACTTTGGGCATACTTTTTTTTTTTTTAATAAATTTATTTATTTATTTTTGGCTGCGTTGCGTCTTCGTTGCTGCACGCGGACTTCCTCTAGTTGCCACGAGCTGGGGCTACTCTACTTGGGGTGTGCAGGCTTCTCATTGGGGTGGCTTCTCTTGTTGCAGAGCATGGGCTCTAGGTGCACAGACTTCATTAGTTGTGGCACACGGGCTCAGTAGTTGTGGCACACAGGCTTAGTTGCTCCACGGCATGTGGGATCTTCCCGGACCAGGGATCGAACCCTTGTCTCGTGCATTGGCAGGTGGATTCTTAACCATTGTGCCACCAGGGAAGTCCCCTTGGGCATACTTTTAATGTTATATTTATTGTAATAAATTGTAATTACTGTGTTTTCCTGGTGTATTGTTTCTTCTACTAGACTGTGAGCTCTTTGGGATATTCACTTTTGTAACTCCACAATCTACCTAGTCCTTTTCTTAACATAAAATAAGCGCAAGGTTTGTTGCTGAAGCACGACTTCGCGGCTCCATCTCCTTTACCTAGCAGTGACTTGAGCTCAGGTGATGTCTCCCAACCTCCCCCATCTGTAAAAAGGGGGTTGATAACTTGAACACGGTTGTTACTTGGAGTCCATGAGATAACAGGAATAAGCCCTAACATGGTTGTCCGCACGTCGTTGGAGCTTGGGAGGAAATACGTTGGTTAGTACTAGCGGGGAAGGCGGGACCGCGACACCAGCGGAGAAGGCGAGTTCCACTGCGCAGGTGCACGCAAGACGTGGTGCGGTGCTCCCTCCCTGGCTCTCGTGTAGTTCCGGGGCCTGTTCGCGGCTGGGGCGGTAGGCCGTCGCGGAGCTGACGTCACCACTGTGCGCTGCCACGTCTGCTCAGCTCCGTGGTAATGGAGGCTGAGGATGAGTGCTGACGGGGCCGGGCTCTGCCTCTAGCTTTAGCTCTGGCTCTGACTCTGGCACTGACTCGGTGTCTGGGTCTGGCAGCGCGAAGCCAGGACACTTTTTCTCGACTCTCCGGGAGGGGACGACCCGCGGGCAAGCAACTGGTTTGTAGCGCCTCAACCTGGGCAGGGAGTTCTCTTGCCTGGGGTCCAGCCTGTAAAGCCGCCTTCTCCCAGGGATCCTTCCCCACTGGCCTGGCCTCCTCCATGCGTGAGTATTACCGAGCTGCCGCGCTGTCCGATTGTCCCTGGCCTGCTTCGGCCCTCCAGGTTGCGCGGCGGGGGCCGCTTTGTCATCCCCTCTTAGGGGCCAGTCTATTGAAGTTTGTGGTCCTCTCGCCGCCCACCTTTCCCCACCCCATCCTCTCGTCCTCTTCCGTCCCAATTTTTTTGCTCCACACTTTTCTTACCCTTTGCTGGTTAATTGAGCAAGGACCAGCTGCCTCTACATTCAACGGTTTGAATGCTTTGCCTCACCTGGCGTTTGTTAATCTGCAGCCGAAAGCTGTTAGGAATAGGGAACAGAGGATATCTGCTGTAACGTTTTGAAAACCAAGGTTTTTCCACGGCGTCGTTCTTCAGTTTTTAAGTTGTATTGTTTAGGAAACAGATTTTTGGTATCCATATTGGCGGAGCCGTGACTTTGCCATAGATTGATAAAAACAGTTTCTTTTCAGTGATGGTCTTTATGTATTACTTGTCTTTTAATCCTGCAGTTTCAGTAATTTCTAAATGATTTTACATCAGTTTTTCTGGAGTAGTCATCCACTTGAGCTCTTTCCAGTATTTTCACTCTAACATGTGGAATACCACTTGAACAGTTTTACTTTTAAAGCGTTAAAAGACCTTCTGATGTACTTTCAGGCATCTTTGTCAGTCCTGACAACCACCTCTGTAGGACAAGGAACGCTTTTTTTTCTGATGAGGAAACAAACTCAGAGGTTAAATGCTTCCAAGTCAGATAATAAGAAGTCAGATATTAGGAAGTCATGATAAGAATTGATCTCAGAATCTAGATTCCCTTGATAACGAAACCTAACATTTTGGACAGTGCTGATTCTTCTGCATTTCAAGTGGCGTATTGTGAAATACTACTTTTTTTTTTAGCGGTACGCGGGCCTCTCACTGCTGTGGCCTCTCCCGTTGCGGAGCACAGGCTCCGGACGCGCAGGCTCAGCGGCCATGGCTCACGGGCCCAGCCGCTCCGCGGCATGTGGGATCTTCCCGGACCGGGGCACGAACCCGTGTCCCCTGCATCGGCAGGCGGACTCTCAACCACTGCGCCACCAGGGAAGCCCCTGTGAAATACTACTTTTGAACTGGAAATGTATATATTCAATGTTTCTTGTAAATTTCTACCTGATTGTAATATCTTTCAAACAGAGCTTAGATTAGAACTTAGGCTTCTGACCCATTGGAGGCTGAGTAGTCCTTTCATTAGAATAAACTAGGTAATAGACATTGGGAGCATTTGTTTGACAATCTGGTTTTACAAGGTCTGCTCACTCAGTTTTTCTGGTTGTTTTGTTACACTGCCTACTTTAAAAATAGTAAACTGATATTTAAATGTCTCTTTTTGTTCAGTGTTGAAACAGGCTGACAACCGTTAACCTGGGTTGCAGCTACAGGTGGCACTGGAAGCAGACTGGTTCCTGGACATGCCCGGTGGAAGGAGGGGCCCTAGTCGGCAGCAGCTAAGCCGTTCAGCTTTACCTTCTTTGCAGACTTTGGTTGGTGGGGGCTGTGGCAATGGAACAGGCCTGAGAAACAGGTAAAGAAGAAATAAGACTTTGCGTAATTTGTAATATCCTATGATCAGTAAGGCTAATACAGAAGACTAATACAGACTATTCAGATATTTGCTTATCAAGATTGTTTTCTGACACTGAAGTAGAAATCCTGACCCTAAAGATTGAAAACGAAGTATTTCAGAATACTTTGGAGATAGAAAGTTGTGATGCCCACAAAGTGAAAACAGGCTGATTCATACTTATGGCTGATAATCCAAATTCTAGTCATCACCTTTTTTTTCAGCTATTAAAAGAAGAGAGAAATAAATTACCATTCAAGATGAATATGATGGTTTAACTACTTACTAGCATTCTTTTTTGGGGAGGGCAAATTAAAATAGACAGTTAACATGTGATTCTAAAATTGTCATATTCTGTCAAGGGTCTTAAAAATTATTTTGTTCAAAATGAAATGAATAAACTATCAGCTGTAGCCTAAACATCTTAAGATTTGTGTCATGTTGTACGAGAATAAAGAATTTGATTTTCTCAATGGAAATTTATCCCTATTCCTAATTTTCAAAAGTTAGAATGAATTATTTCTAAAATTATCCAGGATAACTCATTTCATCAGGAGGTTCAATCATGTAGCAGTAGAAAGAGATGGCTTTTACTGGATTGTTTGGTCAAGATAATTTTTTTTTTCTGCTTCCTCCCTGAATAGAGTTTTCTCTGGCCTGGATTCTATTTTTCACAGCTAGCAGTCAGTACTACTCTTGTCTTTTCAGACCCTCCTGATGTTATTTGTGCACTTTCTCTTTCTGGCCTGCCCTTCTTTCTTTCTGACCTTCCACCCCAAGCTCTACTCTGTCTTCAGAATCATTTCTGATCTTGTCATTTCAGTGGGGCTCTCCCTGAAATTCCAGTTTGAAGGGACTTTCCAGGCTGATTCTCATTATACTAATTTTCAATCCAAATTTTATATTTACATATGCATACAGAGTACTTATAATTTATCCTAGAGTAATATTTTTACTCTCCTGTTCTTTGGATTTCCTCATTTTAAAAACGGTAATACTTTCTGCTTCATAAATAAGTACTTTCTGCTTGGAAATAAATGAAGTAGTAAATTGCAGTAACTTTTAAAAACTTTACTCTGAATTTTCCAAAATTTCTACAAATAACATGTTTTTTTTTTTTTTTTTAATAAAGAAAAATGAAAAAATCAGACTATGTGAAAAAGCTCTTGAGGAAAGGTACTATCCAGCATAGATACTGAGATGAAGGATGTTTCCTATTTGAAGTTCATGCTTTAATTTTACTAATATATACTGACCATCAGTTTAGTGATTCAGTACTTTCAAATTGCAGTAGAAAATCATAGCTGTGCCTAGCTAAGATTCTAGCTAGCTACAGTATTCTAACTCTGCCTCTGTATTAACTCCAGTAGTTCTTTTTTTTTTTTTTTTTTTTTGACGGTACGCGGGCCTCTCACTGCTGTGGCCTCTCCCGTTGCGGAGCACAGGCTCCAGAAGTGCAGGCCCAGCGGCCATGGCTCATGGGCCCAGCCGCCCCGCGGCATGTGGGATCCTCCCGGACTGGGGCACGAACCCGTGTCCCCTGCATCGGCAGGCAGACTCTCAACCACTGCGCCACCAGGGAAGCCCTCCAGTAGTTCTTTGTTCATTTACTTTGACTTTGAGGATTTCCCTAGATTCTTAGATTAGATTAGATTCTCATACCGTCCCATGGAAACCCTCCTCAGTGTTTTGGGCTGCTGTAGGAGCACAAAGAAGGGAGAAAAAGTCATTCAGGCCTAGTAGTCTAGGCTTTAGGTTTCCCAGTTCTCTCTTAATGAGACTAACTTTTTCTCCTGTGTATTTTAAATATTAGGATACCATGTAAAATATCTTTTGGGGGAGGGAATATGAACTGTTCTGCTATTTAAAAAGAGCTGAAAACCACATTCTCAGATGGTTCTGCATGTACTTAAGTCTGCAGATAGAATACTGGGAAGAACTAAGAACATTTAGAAAATACCTCTGCTCTTAAATGAGTTTAGCTCTGAGCATGTGATCTGTCTTCCTTGTAGCTCTTCTATCCTGGCTTTCCAGGTTCTAGTTATGGTTGCCTTGATCTACCATTCTCCATCAACTTTCCTCCCTTAACGTATATTTCTTTAGCAATTAATGGTGTTGGTGGGGAGAAGGACTTATTTTTCAACAGATTAGAATAAAGTGAAAAATAATAGTTGCTCATGTTTTGAAAAATCACTAAAGCTATTATGAGGGATTATTTTGTGACATTTTTACCTATAGGGGTTATTTTGGAAGAAGACAGACAGTCCTATATTTGTTTCTTGATGGGAAAGAAGCAGCCTAGAACAGGTTGTTTTACAAGACCTGGGGAAAGGGTATAAAAAGTGTGGATAAAACCAGTGTTAGATAGCCTAGAATATGATTTTAGGAAGGATGTGTATAAAGAAAGACAATGTCCAGATGCAGAGAACTCATTTCTGGAGTGTCTGTAGAGTATTGAAGAGATAAATAGACAATTGCTTAAGTGTGATGTAATTTTGGATATTATACTTGATTCTGCAAGACAGAAATCAGCAGAAGAAGAGAGCATTTGCCCCTGTTTGTTAGGTGTTTGTGACCTGTTTGAAGTTAAACTTGAAAATGTCAAAGAGGTAGTTTGGTGACACAATCAGAATTGAAATCCATCCTGTCCTGCTTTCTACCTGTGGGGAGCAGGGATTTGTTCTTGGGACTATGTGCTTAGATGATTGCCATCTAAAGAAGGAGGATATACTGTGAACTGCTGAGTTTTTAGAGAGCTTTTAGTTGAGGGAGAATCTTATTTGAGAAGGACTAAGAGTGATTTTTTTCTTTGTTTTGTTCTTGTATGCTTAGTTAATAATATCACCTGAGCATGTCCGAATGATCACTGCTTTCTCTATCCCTTTTAGTTCTTTTTTATTCCTTTAAATTTTTCTTGCTTTATCCGTTTGCTTACCTAAAATGTGCTGCTTGCTAGCTCCGTAAAAGCCAGTCTTAGGTCTGCTATGTTAACTCTTTCCTGCATACAAGGACAAAGCAGGGTTCACCATAATTCATATTGTTTGCACAAATAGTTCAGGCACTCTTATTATTTAGGGAAGCTTTTGTATCAGTGGAGGGGACTGTTTACCAGTCCGGTTCCCAGGTGCCAGCCTCCTGTGCAGTCCTTTCTAAGGATTGTTATGCTGATCATCTGCTTTCCTTTGGGGAGTCTGGAATTTTGGTAGTGCTAGGTAAAGAGTATTTACGTGGCTCATCTCCAGTAAAAAACCTTGCCTGCTCAGCCTCTAATGAAGCTCCCTGGTAGACAGCACTTCACACATGTTGTCATAACTAGTTGCTGAAGGAGTTAAGTGCATCCTATATGACTCCACTGAGAAGGGACTCTTGGAAGTCTGCACCTGGTTTCCTCTGGACTTTGCCTGGTACCTTTTCCATCTGCTAGTTTTTTTTTTTGTTTTTTTTTGCGGTACGCGGGCCTCTCACTGTTGTGGCCTCTCCCGTTGCAGAGCACAGGCTCCGGAAGCGCAGGCTCAGCGGCCATGGCTCACGTAGCCACTCCGCGGCATGTGGGATCTTCCCGGACCGGGGCACGAACCCGTGTCCCCTAAATTGGCAGGCGGACTCTCAACACTGCGCCACCAGGGAAGCCCCTATCTGCTAGTTTTGATTTGTATTCTTTTGCTGTTATACATCGAAGCCATGAACATGACTATATGTGCAGTCCTGTGAGTCCTGCTAGTGAATCATCAGGCTTAGTCATGGTCTTGGGGACCTGCAACACAGTTTGAAAGAGAATATTCAGTGATAGCATTGAGAAGAGTTCTTTGAAGAGAATCTTTTCCAACCCTTGTATTATAGATGAAGAAACTGAGGCTCAGGGATATAAAGTTACTTTCTCAAAAACCACAACTGGTTAGTGGGATATCTGGGACTGGAACTCTCCCACATTGTATCTCAAACATTTGTGTCACTTTGCTCTTCTTGAATCTGTTTTATATTCTTTCAGAGGAACAATACATTTTTTTTGGATTTATTTTATTTTTGTTTGTGTTGGGTCTTTGTTGCTGCATGCGGGCTTTCTCTAGTTGCGGCGAATAGGGACTACTCTTCGTTGCGGTGCGCAGGCTTCTCATCGCAGTGGCTTCTCTTGTTGTGGAGCATGGGCTCTAGGTGCATGGGCTTCAGTAGTTGTGGCACGTAGGCTCAGTAGTTGTGGCTTGCAGGCTCTAGAGCGCAGACTCAGTAGTTGTGGCACACGGGCTTAGTTGCTCCGCGGCATGTGGGATCTTCCTGGCCCAGGGATCGAACCCATGTCTCCTGCATTGGCAAGCGGATTCTTAACCACTGCGCCACCAGGGAAGCCCTAGGAACAATACTTTTAATTTTTCTTAAATGATACCTCCGTAATTAATTTTCTGAGATGTATTGACCAAGTCTATTTATTTTAGCTCTTTTTTTTTTTTTTTGGTTATAAGATCTTTGATCATATTTCCTCTCAAACTTTTAACATATAGAATTACTTTCCTCTTTCCAACTGATTCTCTGGATCACTATATTTGATGTTTGTCTCTGTCTTTTGGCTTGAAGTATAATAGCCAAGGCTGTATAGGTTATCACAAATAACAGATTTTTTTTTTTTAACTGACAAAGCAAAAGACTTTATTTGGAAGGGGCACCCGGACAGAGAGCAGCAGGGTAAGGGAACCCAGGAAAACTGCTCTGCTACTTGGCTTGCAGTCTCAGGTTTTATGGTAATGGGGTTAGCTTTCTGGGTTGTCTCTGGCCAGTCATCTTGCTTGTGCCATATTTGGTCTGACTCGGTACTTCCTGGTGACGCACGTATCTCTCAGCCAAGATGGATTCTAGCATGAGGGTTTCTGGGAGGTTGGCAGGACATATTATGGGCTGGCATCTCCTCCCTCTTTTTGGCCCCTCCCAAATTCTCCCAGTTAGTTTTCAGCAGCAGCACCATGTTCCTTATTGGGATCTCCTGTTACGAGATAACTCATGCAAGCAGTTATTATTGTGTCTGGCCAAGGTGAGTTGTTTTGGTCAGTAGTTCCCTAACATCTTGATTTCTGATTACATGTGGTTTACTGTCTACCAGGGGAGAGAATATTTCAATACTGTATGAATGATAAGTGTGATAAGGGAACTAGGGACAGAATTTAATGGGTGTACAGAAGAGCAGCGCTTTTCCAAGTATGAGGGAGGAGGATTGAGGGCATCCTTTTTTTTTTTTTTTAAATTTTTATCGGAGGACAGTTGATTTACAATGTTGTGTTAGTTTCTGCTGCACAGCAAAGTGAGTCAGTTATACATACACATATATCCACTCTTTTCCCATATAGGTCATTATAGGGTACTGAGTAGAGTTCCCTGTGTTGTACAGTAGGTCCTTATTACCTGTTTTATATATAGTGGTGTGTATATATCAATCCCAATCCCAATTTATCCCTCCATCTCCTTTCCCCCAGTAACCATAAGTTTGTTTTCTACATTTGTGACTCTGTTTCTGTTTTGTAAATAAGTTCATTTGTACCTTTTTTTAGATTCCACATATAAGCAATATCATATGATATTTGTCTTTCTGAGTCTGACTTACTTCACTTAGTATGACAATCTCTAGGTCCATTCACGCTGCTGCAAATGGCATTATTTCATTCTTTTTTATGGCTGAGTAATATTCATTGTATATATGTACCACATCTTTTCTATCCATTCATCTGTCAGTGGACGTTTAGGTTGCTTCCATGTCTTGGCTATTGTAAACAGTGCTGCAGTGAACATTGGGATGCAGGTATCCTTTTGGATTATGGTTTTCTCTGGATATATGCCCAGGAGTGGGATTGCTGGATCATATGGTAGTTCCACAAATATAGATCTTTTGTATTTTGTTTTTAATATTTTTCTTGAAGCCCAGAGTGTTATTAACTTTGTTAACAGCAGAATTAATCTGCTTTACTTAGGAAAATTCTGTAAAAACCTTTAAATCATAACAGATATTTTAGCATGTACTTCTGACTGAAGAGGAATAAGAAATTTTATTTGCTGTAGAGAATGTTTAGTTTATCCTAGAGTAGAGGCTCCTCATCAGAATTTTTTGTTTCCGTATTTTATGATTAAATGGAGTGAGGGAATAGAATGGCTGCTGGCATTAATTCTCTCCAAGTTCACCAACTTGAACAACTCCAGAGGGCACCTTTCATGTTGTATTCTGTGTGAAAAATACCTCCTGGAGTTGTGCAGTGCTGCAGCCCATCTCCCAGAACAGATCAGAGGATAGTGGTGTATTAATGATTGGTTTATGACTAAGCAAGTAAGGTTTTGAGACCTACTGGTAGATCACAACCTACTCCTTGGTAAGCTTGTTCTGTTGGAGTGCACTCCTGAGAATGAGGGGAAGAAATTTTTATAATTTTTTCTGACTCTCCTTCCATCCCTGTTCTTCCCTTCTAGTTCTTCTGAGTTTCTGCCATGGTATTTTTTTTTTTTTTTTTTGTGGTACGTGGGCCTCTCACTGTTGTGGCCTCTCCTGTTGCGGAGCACAGGCTCTGGACGCGCAGGCTCAGCGACCATGGCTCACGGGCCCAGCAGCTCTGCGGCATGTGGGATCTTCCCAGACCGGGGCACGAACCCGTGTCCCCTGCATGAGCAGGCAGACTCAACCACTGCGCCACCAGGGAAGCCCTCTGCCATGGTATTCTTAACTGTTCAGAATGAGCAGAGTTCATATTCCCATGAGTCACTTAAAGTACTGTAAATGTCACATACTAATGGTAGAATTCTATATTTGAAAATTTTAGAGTAGAATGGTAACAGTAATATTGTTCCTTCTCTAGAATCTTCTTTGGAAATAACCAAACCAAGCCTCTTTTCCTTGTTCTATTAGCAATAGTAGACCCTTAGATCTCTATTCACAGGCATATAAACAATGGGAAATTTTATTCCTTACCCTCATCTTATCATTTTATTTATTTATTTATTTGGCTGCTCCAGGTCTTAGTTGTGGCACACAGTATCTTCCTTACTGCGTGTGGGATCTTTAGTTGCAGCATGCAGGATCTTTTAGGTGCATCATGCGGGTTCTAGTTCCCTGACTAGGTATTGAACCCGGGCCCCCTGCATTGGGAGTGTGGAGTCTTTTATCACTGGACCACCAGGGAAGTCCCTCATCTTATCATTTTAGATAGCCCAGCTATTTGTGACTTACAAAAACACTTAGAAGAAAGAACAAGAAGAAGATAGGGATTAAAATCTCTACATTTTAATTTGTGTTTTAAGAGATCTCCCTCTTTTTAATGACTGTATTGGTCTGCTGTCTCCTCAGCCTAAAGGTATGTATTTGCAGTAAACTAGGAACAGTGCTGTCTCTGTCCTTAAGATTATGATCTGATAGACAAAAAGATGTATGCAAAAAAATTATATAACAGTATAATGAAAAAAACTGTATAACAGTATGAAAAGTGCAATAAAGGCAGAGTTTAGGTATAATGGTGGCACAGAGGAGAGATGAATCAGTTTTGATTGAGTGAGTCAGAGTAAGCTTTTAGAGGATATGTTTGATCATTTTAAAAGTCTTGAAGGATTTTGTCTGTAAATGTGTATATGAAACTTTAAGGAAGGTGATTGTGGAGGGCATTGCTGGTGAAAAGAATGGTGTATACAAAGGAATAGCATGTATATTCACAGATAGCAAATAGCATGGGTAGTATATAGGGTGCATGTGGAGGAGTGATAAGAGATGAGAGTAGTCTGTTAAGCAGAGGGCCTCATAGGACAGACTAAACATTTTTGGATATTATGCTATTAGTGGAGAGCCACTAAAGAGTTTTAGGCAAGAGAGTCCACTATCAGTTTCACTTTAGAAAGATCTTTGAAGGCAGGTTGGAGGATTTGGTCAAAGTAGAGTTGAATTTAGAGGGATTACCTCAGTAGTTCAAGTGAAAAATGGTAACTCCTTGAACTTAGGCAGTGGGTTTAGAGAGGAGAGTGCAGTTTGGAAAAAGATTTATAAAGTGGAGTATATATGATTTAGAGAAGAAAATTCCTAATATGACTCCCAGGTTTCTGATTTGGGCAGCTAACTGGGTGGGCCATGGACTAGGGTCAGGATTGTAGGAGGAGAACCACAGAGATGTCCAGTAGACAACTTGATATCATGGATCTAAAATGCAGCGGTGAGCTTTTTGGAGAGAAATGTTAGTTTTCAGCATGTAGGAGATAATGGAAGCCATGACCATGTATTACATTACGGAGAGAGAGTGTACAGAGGGGAAAGAGACGAGCAAAAGGTCCCAGAATAGAGTCTTGAGGAAGGCCAACAGTTAAAGTGTAGGTGAAGAAGGAAGCAGAACCCCTTTGTGCTCTTTGACACTGAAAGATGTCACCATTTGAATTAACCATAATTTTCTCTTTTTAGGAATGGTAGTGCTATTGGCCTTCCGGTCCCACCTATCACAGCCTTAATCACCCCAGGTCCTGTTCGTCATTGCCAAATTCCTGATTTGCCTGTGGATGGGAGCCTGCTCTTTGAATTTCTCTTTTTCATCTACTTGCTGGTTGCTCTGTTCATTCAGTACATCAACATATATAAAACAGTGTGGTGGTATCCTTATAATCATCCTGCCTCTTGTACTTCATTGGTAAGTCTTAACAGGCCTTTAAGTTCTTCATGTTACTTAGCCAAGAAACTAGTAGGAAAACTTATGTGTAGAAATTATTTTTCTTAATTTTTCTTGGAATAAAATGTTTTTATATTAAAGCACAGATTACCTTCAGAATATAATGTCATAAGATAGTTAAATATCTGGCTTTGGTCCATAACCAGAAGTAGTAAAAATATAAATGAAAATGCAGAAAACATTTAAGTAATTTATTATAAACATATCACAGAAGGGTTTTAATATTTAGCTTTCTGTACACCATGTTAAATTTGTTGAAAGTTTAAGGTGCGAGTATGATTATATTCCAGGAACTTTATCCTTTTGATGGCTATATGAGGATAGTGATAGCTTCTGTAACAAATAAACCGCAAATTGTATAATGCCTCAAACATGTAACAGTCTGAGGCAGTTGACCTGGTTGGCAAGAGTAGCACACTTCCATTGGCAGGGGACCCAGGCCGCTGGAGACTCTGCCATCTTCTAGCATGTGGCCTCCAAGGTGGCTGTGGTCTGTCCCTGTTCTCCAGAAAGGGGAAAGAATGTAGGGAAGCATAAAGGAGAATTTCTTATAGGCCAGGCTCACATCATTTTCACAAGTACCCACTCCTAACTGTAAGGGAGGTTGGACAATATAGTACCTTAGCTGGGTTCATTGTTACCCTGAGTAAAATTGGGTTCTGTTACCAAAATAAAATGAGATAAGAACTAGCCATCTCTGCTGAAATGCATCAGCAGTTGTAACTCTTTCCAGTTATTTAGTGTGCTGTGGTAATCTTGATGCACAGAGGGTTCTCCACAGATAGGTATATAAAACAACAGTTCAGGATAGTCAGGTGACCTAGTAGGTAAGTGGTCAGCAATGGCAGATTTGGATGGATAGTGGAGATATGCTCTAGGAGAAAGAAGATTATTGTCCTGGGTAGATTGTATGTGTCTGACACTTATAAATGATTAGAAAACCTCCCTGGCCTGGTGAACATAGAAAGGAAATGTGGACCAAGATATTCAAGATAGTATGAGAAGGGAATAAACATTTTTATTTTAAATCCTTCTTTGGCCATGGTATTGTAAAATGAGGTTGGATTAGATGATCTTTAAGGCTTCTTCCAGCTGTATAGTTTTTTTTTTTTTTTACATCTTTATTGGAGTATGATTGCTTTACAATGGTGTGTTAGTTGCTGCTTTATAACAAAGTGAATCAGTTATACATATACATATGTTCCCATATCTCTTCCCTCTTGTGTCTCCCTCCCTCCCACCCTCCCTATCCCGCCCCTCTGGGTGGTCACAAAGCACCGAGCTGATCTCCCTGTGCTATGCGGCTGCTTCCCACTAGCTATCTATTTTACACTTGGTAGTGTATATATGTCCATGCCACTCTCTCGCTTTGTCCCAGCTTACCCTTCCCCCTCCCCATATCCTCAAGTCCATTCTCTAGTAGGTCTGTGTCTTTATTCCTATCTTACCCCTAGGTTCTTCATGACATTTTTTTTTTCCTTTGATTCCATATATATGTGTTAGCATACTGTATTTGTCCTTCTCTTCCTGACTTACTTCACTCTGTATGACAGACTCTGGGTCCATCCACCTCACTACAAATAACTCAATTTCGTTTCTTTTTATGGCTGAGTAATATTCCATTGTATATATGTGCCACATCTTCTTTATCCATTCATCCGATGATGGACATTTAGGTTGTTTCCATCTCCTGGCTATTGTAAATAGAGCTGCAATGAACATTTTGGTACATGACTCTTTGAATTACGGTTTTCTCAGGGTATATGCCCAGTAGTGGGATTGCTGGGTCATATGGTAGTTCTATTTGTAGTTTGTTGAGGAACCTCCATACTGTTCTCCATAGTGGCTGTACCAATTCACATTCCCACCAGCAGTGCAAGAGTGTTCCCTTTTCTCCACACCCTCTCCAGCATTTATTGTTTCTAGATTTTTTGATGATGGCCATCAGCTGTATAGTTTTATAAGTAAATACCTCAGTATCTTAACAATGACATTGGCAAATACTTGCTAAAATATTTACTATGTTATTTGCAAGTATTATCTCATTTATTCTTTCTAAAAACAGGTAGGTACTACTCTAAGACTCCCATTTTATAAGTGAGAAATATAAGACCTAGAAGTTATGAAACTGGCTTAAAATCACATGTGACAAAGTGAACACTCAAATTCAGACCTATCTGCTATGCTTCCTGTATTTATTCTGTGTTTACTCCATGAGTACCATTGGTTAGTTCTGTTATACTCTTTTCACTTTGACATCCCATGGAAACTTCTCACTTACTGAATTTTAAGGTAATCAAAGAGCTCTTTTCCCAGTCAACCATTTCTGACAGGAGTTCTTGTGAAAGTCCCTTATAAATGTTGCCTTGAAATGGAGGGAGCCAGTGCTGCTATGGCTGCTGACTCCAGAATTATGCTTCCTTTGCCTGACTCATACCACCAAAAATGGATGCCTTTTACCCTGCCCCTCTCCCCACTTTACTCAGTTTATGTGATTGGCAGACATTAAATCAAATCTAGTAACTTTAGTTACAGGAAAGTTCGGAAATGTAGTTTTTAGCTTTCCAGTCTCTACAGTAGAAGAAGGCACACTTAAAGGAGGTTACCATGTGGACTGGCTAACTTATCTGCCACACATAATCCTTGATCACACAAAGCTTAAAATTTAATTGTGGAGCTAAGAGTAACATATGTGGAATAGCAAATAAGATTTTAGCCTATGAATCTGAGGGCCTGCATCAGTGAGCTGTTAAAGATGAATGGACTGCTACAGACCTAAATGCTTCCCACCACTGAAGGTATTCAAGCATGGCAGGTGGCAGCTTGACTGGGATGGTCGCCAAGGGACTTATGTCTTAACTAGTGGTTTGTCTCTTTTAAGTTTTCTTCTGTTAGGCATGCCTGACTCAGAAATTTGTCAGATTTATATATATGGTTTTTTGTTTTCATTTTCAAGATCTTAATAATTATCAAAAAGAAAATGTGGGCACCTGAATATGTAAAGTTTCATTCTAGCTATCAGATAATTAGCTGAGTGAGTCTTAACCCTAAGAAACATAAAAGCTAAAAGTGGTGTAGTAAGTTATTCAGAATATTCAGGAGTGGAGCACTTTGATTAATCAAATATTCTGGTTTATAAAGAGTTAATCATAAGTAGATTACTAGTTTTCAATGATTTAGAATATAACAAAATTTGCTTAACAATGAGGTACGTTAGGCACTTAAATTTTTCGATATAAAAAATGTCTTAGATGGATTGGTGATACATAAGACCCCCAGACATTAGCTAGGGCCTGTAGTGTATTTGCTTCCATTATTTTGAAGGAGTAGGATGAGCAGGGAGGAGTCTCAAAACTAAGAGGGGATAAATAATTGTTAGAATCCAGACACTTAAAGAGAGACAGGGAAAAGGAAATGGTCTGAGGAATGGTAAGCCACTCTTTTGATAATCTGACTGCTTTACCTTTAAAATGTATCCCAATTCTGGCCACTCCATCGCTACTGACCCTGTTCAATCAATCATGTTTTCTCATCTGAATTGAAAGCAATAGCTTCTTAACTGATCTTTCCCCAATACAGTATTTTCCACACAGCAATCAGCATGATAATTTTAAAATACAAATAGAATCATGGCACCCTTTGCCTAAAACACTCTTATGACTTCCCCATAGGAAAAAATATATAAACTCAATCTTTTATTGCTCATTACCTCATTCCAGCCTTCTTGCTGATTTTCAGACATACCAGGCATATATTTCCCTGCCTTAGAGGCTGTGTGATTACTTTTTCCTCTGCCTGGAGCTCTCTGCCCCCAGATCTTGTCATGGCTTGTGCTTTTTTGTCATTCAGCTGTAAGCCCAAGTGCCACTTTCTCAGAGATATCCTCCCTAAGCACCAATTTAAATTGGTTCTGCACTTCCCTTCCCAGTCATTATTGTTTTATTTCTTACCAGCAGCATAACTATTTGAAATGCTTTTGCTTGTTAGTTTGTTTATTGTTATTGCCCTCCCCCCTTAAGCAACTTATTATTAAAGATGTGGGTTTAACTGCTGTAACAGGGTGTCTAAAACAGAACAGATGTTTATTTCCCTATTGTATAAAAAGTAGGTAGGTGATAAAAGGCCAGTGTGGCAACTCTTCGTATCTGTTGCTCTGCCACCCAGTGTGCTTCTTTCAGACACCATGGTCCAAAGGCTCCAACTCCTGTCATCACATGCAGCTGGCAGGAAGGAGGAAAGCAGAAAGAGACAGCTCTTTCCTTTAAGGGCATGGCTTGGAAGTCACACACATGACTTTCCCTCGTGTCCCTTAGCCGCAAGTAGTTATTGCAAGGGAGGCTGAGAAATGAACCTTTAGTCAGCTAGGAGTCAGTGTCCAGTTAAATTTTGTGATGGCAGAAGAAACAACTAGTAATCTCTGCCATCCCCTTTCTCTCTCACACTGCAGTAAAAAGTAAGATCCAGGAGAGCAGGAATCTTGTCTATCATTCTTCAGCATTGTATCCTCAGTATCTAGAAGACTACATGGCACGCTGTGGGTGTCTAGTTCATATTTATTGAATAAGTTGAGAAATTCTTGAAGGAGGACTGTGGAAACTTACAGACCTTCTGACCATCAAAATGAAAATACATCGCAACTTTCTTTTTGCTATTGATTTTTCATTTTGTTTATTATCACAGTTATATATACAGACTTAGAACTAGAAGGAACCATACATAGCATCTAGGTAATGCTATCATTTTATAGGAAGAAGAGATCAAATATAAGACATGTTTTTAAATCAAGCTAAGGGGAAAAGACTGAATGTATTGATGTATCAGTGAGTAGGGAGTTTAGATTAGTAGATGCCCAATTGGATTAATATAAGCTTTCATAAAGAGAGACCAACAACAGTAACTCTTGAAGCCTGGGAATTTAAATTTGACACTCATTATAAATATGGCATTTTAGATAATTATTCTTGCCATAATTCTGCAGGTTATCACTTGTTAACCCAAAACTGTAATCTTTTCCTTCTAATACAGTAAACTTGCAAAAAAGGAGAAGGTTACATTCCAGATAGTTTAAAATAGTGTTTGAAAAGTTAAAGCAGTTTGTCATGAAAGAAGTAGAAGGTAGGTAGTCTCTTCAAGGTCCCTCAAATTCCTGTGGTCTGTAAGTGTAAGATGATATAGGACAGTCTTTTGAGGGGGCAAACCGCTTCATGTAGTAGTTCCAACTGGATACACATATTTCTTTCTGATACAGTTATTTGTTTCTCTTATAGAATTTTCATCTCATTGATTACCACCTGGCAGCATTCATCACAGTGATGCTTGCGAGGAGGCTTGTATGGGCCCTCATCTCAGAGGTAACAGCTCATTCACTGTATTCTATCACTTGTAGCTAGAGCTAGTTAGAGGTTGAAAATGTGAAATGTCCAAGTATAATTTGAATGCAATTATAAATTAATTTCTTTACTCTTACATGAATTGTGCTAGTTCTTTTTCAAAGGTTTTCTTACAGTATATTTAAAATTCAAGTGTGATATACTAATTCAACTGTTAGAAATCTCATTTGTCCAATAGGAGCTTAGTTCTATCTTCCGAGTTCTCCAGTACAATCTTTCTAATTTTGATAGTTGCAGTAAAAATAGGATGGATTTTAGGTAACTGTTGTTAAGAAGAGTTGTATGTATGTAAATAAAGAGTTGCATCTAAAACATTGTTTCAAGTAACATTCACTTGAAATTATTTATATACCATTTGTGGAGTTGCTAGCAAGAGACATTTGTTTGAGTTTACTAAAACTTAGAATTTTAAAATGACAGCATCCACACTTGCATAGGACTAATCTTGACCCTCCCTAGGTTAGGATCTCCTGTTATTTACTCTCCAATAGCAACATACTCTTTTCCTCGTCACACTCATCCCAGTGTCACCAGGGCAGCAGAGCTTGAATGTATTCGTCATTTTTGCCTTATTCCAAACCCCAAGCTCTTGTGCTACCTATATGTGACAGATACTACACAAGGTCCTGGGGATACAGTGGCAACCAAGACAAATAAGACCTCTTTTTGAGGTCCTTATGATGTCTTTATGAGGCTGCCCAACCAAGAAAGACAAATACTAAACTTAAATTTATTACTAATCCTAAACATTTGAGAATGGAGGCAATGGAGTAATTCCAGTGGCTTAGATGCCTTCCCTTGACTTTGGCACATGAGGTACATTGGCATGAGGTATGTATCAGGGGAGTGATATGCAACTCTTTGTCCTGCTGGGCTGAGAACAGCTTGAGCCTACTCTACAGTTTAAGGCCCAGGCCGTAGTATTAATTCAACTGCTTCTTTGCATTTATAAGTAACTACACAAATAGTATATATTGTGTATATGTTATATATGCTGTGTAGTATGTTGGGTGAACTAAGAAATGGATATACAGGAGGGACCTGAAAAACTCCTTCTCCTTTCCCATGTGCTGTTGACTCCAGAAAATTGTTTTTCTCAGTTCTGACAATGCTATTTTAGAGGTTATAAGAATCTGTCATTTTCCCCTGCATTTCACTCATTCCTTCCTAGTTCAGTTTGAAAGAAAATGACATTGCAGAGCTTCATGTTTAGACAAGTATGTTTTCTTACTATATTTAATCAGTTTTAAAGATCTGGGATTAAAGAAGAATATTTGAACAGCTGTGATGTAAAGAACTAGAAGTAATGATCATGCATTATTTTCATATTTGCAAAAATCAAAAAAGAAACATTTATATAGGGATTTGTCAAAGAAGATCTGATTATTTTTTGAAGTTTCGGTAATTTATTAAACATTAATTCAGCAAACAGATTGGGGGGAGGATTCAAGGAAAAATAGAAACACTGTTGCTGCTGTTTAGGCCATGGCAGTCTAGTCCGGAGTCAGATAAATTAGTGGCTCGCTATCTTTATGTATATAAAAATCACTCGTTGGTTTGTTAAAATACAGGTTCCTTGACTTGTGATTTTTGTTCCCTATATCTGGTGGTGAAAGTCAGTAGGAATTTGCATGTTCAGTAAGCAGCCCCAGTAATTCTGATGAGTGTGGGTCATGGAACATACTTTGAGAAGCCCCAGTGTAAATAAATTAGACAATATCATAAGAACTTAAAGGAGGTCTTTGTGAGGGACTATGGGAATTCAAGGAGGAAACAGCTAACTGTCCCTGGGGAGATCGAATCTTCAAGAATGAGGAAGATAAGGTGGGATGGACAGTTCTTCTTCGTTCCTTCCTTTTTTTCTTTTTTTTTTTCCCACAGTTTACCTTCCACTAAATCTACTAAGTCCTTACTTGAGTCACATTGCTTTTGAATAAAGTCACTTATAAGCTTTTCTTTTTGGTGCTTCCAAACTTACAGGCCACTAAGGCGGGTGCAGCATCAATGATTCACTACATGGTTCTCATATCAGCTCGCTTGGTGCTACTTACTTTGTGTGGATGGGTACTTTGTTGGACCCTGGTCAATCTCTTCCGAAGCCATTCAGTCCTCAATCTCCTTTTCCTTGGCTACCCGTGAGTACTCCAGTTTTACTATTTTATTAGTAAGTCTTAAATTATTTGGGTCATGCAAATGATAGTATAAAAGGGAGGGAAATGAAATTCTTCAATATAAAGCAGGAGTCCAGAAAATTGGAAAAATCAGTGGTTAGAGTGACCATATAACTTATTTTCTAAACTGGGATACAGCTGAGACAATAGACATAAACTAAGATTATCCCCAAGAGGTGTGGCTCTCCTACCAATGAAGAATATTTTCATTAGCTCTGTCCACCAAATAAAATTCATATACAATAAAATTCACAAATCTTGTGTACATATGCTGAGTTTTGATAAATGCATATATCTGTGTAACTCAAAACCTTATCCCAGTATGGAACATCACCATTACTCCAGAAGTTCCTTCATGTCCCTTTCCAGTCAAACCCAATCCCCCTGTCTCCCAGAGGCAACAGTGTTTTTTTTTTTTGTTTGTTTGTTTTTGTGGTACGCGGGCCTCTCACCGCTGTGGCCTCTCCCGTTGCGGAGCACAGGCTCCGGACGCGCAGGCCCAGCAGCCATGGCTCACGGGCCCAGCCGCTTCACGGCACGCGGGATCCTCCCAGACCGGGGCACGGACCTGCATCCCCTGCATCGGCAGGCGGACTCTCAACCACTACGCCACCAGGGAAGCCCGCAACAGTGTTTTGATTTTTTTTTACACCATAGATTAGTTTGCCAATACTAGAATTTCATATAAATGGAATTGTACAGTATGTACACTTTCAAGCTGTCTTTGACTCAGCATGTTGTTTTTGAGATTTGTCTGTGTGATTGCATGTATCAGTAATATTTCATTGTATGAATATACCACAGTTTGTTTATTCTATTGTTGGACATCTGGCTTATTTCCAGTTTTTGACTACTATTAAAAAGAAACTGTTATGTACATTATTAATACAAGTCTTTTTTTGCAAAGATACCTTTTCATTCTCTTGGGAGAAATATGTAGGAGTGGCACTGCTAGGCCACAAGGTAGGAGTATGTTTAGTCTTATAAGAATCTACCAGACTTTTTCCCAAAGAAGTGATACCATTTTATTCTTTCAGCAATTCTATAAGAGTCTGGTTGCTACACATTTTTGCCAGCATTTGATGTTTTCCATTTTAAAAATTGTAGCCGTTCTGATGGTTGTGTAGTGGTATATTATTGTACATATTAGCTTATTAAACTATTTTGCATAGTTTTAACTTGTTTACATTTGGCTAAAACCTTCTTTGTTAGATGTTAACAGATAGCTATCATTTATTAAGCTCTTATTAAGTGTTAAGTGTCGGGCTAGGTGGTGCTTATAAACATCACCTCATGAAATCATCACAATGACCCAGGAGGTAGTATATTTAGTCTGCTATAACAGATCCAAAATGCTTGTGGCTTTAAAAAGTTAGAAGCTCATTCCTCTCTCCTGTATAGTGTGTATTTAAGTTATCTCGGATAGTTGTGATAACTCCATGGTGTCAGAACTCAAGCTTCTGCTATCTTTTTGCTCCACCCTGCCTAGCAGGATAGATTGTAAGGGAGGCTGGAAAATTAAGTCTTTAGCAGGGCAGCTGTATCTCAACTAAAAATCCTGTTGCTATGATCCCCATACTGGGCATTAGTCACCTCACTGTGGTCAGGGTAGGTAGACCTTTGTGCTCTCCTGTCCCCTGGAGTGAAGCATTAATAGGCTGAGCACTTAGGTGTTGTCCTTCTCTTCCATCAGCTGGCTAAGACAGGACCTAACCACCTTTGACCATGGAGATCCAGGCTGGGTTCTGCTGGTGGCTCACAGAAGTTTGCACCTTCTTTGGTGGCATTGTCTCATGTCATGCTCGGGATGGATTTTTCTATCTCCAGGTCACCCTTTTTGGAAACTATCTGTCTCAGTTTGCTCTGCTCTATGCCATAATAAAGACTATTATTTAAGCCCGCTTTCTTCTTGGTTTTTGTTCACTGTTGGACTGATGTTGAAAGCCATGTTGAACTGTCCAGATGAAAAGGAATAGGTTTTGTGAGTGTTGCAAACTTTGTATACCTCAGTGGGGATAGTATCATGGCAGAGAATAGTGTTCACTCCAGTTGTGGTCTAATTTGCATTGTTGTGCAAGGCCTCCCAGGGTAGACTGCAGGGCTCTGTGGGACTAATGTTGGGTCCTGGATGTCAGAATTTTTGATGGGTTCAGAGGTCACCCTGAGATGAGGACAGTTGTGAGAACCACCAGTGATTTTGGAGCTGCATGAGAGTGGAAGTCGTGTAGTCCAGGCATGTGATTTTTAGGACCCAGGCAGAGTTCCTGGATAACTCAAGTGGAAACACCTTTCATTGCTCACCAGTCTTCATTGCTACTGCAACAGAATCCCTCCCATGTACAAGGAGAGGTGATGGAGTTAACCTGTGGTTGGCAGAGTTCTACTGAAAAGGAGATTCAGATTTTTATGTGAAGCCAATTTCTATTAAAACTTAATTGAGCTGTATAGTTGGTATGCATTGAAATGAACATACCTAAAATGTACAGCTTGGTAGGTTTTAATACTTGTAAAGCCACAGATCCATCATCATAATAACAAACATACAACACCAATATCTACCTTCTGACATGTCTCCCAGGACTCCCAGGCAACTACAGTTGATTTACTTCTTTTCCCACTCAATTAGTGTTTTCTAGACTGTTAATACCATTGGCATCTTAATGTATACTTTTGTATTTGTCTTTTTCTTTCATGATGCATAATTATTTTGAGAATCATCTAAGTTGCAGGTATGAGTAGTTCATTTTCTTCCTGAAAAATAACAGAAGGGGTTTTGTGGTTTGTTTCCAGTTTGGCCACCACAGATAAACTAACTATGAACATGTGCATAAAAGTCTTCATATGAATATATGGTTTCATATTCTAAAATGAATAACTGTACCCTTATGCATTCCTGTCAACAATATGGAAGCATTCCAGTTCCCCTGTAGTCCTCACCAGTATTTGATTGGTATGGTCAGTAGTTAAAATATTGGCTGTTTTAAAGTGTGTAGAGGTATCTCACTATAGTCTGATTGCATTTCCCTAATGATTCATAATGTTGAACATTTTTGTGTTCATTTGCCAGGTGTATGTCTTTTATAAAATGCCTGTTCTTTTATTTATAACTGAGAAGACAAAAGAATAGTGTTGGAACTTCACTTTTCTTGACTTTGCTGGGTGGAATAAATATTTCCGCTATTCACACACACAAAAAAATTCTGTTGCTATGGAAGAAACAGGAGAACAGTAGCTATTGGCAGACAATTAGCAATCTTTGCCATAGGTAAAGACAGATTAAGTGGTTAAAAATTTTTCCCATGGTTAGACAATTAATGAGAAAGACTCAGGTCTTTTTGATTCAGAGCCCTTGTCTTAACCATTACTCTAAATTCAGTAGTTCTCAAAATGTGGTTCCCAGAACAGCAGCATCAGCATCACCTGGAAATTTGTTAGAAATAGAAATTCTCAGAATCTACCCCAAACTGAAGCAGAAACTCTAGAAAGTATGGCACAGGATTTGTCTTTTAACAAGCCTGCTAGATGATTCTGATGCTAGCTCAAGTTTGAGAATCATTGCTCTATACTGTTTATGGTGCTGCAGTGTAAGCATGAATTTATATGGGTAGTGACAGTATAAAATAAAGGCATACTCAGAGATTGTGTGGCCAAGATGGCAGGAAGAGTCTTTCTATTGGTTGTACTCTGTTAGGTTCTAATTAAATTCCTTAAACGATTACTTAAGGCACTCATCAACTCAATTCATACAGAGTGAATTTTCTTTGTTATAAACATTATTTTTCATGATTCAGATTTCTTATAAGGTGTATATTTTACATCAATTGTTTCTGTATTTCTAGATTAATATTTCAGCTGTTTGAGTTGGAAACATGATTTAGTTATTCTATTTATCAACAATAGCTGGTTGAATCATTTAGAAGGTTAACCCTGTCTAACTTGAAAGGCTTATTATGGATATATCGAGGAATATTTTGGCCAGACTGAAGAGGATTACCATCATCAAATGGCCAGCAAACATTTTAATTTTTTTAGATATGTAAATAAGCTTTATTCTTGGAGGCTCTCCACATCCCTATAAAACAATGAAATAATCATGTAATTTAAACAAGTTTTATGTCTAAATATTTACTAACCCTTTTTAAAATTCATGAATCATTTTCTTTACCTTACAAAGCTCTCCATGCTCTAAGCCTTTGATGTTACCCTGTATCAGTTATCTATTGACATATGATGCTGTAACGAACATCCACAGAGCCATGGTAGCATACCACACTATGTATTTACTGTGTATGTGTGTATGTGTTGGGATCAGCTGGAAGTCAGGAGACTCTCCTGATCTTAGCTGGGTTCAGTCACATATGTGGGATTGACCAGCTGTCAGTTTAGGCAACTAGGACAGCTAAGCTCTGCTCCATGAGTCTCTCATGCTCTGGCAGGCTAGCCTGGACATGGTCACATGAAATTGACAGAGTGGCAAGCTCATTTCAAGCTTATGATCCTAGCATGATACTTTTGCATTTACCCCCTCCCATCCTACTACTCCAGGGCACATTCACAGTGGATCCCAGAGCTGCTGCTAACCATCTTCTTAACTTACAAGAAGCTCATCCTTTCTCCCTCTATAGAGAACTATGAACAAGTGACGTTTGTTAATTTTTTTAAATAAAATTTATAACTAAATGTCTTTTTATTTGCTATTTTTAATATCTAAATTTATGTCAGTGAAATGATCATTTTATTTATTGGGTTGGCCAAAAAGTTCATTCTGGTTTTTCGCAAGATGGCACGGAAAAATGCGAACGAACTTTCTGGCCAACCCAATATAATACATACCTATACATACCTACGTTACAATGTGGAAGTTACTTAATGAGGACTTGGGAAAGTGTTTAAAATTTTTTTAAGGAACCAAAGTTGGAGCAACTATAAGAAGTTATGAAAAGGCTCACAAATTTTCAGTCCTTTAGCCAAGTAATTTTACTTGTAAAAATTTATTTATTGTACTTTTAGAATTGTTTTCATTAATCCGTCAAGTGTTTATTTAGTGCCTAGTATGTTTCAGCCACTATTCTAAGCGTCAAGGATATAGCAGTGAACTAATAAGCAGACTAAAATCTCTGGTTCTTGGAGCTTACATTGTAGTGAGGGGAGGATAGACCAAAGGGAAAAAACCCAAAATAAAAAACATGTAAAATATATGGAGTGGTAAGATCAGTGGAGAAAAAGAACCAGGCAAGAGGAACTCGGAGTGCCTGTAGAAGTATGGTGGGTGATGTGGTGGGGGGGTACGCAGGGGAGCCCCCTCACTAAGAAGAGGAAACTTGAAGGGCAAGCCATTCAAAAAATACCAGGTGTACACAAAAATCTGTGTGGGGAGTTACTTATCCCAATGGTATTTATAGTAGTGGAAAGTAAGAAACAGCCTGAGTCCTAACAAGAGAGAAATAGGTAAGTTATGGTATAGCTACATGAGAATACTATAGTACCTTTTAGAATTGTTGCTGAAAAATATTTAATGCCATAAGAAAAAGCTCAATATATACATGCTACATAACCACACACCCAAAGTTAAAACAGCAGTATACAAAACAGTTTATACTGTATGAGGCTAAACATATAAAAGAAAAAGTATAAAGTCTGTGCACCCAACTGTAAAAATTATAAAAATGATTATTTCCGGGTAGTTTATATTGTCGTGATTTTTTGTAGTTTCCTATTCTACAGTGAATATATATTGCCTTTGTGGGAAGAAATTAAAGAGCTTCCCAGATAATGGATTTACTGTCAGCAAAGTCCCTATTATATTACATTCACTCTGATGAATCATGACTATTTTACTAACACAGTTATATGATCTGATCTTAGGTGGCTTCTGTGGTCTCATTTTCATACTCCCTTTTTTCTGCAGGTTTGGTGTTTATGTTCCTCTCTGCTGTTTCCACCAAGATAGTAGAGCTCATCTTCTTCTTGCAGACTATAACTACATGGTTCAGCACCAGGCGGTAGAGGAGAGTGCCTCGACTGTGGGTGGCTTGGCCAAGTCCAAAGACTTCCTCTCCTTATTGCTGGAGTCTCTAAAAGAACAGTTTAATAATGCCACACCCATCCCCAGCCACAGCTGCCCCCTGTCTCCAGACCTCATTCGCAATGAAGTAGAATGTCTGAAAGCAGATTTCAACCACAGAATCAAGGAAGTTCTCTTCAACTCTCTCTTCAGTGCCTACTATGTTGCATTTCTCCCCCTGTGTTTTGTGAAGGTAAGTGGTTACTTGCTTTTATGTGCTTCCTGGATTTGTGTGTGAATGACATAAACTGGGTATTTCTTATTTAATCCCCCTTTTCTCTGTCTCCCCTTTGGCAGCCTGGATGGTGGAGTTCGGCTGCATCTGGAGTGCACTAATACCTGGTTGGTGGATAGATATTTCCATATCTGTGATGCACCCGTGGTGGTCCCCTCTTTTTTTCTTTTCTTTTCTTTTCTTCTTTTTTTTTAAGATTTTTTTTTTCCACCCAGTTTCTGGGGAGGATAAACTTGTACTTAGAATCCATATGTGGTAGCTTAAGAGGACTGAGGTTTCAGTAAAATTCAGCCTACCATGGTTGATCTTATCATGGTTATCACGAGTTTCCTTGAATTTAATCTAACCTTTAAACTTTACTTTAGTAGAAAAGAAAAATGGTCTGGATGTCACTTGGGCCCAAAATCTTTTGGGTCATTTCAGTGCCCTTCCTTCACCCATTGAGAAGCATATCTGCAGCTGGAGTGGTCATTCACAGAGAGCATTCACTTCTAGAAAGGAAGCACTTAAAGTATAATCGCCTCTCCCTTCCAACCCTAACTCATACAGCCAGAAAGTCAGGTTGAAGGATTTTGGAGGACTCTGCTCTTGAACTTTCTGCACAGACAGGAGGACAACAAATGCATGGGTGACTCAGAGTGGCATTTGTCTGCAGGGTGTATGTACACGCACCATCCCTGCCTTCTTGCTCACCAGTACATGGATCATTTCTCTCTCTTCTGATCTCTTCCAGAGTACCCAGTACTATGACATGCGCTGGTCATGTGAGCACCTCATTATGGTGTGGATCAATGCTTTTGTCATGCTCACCACACAATTGCTGCCATCCAAATACTGTGATTTGCTACATAAATCAGCTGCTCACCTGGGCAAGTGGCAGAAGCTTGAACATGGGTCCTACAGCAATGCTCCACAGCACATGTAAGTAGGTTAGAGGATAACACCATTTAACACCTTTTTACATGCTGCTGATCATGTTTATTTGCTTTGTATGTCACTCTTGTTCTTGGCTTTGAACACTGAATTTTTAGTTTTTGTCTACGTGGGTGCTTATCATCCCTCTAAACTGAACGCAGGGGATATTAACTCATTTCCACCACCATCCCCAGTCCCTCTTTAAATGCCTCCTACCTTTCAACTACCCAGTCACTCTAGAATGTGTAATTTATTTCCCAAGCTATAATCTTGGAGTTTTCTTTTCAGTCCTAACCCTTTGCCCAAATTCAAAGAGTCATGACATATTTTTAATTTTCTTTAGAAGACTGTGAGATTCATCTTCTCATCTTCATTGCCACAGCTGAATAGCTGCTGGATAATTGTCTTATACTTAGGCAGCTGGAATTTGCTTCTCTCATCTTTTCTTTCTAATAAATGTAAATTTGTACTAGTGATTTTCCTAGCCCGCATTTTATTTGTTTATTTATTTTTGCTTTTTGGGTTTTTTGTTTTGTTGTTGTTGTTTTAGCCTGCATCTTTAATTGTGTTTTTCTTTTCTTCCTAAACTCACTAATGAATGTTGCCCTGCTTTTCCTAAATTTGAATGAAAACTGTCCCTAAGTGAGTTCTCTCTGAGTATTCCTCTCATTGTGTCCCCCTATTAGTCATTTCTCTGCATGATCCCTGTGGTCCAGAATGACTGACTTTAGAACCCTTTTATTCACTTGCTTCTGAGCCTTTCATCATGCCTCTCTCTCAGACCTGGACCATCTTCATCTTCCTTTTATAATTTGAACATTTCACAAATTTCATCACCTAGAAATTCTTTCCTAATTAAGGGGGACAGATTGAGGTGACATTCCCTTCCCCCTCCCCCTCAGAGTGCTCCCTTCAATTATTTGCCTTGA
Source organism: Delphinapterus leucas (assembly GCF_059928025.1). Lineage (NCBI taxonomy): Eukaryota > Metazoa > Chordata > Mammalia > Artiodactyla > Monodontidae > Delphinapterus > Delphinapterus leucas. The sequence goes on along the minus strand of NC_143132.1, from coordinate 65,588,008 downwards.
TGTCTGATACAGATTAGCACAGGCCTTCAAGCCCAGGAACTGAAAAGAGATTGGGCCAGGCTGAAAAGAAACCCGACTGTGGGCAAAGGACAAATTTCAATAAAAATTGAAAATACAATCCACAGTACTAGTACTGTACATCTTCAGGCTCCTGATGGCACATGGCCATGAGGTGTATCATCATTTTAATGCTGGTAAGTGTGAGCAAGGCTGACGGAACATTTTCTGAACTGGGAAAGCTTCAGGGTGCTAGAATTTTTTTTTTCTTTAACATATTTAAAATGCTGTCCCAGTTCTTACCCTAGGAAACTAACCTTTCCAAAATCAGGAAGAGATGAATTAACTTAGATTTTTTAAAAAGCTTAACCTGAAGATCCCCATCCCCACCCCAACTCCATTACGTTGGTGCTGGAAAGAATGAAGCTTCTTCCATAACTTCTTTTTCCTAGAGAAACCTCTATAAAAAAAAAACCAAGAAAGTGGTAAAAAGAAAAGTCTGTGTGTCGGTACCTTGTGTGTCTCTGTGTTCTTCTGTATAGCTTCTCACATATATGAAGCATTTGAAGTGTGTGATAAATGAATAGATTTTCTGTAGCTTTTTGGGATGTAATTCTGCAGTAAATGTCATGCTAGTTTGATAATGTGTGAATTTCTCCACTACTCTTACTACCATCCACTCTCTCTTCTTGTTTGTTCCCTCTAGCATTTCCACCAATAGACTCTACTCACTTGGGATTGAGGTGACAGTCCACCTGCTTACACTGGATTTTCTGGCTCATAGATGCCTTCCTTACACGTTTATTTCTGCTTGTTCTCCTAAGCCTCTTAAGTCCTTTGACACTGAGTTAACCTTGCAGTTTCTCTCTACTATATAGCAATGAAGTTATAATAAATCCTTTTTGACTGCTTCCAGTTTGACCATGGAATTACTGTATTTTCAGAATTCAGGCAGATGAAGCCTTGAATACTTAATCCTTTCCATAGAAGTATAGCTGGCCTTGCCAGACACTGTCTTATCTGTAATTGCCAATAGGCTAACATTGCATTTCTTTCTCCCTTAGTTGGTCAGAAAATACAATATGGCCTCAAGGGGTGCTGGTGCGACACAGCAGGTGCTTATATAGAGCCATGGGGCCTTACAACGTGGCAGTGCCTTCAGACGTATCCCATGCCCGCTTTTATGCAAGTACAGCTTATTTCTTTTCAAACATAAGCTTAGGAGTAAGTGTTAGGAGGTTACTCTGTGTGTAAGCATCTAGCACAGTGTGTAGCACATACTAGGAAATTAAGACAGGGTAATTATTTTACTACTATAATGGCCTCTGTCCTTTGGAAATATCTTCTGAAAGGCAGATTGAAGGTGAAAATACCTATTTCTCAATTTTAATAGCTTGACTGATTTCTCTAGTTACATTGGAATTTGTTGAGTCTAGTGTTACTTGAAACAAGTACACAATTATTTGAGACTTCCATTTTTCATCTTACAACTTTTATTTGCAGTAGTTTGGTTTAGTGGTGTCCTTATTATAATATATCTGTGTATCCTTAAGCAATATTTAATATAGTAATAATGTGATGGTTTTATTTTTTGGTATTTGTCATATGTATCATCTCCTTAAAATACTTTGACTTCCCCTTTGAAACTCAGGCAAATGCCATGATCTGTGGCCTTTTACCTTCTCTTGGATTAAAAGGAAAAAAGGCTTAAAAGTTTAAAAGGAAAAAGCAGTAGACACCCACTAAATCCAGGTTCTGTTCCATTTGAATTTACACCTTGGGTTATGTTCTATTTGATCTTTCACTTTTCCAGAAATTCTGGCTCTAGGAGGCAAAAGTATTTACTTATAAGAGAAAGGCCAGCTGATTGATGGGAGAGGGGAAAAGAAGGTACATGCAGGGAACTGTTTTTAGTAAAAATGTACATAGTGCAGTGCATTGCCTTTGAATGGAGAGCATGTTCTGAAAAAGAATTGGAAATTTTATTTATTTTTTAGATGCTTGAATCCCTTTCTCCCTCCCATCACTCCCTCCATCCCTCCCAGCTCCTCATGAGGGTACTTGGATTTCCTGGCTCTGCGGGCGTTTGCTACTAAGGGCCTTTTAATTAAATACTGGAAACTTGCATCAGGGCAGGATGCTTATAAATAATATGGTAGGGGAGGGTGGGGCAAGGTGAAAGGCCTTTGAATGAGGGAAATACCGTAATCTCCTAGACTCCTGTGGGATTGCCTTAAGATGGAGGAGTGGACTTAGGTTACAACTACATAAGCGTTTGGTTTCTACACAGAATATTTAATTCAGCCAGCTGAGTTCCACAGGCCATTAAGGACATCTGTTGGCTCTTGCAGTCCCCTGGAAACCTACAGTAACCAGATAGTTTATTAAAATTTTCTGCTTGAAATATAAGTATTTTCCTTGCTAGTGTTGGACAGCTGAAGAATCAGGTGGAATCCATAGAAGAAAGATTAAGGAAATTAACTTGTTACTGATTTTGCGTGACCAAAGTAAATCAGTGCTTCTCAAAGTGGTCGTTGGGTCACTTAGAGTCAGAATCTCTGAAGGATCCTAGGAATTTGCAGCATTTGCATATTTGGAAATGATTCTTAGGCACACTGTTTAAGAACACTCACTTAAAATGTGCCTATTACCTGTAGCTCTGGCTGTCCTCACATTTTTACTCATTCAGTTTATAGCTTACTTGCACATTTAATTATAATTGTTATAATTGCCACAGAATCTGAAATTGCCTAATTTTTTTTTTAGAATGTTAATTCTGAGCCAATTTTATACATGATATTACTGGAGATCATGTAATAAAACCCAGGTAAACATGTTCTTCCTCCTGCAGAAGGATCCTGAGAACCCAGTTACCTTTCAGAGCTGTCATGATGATTTGGTTTATTGTCGGATTCGAGTCCTGAGGTCTAAATTATTCTTTTAGATCTGATATACTACCATTATCACAGTTTGCATTCTTTGACCTCTATCTTCCTATTCATAATACATTTTTATTAGTCAACCAGGATTTAGCCTCTTAGACTGAAGAATTTGGTGGGAATGAAAACAGGTCTGTTTTTAGCCAAACTCTAATTCTGACTAATTTTTCCCTCCTTCCTCATTGTTCTGTCTTTGTTCACCCTACTTATCAATACCCAGAAAAACTGAACAAAATAAAACAGACAGCATGGTGGGTAACAGTTTAAGAAAAAAATTAAGAAATTACTGTATTGATATTTCAACTTATATTACCACTGCTCCCTGCAGACTTGTCTAGTGTAGGTGTTTATGTCTTAGACCAGCCCACAAACTAACAATGATTTTTGTATTTTTAAGCAGTTACATTTTAAGTGGTTATGAGTTACCTACATATAATATCCTCAGTTTTTGTCTCTTGACTTGAGAGTCTAAAATATTTCCCATTTGGTCCTTTATCCAGCCCCTGTCTTAGATAAATAAATATACTTTTGGTTATCTCAAATAAAATATATACCTAAGATAAAATCTAGGAAAAATTTTTGAGGCAGAGTTCTTTTGGATATAATCCCTTTTCATGTCTCGGGGTGTTGAAATAAAATGTATTTCATTATTACTTGAGCAAAAAAGAAAGGGTTTGGGTCTCTATAGCAAGAAATAGCCTGATTGATACTCAATAAGCAGATCTGCTTGTTAGTGCACATAGGAGCCTGTAAATATGAAATGATTTTAGAAGAAAAATGTGAGAATTACTGCAGTCTTTTCTATGAAATAACATTTTGCTTTTTAACTTCCTTACAGTTCCTGTTTCATCGTCCATTAAGGCTGTTAAATCTGCTTATCCTTATTGAGGGCAGTGTTGTCTTCTACCAGCTCTATTCCTTGCTGCGGTCGGAGAAGTGGAACCATACACTTTCCATGGCTCTCATCCTCTTCTGCAACTACTATGTTTTATTTAAGCTCCTCCGGGACAGAATAGTATTAGGCAGGGCATACTCCTATCCACTCAATAATTATGAACTCAAGGCAAACTAAGCTGCCTCTCAACAGTGAGGGAGAACTCAGATAAAAATATTTTCATACGTTCTATTTTTTTCTTGCGATTTTTATAAATATTTAAGATATTTTATATTTTGTATACTATTATGTTTTGAAAGGTGGGGAGGGCAAGGGACATTAAATGTATCCATAAACAAGATGATGTGATCTTTTCTGTGTTAGTATATCTGAATAATATACAGAGGAGAGGTGTGCCTCTCCAGTAAAGAGATTGATTTGTTTGTATGGCTCTGGAATAACTTATTCACTTATGAACACATCTCATATATCACTTGACACAGTACCTTTTGCGTGTCTACTTTCCTTCTAGTCTTTCTCATTATCTTTAGTCCTTAGCTGGCCTTATTGCTACAGAAAGAGAGAGATCAGTGGAGTTGCCTGACAGCACTCATTGTCTTTTTTTTTCTGATTGGCAGATAGTATTGGAATGCATGGGGCAAAAGTGGGTTTTCGTCCTGGTGGGGTTCTCTTTGCTGCCTACTGGGAGGAAGCATTTCTAAGGTAGGAACTCAGCGTTCTATCTGCCGTATGACATTTAAATATACTTTTGTGTGAGCTCTTACCCTGAAACAGGGTATTGTTCTCATTTTCCCTGTTCTTTCACTTCTTTTGCTTGTAAAGATTTTCCTTTTATTGTTAGCTGTTTTGAAAGAATACTTTTTAGGACAGAATAGAGTGCCCAAACTTATGAAGGAGTTGGTGTGTGACTAGATCAGTGGGAGAAGATGAGCACATATCCCCTGGGCTGGGGTCTGGGCAGGTTGAAGACACCAAGTTACTGGAAAAATGGATGCAGTCTAGCAGCAACTCTGCTACAGAGGCATGTTTAGAGTTACCAGCAGAAGTGAAATATGAGAATTTACTTTTTTGTCCTCAGGTAGTTTGATCTGTGTGTGTTTTGAATTTCATACTCCAGAGCCTTCATGTCTGTGAGCATTAACCCCTTTCAGTCCATTTTCTTGAGAGGTGATATACTTAGTCAGTTGATGTCACTAGTCATCTGAATTTCTGAGGCCTTGTCTTGAGAGCCTGAAATATATTCTCATGTGTTTTCTATGCTCACTTTGGCTTTTTTACACTGAAACACAATATGGCTTATGAAGTAAAAAAAAAAAAAAAATCACGTAATTCATAAACTGGCTCTGAAAACAGTTCTTGCAGAAGAGTCCCCAACAGGTTTTCAGCAAAGGCAGCATTGTGAGGAGTAGGTGTGTGTACAGCTACCCAAGGTGACTACTATGTGTAACCATTGTTTCCTTAAATATTTTGATGGATACACTTTTTTTTTTTTAAGTTACGTAATTTGGCAGTCAATATGAGTGTATTCAGTCATTCAACAAATACGTGTTGGCCACCAGGCACTATTTTATGCACTGGGGATATAGCGGTGAGTGAGAAAAGCAAAGGCCCTACCTCAAGAGCTTACCATGTGGGGGGCGGGGGGTGCAAAATATGCTGTAAACAAACATATAATTTAATGTCTCCTGGTAGTAGCAATAGGTGTGGTAAAGTGAAAATTAAAAACAGATCAAGGAAATAGAAAGTGCTAGGAATGGCATTGCTAGAAGGCATCTTTTTTTTTTTTAAATAAATTTATTTATTTATTTATTTTTAGCTGCGCTGGGTCTTCGTTGCTGCGCCTGGGTTTTCTCTAGTTGCGGCAAGTGGGGGCTACTCTTCGCTGCGGTGCGCGGGCTTCTCATTGCAGTGGCTTCTCTTGTTGAGGAGCACGGGCTCTAGGCATGCGGGCTTCAGTAGTTGTGGCTCGCGGGCTCTAGAGCGCAGGCTCAGCAGTGTGGTGCATGGGCTTAATTGCTCCACGGCATGTGGGATCTTCCTGGACCAGGGCTTGAGCCCGTATCCCCTGCATTGGCAGGCGGATTCTTAACCACTGTGCCACCAGGGAAGTCCCTAGAAGGCATCTTCGAGGAGATGATTTCTGAGCAAAGATCAGATGAAGCAAGACCGAGGAGAATTCCATGTTACAGTAACAGCAAAGTGAGTGCCCTCAGGTGGGAATAATTTTGGTACATTGGAAAAATAACAAGATAACCAGTGTGTTGGTTGTTTTTGTAAAGTGGTTCAGCCTAAATATGGTGGTTCTTGAGTGGGGGAAGGTGGGAAAGCTGCCATCTCAATATTCTTTCCTTAGGGTCTTGAAGATATGCTTCTTTTGACTAATATTTTGGTGAGATTACTTGACAGCTAAGAGCAAAATGGGTGGCCTGGGCATAAAGATGTCTCATCACGATGGCCCCAGATTGGTTCTGTCATTGAAAAGTAGCCCAGATAACTGGGCTAATAATAGACTAGTCTATTATTAGAGATAATAGACTAGTCTTTACACGCAGGCTCAGCGGCCATGGCTCATGGGCCCAGCCGCTCCGTGGCATGTGGGATCTTCCCGGACCGGGGCACAAACCCGTGTCCCCTGCATCAGCAGGCGGACTCTCAACCACTGCGCCACCAGGGAAGCCCAATAGACTAGTCTTGAAAGCTGACATGATTCCCCCTTCTGGTTTGACCTGTCTTGGCCATATTCTAAAGAAGTAGCACAGGAGGACCAGATGCCAACCTGGCCAAACAAATGAGTGAATATAATAAATAAAAATTAATTTTGACTAAAGGAATTGCAAAATGCCCCCCTTCTCCTTCCAGATATGACAGCATCAGGGAGATAAAACCCTTCAGTTCATCATGCTTCTACTCATTTTAGCTGACATTTGTAGGTGCCACATTCAGATGGGGGAGAGAAGAATTACTAGTTACCTGTGTATCCTATTACTTAGGAATCATGTGATATAAAGGACACCATCTTTGTTTAGTGATGGGGGAGATGCATGCCCATTAAAGAATGGCCTTTGTTTTGTAATTGTTAAATATCGGGAAATGGTATGTGGAAAAAATGGTATAGCAAAAGATCAGTTAGGTGAACTTGGGATACTGGAAAAGGAAAGAAGTTGCTTGACCAGTTGTCTGGGTGGCTTAAGGTGAGTAAATGTGTCAGAGTAGAGGAGGGTAGTTCACAGGCATTATTAGCATGATGGAAACGTTCCTCAATATCCTGTTTACTCTGATTCCATGTTTTATTCCCTAAGCTGTTTTCCCTCCCCTCCCTATCAGTTACCTCCACACCACCCCTCTCATTTCTATTTACTGAGCAATTACTATGTGCTAGATACTGCTGAGTGCCAGAGATACTCATGTTCAGAGTGCATTTACTAGAAGGCAAAAAAGTAAATAATTGTAACACAAATGTGCTCAGTCAAGGAAGTATATGCAAGAGACAGAATTAATGCAGGAAAATGATCAACTTTGCTGGGAAGCTGCAGTGTCAGGGAATGCCTCACTGCATCAGTAACACACATGATGCATTTTGAAGCAGCACTAGTTTACCACAGAGATGAGAGAGGGAGGGAGGGCTCATGCAGTGGGAACAGAAGAGGCAAAAACTCGCATAGACTTGCACTAAGTTTTTAACTAATAGTTCAATAATGCTAGAGCTAGGCAAGGAATAGATTACAGAGGGACTCGAGTTCCACATTAAGTGGTTTGGATTTTTATTATCTTGTAGGTCACAGATTGTCAAAGGAGTGATCCTTGGGCACTGCATCAGATCTACTAAGTCAGAATCTTGAGGGTGAAGCCCAGTAATACATATTTTCCACAAGTACTTCAGGTAATTCTTAAGTGGACAGAAGGCTGGGGACTTTTGTAGACAGAAGCTATCTAATGAGAGATTTTAAGCCGAGGATTTAACGATGACCCAAAGAGTTCTCAGGTCAAGGGTTCTGGAAGTGTAATTTTTGAACCAGCAGCATTGACATCACCTAACTGGGAACTTGTTAGAAATGGGAATTTTCAAGCCCTAACCCAAACCTAACAGTCAGAAACTCTGGATGAATACCTAGATCTGTTTGAACACACACTCCAGGGGATTTTGATGAGAACCACTATCCTGTATTAGATAACTTTGGCAGCAATATGTAGGATAGGTTTGGAGAATGGGAGGATGTGAGACTTAAAGCAGGGAGACCAATTAGCCAACTATTTAAAAAGTCCATATAAGAGAAAATGGGAAAAGTGGGGGTGGGGTGTCAGCACTGTGTGATAGAAAAAGCCATGGACATGAATAAGATAATGTAGGGAAAGTATGTACAGTGAAAAAGGAAGGACAGAATTCTGATGAATAACATTTAAGGGCAGAGGAAGAGGAAGCTTTCAAATGAGCAACACTAAGGAAATGGAAGTCCAAGAGATGAGGTGAATTAGAGTTTCAGGAAAGGGATGATTACAGTATCAAATATAGAAGGTAAGTCAGGAGACTAAGAATTGGCTGTTGGATTTGATTGTGAGACCACTGGTAACTTTAGTAAGAGAAGTTTAATGAAGCAGTGAGAGTGGAGCTCGGGTGGCAGTTGGTTCAGAGTAGCGAATTGGGAAGAAGGAGCCGTTTGGAAGAGGAATAGCGCTTCTCCTGAGTTAGAACGGAGTTTAGGGACACACGTATGAATAAGGGAAGTGGCAAGGTATCTGATAGCATAAACTTGTTAAGTAAGAAGTAATTATGTTTTCGAAGGAGTGGTCCATCTGGGAGGGGGAATAGCCTTTATGAGTTTTGGGAATGAGGCCACTGCTGAGGTGGTAAACCATAAATTTACAAAGGCTTTCTTCATGGTTTTACGATTTTCTGTAGTCTAACTCAATAGACACAGTAAAAGGGTAGTAAGATGGGTGGTAAGAGTCCTGGTCCTGGTTTGGAGGTTTGCCAGGCAGGTATAGCTGAAGGACTAGTAGCCAAGGGAGTTATGAGAATAGCTGAGATGATGCACCTTGGGGTCTGGAAAGGCTGGGGAAGAAGAATGAAGTCTGGTGGGAGTACTGGCCATCAGAAAGAGCAGGGCTGGGTCGGGCATTAGTGATCTTGAGCAAGTAGAAGGAATAAAGGAGCAAAGATAGGAGTTCTGAGAAGAATATGGGAGTTCAGGATCATAGAGTTCTGGGTTATGAAACAGCCTGATGTGTACCCCTGGAAGCAGATGGTCAAAATTCAGTAGAGGCAAAAGCCGTAAGCAATTGTGGCAAGGGTGTAGGATGAGTTTTCCTCAGGAACGTTGAAGTCATCCAGGATGACGATGGGACAGGAGGTAGAGAGTCTGGTGCCGAAAACTGGGAAATCCGGCACGTGGACTATATCATGGCCACAAAGAACAGAAAAGGTAAAATCGCTGGATGCCGTAAATTTCAGTAATGAGATTTTTGCATGAGATGGGAAGAAACGGTGCAGAAGCAGGAGTGGGAAACTGGATAAAATTTCTGTGCTTTTTGTAGTCTGTGTAATGTGGGAGAAATGGGCAGGGAAAGAAGCATCCTCAGGTGAGTGTCAACTTTTACTGAGCTCTAAGAAGTGGAGGCAACGTTCGGTGAAGAGATTCAAGGAGAGAAGCACTCTAGAGGAACTGGAGGAAAGATTAGGAGTGAGGGGAACTGTGTGTTGCCAGTTTGGCAGGGGAGAAGAGTGGTAGGCTTACTCAGAGAAACAGAGAAGTGTGGGGATCTGGGAGTATATAGGATAAAAGGCATTTATGGCTGCAATGAAGGAACAAGAGCAGGCCTGGGTGGTGTAAAGTTCTAAATAGAATATTGCCGAAATGCTAGAATTTTAATACCCTTGGCAACAATATTTTTCACTGCAAATATCACCAAGTTGTGAGCCTAGGCTGTATGACTGTTTTTTTAAGGGCCTGTCATTTCAGCTCATTGAGTGCCTCTCTCCCCTCCCCCAACCCCCTTCTGTGATAATATATGCCACGATAGCAAACCTTTGCTTTTTTTCCCTCAGAGCACCATTAACAAAAATCACTGAAAAAATAGTCCTTCCTGACTAATTCAAGAAATAGAAAAATTGAGTTCACATCTTTGCAGGTAGACCCACATAACTCCTTAAGCTGTGGAGTTTTGAGAAGTAATAGCTTTTTTTCCTTCTCATTTTTCATGACAACATCCATTGATTTATACTGGGTATATTGGGTGACATGTATGATTGCAACAGTAAGAGAGTGAAGTTGCAAATATTTGACAATTATTTAAAATAACAAAGCAAGAAAATTTTACTGAAGCAAACGATCAGGACTTGTGCTGTGAGGAGACCAAACCTTGAAGTAATAAAAAATGACATCAAACAGAACAAAGTAGAACAATGAGCCTGAATGCATAAAGTCCACTTTTCCTATTATTGATTTTGCTGATCCCATGTCCTCTAGTTCATAGTGCCGTCATGAGCATTACGTTTTATATCATTTATTAGAGTACATTTTTAAAGGATAACAATCTTTTAATTACACTTAAATGTCTCTAAGGATAGGTTTAATATTTATGCTTTTTTAATCAATAGAAAAACATTTTGATTATATGTTTGGAAACATATTTGTCAAGCTCAACAAACAGCTGAAATCATGTGGCTTTCTAATAGACTCCTTTGAGAAAGTGCTTTACCTTACAGAATTATAAGCCAGGAAGTACTATGGCATTAAGTTAATGCAAAGCATTGTGATTCATCCAGTAAAACACATGGCTCTGAATTTCATAGGTTTCTTATATGTAACTACATCCTCCTTCATCCTCATAGAAGTGATCCCTGCATTGCTCATGAACTTCAACGCTACTGAATGTGTGCCAGTTGATCAGTGGTGACCCCAATTTTATCCTATATGGACTTACCCTGATCTTAAGCAATCACCCTTCTACCATCTCCCATTCCTCTCCATGCTTGGAAAGGTGCTTGCTCCCTCTTCTGGTCTAACTTTGCTAGGAAAGGTGTTGACAAAGGAGGACACATGCTTTGTCATTCCACATTTTGAACTGACCTTCCTGCTGGAAATGCCTGAAATCATACTCCTGGCAACATTTAACCCCAAGATTCATGTTGTCATCAGATAGGACAGGCCATGGTAGAATGTAGTCCTAATCAATCCTGGTGGGAATTGGACCTACCCTGAACCTCTCCCATTCCAATCTCAGACAAATGAATCTTAGGTTTCCCAGTAGCTCTTCAGGCAGAACACAAGACCTGTGTAGACAATCGACTGACGCACCCAACTTTAGGCAAATGTGATTATCATGTGCTAAACATTAGACACGAAAGTAACAATTTATCTTGGACCTATGACTTCATCATCAACAGGAGTTAACCCATTTTGTGATGGTGGAAGTGTCTAAAACCCCCTCTCAGGGAGTATGGAACCCTGATGTTACCTGGCTCATTTGCCGAGATCCAACAAGACTTCACAGCCAAACTAATTAAGACCATGCAAAACCTCAGAACTATTTATTCTTAGTTACCACTCGCTAAGTTTTTAAGTGATCAAAGCAAAATTCTCAACACCTGAATGTCTTCCTGGTACCTTCTACTGGATTTGTAATTGTGTTTAATTTGATTAAAGTCAGTAGGTAACTTGAACACTATTAGCAATCATATTAGAAGATGCTAAGTTGCTACCTGTTTTCCCCTGCTGCTTTCATTTGGTAACTTAATGGTTCTAGATCTTGCTCCTGGTTGCTTATAGGCTGTTTCATTTGCTGCCATCCCTCTCCCCTTTTTCATTAGACTCTTCAGGAATTTCAGAGTTCTGAGGTACCCAGGGCAATATTACTAAGCTCTCGATAAATATTGTCTGTTGAGGATGATGATGTTTACATTTTTAATCTCCCCAGAATTCAGAATTTTGCCTTGGCCAATATTTTGAATTTTAGGGCTTAGATTAGGCTAACAGTGTCTTAATGGGGTTTTTGATCAGGACCCTTCATATTCCATTTGAAGTAGAGAATAAAAACTAAATTCCCTCTACCTGCTACATTTTGGCAAAAAAAAAAAAAAAAAAGGTTGGCCTGAGAGGGCCATTTTGCCAATAAATATAGGTTATTATCTTATTAGGCAACCATTAACACTGAAGGAAACATTAGAATATACATGCATTTCACTTTAAATTCAGGATTTAAAATCAGCCACCCCCATTTTGATGACTCATAGTTTATTTGAAGGTGCCTTTTGAGAATTTGTTTCTGTAGCCCTTTCTAGGGCACCATGTAGATCCTCCTATAAATAGCACCACCTCTTCTCTCCTTCCCCTAGATGGAAGCAGGCAGTCTGATTTTCATCCAGCCATTCTCAGGGGGTTCATTTTTCAGTCCCAAGTGGATGACCAAATAGGTAATCTCAGGAGATTTGGGGGGAACAATTTCAAGGGGAAAATGTAATGAGTTTTCCTTGTCATGGAATGGAATTTCGTCAGTGCCAGGCTAGCCCCAGCTCACAGGAAGTTTATGATTATGGAGAGGTCCATACTTTAGCAGCAGGACACTGACCAAGAAGGTGAGTCAGCTTCCAAGGCCTTCTGGATTGATTGGCTGGGAAAGCTCAGAGTAGGGAATATCTCCAGACAGTTGTCACACACACTGTGTGTGTGTGATGACATGTGGATGATATCCACACACTCACACTTCTGAAGATGATGCTACAAATGAAAGATGTCAGAGTCTAAGGAACATGGCAGTCATTTAATAAATCTACATAGGTGCCTCAAGTTGAACTCACTTGTTATGTAAATGGTGGCTTCTCAGTCTATCCTCAAATAAAAATATATCCTCTAAGTGTTACAAAAATTTTAAATAATCATAAAATAGTTTAAATATTTCATTACTTGGCTCAGAGTTCTGATGGTGAAGCAAAGTGCAGTTCCCTCCCTCTCTCACATCCTAACTGGAACATGGTCTTTATCAAAATGTAGACACCACAGTGTACTGATATTGACATAAAGCCTGTCTGCCACATTTTCTGATAAGGCAGAAATGTACTTTTCAAATCTCCTAAACACGGCTTTCCTCATCTGGCACCACTATATTCCTTCACCTTTCTTGCCTAGGGGAAAAATGCTATACCTTAGGACTTTTCTTATGGGTTTACATCTCCTTGGCTGTTGGTCCAATGTCTGCTCACCCAATGCAAAAACCACTGACCAAAGGCCTATTAACTGCTCCCCTTGCTCACTCAGTGCCCTCTGAGAGCAGAACTCGTCAGCTGGCTTGCTGTTTATCTCTGTCACAGACACTGGCTTAAAAGGTATAGGACAAGATTTCAAAACTCTCTGTAAGGCTTCTCAAGGAAGAAGGGAGAGAGGAATATGTATCTGTTGCAGGACATCAGCTTCCAGTTTCTCACTGGAGGAGGTAACTTCAGTTCAGCCCCTACCCAGCCCATTGCCAGCCCTGGTTGTGAGGTCTGCCCAGAGGTACTGCTAGCTCTTAGAGAAATGTCTGCAGCGATTGAGCTTCTGGACAGAGTTCAGCCAGCCTTGAACCTGAGAAGAGGTGCATAGAGCTAAAAATAGGTCCTATCTTTCTTTGTTTCTCAAACAAGATAGTTGTCTTAGAAGGTTTGATACCATGATGGGTTTTGCATTGAGAAGGGCTCCTGTGAAGCCCTTTTTGGAAGAGCACCAGAAATCTGCCAGCAGGTTATGTTAATTCTCCTTCCTCTCTCCAGCTGAAAAGGAAAGAACCATTTGAAGTTCCAAATAACTGAAATAAAATCAGATTGGTTTATTGCTTCTGCTTGCATAGACAGGAGAAGAGCAAATTTGAGTGCCTGGGGTGGGTGCTGGATGAAGGGAATTATGGAAGGGGGAGGGGTGTCTCAAATCTGCTCTTGACCAATGGAGGGGGAGGGAGGAAGTAAGGTACCCACTGGCTAAAATGAAATACATTTTCAAGAAGGGCAGCTCTCACCAAGCGGGAGTGATGGCCACCCTGCAAGGGTTCTTCCCGCTCCTCCTAGGGCTCCCCTCTTATCCTCTCTGGTACTCTGGTCCCAGCCTAGTGTGGAAGGAGAGTGAAACTGAGCTAGAGGTGTTTTCTGTGAAAGTCCCACCAATTTATTAAACACTTAACGTTTGGAGGGTAGTTCTGCCTATGTGTGAGGCTTTCCTCTTTGATGACAATCTGTTCGTGAACTCTGATATTGGAAGGAGAGCAGATCACTATCTCATACTAAATGAAGATTTAGCACATTTAATTGAGGTAACCCTCAGCTCAGCCCCCACCCTGCCCGACTACTGGATTTATAAATCACAGGGCAGGATCATGGCAGCTGGAGTCCCAAATTAATAAAAGCCAGAGCCGGAAAGTCTTCTTGGATTGTGCCAGTCTCAGAGTTTGCTCTTGAGTATAGATTCTGATTTTCTATGCTGGTATATGGAGCCATCTGGGATAGATCTGCAGGGATTCCAGGGAAAGCATGGCTATATTCACCCACTTGGATGTCTAAGTGTACGTTAGTTTGCATTTCCAAACCTGCTTCTACTCTGGATAGTACACTTTTACAAAGCTTATCAGAAAACTGGTCTAAAAGAACACATGCTTTAAAGAGCATTAAAAAGCATGAAGTAAATAGGAGGCCTTCAAACCTCAATAGCAACATTTTCCAACACAGGCAAAGGATTTTCTTTCAGAAGACATCACATCCAGCTCTCAACAGTACTAGATAATGGCAATGGGGGAGTGATGCAACTTATAAGCCCCAAATATCACTGGAGGCCAGCATTTCATCCTTTTCCCTAACCTGACTTTTCCCTGCCTGCTCAAATAGGCTTATTTAAATGTCATCTCTTGGTCCTTCCCTTGACCTCTCTCCTGGCAAATGGCCTAATTAATAAATGGTCAAAAGGCTGAAGAAAGAGAAGAGGCCAAAATAAGCCCGAACTTGGATAACCTCTGCCTGGAATAAAGGCAAGTTGCCTCTGTAATAACTTCCAGATGAATCATGACATTTTCTCAGACACCAGCAGGTGAACTGATGTCATTCTATTTGCCTCCCACTTCTGCCATCCAGAATCACTGATCTCCGCTGGGGCTGGTAAAAACAGCTTGTTGAGGTCTCCAGTCTCTGGCCATTCTTAGGGATGGTCATTTTATTCCTAAGTGTAACCCCTTCTGGTGTGACCCATGTGTTTTCTGCCAACTCCCCACAAAGAAGGCCAGGGGAAATTGTCTGGGTGGGACTTCTGATAGGGGACAGCAGGACCTTGGAATCTGTCACTGTAGATGAGGGGGGCGGGTGGTCCATGATGGGGAAAGGAGGACTGAATAAGATTAGGCTCTGAGGTCTTCCTGGTCTTGACCTGTGGAAAGGCTTAGAACCCCCTGATGGTCGCTCTATTTTTGAAGAAAGAAGGTTGTCCCCAGATGGTTCTGTCTCTGATGTGCGCTTTCTACATTGCACTACTGCATCCTGAGTGGAGAGCAGGTTAACTAACCCTGGTTCTGGAGAAAGGGTGGATCCCTCGCACATGCGAGATGCAGTGGCATCCACTGGCAAGGACTCAATGGCTCCTGTATCTTGCTTTGGTTTCTCTTCCTTTGGGCTTTCCAAGGAGGAGAGAGAAGCATCTTGGGCAAGTTTCTGAGAGGTTCCACCAGTTGAGCCGGGTTCCTCTTGGTTCCTCTCCAGGGGCTGAGCCCCACTCTCCTCTGAGCTCTGAGAGGGCAGGGGCTGTGGGATCTGGGTGTACTGAATCTTGGGTGGAATGACTGGGACTGCCCTGGCCTGGCACATTTTGACCATGAAGGAGGTTCTCACAGCTGACACACTCACAGGAGCTGAGTTACGGCGGCCCGTCAGGGCATGAGCAACAATGTCCAGGTCCTGAGAGTCCTGGGAGTAAACCCTCCAGGGGTCTACTTTACAGTGAGATGAGGTCATCCATGTGATCTTTGGGTCTCCTGGCTCAGAGAGCTGCATTCCAGGTGAACCAAATGAGGCCACATTCTCAAACCGGAAGAGGTCAGTGATGGGAATAGCAGAGTCCAAGTTGAGAGAAGAAGGCCTATTTTTCCCCTTTAGGGGCCCACATTCAGTGCTCTTCAGCTGTAACTTTGGGGGATGCTCTCCAGGTGAGGTGCTGTCTTGCACACCCGGTGAATGCTCCTTGCTGTTTTCTGGCCCAGGATCACTGCCTTGCTCAATTTGAGGGTTGTGTGGCCCCAGGTTTGTCCCCAGTTCCTTTCCCTCTGCTAGACTGACAGGGCTGGATTCTGCTGATTTGGGCTGCAAACCACCTGGTCCCTTCTGGTTGTGAGGAACCTCTGTCCTTTTCAGGCCAGAGAACTCTTGAAAGGACCTCATGGCTTTCTCATCCCATCCAGTAATCTCGCTCCTGGGTGCCAAGGGCTGCAGAGGGTTGGAATTCCTCTCTGCTTCAAGATTAGCACAGCTGCTGGAGGAGGAACCCTCAAGAGTCCACTGGCTCTTAACCGTGGTTTTGCCATCTAGAGAATGGCTCTGGCGAAGGCTGGGCCTGTGGGAAAGCCGCTTCTCCAATCGGTGGCCCTGGGGGCCCTGCATCTGGGCCTCTTGTACATCTTTAAGGGTGGGTGAGTGCAGGGGACTTGTCACCCACTGGGGCTCCTCCCAGGGCTCCACCATCTCCAGACCATGCTGGGCAATGTCTGTCACAGTGTCATCTTCATCACAGTCTGAGGGCTCCTGTACTAAGTGGGCTACATCCTCCTCTCCTTGTGGAGAAATCTCAACCTCCCTGGTTGGGCTTGGAAAGCTAGAGCCTTTGCCCTCAGAAGCAGCATTCTTTGAATTTTGCTTTTCACTTTGTTCTGAAGAGGCCTCCTCTCCCTGACAAAGACTGGGAATCCCAGGGCTGCCTTTGGACTTCAGCTGATCTATATACGGGTTTGTTCTCAAATTCCCAGATGAGTCTTCTCTCTCAGGGCCACCCTTCAATAGCTGGACTGGAGGCGCCTCCTCCAAAGGAGTTGGAGGAGGAGGAGAAACAGGCAGGAGCAGAGGAGACAGATTCCCTGGGCCCCCCACCTCCGCTGCTGCTTGTGGAGGAGACTTCTCAAATGGAACCATTTCCAGAGGAGTCAGGCTGGCAGGGTCTGGGCGCTGGCCCTTTTCAGGCTCGGATCTATGGAGGATGCTGGTTGTCTCCGACTTCTCTCTATTGGCTGCTGCGGAAGTGCCCGGTGTGCTCTGATTGGTTGGATCCTTAGTCCACTCCTCCAGAGGGGCGGAAACTGGAGCTGGGGCAGAGCCACAAGGCAGGCTCCCAGGAGGCTCCGGGGAAGCAAAAGGCCCTGGACTAGACTCAAGAATAGGCTGAGTCGCGCCGGTCTTTAGAGCAGGTGGTGGCAAGGAGGAGAGTTCCTCCTCAGATTCAATAATTTTCAGCTCTTGTTGAATCTCAGGCCAGATCAGGGCGTTGGCCAGATCATCTTCATCCTGAAAAACATCAAGAAACTGATTACTTAGAACCAAAGACTCTCTCGGCGCGGACATCCGCACTGTTTCCCAGGGAGAGTCTAGGGACTGGAGCAGTGCCTGGCGGCGCTAACCTCAGCACACAAAGGATACAGCGTTAGTAATAACTGTGGCTGTTTATTCATGCTTACCGTGTGCCATGACATCATTAACTGTATTTTCTTAATTTCCCCAAGAACCGTAAAAGAGAACTACTACTGTAATTACTGCCATTTTAGAGATGAGGAGAACTGTGTTCAAATAGATTAAACATTTTACCAAAGCCACACAGCAGCAGACCAAGACTGAATTCCAGCTCAGTCTGCGCCAGAACATAAGCACTTAATCCCTGTGCACTGTTGCCCTAATAAAACAAACCAACCCCTGATCTCATATAACCTCAGGTTGACCCGATGGCTCACAAGAATGAGAGTCTCCCAGTGGAATGAAATGGTAACTCTTGTCCTGACACCTGCTTTCCAAATAAATAAAAATAGCTTTCCCCTCTTATTACCAAAGAAATACATACTCCACATGGAAAAAAAGATTTGATACATATGAAAAGAAAGAAGGATGAAAAATAGCAAAATGATATACCCCTAATTCCCCACAGATAACCACTGTTAACTGAGATGGGTGCTTCCTGCGCCATCTTATTTGTTGTCCTTGTCTCCCCTCAAGTCCAGCTTCTCTCTGTCCTCCTCGGCTCCTCCCTTTCCCTACACAAAGCCCACAGCTGCAGAAAGGAAAGGGATGAAGGGAGGCCTGGTCAGGGCCAGGGAAGCAAATTTCAGTTCCTTTTGCTTCTTATCTCAAGGCCTAATTCTGTCCCGAGGAGAAGCAGTTTGGGGAGGCATTTCTATCCTGAGGGGCGGACGGCCCTTCTGGGAAGTCTGACATGCTACCCACCTGACATCACTTCTCCCTTGGCTCTGATCACATGTCATTTCACATTACAGTTAATTGGACGCTTGTCTTATCTTTCCCAATGGACTGTGAGTTCCTCCATCAGGAACTGTGTTCATCCATCTTTGATTCCTCAAGGCCAAATGT
The DNA here is from genome assembly GCF_059928025.1 of Delphinapterus leucas. NCBI lineage: Eukaryota > Metazoa > Chordata > Mammalia > Artiodactyla > Monodontidae > Delphinapterus > Delphinapterus leucas. The sequence continues at coordinate 65,569,614 of NC_143132.1, read as the reverse complement.
TGCCTGGTATACTGTGAGTAACTGCTCAATAAGGGGTCTGTGAATTTGAGTGGGCTCATTGTTTTCTTTTATTTCCTTCTGATAACTGTCCGGGAGTAGGATTACTTGGTCAGAAGGCAGGGGTATTTTTGAGATCTAATTCTACTATACTGCATTTATCTGTGTACATTTCTATTTTGCCTACTAGACTGTGCCCTCCTTCAGGTCAGAGGCATCTCTTTACTCTCTGCAGCTCCTACATTATTGATCTCTTACTAAGAAACAATACATTTAAATGAATAAATGAACATCTAAACTCCCCTCCACCCCCAGTCTGCCACTTCAGTTAAGTGGACCATAGTGCATGTTTCGCTCAGATCAGAAACTCATGGGTTGTCCTTGATTCTTCTTTCTCCCTCAGTCCTTATCCAATCCTTCACCAAGTCCTATTCACTTGACCTTCCAAATAGCTCTGAAAGCCTTCCATTTCTATCCCCGGTTCCCCCACTCTAGTCTAAGCCACCATCTTTTCTCCCCTGGTCTGCCACAGACTAGCCTTCTAATTGCCATCCCTGCCTCCTGTCTTGCCCTTCTCCAAGCCATTCTCCTCACAGAATAGAGTGACCTTTAAAAGATAAAATTCGGAGCAAATCGGAAGAGTTTCCTTTGCCCTTAGGTTAAGCTCCAAATCCCTTCCAAGCAACCCTGCCTGACGTGGCTCCTGCTTTGCTCTGAGCCTCACTTTCTCTAGTCCACATTCCCGTTCTCCAGCCTTGTTCTTATTCCTTGAATGTTTCGTGCTCTTTCCCATTTCAAATTCATGGCACATCTTACGCTTTCTGCCTGAGAGTCTCTCCCTTCCTACTCTGCTCCCTACCGCTTTCTCCTAGCTAAGTTCTCAATCTAAATATCTATTCTTCAGAGAAGCCTTCCCTGACCCTTGTGACCCCCCCCCGAATAGGTTGCATCCCCCTGTTATATGCTCCCACAGGACTCATACTTCCATATCACCCTAGAAAAGACTTGGTTAATGACCTTTCACCTACTAAGCTGTCAGCTCCAAGAAGACAGTGATGGTGACCGTCTTGTACACTGCAGTGATCCCAGTGCTCATCAGAGTGTCTGACACAAAATAGGCTTTTAACACATGTTTTTAAATGAATGAATGAATTGCTGCTTTTACTTGTTTCCATGAATCCAGCCTGGTTCTCCTTCTAGCATTAACTTCATCTGCTTCTCAAAGCAATGTCATTCATACTTGATCCCTCCCCAGATTCAATCCCCATAATACTCTTTGCAACCTTCTCCTTCTATAAATACAAACACACCTTACAGGAACCCTTATTCAGCCCTCCGGAGGCCACTGTGGTGTGCCTGCACTGCCCTAACTCCCAGTCCACAAGCCTTTTGTGCGTGTCCCAGAAACCAAGTTCCTGGAAGCAAGTTAAAAGGCAAAGTTTTCTTTTCCCCTTTGGCACACTCCTCCAGGTCACAGAGCTATTTCTCAAATGTAAGACTCCTCCCTGGATGTCCCTGGAAAACCTCCTCACGACTTCATCTTGAGCAAGGATATCCCCCCCCGCAAAAGACCTTGGAGAATCCCACCTCTAAAAAGTGGAAAAGGTTTAGTACGCTCTGGCATCATGTTTTAAGTTCTCCAGAGCCATAGGAGGAAGGAGTAGATCCTGAAAATCTTACAGAAGATTTTTACAAATAAACATAGACAACTGTCCATCCAGGATGTCTGGAAGAAGAGAGCTGGCCCCCATGAATGGTCATCACGTTTGGGACCAGGACACGAGAAGCAGGTTTTGCACTGCATTCCCAGGACATGTTACTGGTTTATGGTGACTTCAGGTCAGAAATATTTATAGAGTTGAGTCGGTCCTAGGGAATCTGAGCTGGATGGTTACTTCGTATCACCATAGGATCCCTGACAAGTTCACTGCAAAAAAATCCCAGACCTGATTAGAAGGCTGTGCCGTAAAGTCCCCTTGGCAGAAACTGGCTCTTCAAACAAACAACAGCAACAAAAAACTTTAGCTGGACCAGGCGGTGAGTCCACCTTACCATCTCATGGAGAAACACTGCTTCACCTCTGGCCCCAGGGCTCTCCTGCAGAGCGCTGGATTCCACCTGGCCAGTCTCTCCACCCTCCTCCACCGCCTTCTCTGCATCCAACTTCTTCTCTAATTCACTTGAATGTCGAGAGCCTAGGGAGTGTTCTGAGGTTTTCTTCTCCGGTTGGCCGCCTGGCTCCTGGGGAAGGCCTTTGCTGCATTCCAGGGCTCTCACTGCATCTGGTCCTGGCTTAATATTCTCAAGAGCTGCCTTCTTAGGTAAAGATGCTGCAATGAGGATGAGAGTTATCAGTGGAAGGAGACTCCATTCAAGAGAGGCCGTTCCCCGCACAGTCTTTGTCCCAGACTAGTTCTGTGTCACATGGATGGAGGGAATTCTCCCAGCTCACTGCTCCCTCACATTCTTTACCCTTTCCTCCTACCAATGATCAGTCCTCTGATCCCAGAGTCTCAGACTGTTGGAGATGGGAGGGACCTTGAAGATCATCTAGTCCAGTGGTTTTCGATTGGCAACCGTTTGCCCCTCCCCTCTCCGGGGGACATTTGGCAATGTCTGGAGACACTTTTGGCTCTCACAACCGGGTCGGGGGGAGTGGCTACGAGCATCTAGCGGGTAGAAGCCAGGAATGCTTCTAAATATGCTACAAAGCATAAGACCGCCCCCCACAAGGATTACCCAGTCCAAAATGTCAATAGTGTTGAGGTTGAGAAAGCTGGCGCTAATCCAATCTTTTGCCTCTTGCCTAAGGTCACGGAAACCTGTGATTTACACCAAGCTACAAAGATGTATTATGATTACGATTGCAGCTTCCCGTGTGACTCTTCCCAGGGGTGATCTGCACATCAGTTTGGATATATCTTTATATCTAAAGTGATTAAGCTCTGATCTTAAACATCTACCAAGACACTAGAGAGGGAGGCAGACTTCATGTTTGGCCCCTACTGCCTTGCCTGAAGAAGGTCCTATTTCACTGTATAAGGCTGTTTCCACAATGTAGACTCAGTACTTAGCACAGTGCTTGTTACACAGCAGATCCTCAGTGATATTATTATTGTTTACATTGGAATTAACGAAACCTGAGTTCAAATGCTAGTTTCTCAGTGAATCTTGTAACCTTGATACAATGGCATAATAATATATAATAATATATTACAGGGCTGTTGTGAGGATAAAGTAGATTAGAGAGGCAGAGCACTTAGTACAGTGTCAGACATACAGCAGAAGCTCAGAAAAGTTTACTGGTTGAGAATGAACTATTCTCATTGCCTCTAGTTATGCTGGTGACTTAAGGCCTCTGACCACAGTGCTGGCTTTAAGATCAGACCCAGGAGTAGCATCCTGATGTCAGAACTAATAATGCTTCAGAACTGACAAAGTGTTATTTTCCTCTGCCCATCACTTAGCAGGCTTGTTTTTTGAAATTTAACTTAATTTTTGAATATGTAAAACAACTACAGAGTTGAAAAGTTAAAATTACATAAAAAAGTGGTCTCAGAAAAGTTTTGCTTTCATCCCTGTTGCTTCCATTCTGTTCCACACCTCCACTGTCTCCTATGGACAACCATTTTTACTAGTTTCTGGTTTATTCTGCCATAGTTCATTTTTGCATATATAAGCAGATACTTGTACCATATATTTTTTATTCCCCACCTTTATTACACAGATTATAGCCTGTGATTTATACTATTCCATGTTTTGCATTTTTTTTCACTTAAGAACATATCTTGAAATCTATGCCATATTAGTAATATAAGTAGGTTAACTGTTCTTTAGGATGTGGGCTAGTTTGAGTTCCCCTCAAAGTAGAGCCTGAGCCAAGGTCCTGGCAGCAGGTCGCTTATTCGAAAGGTGGTCCCAGGAAGCAGGAGTGAGGAGGTGAGACAGTGATGGAGGAAAAATCCATAAGTGGCTACCACAGTGAGCAACCAGAACTCAGTCCCTGGTGACCCTCTGAAGAACCACGAGGAATATGCCCCATAGTTATTCCACCAAAGGGTGTATGGCTGGGGCATTAATCCCCTGACTCCCATCTCCTATTGGGTAAGAGCTGCCTCAGTTAACTCTCCATATACTTCTGGGCTTTCCTGAGCAAGGGCTGGGTGAGTTCCTCCCTTCAGAGAAAGCCCCGAGGCAGAAAACCAGAAACACAAGGCCAACACTTCAGATACAATGCCTTCCGTGTGCACACTGTCCCCCGCAGATGAACAAGAGTTTGAGGAAATGGTGCCGGGCCCACAAAACTGTGGACTCCATGGGACTCAACTGTGAGTGATGCACCTTAGTTATTCAATCCACCTCCTAAAGGTGGACGTCTGGATTGTTTCCTGTTTTTTGCTATTACAAGTAATGCCGTGATGTGCATATACATTTTGTACTTGTGCAGCTGTTTATTTAGAATAAATTCTTGGAAGTGAAACTTCTGGGTAAAAGGGTAATGCGTCAGTGATTTTTTTTAAAATATTTTTTTCCCATTTTACTAAGAACTCTTAGTTGGATGTTTGCCAGTGTCTCTTTTTGTAAAGCTCAGGGTCTTCCATTCATTGACTGTGGACTCTTAAAGTGAGGAGTGGAGGAAGGGTCTGCATGACATGTGAGCTTGTTCAGATCACTCACTGTCCTGCTCAAAGCCCTCCTCACTCTGGCTCAGCCACACATCCCCTCTTCTCCACTCCCCTGCGTGACACTGAGCAGACCTGGTACCCCTGACAGGCCTTATACTCCCCTGCTCTGGTCCTCCCTGAGACTCGACTCTAACCCAGTCTTCAAGACGCTAACCTAATAACACCTCTTTTGGAGCCTCCCCAGACCACGCTCTCCTTCCCTCCACTTCCTGCAGCACTCACCGTAATAACCCGTGCGGTGCCAAGCCATCAGGTTACCATTTTCTTTTCACTTGTATGTGGTGCCCATCCCCGGGTTAAGTTCCTCAGGACAGAGGCAGCATCTATGTCTAGAAACTATCTTCTAAGGGCCTAGGAGTCCAATATATATGGTTGCTGGATACTTGTAAGCTATAAAAGAGTCTCTGTAGCTCAGAACGGAAGGGCATTGTCAGGTTCCCAGCATGGGATGCTTTATGCATGAAGTGGGTGACCATGGAGACAGAGACTCCTAACGTCCCCTAGTATCCATTCTCTTCCTCATTTTGAAATAGAACCTTCCCTGCCGCTCAGGTTTCGCTAGGTACCTGGCCATCCAGCCAGCGATGCTTCTCAGCCTCCCTTGAAGGTCAGCATGGCCATGTGAGTTATGGCAGATGGGATGGAGGTGGAAGTGATGGGTGCAACCTCTGGGTCCACCCTTAAGTGGAAGCTGCTTGGGCGCCTCCCCTGACCCCCTTCCCACAGGCAGGAATGTGCTGGTGGGGGGTTGTTGCGCTCACTTTGACCACACAGGCAGGAACAACACCCCTGGGGACAGCTGAAGGAACCTGGGACCCCAGAGCATCTCCCCGAGCGCATCCACCTACCTCTGGTATGCAAGATAGAAATCAACCCCCATCTTGTTTGAGCCACTGTGTTTTGTTCTCTATGTGACAGCAGCTTGGCCTGTACCTTAACTAACGGAACCATGGGTTTATGAGATAGGCAAAACATATTTTTCTAGGTAGACTCCTGTTTCAGATGCACTAAAATATAACTATTTAAAAGAATTCTTTTGTACATTCTTCAGAAGAAGAATGAGGCAACTCCTAATATCTCTTAGGGTAATTCTGGAGTTTAAGTTTAAATTAAAGTTAAATTTATATGGTTACTCTGACCCCCCTCTAATAAGCATTTCTAGAAGGGGACCCAGAGAGTGTTAGTTGTAGCTTGTAAGTCAGCCCTTTCAGAAGGATCCCCCCCTCGCCCCCCAACCCAAGAATGGAGGTTACCAAGACGTAGCCTTGAATCAGACAGAAGTCAGACAATTAATTATTATGACTAATTGAATAATCCTTTTTTTTTTCATTCAAAGCGATCAATGATCTAACTTTCAACACTTTAGTTATAATGCAATACTTACTTGGTATCTCTTACTTTTTGGGTTGCACTGGAATTTTGCCTAGTTTAGCCAAAAGTAGAAGAATGGGTTTGAGCAGAGTGACTAAAAATTTAAATCAGGTAACCTGGAAAATTGTCTTTAATTCTATTTCTTTTATCTATTGCTACCGTACAAAAGAAAGAAAAAATAATTTATTAAGGAAGGTGAAGTTCTTCATTTGGAATAATTATGGAAGAAGATAAGTAACCTACGTGAACCTAATTCCATCAGAGAGCAAGGTGAGGGGCCCTCCGCTGTCGGTGAAACTTTTGGCATCTCCCTCTGGCCATTGGTCCTAGATCCACGTGGCTGCCTCCTACAGGGTCCCTTGTTCTGCCCTGGCTGCTACTAATCACAGTCAGGGAAGCAGACTGGAGTCTCCATCAGTGTCTTTCCAAGACCAATTTGATACAGACTGGGTATTCTGAATTACCGAGAGAAGGAAGGAGAGAGGGAAAAAAAGTAACAGACTGTCTGCCAAAGACCCCTTGGGGCCTGGGGACCCTCTCTTTTGGAAAGGACAGCCAATCACATAAAAGCCTTTGGAAACACTTTTTTCCTCAAAGGCTGCGCTTCCTCTTCTAACCCTCACTCTGTTCCACCCACAGCAGCCCATGGAGCATTCTCCAGACAGGGCATCACTTAATTCCCCTACGTTTTTGGTCCTCTTGTGCCCCATCCTGAAGGGAAGGGGGAGGGGAAGGGACTGATGTTCACTGAGCATCTTCTGAGGACCACACCCTGAGCAGGCATTTCATGAATATTTTCCCATGCGGACCTCATCCCAGCCCTTGAGATAGGAGCCATCCCTGCTTTGCAGAAGAGAAACAGGCTCAGAGATATCAACCAGCTGTCACACTGCCCCAAAATGGTGAAGCTCAGATCTGAATCTGCCCAGCTGGGGTCCAAAATCTATACACAACAGTCAGCACCTCTCAGCCCATAATGCCCTTTTCCATCTTTTCTGCATTCGGAAGTCCTACCCATTTATGAAGGCCCAAATGTCACCACTTCTGAGAAGTGTTCCTGGAATCCTCCTGAGAGGGCTGCTTCTTTTAGATGCCACTGAAGTCCTTTCTGAACACCCCTTTCATGATACTTTGGGTACTTACACTCTCCCTCATTCAAAAAGCCCAAAGGAGCACATATCCAGACAAAACTCTAATTCAAAAAGATACATGCACCCCTACGTTCATAGCAGCACTATTTACAATAGCCAAGACATGGAAACAACCTAAATGTCCATCGACAGATGAATGGATAAAGAAGATGTGGTACATATATACAATGGAATACTACTCGGCCATAAAAATACACAAAATAATGCCATTTGCAGCAACGTGGATGCAACTAGAGATTGTCATACTAAGTGAAGGAAGTCAGAAAGAGAAAGACAAATACCATATGATATCACTTATATGTGGAATCTAAAATATGACACAAATGAACTTATCTACAAAACAGAAACAGACTCACAGACACAGAGAACAGACTTGGGGTGGCCAAGGGGGAGGGGTTGGGGGAGGGATGGAGCGGGAGCTTAGGTTTAGTAGATGTAAGCTATGATATATAGGATGGATAACAACAAGGGCCTATATAGCACAGAGAACTATATTCAATTTCCTATGATAAACCAAATGGAAAAGAATATAAAAAAAGAATGTGTGTGTGTATATATATGTGTATAACTGAATCACTTTGCTGCACAGCAGAAATTAACACAACATTGTAAATCAACTATACTTAAAAAAAAAAAAAAAAGCCCAAGGGGCGTGTTAGGCTACTTCCACAAGCTGACCCTGTGCTGCAGGTGGGTGCCGAGTTTCAGTTTCCCTTCCTAGTTTGGAGCTTGCTGGGGGAAGGGACTGCATCTTAACAATCGTTTTAACTCTACAGCCCATAGCAAACACGTGAGGGATCATGGCAGAATGCTTAAAAGCATGGATTTTTAAAAATCTGGATTAAAATCCTGGCTTTTACACTTCCTTGCTATGAGTCCTCGGGCAAGTTAACAGATTCCTCTCTAAGCAAATGGGGATAATAGTAACTACCTGTACCTCATGGAGTTGTGGTGAGAAGAAATGCGATAATACATGTAGAACACTTAGGACAGTGCCTGACACCATGATAGGTGATCAGAAAAAGCAAGCTTATATTAATTTTTATTTTTGTGTATGGTGTTGGGGTGTGTTCTAATTTCATTCTTTTTTACATGTAGCTGTCTAGTTTTCCCAGCACCACTTATTGAAGAGACTGTCTTTCTCCATTGTATATTCTTGCCTCCTTTGTCATAGATTAGGTGACTATAGGTGTGTGGGTTTAGCTAATATTAATTGAAACAGAAATATTCTTAAACCACAATGAGCATTTATTGGTTTGTCTGTCAGCCATCCTCTCCTCTGAGGTTCTCATTACTTCCCTTTTGTGTGGCTCACAGTTGGTTGTTGGTTCTCACTCCAGAGACGGCCCAGGGACTCTCGCTTGGCCAATCTTAGAATCCTATTAGTCTGCCAACAGTGACTGGTCCAAGGCTGGGCATGTGACCCAAGCAGGCCCAAACACAGAGTCCTCCCTGTGTTTTTTTTTTTTTTTAAAGGAAATTGGGAGGAGGATGCTCTTTCTCACCGCTAGGGTCGCTAGCCATGTTCTCTGCAGATGTGAGGTAGAAATGTGGGATGGGTGGATTGTGTCTGGAAGAGTTGAATCCCCAGTTCCAGCTCTGCATTCCATTCCATGAGCTTTCCCTCCTGCCTTACATTTACTGAGTACTTGCTGTGTATTAGACCCTGTTCTGATAGCTTTACATCTATTAACTAATTTAATATTCACAACTTAATACTAACATTATCCCTATTGTACAGATCAAGAAGCTGAAGCATGGAGTGGTTATGTTAACTTGCTGGAGATTGTACAGCAAAATGGCTGAGCCTATACTTGTACCAGGCAGTCTGGCTCCAGAGCCCGCAGTCTTAACCGCTTCACTACATTGCCTTGCAAACTCTGTTTAAGTCTGGTTTTTCCTCTCTTGCAATGGAAAGAGACCCTCTCCTTTACTTTACCTGTAGAAGTCTCAACTCCCAGTGGCTTCTCTTCAGGCCAATCTCCACTCTCTGAGCCCTGGAAAGAAAACTCTTCCAGGCTGGAAAGAGACTGTAGCTCCTTTGGGGGGGTTCTGCATGGGGTGCTGTTGGTGCTGATGACGGCTGACACGCGGAGTGGCACGGACACAGCAAAGGGCTTGGAGATGTTCAGGGCCTTGCGCTGGTGACGGGGAGAGGGCTCCATCTGGAAGAGGCTGCTGGTAAAGACAGATTTGCTGGGGCTGTCGTTTGAGGTGTAGAACATACCCAGCATCTTCGGGGCTGTTTGCTCGCTCTCAGGATCCTCGATGGGTCGGAACACCTTCAGCTGCTCAGGCGGGGCCCGGGCCTGAGCGCCCTGCAGCTGGCTTCGGTCACTGCTCACGTCAAAGCCCCCCTCGGCCCCCGCCGGCATCCCCTCCTGGCCCCATTCGCCCTCTTGCTTGCTGAGGTCACATGAGCTGCCAGTGCTAGTCGAGTGCATTTTCGCTGCTGGAATGAAAAATCCACCAGTGGTGACTGTTCGATTGAAATTTCCTTTGGTTTCTTTCCCTAGTGAAAAAGCAAACAAACGTGGTCAGCAGCCTGAGCACACACATCACTGAGCAGCCTTCCAGTAAGGGCAGGCACACAATATTTGAATATTGGAAAGGCATAGCACGATAATAAGGGCATAGCTATCCTAATAAAGACAGGTACATAACATTTGGTTGACAAGAGGAAACATCTCCCTATGTGCACAGAATCTTGTCATAATGCCCTGATAGAACCACTTTGTTGTATCGTATGTATCTGTTTTAAACTTTGCAGGTAGAGCAGTTTCCAAAAGACAGACACTGCTGAAATTGTCATCCACCAAGCATTAAATGTAGATCATGAAAAAATAAAAAGAAGGTGGGAGATGACAGAATGATGTTTGCTCAGAATGAATATAAAAAGGCCAAAATAACAGAATCTTGTTTCATTTTAAAACTTTAAAACTTATTGTTTTAAGTCTTCTCTGGCAGATGGACCCAAACGGGGGTTTTGATTTCCCAGCAAGGAAACAAATGCTGTTCTCAGCTAGACCTTTTTGCCTTTTCCCAGGCTTCCTCCTGCTGATTCAGAGGACGAGAAACTAGAAATGTAAATTAACTAAATGTTAGAAAGCACAGTTGTGAGGAGTGAGTTCCTGACTGACTTAGAAGTGAAGGCAAAGAAGAGAAAAAATCTGTGTGTGAAATAAATAAGCTGGGAGACAACAACTGAATTGCCAGGGATCTGGAAAATAATTCCCAACTAGGCACTAAGTGCTACATCTTAGGTAACATTAAGTTTAAAATTCTTAGGAACCACTCTGTAGGAGAAGTGTAATTATCTCCCTTAACACATGAGGAAACCGAGACTTGAGAGGTTAGATAACCTGCCCAATGCCCACGGAAGTGGTGACCTAGCTTTTAGTGTCTTTTAGCTTTTGAAATATTAAATCCTGCCAAACTGGGCAAGAACTGCCTCCAAGAGGTTTCAAAACCAAGCAAATTGATGAATATAAAGGTGAGAAAATGCTAAAAGGATTGAGCCAGCTTAAAAAGATCTCATTGAATATTTTACAAGTTTAGTATTATTTTTTGAAAGTTGTTCTAAAGATTTTCTGTTTTGTTTCAGGCTGCCTCATTTATCAAAGAGCAACATACCTTGTATTAAAGGGATTCGAAAGTCATGGTACAATCATGGGGGAGTTTAAACAGTCTGCTGCTAGGGAAGCCCTGTGTATTGCCAGTTGTAGCAGTGCTTGTTGGCTGCTTAACAAAAACAGAAGCAAGGGCTACAGGCAAGTCAGCCCTTAAGGCTGGAGCTGTAAGAACTAACATGGTGAGGTGCTGCTTTGGTGATGGGTGTAACCTGGCATGCAACTGTATGTACATCTGCTCCAACCAGCAATGTCCAGCTACGTGCCAGGCTGGTGCCTGTCAGTGTTTATTGATGAATGAAGGAATGAATGACTCTACCAACTCAAAATCATGACTTGACAAACACAATGAAGCTAATGCCTACGGAAACACCTAAATTCAAAACTCTTCTTTATGCCCCAGGGGGAGCCTCTTCTGCCTTAGTTTTCAGGTGTTGACCCTTTACCTGGCTCAGGATTGAATGCAAGGAGGCTGCTGTCTCCAGCTGTGGGGAGACAGGCTGGAGAAAGAGGCCTCGTGGAGTAGGGGAGGTTACTGCAAGGGCTGTGTGTGCCCCTTGAGTTCCGGAAAGTCAGGGAGGGATCTGGGCCTGGGGGATTGTGTGTGGCCATGACTGGAGCTGAGCAGGGTCTGCGGTTTAGGAAGGCAAGTCTGGTGTGGGAGCGCCAATCTCCCAGTTGTAATCCCCAGTTCCAGATCCAACTGAAAAATCTCACCTTCCACAGGCACTGAGCACAGCGAGTCCATGCTTTTAGCTGGTCGGATAGTAGCCTTTTCCACTAAGGACAAAAGAAAAAATATCCCTGATGAATGCTTGTTCAGAGAAAGTGTTTAGAACAATAGGTCAGGCTGTAAGTACAAAAAAGAAATTTCTTTAGGGAAGTTTTTCAAGTATTTATAATTTTCCCCTTTGGAAAACATTCCCCACTCCACCTTAGATGTTCCTACTTTCTTGGTGGGACTGACCTTATAAAAATAGGGCATTTGTAGATCAAAGGTTTATTAACATTTTACAGATAAGGGTAAGTTACAATTTTGTCACGTAGCTATTAGCAAATGAGGAGTCCTGAACCCGATTTTATTGTACAGAAAAGACTCAAAGATTCATCCATGGAGTAGAATCCATGGGGCTCTAGGCAACCCCTCCTATTTGACTAGGCCAGAGAGCAGAATTCTTGGCTGCAGCCACATTGCTCAACACCCAGGAATTTGGTACAACAGGTGAGAGGGAGCCCAGGGGTACTTTTCTCCCTTTCTCCCATGTGTCACCTTTCTCCACGTGCAGCTCTGCTCCTTGATGTCTGCAGCCTGGTTGCTCCCCAATGCTCTCACCCACCAGCCTCACCCTGGAGCAGATCCCAACCAAACGAACCTTTTTTGAGCACCTGCTGTGTGCCTGGTGGATGCTATGCATCTTTGTTAAGCCACCCAAGTAGGTTTTCAGAAGATTATGGTTTAAATAAATAAAAACTTATTATTTCAGGCATAGGCTTAGGCACTTTCACAAACATCATCATGTCTTTTCAGGAAGGCTTCCAGGGCAAACTTGCTAGGAGGGGAGAGAGGGCAATTTAGAAGCTGACCGGGAGCCCCAGGACTTGTGGCTTTAAGGTAACTCTGGATCCAGGCAGATCTCGCTTTGAATCCCAATTCTCCCACTTTTGGGCTGTGTGACCTCAGAGAAGCAACTTACCTTTTTGAAACTTCAGTTTTTTGGCATGAAAAGGAGGAACAGTAGAGCTGTTGTGAGGATGAAATGAGTAGTGCATATAAAATAGGTTGCCTTAACCTAGAATAGAGTAAATGCTCAAGAAGAAGTAACTATTGTTTATTGTTGTTGTTGATATTATTCAAGATAAACTAGGGCTCAGCAACAAGGGTAAACTCAGGAGACGGTTCTAAAAGAAGCACTCAGTGTTGGCCCTAACCCAAATCGTGCCCTAACTCACACTTACTTTGTCCCTCTTTTAAAGATTCTTTTTTCCTTCTTGCTCCAAACCCTGCTCCTTCTGAGAGGCTCTGAATTAGCCCCTTGGCCTCCCAGGCTCTGGGCTTATCTCTGCCTGGGTCCCACTGGGCTCTGGAAGGACACAGCAACATTCACCCAAAGCCTTGGTGACACCAAGATGGCCTTCCACCTCCTTACTTCCAGAGGTAAGCCAGAATTCTCATTCTTGGAAGACTGACTATTCCCACAAGTTTACAAAATGACTTTTTTTTTTTTAACATCTTTATTGGAGTATAATTGCTTTACAATGGTGTATTAGTTTCTGCTTTATAACAAAGTGAATCAGTTATACATATACATATGTTCCCATATCTCTTCCCTCTTGCGTCTCCCTCCCTATCCCACCCCTCTAGGTGGTCACAAAGCACCCAGCTGATCTCCCTGTGCTATGCGGCTGCTTCCCACTAGCTATCTATTACAAAACAACTTCTAAAACTGCCTGGCCAGCCTCCCTTCATTCGTATATTCTTTTTTTTTTTTTTTGGCTGCACCATGCGGCTTGCGGGATCTCAGTTCCCTGACCAGGGACTGAACCTAGGCCATGGCAGTGAAAGTGCCGAATCCTAACCACTAGACCACCAGGGAACTCCCCGTTCGTGTATTCTGAGACAAGATTTTGCCTTTGTTTTCCAAGAGCTGCATTTCTTGGCCTTCCTCTGGGTTTCATGTATCACCCTTCAGGGGTAGTGACCAGGTGACACTGAGTGTCACGGAGGATGGGTAAGCGATCTGGTTGCAGGGCCATCAGTGTTCACCTTTCCTGCTGGACCCTCTTTCTGACAACACAGCTCCTTCTGGTCCCGGTGGCCACAGTAGCTGCTTTTGGGAACAGTCAAGAATTCCCTGGCTCCTTGTCTGGATAGAAACTAAGCACTCAGACATCCTTGGCCTATGACTACACAATCGTCCTTGGTATTTTGGGGGGACTGGTTCCAGGACCGCCACGGATACCAAAATCCATCTGTGCTCAAGATCCTTATGTAAATGGTGTACTGCAGTCGGCCTTCCCTATCCATAGGTCCTGCATTTGTGGATATGGAGGGCTAACTGTATTTAGATTATATTTTTCTGTCTGGCACCTTGGCCTCATGGAAATGCATCCACCAGTTTTCTTTGGGTCCTTGGGTTCCCCTCTCTTGGTTTATCTCTATGGCTTTATTTCCCTACTCAAAGGAGTTCACTCTGGAGGGTTCCCTGGAGTCTTCCTGTTTGATAATATACAAATTCCAGTACACCAGTGTCTGGGAGACTCCAAAGTTTATGCACCTCCATTCAGTCAATACCCAAGTTTTTCTTATCCTTTAGTATTTCCTATTTCTGTTCCATTTTCTAAACATGGTTAAACATACCTTCACCTGCCCCCGCACCAAAAAACACCCCCAATACTATATACATGGTGAATCAATTTTTAAAATGCTCTTAAATATGGAGTATTAAAAAAAGATTTTAAAAATTATTTATCAATAAATATGTTAATCCACTGATTTCCTTTTTTCACACGCATATTTCAATGAATAGCAAGCCCACGTGCCATTTTACGGTGACCATGCTGGTGGGTTATGACCAGAAGGCTCCCCACTCCCTACCCCCCAGTTTTTAGCTTCTAGGGATCCAGCAACAATCTTCTGGTGAAAAGCAGCCACTCGGGCAGTAGTCAAGGTCACAGAGAGCCACTTATATTGACGCTGATGGTTCTTTAATTTCACCCCTGAAATTCATCAAAATTTCACCCCTGAATTTCATCAAAATTCAGCCAGTTTGATGAACTATCTCTGATTAGCTTATTCATGAGATAGCAGTGGTTTTCAACACCGGCTGCATATCAGAATCACCTGGGGAGCTTTTTAGAAATTACCAGTACTCTGAGTTCACCACAGAACTCCTGAGGCAGAGCTGCTGTGGGTGTGGACCATACTCTACGGGTGATTCTGAGGTGCGGCCGAGCTGAGAAGCTGGCCAGGGACATCCTGTGCATTCTGTGAGTTTACCGTTGTTTGATCCAGCACCTGGGGCTTCTTCCTTTTGAAAACCACAAGGGGGTGGAAATCTTCATAAGTCAAGATCAAAGAAAATCATTTAATCTATTTTTACTCGATTGTTTTGTTCTATTTTTTTAAACTTTTTGTTACTCGGGGAACCTTTTTCATTGTGTCACTGATTCTGTAACTGAAGGGCTCCTCTGATGTGCTTCAGCAAATCTGTTATTAGTCAGGGGTTTCCTGCCAGGTACTCCCCCTTAAATTCTCCTTTGAGAATCCTAATTTTTGATTTGTATCTGCTCGACCATACCTATAGCAACCTGCCCTCTTCACCTGGCCATCTTGCCATTTTGTGAAAGACGTTTTTCCCTATATAATGAATATTGTAGATGCCTACCCAGAATCCATTTCCCTTTCCCCTTCTCACAGAGCCCTGTACATCTTGGGTGCATCTCATTCCTCACACAGGGGTGTAATGCCATTCTTCATGCCAGTGATTGGTTCAGGAACCTAGGCCTAAGCCAATCAGCACAGGGCACTCCCGTAGCCATAGGGATTGACCCGTGTGACTCAGTGAAGGCTACTATTGTGGGGCGGAGGGAGGGGGGCAGACAGACTCTTAACTGGGGTTTCCAGGAAAGAAGGGTCCCTTTCCTTAGGAGCAAGCTACCAGAAATGATCTTCTTTCTCCTTCTGGATATAGTGAGAGTCAAAGGTAAAGCCTAGAACTATTGTAGCCACTTTGTGGAGGCAAAGGAAGCCAGTCTGGGGATAAAGCTGACCGACAGGGGAGGGCATAGCTGAGGAAAACGCGGAGAAATGGAGACAGAGCCACTGTACTAAACCACCCCTGAAGCCTTCCCTACATCTGGATGTCCCAATAAACTCCCTCCTTGCAGAAGCCAATTGAGTTGGATTTGTCATTAATTACAGCCTAAACCACTGTACTTGCTATACCCTGTGACATCCCTCATTACTCCAATAGGTCAATGTGACAATTTCTAACATCTGTGCTTTATGATCCTTGGAGTACAATTATCACTGGGCTTGAGGAAGGTCCTTAAAAATATTACCTCATTTTTTCCTATTGGCATTAGTTTTTCCTCCCAAATCTTTATTATTAAGAATTTCAGGGGCTTCCCTGGTGGCGCAGTGGTTGAGAGTCCACCCGCCGATGCAGGGGACACGGGTTCGTGCCCCGGTCCGGGAAGATCCCACATGCCGCGGAGCGGCTGGGCCCGTGAGCCATGGCCGCTGAGCCTGCACGTCCGGAGCCTGTGCACCGCAACGGGAGAGGCCACGGCAGTGAGAGGCCCGCGTACCGCAAAAAAAAAAAAAAAAAAAAAAAAAAAAAAAAATTTCATACATTCAGAAAAGTTGGAGACCTCTAAACCTAGGTTGACATTTTGCCACATGTCTGCTGTATCTATCTCTTTTTATCTATCTATCTACCTACATACATATGTTTTGCTGAATCATTTGAAAGTGAGTTTCAGTATTTTGACACTTCATCCTTAAATACTTCAACTTCAGCATATGTCTCCTAAGAACCATCAGCACACTATGAGAATGTACTATTCTTCAATATCATCTAAAATCCAATCTATTTGTCCCCCAAATTATCTTTTGTAGTCCTTTTTTTTTTCAAACTAGTATTCAATCAAGTTTGCTCATTACATTTGTACATTTACCTTTTACTACTTGCTTTCATAACAATTGCCCTCATTTTTAAGCAATTATGCTTTCAATTTATAACACTAAATGTCTTTGTGGCAAATTTCTATGGCCTCCGCTTTCTGACACAATATTCAGCCGGACTGGTTATATTCCCCATTATATAGTGGTTCCCTCAGTTCCCTCCTGCATCAATTCCTAACCACTACTCACATGTAATTCCCACAGGGCAGCATTCCTATTTAAAAATCATGACCCTGGGGCTTCCCTGGTGGCACAGTGGTTAAGAACCTGCCTGCCAATGCAGGGAACACGGATTCGAGCCCTGGTCCGGGAAAGTCCCACATGCCGTGGAGCAACTAAGCCCATGTGCCACAACCACTGAGCCTGCGCTCTAGAGCCTGTGAGCCACAACTACTGAGCCCTTGTGCCACAGCTACTGAGCCTGCACTCTAGAGCCCGTGAGCCACAACTACTGAGCCCACGCACCACAACTACTGAAGCCCGCGCACCTACAGCCAGTGCTCTGCAACAAGAGAAGCCACCTCAATGAGAAGCCTGCACACCGCAACGAAGAGTAGCCCCCGCTCAACACCACTAGAGAAAGCCCGTGCAAGCAACAAAGACCCAATGCAGCCAAAAATAAATTAAATAATTTAAAAAATAAAAATCATGACCCTCACCCTGGGGGAAAAGGGACAGATCTTCCTTACAGTAGAGTTCAATTAATAAATGTAGAAGGAATGATGGAAATGGAGAATGACCATTTGGTAAACACCACAGTAATAACTGTTGCAGGCAAGGACCACTGATGGATGTTAAAATGCATGGATGAAAGTATGATGAAAAAAGGATATTTGCATAGTCTGAAAATATCTCCCACAAGATACTTATTAATTGCAAAGGAAAAAAATAGTAACTTTACAGGGACAAACCTTGTAGATAGCACTTTAACCAAGTGCTCAAAACTGACATCACCAACAATAAAATATTGACTTCATGTGCCCCCTGATATGACACATTGAGACATAACCTCAATCTAACCATGAGAAAACATCAGACAATCCCAATCTGAGGTATATTCTACAAAATAAATGGCCAAAACTCTTCCAGAGTGTCAAGGTCAGAAAGACTGAGGGACTGTCCTAGGTTGGAGGATTAAAGAGGCATGACATCTAAATGCAATGCGGGTTCCTGGACTGGATCCTGGACCAGAAAAAGGACATCAGAGGGACAACTGGCCAAATATGAATAACATCTGCAAATTATTTAATAGTATTATATTGATATTAATTTTTTGGTTTTGATCATTGTATTACAGTTATCTAACATGTTAACATTTGGGGGAGCTGTGTGAAGGGTCTACAGGTTCTCTGTGTACTATTTTTGCAAATTTCTTGTAAATCTAAAATTATTTTAAAAAACCAAAAAGACTCTTCAGTTAATTTATAAGTTTCTCTTTCAGGGTTAGTGAATTTGACATAATCAAACCAAAGACTTAAGAAACAGAACTGAAAAAAAATATATATATATCTTATAAACATAACTGCTATTGATTCTTACCTGAGAGCCTCTGTCCTCTCACAAATACACTCCCATTTCTACTCAGCTTTGATTTAGAGTCTGATCCAGAACGTCCCAGGTTAAATATTGATTTCCACTTCTTTGATTTACTGGAGAGCTTTCTTCTAAAGGAGCCAAGCCACAGGGGGTTAGTTTGCTAACTAGCTATTTCAGTGGGACTTTTAAACTGAGAAGGAATACCCCAAACATGTTCTTAGTTATGAACAGCTCTGACATATCAGGAAATTTCTCTCTAAAATCCAAGTTGAGCCTGACTGTCACCCTGTCTGGGGATGCCCATGATGACCAAGCTAGGTTTTCATGAGTCAGAGTGAAGGACCACATTCCCCAGAGGAAGAGACAAAGATGTGCTATTACAGGCAGGGGAGGGGGCAAACAGAGACAGGGGTCGGTGGCAGACTCAGAGGTCACAAGCAACCACAGTTCTGGGAATTCTGGTAAGCAGTTCAGTCCTGGGTTATCAAAGATACTTATTTTTTTACAGGAGTAAACACTAAAGGCCAGAGACCTCAGTCCTGTTATGCTCCTTGCACTGCAGCCACACTGCTGGGACACCCACAGGCGAGGAGGGGGCTGGGGTAGACTTTAGTGGACTGGAAAGGGGGTGGATGAGAAAGCAACTTAGAAGAGAGCCTGGCCTGGGAGAGTTGCAGGCTGCTGGGTGTGGTCAGCGGTCACTGCAGAGAAAGGCAGAGGGCAGTCACTGTGTTTCTGGCTTTGTCTCTCATTTCTCTGATGAAGCAGGGAAAGTTGAGTGCTAGACTGGGCCAGAGGGCCTGGTGCCACCAGGGTTCATCACAGAGGCCCTGCCTGGCTCTAGCCGGCCTTGCTATCAGACTTCATAAAGTTCCAGGATGAAACCCTGCAACCTGTGGGCCCCACAGAGGACCTTTGCTCTGCAGGGTTCTCATAGAACATCCAGGTCTCAAGCACAGCATGATTTTACAGTCCATCAGAGACAGATCTGCAGTGCTTAGTGGTTTCTATTGGATCTGGCCTGATGTTTTCAAGCACTAGGCCTTGGGGTGGATTTTACATAATCGCATACCTTGAGGTATGGTATGAAGGCACAGAGAAAGTGAACTTGATTGTCCTTCAGAGGAAGTCTTCCTGACCCCTGAGTGGAAGTCTTATTCTCAGGGATTTAGAGGGGAGGGGCAGTGGGGATCAGTCTTTCGAAACAGAGAGAGAGAGAGAGAGAGAACCATCCATGCACTTCAGGAAGTATAGGGGTTTCTCGCCAGGTGAGTTCCAGATACCCTTCTCAGAGCACACAGTGTGACAGGCGCCCCCTACCCCTGTGCAACGTGGCAGCACTCTTTCTCCCTCCCCAGGGGGAAACAGCCTCACCATCGTAAGGAGGACGCTGATAAGAGGTCTGAGAGGTCTGTTTTCATACCTCCTTTCACTGACCAAACAGCAAGGCAGACACTCTCCAGTGAAAAGATTGCCTTTCGGCTCCTCTACCTACTGTCTGCCTAGGATTTCGGACCCCTGCTTCAGTCACTGCCTCCTTTTTACAGTGGGACATGGGGCTGGGAGAGGGATGTGTGGAGACCAGGGTTACCACAGAATAAGTGAGAAGGAGAAGGGAGGGAAGATATGAATGAGAATGGTGTTTGTTTTTGGAGGGGAGGGAGGGCTCTAACAGGTAAGAGAGGAGGAACAGAAGCCAGGATGCACATCCCCAGGTGCCATGTTCCCAGAGGTCTCAGTCCAGAGCGGTGCTCTCCGTCAGCTTGCCCTCCGCTCATCCCTACGCCTTCCATAGGTCCCGTGGGAGGTGCAGGGTGGGAGGAGGTGGTCAAGTTTTTGTGTTTTGCAACCTTCCTTTTGAAAATGTCAAGCTTATTTTGTCTCAACTAAGGAGTAAAGGGTTTTAGTTCTGATTCCTGACACCTATGAGCCCCACCCACACCATGGTACTAGGGATCTCCGGTGGGAGCTCACGTTCTTGATGACTTTGGGGCAGTGAGTGAAGGCATCAGCCGCTGGTGAATGTCGTGGAGGCAGCTCCCTTCTCTTCTGGAATGCTTCCTTACCCCCCAACCCAGACCACACCCCCAGCCCATGCTGCCATCACAGCCCTGAGACTCTATGGCTTCCTCCTCCGTCCCCCTCCACCTAAACATCTCCCAGAACTTGGAAGAAGGACACTTACTTGTTGTCTGGTAACTCAAGGACAGTGTGGAAGAGGGTGCCCATGGGAGGGACAATCTCAGGCAGGCTATTCTCTCTCCTTTCCTTCCGGGCAGGGTGATTAGTAGCTAAGCTCCGGGCCTGAGCTTCCTCCAGACTCACCAACTTCATGGGCAGGGAGAGGGCTGGCAACGTCAGGCTCTTCATGATCGGCCGGTTTTCTGTAAAGAGGAGAGAAGAGCTCATAGACCTCCTGGGAGGAGGCCTGGGCACTGGCTCCAGCCAGACCCCCATCCACAGCCCCTCCTGACCTCCTGACAGGGGCTTCTCCTGGGAGTGGTGGGGTCTATAGGGCAGAGACTACACGTGGGGATCTGACAGCCCTCCTGGCCGGACCAACCAGGGGGCACACAGGGGCTTCAGAAGGCAGCCTGCATTCCTGTACTTTTCAGACTCTTCATTCATTCCTGCACACGACAAATATATTGAGCACTTACTGTGGGCCAGAGTGACAGTAGTGGGTATTTGCCCCTGGGAACTGCCTAATGATTTGGTCAGGTGGGAATGTGTGTTCAGCCACAGAGGCAGCCTCACTCGTCTAGGGTAGGGCAGGATACTACCCCTCCTCTCCGCAGCTGGAGAACATAGGCTCCAGGGGAATTGAAGGTTGGAGCCTCGACTTTCCTGAAATTACCTAGCCTTGTATCTCTGCAGTAGAAAGACATTTTATGGCTATGCTATTCCCTAAGAGATAAGTGGCTTTTTATTCACTACGCAATCATCTTCAAGTGTATGCAAGCCAATTCTTGTACGTTTTTTTAAAGAATGGAAGTGATGATGACAGATCAATGGTGTCCACGATTATCTCTTTTCTCCAAGTCAATTTTTTTTTTTTTCAAACTGGGGCAATCTTGTACCCCCTGTCTCCAGCCAGGGACATCTGGCAATGTCTGGAGACATTTTTAGTTGTCACAGGTGTGTGGGGGAATGCTACTGGCGCCTAACAGGTAGAGCCTAGGGATGCTGCTAAACATCCTACAATACACAGGACAGCCCCTCGACAAGAATTATCCAGCGCTAAATGTCAACAGGGCCAAGGCTGAGAAACTCTGATCTAAGTAAAAACGAAGAGGTCTAAGTTTGCCTCTACTTAGTATTTTGGCAACCTTGCCAGTTTTCTGTAACTTTGGAAGGGGTAAAGAGACTCAAGGGTAATTTGGACCAATTGACACTAAGAAATCACTTTTGGTATAGGACTCAGCTAATTTTCAGAAAGCACCTCAATAGCACTATTTCTCTTTGCAGAGCATGACCCTCTCTGAGTGAAATAAAACCACTGACAAAAGGCCTTGCAGACAATGTGACTGTATATGACTCTGGGGCGTTTCCAAGGAGGAGATAGTGGCCGTCATTCAGCAGGACTACAATTAGATAAATCTGTGATCCTAAAGATTTTTCAGTGAAGTTTCCAACTTTAACCCAGTTTTCCCACTGAATCCAAAGGAGATTAAAAATATTTAAATTTAATTGACTCAATACTTGTTCATAGATCCTAGATTATTTATGACTTTTTAAAACTTATTTATTTACTTAAAACATTAAATCATTCTGGGAGCAACTGGAACAACAAGAAAAACAAAGTGCAGGATCAGGAAACATAGCACCCACCTCTTGCCATGGTTCCAGGCTCCAGTATACTAAGGCCTACTCATCGTTTCTGCTTAGATGTTCGATAGGCATCTCCAGCTTTACATCTCATAACAGAGCTTGTGGTTTTTGCTCCTTATCTCGAAACTGGTACCTCCTCCCATCCTCTCCAAATCGGTAAATAGCACCATGGATCACCCAGTTGTGTAAGCCAAACCTGGAGTAGGTATTTTTCATTGATTCCTGTCTTTGATGTACCCCTTCTCCCCCACATCCAGCCTATAAGCAAGTCCTGAAACTCCACCTCCAAAATATATCCTGAATCCAGCCACTTTCCTCCTTTCCACTGCTAACATGCACAGACAGTCCCCAACTTCAACAGTGGTTCAACTTACAATTTTTCGGCTTTAGGATGGTGTGAAAGCAATATGCATTCAGTAGAAACCGTACTTTGAATTTTGATCTTTTATCAGGCTACTGATTCTGTACAATACTCTCTTGTGATGCTGGGCAGCGGCAGGGAGCCTCAGCTCCCAGTCAATCACGCAATCACAAGGGTAAACAAGCAGTAAACTTATAACCATTCTGTTTTTCACTTTCAGTACAGTATTCAATAAATGACATGAGCTCGTCAACACTTTATTATAAAATAGGCTTTGTGTTAGATGATTTGGCCAACTGTAGGCAGGCGCAAGTGTTCTGAGCATATTTAAGGTAGGCTAGGCTAAGCTATGATGTTCAGTAGGGTAGGTGTATTCAATGCATTTTCGACTTAACGGTATCTTCAACTTATTGAAGATATGTTTATTGGGACGTAGGTTGAGGAAGATGTAGTCCAGTCCACCATGATTTCCCTCCTGACTTCTGCCATAGCTCCTTAACTGGTCTCCCTGCTTCTAGCCTTTCAGTCTCTGCTCCACATAGCGACCCAGATGCTCAGATCCCGCACGCCCTGTTCAAACACCTCCAGTGCTTTCCCCAGCACAGGGGACAAACCAAACTCTTAGCATGACCGACCAGGACCCTCCATCTGCTTTCCCTCTCTCCTCTTTGCCCACTGACACAGTGGTCTATAAAAATATACAGTAAAATTTTTTCAATGTATACCCCCACTGTATACACATATATATAGCTGTAAGTTATACATATATACCACTGTATTTGTTTTATGTGTAATAGAAAACATACAACATCATAGAAATTACAAAGTATACAATAAAACCAATGGAAAAGAATTCTAATAGTTTCTTCCAATACCCATACTTTGGTCTTTGGCGTCCCCTGGGTGGGGCACCCCACTTTGGAGACTGCATTTCTGTAGCTACACTGGCTGACTTTCTGCCACGCAATGAGCTCCTTTCCACCTCAGAGCTTTTACACTCCCTGTTCTCTGTGTTTGGAACGTTCATCCCCCATATCCTCACATGACTGGTTTCTCTTGTCATTCAAGTCTCAGTTCAAAGATCACTTCCTCAGAGGCCATGTCCACTCTGTACCAAAATTATACCCCCAAGTCATTGACCATCGCATTATCCTGCTGTACTTTCTTCCTGGCATTTATCGTCTTTGAAGTGGTAATGTATTTATCTGTAAACTTATTTATTGTTTGTCTTTGTGGCCAGACTATAGCTCTATGCAGGGCAGCGGCTAGGCCGTTTTGGATACTGTCCCCAGTGTCTGGCACATTGGAGGTGCCCAATGCTACATATTTATGTTTTAATAAACCTTGGCATATCACAATCTCTCTGGCCTCACTGCTCTCATCTATCAATTAAAGGTGTTGGATTCTATGACTTTTAAAATCTTTCCAATTTGAAGTAGAACCCTATTTCTAAATCTCAAATTCCAGAGCGTATGACTTATTCCATTTTGTGTAAATATTAAGTATGGTACCGAAGTCAATAAGAATTCATAACAAGAACATTTAAATGAAATGCACTGAATAATAATTATTGGAGGCAATCAAGAGTTAAAGCCTCAAGAGGAAATTGGATTTCAATATGCAGGACAAAAGCTGATTAAGGCAATGGTCATAAAAAGAACAGGCATTTCCAGGTTGGAATTAGGAACATCCTTAACACTAACAGTAATGAATGGAATCTGCTGTCAAGAAGAACATCTCCCAAGAGTCATTAATTCTCCGCAATGGTTTATTTATCTGTTTAACTATTTTTTCCTCTCAGAGTCAGCACAAGGTAAGGAAAGAGCACAGGCTGGAAGACTTAGGTTCAGTGTTCAGTCCTACCAGATACTAAGCTTTTCTGGTTCTCTGGTTCTTCATGTATAAAAGAGGGTTGATAACTTTATGATGGTTGTTGTGATAAGACCATGAGATGATACATGTGGAGCACCTGCCATGGTTCCCGGCACAGAATAAGTCCCCAATAAATAATTGGTTGACTCAAAAGGATGAATGAATGAAAGCATATTATTTCTCCTTTACTTTCAAAAAGGATTTATATAGCTTACAATAAAAAATACATCCATAATGTGCGAGTTAAAATAAAGATAAAAGAAACGTCAGCCATTCCTAAGTATATAGCCAAGAGAATTGAAAACATATGTTCACACGAAAAACTTGTACATGACCTCACAGCAGCATCATAATAACCAAAAAGTACAAAACAACCCATATGTCCATCAACTGATGAATGTATAAATAAATCGTGGTATAGCCATACAACAGAATATCATTCGGCCATAAAAAACAGAAATACCGATACATGAGAACATATGCTAAGTGAAAGAAATCAGTCACAGAAGACCACATATTGTGTGATTCCACTTATATGAAATATGCAGAAGAGGCAAAATCCACAGAAACAGAAAGTAGATTAATGGTTGCCAGAGTCTGGTGGGAAGACAAAATGTGGAGTGACTACTTAATGGGTGTGGGGTTTCTTTTTGGAGTGATGAAAATGTTCTGGAATTAGATACTGGTGATGCTTGCACAATTCTGTGAATACACTAAAAACCACTGAATTGTACACTTTAAAATGATTAAAGTGGTGAATTTTATGGTATGTGAATTTTAAAAGAAAGATCATAAACCACATGGAGGACAGGATGGGGGTGGGAACAATTACACCAGAAATCAAAATTTGATATTAATTGCAATTGATTACTTTGATGGTTATGCTTGATTTTCCCAAGTATATTAGCCAAAGTAGAAAAGAATGCTTTGATCAGCTAATACAAATATTTTGCAGATACAGCTCTCATACACCACTGGTTCTCCAAGTGTGGGCCCTGACCACCAGCAGCAGCTCCATCACCTGGAAACTTGTTAGAAACACAGATTTTCGGCAGCACTCCAGACATGCTGAATCAGAAATTCTGGGGATGAGATCCAGTAATCTGTGTTTCAATAAGCCCTCCCAGTTATGTGACGTATGCTAATGTTGGAAAATCACCCTCACACAAATGGTAGTTAACAGGCTTATTGATCAGCTGGATTTTTGATTTTTACAAATTAGGCTCATATGAGTTCAATCAGCGTAAACCAATACCAGTGCATTGCTAGGGTTACTTATGTTATTATGAGACTACAGGACTGAAACATCATATCTTGCATCTCATCACATCCAGCGTGAAATAGCTATATTTTTCTTGTATATAGTGGGTTTCAATGCTAGCTAGTCTCTGCATACATGCGCCCACACACTCATTGCTGTATGCCTAGTGCCCTATGCAGGGCAGAACAAAGTAAGCACTCAAGAAATGCTTGAGAAAAAGACAGATATTACACGATACCACTTATATGTGGAATCTAAAAAATAGTACAAATGAACTTATTCACAAAACAGAAACAGACTCACAGACATAGAAAACAAACATGGTTACCAAAGGGGAAGGAGAGGAGGGATAAATTGGGAGTATGGGATTAACAGATACCCACTACCATATGTAAAATAAACAACAAGGATTTACTGTATGGCACAGGGAACTATATTCAATATCTTGTAATAAACTATAATGGTTTATATATATATATATACACACACATACATAACATACACACACTTCGCTGTACACCTGAAACTAACACAATATTGTAAATCAATTATAGTTCAATTATTTAAAAAAAATGCTTGCAAAGAGAAGGCATTCTGAATATATATGTGAGTATGAATAGGATGCCTCTTAATTTATTCACTTAGGACTTCTGAAATATCATACTGAAAGTAAAGATGAAATCTAATAGTCGGCAGAATATTGCCAGTGTCTCTAGCTAATAACTGGAAGAGTTTAAGAACTCACTAAAAGCAACAGAAGGTATTCCAGTTCACCACACCACATTCATGGGATAGGCCATGTATGCAACTGATCAGAAACATGCTAGAGCCACACGCATACATACCACACTTTTGTTGCACAGGCACACATGTATGTATGCACGATCCCCAAACACGCAGTGTAGTCAGCACACACACACAGTTGACACTGAGAGCTAGATCTCAGCCCACTCTAACTTATTCTTGGGCCCCATGCCTAAGGCAAAGAACGGTGATTGGTAGGGTGTATGCCAGAAGGAGCCATTACCATCGTTCTCCAGAGACCCGGGTGCACCATTGTTAAAGATTTGATCCACATGATTCAGTATGAATTCAATCACCACCTGCTGGACCCGAACTGCAAGGAAGGCTGCATCTCCATTGCAACCAGTGGCTTCAATTTCTTTGGACCTGAACCGTGGAAGAAACACATTCAGTGAATGAGTCTGCCCTACCCCATGAAGCATAAGGGGGAGCCAGTGGGCCTTTTGTACAAGCCACCAGTTCCTAAATGTATAGTTTGTTAATTTGTATTACTTTAACTATTTAAGATCAATTAAAGGGACTCTCCAAACAAACTGAACAAATTCGAAACAGTTACCAGGTATTATACCTTGCAAAACTGTAAACACTATATTAGTGAATATATAGGAATTAATTTTTTTCTTTATAGGATCTTCTTCCACCTCCACACAATTGTTCTAAGGGCAGGTCATCATTTATGAAGTCATATGAAGCAGTTGATTCAGGTTATAGACAGCTAGGACCCCACCAAAACCAACAAAAGCAAAGGAAGCCCCCAAGACCCAGAAAGGCCTTTTCAGGAAATTATAACATACAGACCCATAACATTGGCCACATCCTGGTAATAGCCAGAAGATACCTCTGGGTTCCAGAGTTTCCATGGTTAGCAGTTTCCAGGTTAGCTATTAAAAATCACATTTGGGGGCTTCCCTGGTGGCGCAGTGGTTGAGAGGCCGCCTGCCGATGCAGGGGACGCGGGTTCGTGCCCCGGTCTGGGAAGATCCCACATGCCGTGGAGCGGCTGGGCCCGTGAGCCATGGCCGCTGAGCTTGTGCGTCCGGAGCCTGTGCTCCACAACGGGAGAGGCCACAACAGTGAGAGGCCCGCGTACAGCAAAAAATAAAAAAATAAAATAAATAAAATAAAATCACATTTGGGCATCCCTGGTGGCACAGTGGTTAAGAATCCGCCTGCCAACGCAGGGGACATGGGTTCGAGCCCTGGTCCAGGAAGATCCCACATGCCGCAGAGCAACTAAGCCCGTGCACCACAACTACTGAGCCTGCGCTCTAGAGTCCGCGAGCCACAACTACTGAGCCCACGTGCCACAGCTACTGAAATCCGTGCAGCTAGAGCCCGTGCTCTGCAACAAGAGAAAACACCGCAGTGAGAAGCCCGTGCACCGCAACGAAGAGTAGCCCCTGCTCGCTGCAACTAGAGAAAGCCCGCGCAGCAACGAAGACCCAGTGCAGCCAAAAATAAAATAAATTTATTTTTTAAAAAATTAAAAAATCACCTTTAATTCCCACGTGTGACAACCACTTAGCCAAAAGTTTGTCTACAAGGGGCTTCGGTTTTTGAAGAGTCCAGTCTTTGTTTGAATTGGGGGCTGCTTTGAGCTCACTGGGGTAGTGAGGTGAGGGGTGGTGGTTACCTGAGGAGGTTTGGAGCCCACACCAGGGCCAGGTTCCTGGCATGCATGTTTGTCTTACTGCTGAAGGAGGCGATGTGGGCCAGGTGTCGAATCAGGTATTCCAAGGTCCTGTAACGGTTCATTTTTTAAAAAGCAAAGTAAGAAAATTTGGAGCCTGTGTGAAGCCTGAATCTGGAGATAATTTCTAAAGTTTAAGAGACTCTAAAATATTTCTATCTCATGAATTTTGGAGGACTATCAGGAAGATATCAAGATAGATGGAAGCAATTTTCTTAGCCTCAGGAATACTGGCTGTGGGTGGGGAAGAGGTGGGTTTGACAGAAGTCAGCTGAGGCCCTTGGAGCACCAGCCAGAGACAGAATAGGGGACTCACATCACTTGGAGCCTGTGCCTCCTTTCACACAGGGCAGCACTGCCTCATACTGTCTTGAAACTGGGCCCCATCTCAGCTTTTATTGTAATTCTCACAACTACAGGTACCTGGTACTTGTTAGGGAGCTCATTTGATGGATGAATAACATCTGTTATTGCTGGGAAGCCCTTATACCACATCAAAACCTGCCCCCCTGGTAAAAGCTAGGCAGGCTTAGGGAGCAATGGGAAAGGTGGTAGGATTAGGGGCTAAATTGTGAGAATGAAATGAAAGGATGAAATGATGGAAGGGATGGTACTGATGAGCGTACAGACAGAACAGTCAGCCAAACGCTCAAGAGCTCAAACCCTGTTTAAGAACCATCTTGGTGGGGCTTCCCTAGTGACGCAGTGGTTGAGAGTCCGCCTGCCAATGCAGGGGACACGGGTTCGTGCCCAGGTCCAGGAAGATCCCACATGCCGCAGAGCGGCTAGGCCCATGAGCCATGGCCGCTGAGCCTGCGCATCAAGAGCCTGTGCTCCGCAACGTGAGAGGCCACACAGTGAGAGGCCCGCGTACCGCGAAAAATAAAGAACCATCTTGGTTTCCATAGATTTGGTTGTGCTATGAACCTCGGTAAGAACCTAGACTATCTCTGTGAGGCTGGCTTCTGTGATCAGAATGATTCTTGTGGGACTCTGAGGGGTGCTCTGAAAGTAACTTAGACATGGGCTGTCCCTTCCCACCAGTGTCTCTGGTCAGGCACCAACTCACTCTGATAAAAGTGACCTGTTCTCTCCCCTCAACCTGCCCTGGGAAAGCCACTGTCCACTGAATTTGTTCCCTTTTATGATGCTAGCCTGCATCTATGGTATTACATCACATTGAGAGGCTGTGAATTGCTTTTACCAAGGATTCTTACCTGTAATGGGATGGGGGGAGCTCCTGGATAACATTCTGGATTCGGGCCAGTTGGCCTTCTTCCGGGCAATGGGACACCGCCTCCTGCAGAGAGGAAATGAAGCAGTCCAGTGAGTGCTCGAGAAGGGGGACACCCACCTGTGTCTGCGGGTTTTATTTAGGTTTCTGGTACTCCAGCCTCCCAGCCATGCCTAGAGATTGTCCTTCCAGGGGGCATGCTTTTCTAGAAAAAACAAACCACCTAAAATCTCTGAGGGTTCATGATGGGAGGTGTCTAACAATGTGGGCACACAGGGTCTCTGTGCATCCTCAGATGTTTGGTAGGTATCTGGTAAAAAAGGTGTAGAATCTTGGGTGTGTCCCGTGTGGCAGAGAGAGTCACAGAGACTCACACTGGGAGAGAGAAACAGAGACAGGGAGACAGAGTGAGATGGAGATGAGAGGTTGGCTCCCTGTTTACTCAGCCAGCTATCTTTTTGGGTGCAAACAGCCACTCCCCACCTAGCCTGAGACTATCCCTTGACCCGGCTGCCTGTCATTGATGCCAGGAAGCAGGAACGACGTGAAGCCGTGCCTTCTCAGCAGGATAAGAGCTTTGCCCCTGAGACCTGGTGGCCTTGTCCGGACTTGCTCTCTGGTTGTTTCCGGTGTGGGTATTTGGTTCCCCCCTCAGCCCAGGCCCTCAAGGAGAGGCTGGGGCTTCAGTAAAGGCAGTGTGGTCACAGTCCTGCCCGGGGCTCCTGCACAACACAGGTGTCCCTGGGCACAGTCCCCTGTGTCCCGTCCTGAGACTCTGTCCTGCCTGTGCTCAGGCTCAAGGGCCCCTCCCAGTGCAGTGGCTGAGTGCTCAAGACTGACAGCATGGGAGCCATACCTAAGTTCAAGGTCAATGGTAATTACATCTTCTTTTTTTTTTTTTTTACCGAGGTATAGTTTACATATATTAAAAATGTACAAATCTTCTGCTACAGCTCCCTGAGTCCTTTCATATGCATAATAACTATGTAATCCCACTCAGGTCAAGAGATACTTGAAAAGGGGCTCCTAAGCTCACTTCAATCCTTGTGACCCTGAAGTCACAGGCATATGTGACTTACACAGTTTTGTATTTCCTCACAGTGCTGGAAACTTGCTTTCCATTTATATATAATGAAAAGTATAATCAGAAAATATATTCTCTAATTTGAAGATCCTAACTGTGGTGTGGTTTTCTTATGCTGTTCGGTCATTCACTGTCATTTCTTGCTTGAATGTAAAGGCTGAAGTTCAAACCCTCAGTAATGAGAATTTGGGGGCACAGAAAAGTGGAAGGAAATGAACTTTATGGGGCACCTTCTGTTTGCTGGACCCTATCCTAGGCCACACTTGCTGTGTCTGTTCTGGTCTCACTTGGAGGAGAACTCCAACACGCTCCCCCAACCCAGACCTTCCAACCCCCCTCACTTGTCTCCATTTCTTCCCACAGCACTTGCCATCATTATTCATACATATAATATACTTATTTATTAGGCTTATTGCTTGTTGTCTGTCTTCCTTGCTAGATGTAAGGTCCGTAAGTGCAGGGATGTGATGAGTCCCAGTGCCTAGAACGTGCCTGCCACATAGTAGGTGCTCCCTGTCGATCTGTTGGACTACCCGTGCTCCATTTCCCTAAGTGGGACATCATGCCAGAGCTTTGACCACCAAGTTGTTTTTGTTTGACTTTTTTACTTAAATGAAGTAAAGCATTCACAGAAGCTAACAATTTTCAAAGGCAATCAAAAATTTCTATGTGGGAAAACTAGATTTCATTTCCTAATCAGAAATGGGGAGAAATTCGGGGCTGGGAGGGTCACAATCACAGGTGTCTCAATCTTCTGGTGGGTTTGCAAGCCTGAGAACGGAGCCAGCATAAGCATGATCTCTGTGGCAATCCTTGCTTTTTGAGACGTGCAGGATGTATAGGGTGAGGACAAGCATGGGGCCCGGAGTAAACACCTGACGCCTCTGCCCTCTTCCTGGGAGCTGTCATTTAGAAAACAGATTTGTGGAGAAGACCCTGATTCCCAAGACAGGGAGAACCTCATAAAGCAAGTGAAGGGAGAGAGCTCAGGGGAAGGAGGGGCAGAGGAATGCGGGTGTGGATCCTCCCACATTCTATCCTGCAAATGGGGAGGAGAGGTAGGCCTCTCTTCCTCTCTCGGCAAAGCTGGGATGAGCTTTGCAAAGCTTTGCACACACACACCCTTCCCAAGCCTCCCCCTCTTCCCCCCACTTTCTAAAAATGTGTCTGGGGAAAAAAAGGTGTAGGTCAATTCAACAGCCCTCATGGAAAGTTCCTTTAATATTTTAGGAAGATGTTAGTCACCTTTGCTCTGAGAGGCTGGGCGGGCTCACCCCTGATGCCTGCAGGTCCCATTTGGGACTGGTGTTCATTTCACTATTTATAGCCACTCCCTATCACACCCCAATCCTATTTGGAATCTCTCTAGATCTTTGTTTTTCTTCCAGAGGGTCTGCTCACTGCAAAGCTATTTTTCGATCTCTTTGTCTTCACCCATTAGGAGAGCAGAATACATCAGTGGGGAATTGAGGGAAAGGAGTTGAAATTTTGCCCACCCCAATTTTTTGCCTGAAAGAGAATTTCACTCAACATTAGCCAAGCCAATCTTGCTAACAGCTAAAGCTTAAAAGATCTAGGCTGACTCTGTGACTATTTGTTCTCTTCCAATCAGTATCCCTAAGACCAGCTTCCTGTCCTTGGAGGACTCTAGCGAAGGCTGGACTCCAGTCCCCTCTGGCGGGGCCCAGGCTCTACTTTCTTCTGCTTACCTGAATACCACCTCTACCCCTGCCGCCCGGGGAAGGCCCATCACCAGGGGGGACAAACAACCCGTGACTGTCCCTTCCAACTGCGCCCAGCTGCAACTCAGTTTTTGCCCTTTATTTTGTATTAATTATTTAAAAATTATTATAAAGCCACCTTTATTATTTTTAATTATTCTAAGCCGTTAGGTTAAAAAGTAATTCATGCACATGATTTTAAAAATGCAAAGCGGGCTTCCCTGGTGGCGCAGTGGTTGAGAGTCCGCCTGCCGATGCAGGGGACATGGGTTCGTGCCCCGGTCCGGAAAGATCCCACATGCCACGGAGCGGCTGGGCCTGTGAGCCATGGCCGCTGAGCCTGTGTGTCTGGAGCCTGTGCTCCGCAGCGGGAGAGGCCCGTGTACCGCAAAAAAAGAAAAAAAAAAAGGCAAAGCATTCAAAGAAATACACAGAAGAAAGTTAGTCTGACTTCCAACTGCAGACCCTCAGTCTCCAGAGACAACCACTGTTCTCTTCCAGACAGTCATTATACCTACCTGTCTTTGTCACACCCATGGCAGCAAGCACAACTACGTGACCTGGCCCATCTGCAAATTCCCAGTCTCCCATCATTTCCTCCTTGCCTGCTCCCTATGGGCCATGCTGGCCTCCATATATTCCCTCAAGCAAGCTCGGCATGTCCTCGACTAGGGCCTTTGCACCTGCTGTTTCTTCTTGGCACCTTCTTTCACCAGATATTTGCACAAATTGTTCCCTCACTTCATCCTTGTCTCTGTTTAAATATCACCTCATAGACCTTTGATTATCCTACCAAAAATAGCAGTCCCCATCATTCTCTGCCCTGTACTCTGCATTAACTGGCTTCGTATTGCTTATCAACAGTTCAGATTATAGAGCTATGCTTTAAATTCATTTATCATCTATCTCCTTCATTAAAATGTAAGTTTCACGAGAGGAAGGATTTTATCTGTCTTGCTTACCATTAAACCCCCAGCACCTGGAACTGTGCCTGCCTGGTATACATAGCAGGTGCTCAACAGACATTTGTTATATGAAATGAGTAAGTGAATGAGTCCGTATTTTGCTTTGCATTTGAAAATGCCAGAAAGTCTCATTTTGGCCACACTTCCAGGACAGTACCATCGAGAACCAAACCTTCTGAATGAGGAGCACCAGGTTTGCTGAGACAATTCCCCTCAACTTTTGGCTCCTGGCAGGGTGACCAATCTGCAGAGTTTGCCTGAGATTGAGGAGTTTCCTGGGACATAGGACTTTTCAGAGTTAAAAGTAGGGGAATCCCTGGCAACCCAGGACAGTTGGCTGCTGCCCCATTGGCAGCTATCTTGAGCTCACAGCCAGTCAGCCTCTGCCTGATGCCACACACCAGTGGTCCACCCCCAGTGACACTTCAGATGACATGTGTGGGTCAAGCAACCTGCCAGCAAATGTTTACTAGGTAACAGTCACAACATTCTCCAGTAGCTGGAGAGCAGGGAAAGGAAGCACAATAATGAATAAAATAAATACAGTTTCTGTCCTCAGGAAGCTTACAGTTCAATGAAGGAGACTGATACACAAAGATGTAATTTCAATATAAAATTTAATACCTCTCTAAACTGCCTTCTCTAAAAATCCTGAAGCAGCAACTTTTCTCTACCTTGGGTGTAACAATTTTAGCTAAATCAATCTGACCCAAATTGAGTTTTTCCTAAAATAAACTTTTCTTCTGATAAAAATAAAATGTAGTGTAGTAGGTTGAAGAGTTGCTTCCAAAGATATCAGATCCTAATCTCTAGAACCTGTAAATGTTACCTTATTTGGAAAAAGAGTCTTTGCAGGTGTGATTAAGTTAAGGCTTTTGAGATCAGGAGATTCTCGTGGATTATCCAGGTGGGCCCTAAATCCAGTCACAGGTATCCTTAAAAGAGGGAAGCAGAAGGAGATTTGACACAGACAGGAGAAGGCAGTGTGACCACGGAGGCAAAGATGGGAGTGATGCAGCCACAAGCCCAGGCATGCCAGCAGCCACCAGAAGCTGGAGGAGGCAAGGAACAGATTTCCCCCTCGAGTCTCTGTAAGGACCATGGCCCTGCTGACACCTTGACTTCAGCCCAGTGAAACTGATTTCAGACTTCTGCACTCTGGAACTGTGAGAGAATAACTTTCTGTTGTTTAAGCTACCAAGCCTGTGGTAATTTGTTACAGCAGCCTCATGAAACTAATACATGTACTGGAAGGAAATAAAAAGCACCTGCTATCCCACCACCCAGACATAACTACTATTAACCTACTCACATGTGAAGCATTAAAGGAAGCAATGTGTCTGGGCTCCCCAGCACCAAATATGAACACTGGCATCATTTCCTATTTAGTTGCCTATACTGCTTTTTTCCATTTAACTTTATATTATGGACAGCAAATAGTCTTCAGAAATATGACTTTTCACAGCTACACAGGATTGAAAACAATAGAGTTATTATCATTTATTTAACCCATCCCTTAGTGTCAGACGTGTAGATACTCCCCAGTTTTGTTATTGTAATATGGCAGTGAAATATTTGTAAATCAATTATTTGTGTGCACATCTGATTATTATCTTAGAATGGAGTCCTAGAACAGAGTTACTGTATTAAAAAATATGAGCATTTTAGGACTCTTGATAGTAATTTCAAATGACTTTCTGCAATGTCCAGCCAATTTACACTTGCAATAGAAAACTATGAAAGAGCCAGTGTCACCACAGGCTAGGCAGCATGAAATACTAACATTTAAAAAATGTTTCTTTAATATGCAGATATATTTTTCTAATACATTTATATTTTTTAAGTTGTTTTTTTAAATTAATTAATTAATTAATTTACTGGCTGCGAGGCTTGTGGAATCTTAGTTCCCCAACCAGGGATTGAATCTGGGGCCTCGGCACTGAGAGAGCAGAGTCCTAACCCTTGGACTGCCAGGGAATTCCCCATTTATACTTTTTAAATAATTATATTTCTTCTATGAATTGTCTGTTGAGGTTCTTTGCTCATTTGTTTTTCAGGGTGTTATCTGTTTATTTTTTATTGATAGGTAGGAGTTTTATATAATTAAAAATATTAATCTCCTGCCATCTTTACTGTAAATGTTTTCCATAGTCATTTGCCTTTTAATTTTGTTAATGTATTTTTAAATTTATTTATTTTATTATTTTTGGCTGTGTTGGGTCTTGGTTGCTGCATGTGGGCGGCATGTGGGATCTTCCTGGACCAGAACTCGAACCCGTGTCCCCTGCATTGGCAGGCGGATTCTTAACCACTGCACCACCAGGGAAGCCCTATTAATGTATTTTTAAATAGAGAAAACAATAATCTATATGTAGTTTAGTTTGTTAAATTTGTCTTTGGTGATTTTTTTTTCCTTTGCTTTTATTCTTAGAAAGCCCTTCTCCACCCTGAAATTCGCTAAATGGTAAGAATGTAACTTGAGTTCTCCCCTTTCCCAACACTTAGCCAATTTTCCTAACATTGTTTATTGAATTGTTCCTTCACCAGTTTGGGATGTTTTCCTTATTTCATATTAAATTATTTAATACCTGAGCCTATTTAAGAGCTGTTAAATCTATTTTGAAAATAGTGTGGTAGTTCTGAGACAGAATGTTAAATCTTTACTTCCATTTACTAGCTGTACAAACCCAGGCAAAAGTCACTCAGAGCCTCAATTTACTCATCTGTAAAAGAGGCAATAAAACCTACTTCACAGAGTTATTTGAGGATTGAATGAAATAATATTTGTAATAAGCTTATCATGTTGTAAGCACTCAATAAGTGGCAGATATCATAATTATTATTATTCTATTAATATTTTTCTAATTCTGTTATATTCCATTGAAATGTTATTCTACTTCAGCTGTGCAAGTGAGTTTAAATAAATCACTGTAAGAATGCGTGACAATGTGATAGAGCTGTTCCCATGTCCCTGTAGAAGGTTTGCTTATATTTTCATAATTCGTCACCGTGATCAAAGCAATCTACTCAATGATAAATTTTTCTACATAGTTAACATCACTAGGTCCTACGTATGTAGAACTCAGTTGTCACAACAAAACATTTTTATTTTATTTCTTAGTGTCACTAAACTATGTTTAAATACAATGTTAAGTTTTCTTGAGATTTGACGACCAGTGGACAATAACATTGCTTTGGTATTTTTTGTCGCTGTGGGAGATAGAATGATTAGCAATGTCAGGGAACACAAGTAGGGAGAGATCAGCATGGGTTTTCTTCTGAGCCTCTAAACAAGATCTAAGAAGAAACTTGTATTTCTCAAGTCTCTAGACAAGAATTCCTATCTACCCCCATCTATTGTAGAATGAAATTTAGTTAAATTAGACTCATTCAGTTAGTTAACGTGATGATATTGTTGTCTTATTCAAGGATGAAACTGTATAGTGATATGAAGACTAAAACTATGCAGAAAACAAACAAGAAAGTCTTACGCACAAATTAAAAGAACAGTAAGATATATTTTTGGTTGACTGAGATTGTCAAACAGTTTAACAAATTGAAAATACTCAGTGTTGGCAAGGCTGCAGGAAAAAGAACATTCTTGTCTCTCTACAGAACCATTTGGCAACGTGTGACAAAATTTTAAATAAGCACTTTTTACTCAGTAAATCTTTTTCTGTGATATTTTTCATAAGGATATAAACAGACAAAAGTATAAAGATATATGTACAAAAATGTTCACTATAATGTTGTTTATAAAAAGCAAAATGTTCAGAAACAAAAAGTCCTGGGACTTCCCTGGCAGTCCAGCGGTTAAGACTTCCACTGCAGGGGGCGTGGGTTTGATCCCTGGTTGGGGAACTAAAATCTCACAGGCTGCATGGTGCGGCCCAAAAGAAAAAAAAATAAAAAGAAGAAGAAAGAAAGAAACAAAAAGTCTA
Organism: Delphinapterus leucas; assembly: GCF_059928025.1. Classification (NCBI taxonomy): domain Eukaryota; kingdom Metazoa; phylum Chordata; class Mammalia; order Artiodactyla; family Monodontidae; genus Delphinapterus; species Delphinapterus leucas. The sequence continues at coordinate 65,532,795 of NC_143132.1, read as the reverse complement.
AATGTCCATCAGTAGGAAACTGGTTTAAGAAATCATCAGGTGTATGAGAGAATACGCTGTAAAAAGAGTGCCTCTCTGTATTTGTTACCATGGAAAGATGGTCACATTGTTGAATTAGCACCATTCCAAAACAGCAATATGTAGTATTGAGGAACAAAAGTTGGGAGAGAGAACGGGAGAGACAGAGAGAGAGAGACAGAGAGATCCGTAAGGATGTCTCCTGAAATGCTAATAGAAAATATGCCTAGGACGTGAGATTTCAGGTGATTTATACTTTCTCCTTTATATTCTTCTGGATTGCTTTAATGTTTACAATAAAAAGTTAGTTTGGTTTAGAAAAACAGAACACAACAAAAACACTATGCAAAGAGTAAAAGAATGAAGGAAATAACCCTGTGTTAAGCGCAGTTGTCTCTGGTCTTTAAGAAGAGAGACCAAGGTTTCCTTTCTACTTTCCCCCATTTTCCAAATTGTCTTTTATTGAGGATGATTATTTTTATTGAGTATTATATATCATGATGATGATGATAATCTGACAGACACACAAGACCCACAACCTTTCCTCCTGGTTCCCAGGAAAGACTCCTCTGTAGTTGGAGGGTCAAAGGCTGCCGTTATTAATGACTTAGCCATGCAGAGTGGAGGCTCATTTGCCTTCTGCCTTAGATCTCAAGGTCCTCTTAGATCTTTAAGAGTCCCCTCAGCTGGTTTATGCTGGCTTTTCAAGTGGTCAACATTTATGCCCACTTTTGTTTGTTTGTATGTTTTGACCTAATATTTTTTTAATTAAAAAATTAATGGGGGGCTTCCCTGGTGGCACAGTGGTTAAGAATCTGCCTGCCAATGCAGGGGACATGGGTTCAAGCCCTGGTCCGGTAAGATCCCACATGCTGCGGAGCAACTAAGCCCGTGCACCTCAACTACTAAGCCTGTGCTCTAGAGCCCGTGCTCCGCAACAAGAGAAGCCACCGCAATAAGCCCACGCACCGCAACGAAGAGTAGCCCCTGCTCACCACAACTAAGGAAAGCCCGCACGCAGCAACAAAGACCCAATGCAGCAAAAAATAAATAAATAAATATATATATTTATTTTTAAAAAATTAATGTATTTTTAGTGGATAAGATTTTGAAAGTTAAAGTATAAAGAAGCAGGGAAAACTATCTATAATCCCATCATTGAAATAAATAGCTATTAATCTTGTGAACATCTTTCTTTTTAATCATGTCTTAATATACAACTGTGTACCTGCTTTTTCCAGTTATCATAGTGAGTGTTTCCCTGTATCACTGAAAACTCCTAAATCTATTTTAATGGTACACGCCCAATTTTTAAAAAGCATTCATTTATCCCTATATAATTTCAAACTGAAGAACATTTATATGCTCAAAATAAGTTCATTACAAGAGCCATAAGAAAGATTCCTTCCCAGGGTTAGAGCCTAGATCTGGTCCTTACCAATAATTGCAACTCCTTCATAACCTTAATTTCAAACATCCCCTCTGACCACCCTACTCCAACAGTCTGCTGACCTTACTGGGATGAATGACCTATTGATCTAATTTTTCATTGTTACCTGCCTTAGGCCCTCATTTCCCTTCTTATCCAGACAAATTTCTATGGTCAATTATTTCAATCACTCCCTTGCACACACTCTCATATCCCTCCTCCTCTTTTTCTAGCTTGGTTAAACCCAACTCTTCACCTACTCTGCACCTCCCCACCTGCAGCCAAATGTCCAAGCCCTATTTTTAATGCTGTCTTTAAAGACATGCTCTAAGGGTGGGAGGGAGGGAGACACAAGAGGGAAGAGATATGGGGACATATGTATGTGTATAACTGATTCATTTTGTTATAAAGCAGAAACTAACACATCATTGTAAAGCAATTATACTCAAATAAAGTTTTTTTTTTTTTAAAAAGACATGCTCTAAGCATTTATTCTCCTTTCTCATTTTCCTTTGGGGACCCTATTTGGTGACCATACAGCTGCTATATAGGTGTTCTGCTCTTGCCCATCCATCCTCCACCAATCCAACTCACTGGCCTAACCTGCACTCCCTGTCGGCTGCTTTTCCCAGAATCTTTTCTCTTCCCAGCTTTCTGACCTCTCTGTTGACTTCTGTTTGTTCTCTCTCCCTTCTCTACCCACCTACCTCTTTGTGCAACCCCCAAAAGAAACATAGAAGGAATAGCCCGAAATGAATTAGCCACGGGGGGTAGCATCTGGAGCCTCAGGTTCCTGTCCTGCTAGGGGGCAGAGTGACCTTGGGCCAGTCACTTCATTCTCTGGTTCTTAGTTTCCTCCCTATATAATGACACGCATTTGGTTACATAAATGTGGAGATGATTTAACCCAGTTCTTACACACAAACAAACATGATTCTGAAAATTGAAGAAAGGAAAAATTTAGCAAACAGTCCCACTACCTTACTTTCCTCACTGTACCATCCTGCTTCCATCACGAAGATAATGGCAACCATCTGGCGAGTATTATTATTGTAAGTTTAGTGCTGAAACTTTCCTTGGCCCATCCATGCATCCCACCCAGTAACCATAAAGGAAATCCAAACACTCACCGTGAATTTCTCATAGAGCTCATAAGTCAGGAGGGGGTTGGGCAGCTCCCTAAAGTAGAGCTTGCAGAGGGAGCCCACACAGTGGATGTCCTGGAGGTACACTTCCCTTGTCAGATCTGGACATTGATCTGAGCCAAACTCTTGCCTGAAACAACACAGACAGAGACATAACAATCCCAGGAACATGTGTTCTATGTCAGCAGCTACTTGGTTGCTTAGGGGGTAAAAAGACCCTAAACTGCTGATTTGACCATATTTTTGACCTTGACTCAAAAAGACCTTCTATTTCAGGCACAAGGAAGCTACAGGAAAGATTTCCACTTCAGGTCTGGATCTTCCCTGCAGAAGCTGCTGTAATTAGAAAGACATAATCCCATTTACAAATGGATTTCTCATGGCATTATGTCTGTAGTCTCAATTATGAACAGTGGGGAAATATGAAAACAATTTTCCAAAAACCCTGTTGAGAGTTCAGTTTTTCCAAAATATTGTTTTAAATGAACTTCTCTTTCTTGGAGGAGAGACCAAAACCAGGGTGAGTCAGATTGTTATCATTCACGTCCACATATTCATGTCAGCAAACTTGTTTTATCTGGAGACTCAAACTCAAGGTTTGAGAACTTCAATCAACTCTCCCTTTGATGCTGAATGGAAACTTCTAGGCTGCTTGATAGTGGCTCCCACAGGACAAATGAGCTTACAAATATCTTCTTAAACAACCTATAGTGGGGTGCTTGGGAGCATCGTCAGATTCCAGGCCTCATTTCTAATTAAAAAAACCATTTACTAACAAGGTTACATGAATATACTGCCTCAAATAATATATACTTACAAGTTAAAAATCTATTTAGGGCTTCCCTGGTGGCTCAGTGGTTGGGAGTCCGCCTGTCAATGCAGGGTACGCGGGTTTGAGCCCTGGTCCGGGAAGATCCCACGTGCCGCGGAGCAACTAGGCCCATGCGCCACAGCTGATGAGCCTGCGCTCTGGAGCCCACGAGCCACACCCACTGGGGCCCGCGCCCTAGAGCCTGAGCTTCGCAGCAAGAGAAGCCCGGGCACCGCAACGGGGAGCGGCCCCCGCTCGCCGCAGCTAGAGAAAGCCTCGTGCAGCAACGAAGACCCCAATGCAGCCAAAAATAAATAATAAATAAATAAATAAATTTATTAAAAATATATATATATATTTAAAAGATGATAAATCTGAGCTTTAATGCAGAAGAGAAGTTAGCTTTCTTGAGAGTATTCATTTGGTCAAACATGTAGTGACAAAGTCAACAAGACTCTCAGAACCAGCATCTTGAAACAGCTTGCTGCCCATTCTCCTGTAGTCGGGTTCTGCCCCTTTAATAAAGGGAAGGGAAATCCCTGATGCTGTCAGAACCTGACAGGAACTGAGTGAGGCCTTGAAAAGCAAACCATGCAATGGCCTCAAATTCATAGGTATGTGTTTTTCTTACGAGGGCAGAACACAAACAATCTAGAGCTTATTTAGTTAGCCAGAAATTTCCCTTGTCAAGGCTAAGGTCAGTCCTTAAGTGAAAAAGAATTGGCCATTGTCCAAATGTCCTTCCACGATACCAGCTACTGTGTAAGTATGTTTCAGAGCTAAGAGTAAACTGTTAAAAATACTTGCTGTTGAAACTCTGAAAAATGTCACATGAATAAATTAGTGAAATGATGTAAGCACATAGATCTGTTAAAAACCTTTGGCTGCAATAAACCAGTTATTTTTTAACAGCTATCACTTCTCTGGGAGTAAAAAGAATGTTTTATTCCTTTGGTATAGTTTCATGACAATTGAGATTTGAGGACGAGGGGAGAAAACTAAATAGGAGGAAGAAGATAAAAAAATGAATTACCTGCACATGTAAGTTTTACATATTAATCTTGTAACAAGAATGTTTTATTTGAAAAGTCTACATTTGTAACTAAAGAATATATAATAAATACATTAAAATATGTTCTTTTTGTATTAAAGAACAATATTCAAAATACATAAACCTATTCTTTTAGTCATGGAACAGTACATATATTATATATAATGTATATATTCTATATATACACTATATACACTCCCTTTATTTTACAGATATAATACATATAAAGAAGACTACTGTCCTCTTAATTCATTGTGATAGAAATTTCTTCCAAAAAATTCTAGGATGCATTTTAGAATTGTTTAGGATAAATCCATAGAATTGGAAATAGTTCCTCTATCAATAATTTTAAAAATACAGGCATCAATTAGAGAAATGCACAATCATGCAGACTTCTGATTTCTCGACCAGACTAAATATCAAATGTTGAGTGTGTGCCAACAGAAAAACTCACGATGACCTGCAAGTTCTGAATACCATGTAATGGGGATCTGAGCTGTGGGCAGGCAAGTGAGTAATAATAAATCATTTTTTCTCAACTTGCAATTTAAATCATTTGAGTTCAATTGAATCTACCTAAGAGGGATAAATCTGGTGCAAGACATAGGAACAGATGAAAAGCCCTCAGGAGTTTTTGTTGGAAAGAATTACATCAGATTGGTGAGCTTCCCGATTAGATTTAGAAGAGTTAGGCATCTGAAAACATCAGCACTTGATCTTCTGCCCTGCCATCCTTCCCTCAATCCCTTCAGTTTTTAATACCCCCAACACCTGCAGATAGAGGTATGGACAGAGGAAGGATCATGGGAGAATCCTTTGGGGGGCTATTCTTTGGCTTACCTTAGCCGTTGTATGTTTGAGGTGACTCCTGAAAGCCGATAAATTCCATCCACAATGCCGTGAGTCTCTATAAATTCTGCACAGCTCTTCAATACATATGGAACTATGCAAAGGAAAAGAAAAAATAAAGTATTAGGTATAAGTCTGACTGTCTTTTAAAGATAGTCTTTTAAAAATCGAGGTACTTCAAAGAGAAGTAAGTATGGAATGCATATGAGCTACAAGTGGAAACAATTACTTGTAAATGGTAGATGATGTTCTTTGATATTTAAAAAAAAATAGGGTTTTGTTAAAGTTTAGAAAACCCATGTGTTTTAAAAGTTAGGTCTTTTTTTTTTAAGAATTTGTAAAATATGCTAACACTTAAATTTTTGAAACCAGCAGTGACCTTGGAAATCCCACAACACTCCTTATGTCACTGGTTCTCCCAGTGTGGTCCCCTGACCAGTAGCACGAGCATCTCCTGGGAACCTGTTGGGAATGCAAATTCCCAGGCCCCACTCACACCCACTGAATCAGAAATTCTGGAGGTGGCGCCCAGCAATCTGTGTTTTAAAAAGCCTTCTAGGTGACTGTTGTGTGATAAAATTAGAGAGCTCTTGCCTAGTCTACACATGAAGAAACCAAGGGGCAGGTAAATTTATTTACCTCACTCAAGAGTACTTGTTGCTTATGAAAAGTGATTTAACACATGGAAAAATGCTTATGATGTAGGTAGGTAAAACAAGAACAAGGCACAAAATCAAATATACCCTGTGAATTCAGCTATGTTTAAAAAACTGCAAAGGGAAAAAATACTGGAAGAATATCTGCCAAAATGTTAAAGGTGATTTAAAGGTGTTAAGTGTTTTTTTTTTTAAAGGTGAGAACCTCCTCCTCCCCCCTGCCCCCGCCGGCACCACCACCAAATGGGTCAAACCAGTCATTGATAGAATGGACCTCATATAAGGGACCAACACGGCCTCTCAAATTCCTGCCACTCTAGAAGTCCAGTGCCTGGGTAGAAGGGTCTGGCTATGCTGTTCTCTCCTCGGGGCTGCACTTGATCAACCCAGCCAGATGAGTGACCCAGAATGGCAGCCACAGACCTTCTGGATGGCATGGAGAGAGTGGCAAGTCACTTGCCACTTTGGTCCTTGGGCAGATCCACCGGAGGTCCCTCTGTGAGACTGTTGTAGATGGTCTGGAACTACCAAAGCCTTGGGTGCTGAAGTCCTCAGGCACAGAGGTGGTATGGGAACTCCATGAACCAGGGCTTGGGTTAGCACTGTGCTCACTCCCCCAAAACATACTCAGTCCCTTAATGCCTTGGATTAGACTAAAGCCAACCCATTCATGCTTAATGCACGTGATCATACCCACACACAGTACTAAGCTGGACTGGACCTTTTACATGGGTAGATACTAGGTGTTGAGGCTCAACATTCTTCCTGGATTCTCTATTACAATACTTTCTAAACAACTCCCCCATCATTTCCTTCAACCACTAACTATCATTTTAGGTGCTGAGTAAAATTCATCAGACTGAAAGTATTCCACCCACTTCTCAAAGGCTGTGCATCCCCAGAGCCTTTCTTCTCCAGGACACATCCATGTTTTGCCCCTTTCATTCATGACCAACTGGTGAGAAGCTTCTTAGTTACCCAAGGTGGAAAGAGGGCAGGAAGTTAAGTTGGGATTGGAAATATTGAGGTCAGAGACCACAGAGGTGGAACTATTCCCTGTGTGTGAATGCAGGGCAGGAGTGGGTGTGGTGGAGAAGGGGCTGTGAGTGTGGGCAGGGGTCCAGAGCCCCTGCCTGGCTTCAGTTAGAAAAGCTATACTTTGATCTATTTTATGAAATAGGGTTCTTGGTGAGAGCCCTATTTATGCCTCATGCCTCTAAATCAATTTTATAAATAAATAAATAAGCAAACAGAGTTCTCATGCTTAAAAAAGCTGTATTGTTTTTTAAAAAAAAAATCCCTATTGTGCACAGTAGGTCGACTCTTTCCCACCCACAACAAGATGTTGTTCTGTAACCTGCCACGCAAGGTCATGGTCAAGAGCACAAGTTTGAATGCCAAACTGCCTTTGTAACCTTGGGCAAAATATGCAATAATTCCATTTCTTAGTTTCCACACCTGTAAAATGAGGATAACAGTGATATTAACCTCATAGCTAGGATTGAAGTAATACTTGTAAATACTTAGCACAGACCCTGGCATATAAGCAGCATTCTACAATGACAGTTATTCCTATCTGAAGCTTCTATATGATGATGTAAATTTATCATTTGTGAGATTCAGTCTTGGTGAAAACAGTTTGCTGCCTCCCATCTGATGGGCAGTTGGGGTAGAGCTGACCAACGTCTTACAAGTCAACACTCACCTCCCTATTCAGAATGGCTTTTGTGTCCCTCTCTGGTTAAGGTCACTTTTCTATGCATTGAGGTGTATCTTCATAATACAAAGGCAGCAGTCCTGGAACTGTGCTTGACCTTGATGTGTTTCACAATGTGAGTCTGTACCAAGGTATACGGCTGCTGCACAGCACAGGTGGATTGAGAGCTCGGAACATTCCCAAGCAGGACTCAAAGACAAAAGCCTCAGCCTCAAAGGGCTTCTATAAGGAACACTCCACAGACGGGCAGTGCAGGGTCACCAATCTGTCCTATCCCATTCTCAAAGACCCACCTCCCAGTAGCATGGCTCTCAGTTGTATAACCTCAGCGTCCGTTTGTTTTAAAGGCGAGGAAAACACATTCCCGGATGGAGCCTCTGCCATAAATTTGGTACAGAGGCCCCAGAACCTCTCGTCCACAGCTCTGTTTAACCAGGAGGCAATATTAAAACAACCCAAGGGAAAAGGCCATGGTCCTGGTCCCTGAGGCATGTTAGCTTTCTTGGATTCTCATCTTGGGCCGAGTTGGAAGACGTAGGAATTCTCCATCATACTCAGTAAATGGGAAAGGATCCACTTGATCTCTGTAATCATCCAGCTCTAGAGCCAGAGCAGTGGTTCTCAGACTGTGGTCCCTAGATAAGTCCAGCAGCAGCAGTGGCTTCCCAGGTGATTCTGATGCATGCTGAAGGTGCAGAACGACTGTCTAGACCAGAGCTTCTCATATTTTAATGTGGATACAAACCCCCGGGATCTTGTTAACATGCAGATTCCAATGGGAGGGTGGAGGGAGGGAGTCAAGAATTTGCATTTCTAGCAAATTACCAGGTGATTCAGATACAGCCAGTCTGCAGCCCATACTTCGGGGAGCAAGGCTCTAAAGGTAATACTGGTCGGTGGTGTTGCAGGGGCTGCCAAGAGTATCGTCTCAAAGTCTCAGAATTCTTTAGGCTGTTGTTCCTGGGGCCCAACCAAACTGGGGACACCCTAGGATTCTGGACAGGATAGAAGCTTGATACAAAATGGCCGAGTAGGTATAGATGGAAAGAAAGCCTCCATTGTCTGTTTAGGTTGCTATAGAAGGTTGGAGCCACAGAACTAGTTCTGTGGGATTTATCATGGACCCAAAGAACATTAAGTCTCCTCCTACAGAGGTACACACAGTTGAGGATTATGATATAACATTATGACTTCTTTGAATTATCGCACTGATGGTTCTCTAAGACCCTTTTTTGTTTGGTTTGGTTTCGTTTTTCCTGGAGCAGCGATCTTTAACGTTAAATTTTAATCAGAGCACAAAATAAATCCTGAGGTGGTTTCTGACGGAAAAGAAGGCTTTGCCTTTGATCTGTGCTTTACAATTTACAAAACGTTTTAAAGTCCTTTGTTTCATTTGGTCCAACTTGCTACAACTAAAAGTCATTTTATACTCATAAATAACGTGGGGGTACTTCTTTCCTCAATTCCAAACTTCTTCAAGGGTTTAGGGCAGAAAAGGCCAGCAATCAAATCGTTTCTCTGAATCCCCCCAGAGGTAATGCCTGCTAAGCTACCCCACTTCCCTGTATGGCTGGAATCTGATCAGATCTGGAGATGGAGATTGGAACAAACACTGTTTTATTTGATCAGTTATGTGATCATGGCAGCCTCATTCTTTCACAGTGCAAATTGCATTTGTGTTTTAGGGAAATATGGCACTCCTCCCGCCCCATTCTGGATTTTTGTTAAGGTCCTGTACTGGTCATATTTCATTCCCTCTCTGGGTCCTGCATCCCTAACCATCAGAGTAAAGTCTAGTGGTACATATATACAATGGACTACTACTCAGCCATAACAAGGGATGATATAGCATATGGGCGATAGAAGCCATTCTATAGAAGAGTACATGCTATATGATTCCATCCACATAGAACTCAGGAAAATGCAAACTAATTTATAGCGGGAGAGAGCAGGGAAGAGGCAGGAGGCAGGAGCTGCAGAGGGGTCGAGGAAACTTTGGGGCATGATGGATATATTCATCACCTTGACTGAGGTGATAGAAAGGACCAAGGATCACTGGTGGATGAAGAATTGATACTTGCAGGGGGAGAGTCAGAGAGAGACAAGCCGCTGAACAGGGAAGAAATCTTTGAGAATCTCCTGCTGTGCACGGGGGAGAGAGTGAGGGCTTCAGGCAGCTCTGCTGTGCTGTGAATAAGCCCGCTCTACTACGGCATTTTTTAAGAGATGAAGTAAAGATTTCAATCACTTTTCTATTATTTCTGGTTGTGAGCAGAGAGCTTCCCAGCTTTCCATTCCGCAGGAATCTAAGAGTCATCACAGTGGCTCCTGTACCTTCTCCCTCTGCCAGCTCCTGCTCTGTATTTCTGTCCCCTCCTTCCTTGATCCTGCGCCTCCATCTCTCCTGAGCCTCCATATCTCCTGCACCTCCATGTCTCCTGTGCCTCCATCTCTCCTGCGTCTCCATGTCTCCTGAGCCTCCATGTCTCCTGTAGCACGCTCCTCCCAGCCTCTGTGGGCCTTGGCTTGCCTGAGGGGTCGCTGTCCTCCTGCAACTCTCCCTCTTTGATTCTTCTTTCTCCTCCCTGTTTTAACCTCTTCTCTCTTCCTCCTGACCTAACGTAGAATTATAGAAAAGTCTGAAAATTCGTGGTGTTTATTTTTTAAAGTATAATGTTCTCTGTTCTTTACAAAAAGCAAATTAACTGCTTTCCAATTTTCCAAGGAAAATTGTTTTTTAAAGATGTCAGGATTTAGCCCGTCCTCCTTGGAGTAAAGTTTCTTTTTCTATTTCTCTAAACTTAAAAAAAATTGAGATATAAATCAAATGTCATAAAATTCACCCATTTAAAGCACATAATCAAGTGGTTTACACTACATTGACAGTTAAGCAACAATCACATTTCAGAACCTTTTCATTATTCCAATTCTAGAACATTTCTGTATCTACAAGGTTATTCATTGCAGCAATTTTTCTAATAGCATGAGATTGTTCATCAATAGGAAGCTATTTATATAAATAATAGAATATCCATATAATGGAATACTATATAGTCATCAAAAAGAATGAGGAAACTTTCATGTACTGATATACAGCAGTCTCCAAGATATATTGTTAAGCAGAAAGAATGAGGCACAGGCCAGTGTAATGGTATACAAGCATTTGCTTTTTTAAAAAGAGAGAATAACAGAACAGCTATACAATTCCTTTGTATATGCATTAAATATCTATGGAAGGATGCATGATAAAGTGATAACTTCAGTTGCCTATGGGAAAAATAACTGGGAAGCTGAGGCCAGGGCTATGAGTAAGAGGGAGACTCCTCATTGTATACTCTTTTATACTTTTGAGTTTTGAACTATAAGAATATCTTACCTTTCCCCAAAACTTTTCATTAAAAAATCCAATTCAGCAAATACTTATTGCAAACCTGCTCTCATCCAGCACTAAGTGCTAGGTGTTGCCTGAACCTATGTTATCTCCATCACTAAGTTGTGAGCTCTTTAGGGACAATGAGGATAGTTCTGTCTCATTCATCTAGAATAGCTTTGAAAACGCAAGCACTTGAAATGTTTTGCTAAACAAGGGATTGGTCATTACTCTCCAGATGGGTTTTCAGTCCTCCATTGATATCTGGGTCCTTCAAAGAGGAAAACACTTTTTAATGTGCCAGGCACTACATGAGGTGCTTTTTTTCTCTCTCTCTCTCTCTTTTAACAGCATTCTCCATTCTATAATCATAGCCAATCCACAAAAGACATAAAATTCTCCATTTTGAAAATGTGAAAGCTGATTCTCAGAGAGGTTAGGCAAGTTGCCCAACATCACAATTCCTAAGTGTCAGAGTTGGGATCCAAACCTAGGTTTGTCTGACTCCAAAGCTCATGCTTTTTTCATGGTACCACACTGAGGAGGAAGTTTAGGAAAAGCCCCAAGCTACACCCACTTGACTCAAACCCTCCCCATCAAGAGAGCAGATCCCATGAGTTAGTGGCCAGGTATGGAAGCACCATTTAAGGAGAGCTGTTTGGTTCCTTGCCCTTGACTATCCATATGCCTGAAACTCTACCACTGCACACCCTACCTTACTGTGGTGATGGCTTTTAGGGGTTCAACACCTAGTGGTTAACATCTATTTTTAAGTTCCTTTTGAAAAAGTTACAGAAGCAATATATGCTGATAAAAAAAATGAAAAACACTTCCTGACTTCAAGCCATACTATAAAGCTATAGTAAACAAAACGTTATGGTACTAGCATAAAAACAGAAAAGAAGATCAGTGGGAAAAAACCAAGATCCCAGATATAAACCCAAGAATATATGGTCAATTGTATTTCACAAGGAAGCCAAGAATACTCAATGGAGAAAAGACAGTCTGGGAAAATTTGTGCTGGGAAAACTGGATATTCACATGTAAAAGAATGAAACTAGACCTGTATCTTATACCACTCACAAACATTAACTTGAAATGGATTAAAGACTTATATGTAAGACACGAAACCACGGAATTCCTAGAAGAAGACATAGGAAAAAAGCTCCTTGACATGGGTCTTGGCAATGATTTTTTTGGCTATAACACATAAAGCACAAGCAACAAAATCAAAAATAAACAGGCAGGACTACATCAAACTAAAAAGCTTCTGCACAGCCAAAGAAACAATCAGCAACATGAAAAGACAACCTATGGAATAGGAAAAATATTTGTAAATCATGTATCTGATAAGGGGTTAATATACAAAAGATATAAAGAAGTCAAACAACTTGATAGCAAAAAACCAAATAATCCAAGTAAAAAATGGGCAAAAGATAGACACTTCTCCAAAGAAGATATACAAAAGGCCAACAGATACATGAAAAGATGCTCAACATCACTAGTCATTAGGAAAATGCAAATCAAACCCACAATGAGATATCATCTCAAGTTAGAATGACCATCATCAAAAAGACAAGAGAGAGGGCTTCCCTGGTGGCGCAGTGGTTGAGAATCTGCCTGCCAATGCAGGGGACACGGGTTCGAGCCCTGGTGTGGGAAGATCCCACATGCCGCGGAGAAACTGGGCCCGTGAGCCACAACTACTGAGCCTGCACGTCTGCAGTCTGTGCTCCGCAACAAGAGAGGCCGCGATAGTGAAGAGGCCGCACACACTGTAATGAAGAGTGGCCCCCGCTTGCCGCAACTAGAGAAAGCCCTCGCACAGAAACGAAGACCCAACACAGCCAAAAATAAATAAATAAATAAATTTATTTTAAAACAGACGAGAGAAATGCTGGCAAGGATATGGAGAAAAGGGAACCCTTGTTCACTGTTAGTGAGATTATAACCTGGTACAGCCACTATGGAAACCAGTATGGATCCTCAAAAAGATTAAAAAGTAAAACTGCTATATGATCCAGCAATCACACTTCTGGGAACATATCCAAAGGAAACAAAACCACTAACTTGAAAAGATATCTGCACATCGCAGTTCATAGCAGAATTATTTACAATAGTCAAGACATGGAAACATGTGTCCATCAAAAGATGAGTGGATAAAGAAGCTGTGGCAGGGACTTTACTGGTGGCGCAGTGGTTGGGAGTCCGCCTGCCAATGCAGGGGACACGGGCTCAATCCCTGCTCTGGGAAGATCCCACATGCCTTGGAGGGACTATAAGCCCGTGCACCACAACTGCTGAGCCTGCGCTCTAGAGCCCGCGAGCCACAACTACTGAGCCTGTGTGCCTGGAGCCCGTGCTCTGCAACAAGAGAAGCCACCGCAGTGAGAAGCCCATGCACCGCAGTGAAGAGTAGCCCCTGCTCACCACAGCTAGAGAAAGCCCGCACACAGCAACAAAGACCCAGTGCAGCCAAATAAATAAATAAATCTTAAAAAAGAAAGAAGTTGTGGCATATATATACAACAGAATAATATTCAGCATAAAAATAAGGAAATCCTGCCATTTGTGACAACACGGATGGACCTTAAGGGTATTATGCTAAGTGAAATAAGTTGGAGAAAGACAAATACTGTATGATCTCACTTATATCTGGAATCTAAAAAAACCATGAAGCTCATAGAAAAAGAGATCAGATTTGTGGTTACCAGAGGAGGGGGTGGGGGAAGCGGGGAGCAGGAATTGGATGAAGGTTGTCAAAAGGTACCAACTTCCAGTTACAAGATAAATGATTACTAGAGCTACAATGTACAGCGTGATGATTATAGCTAGCATTGCCGTACATTATATACAAAAATTGTTAAGAGAGTAAATCCTAAGTGCTCTCATCACAAGGAAACATTTTTTTCTTTCTTTTCTTTCTCTTTTTATTGTATGTATATGAGATGATGGGTGCTAACTAAACTTACTGCGGTAATCATTTCACAATATATTTATGTAAGTCAAACCATTATGCTGTACACCTTAAACTTATACACTGGGGTATATCAATTATATTGCAATAACACTGGGGAAGAGAAGAATAAAAATGAAAAAGATACACAAATTTAAAGAGCAAAGAGTGACTGTCCCGTTTACACAACCCTTCACAATCTCTCAAATGATAAAACACACACACACTGAAAGGCTAATAGTATGTTTTTGCTTTTCTATATTCTTCATTTTGCTTTTCTGAATTTTCTATAATGAGGGTGAGGTACAAATAATTTTTTTAAAGAAAAAAATTGGTTTTTAAGAAAACAAGTTTCGGGCTTCCCTGGTGGTGTAGTGGTTGAGAGTCCACCTGCCGATGCAGGGGACAGGGGTTCGTGCCCCGGTCCGGGAGGATCCCACATGCTGCGGAGCGGCTGGGCCCGTGAGCCATGGCCGCTGAGCCCGCGCGTCCGGAGCCTGTGCTCCGCAACGGGAGAGGCCACGACAGTGAGAGGCCCGCGCACCGCAAAAACAACAAAAAAAAACAAGTTTCGTTAAAGAAGCCCAAGGGCTTTCTAAAGTTAGTGAGGCAATTTCCATGTTTGTTGAAGTCCTTTCCAATGACCCTGTGAGGTAATTACTCCTTGTTAAATAGAAGTATTTGCCTAACCAGCTCTGCTCCACTGCTGGGTGAGGCTCCTGATGGAAGACTATATCCTGGAGTCCCCTCCCCTCCTCACTTCCAGGGTTTCAGATGCCAAATCAAGTCAGCTCTTTCCCACAGAAGTGTCCAGATCCCCCCTCTGCTCCACACCCTGACTCATCCCAGCTGAGCTCTCAGGTCTCTGTCATCCGTACACCCACTCCTCCCAATGACAACGATTCTCCTTCTACCAAAGCAGATGTACTGCAGGGCTATCCGGCCCAAGGGACAAAAAGGTGAATAAGATCTTTGCCCTCAAGAAGCCAAGAGGGAACGGACAAATACTGTGTACCTACTAGGTGCTGACCCCTGAGCACTACACTTTCATGCATTATTTGTACCCAGTGCAGTCCTCACAACCACTTTCTGAGGAAGGTATTTATCTTTGCTTTGTAAATGAGGAAATTGAAGCTCACAGATTATTAAGTAACTTGGCCGGTATGAAACGATCAAGCAAAATATGTTAAGGGCCCTTGAGAGGCACAAAAACGTGACAGAAGTTCTTCTAAAAGATTACACAATGGTGGGGGAAGTCAGGCAGGGCTTTTAGGTGTTGAACAAGAACAGGAAATTGTGTACATTACAAAGAGCTGACAGTATGAGAGGGACCTTGTTAGAGAGGGCTGAGGCAAGACCCTCACCCCGGGGCCGCATGATGCTGTGAGATTGATCAGTGGATAAAGGAGGACGTACAAGGCTATGCAATAAGAACTCAGACACTGGTTCCTAGGGGGTGATTTGAGATGCTGTGATGTGATAAGATACAATGTGATGCAATTATATACTGTGATACATGCAGAAAGCTTAAATAAGCCTCCGGCATATAATAAGCACTTTGTAAACATCACCCACTTTCTGATGCAGCTAGCGCAGGGAATGGTATAAACAAGATGGGAAAACAAGAAATAATGTGGTGAATTCCAGGAATGCTGACTAGACCAGTCTGGTGGAAGAGAAGGTAAATTCAGGTAAATTGGAGTTTTGACAGGCTAGGAAGACTGCATTCTATCTTGAGCTCCACTGCCAAACAAATCTTTCTAAAACACTATGGAAAAGCTCCCCTATTCCAAAACATTCACTGGCTTCCCACTGCCCTTAGAATAATGTCCAATCCATGCAGTTGCCTCAGTAGGGGTAACCCTGGAATTCTTCCCTTCAAGGGAACAGGCTTTTGAGAAAGGTGGGTGGAGGAGGGGATAATATGAAGGAAAAGACTTGCCACAAACATATCGATCCAACAAAGGAAAATAAGGCGTCCCTTTAGGGTCAGTGCAGAGGACCTCGTACGCTTTGCCGAGGATGAAAGGGGAGGTGAGAAGCCTCACTCTTTTCTAGTTGCTTCCGAAAATTTCTTTAAGAAAGGTACGTGCCTGGGCTTCCCTGGTGGCGCAGTGGTTGAGGGTCCGCCTGCCGATGCAGGGGACACGGGTTTGTGCCCCGGTCTGGGAAGATCCCACATGCCGCGGGGCGGCTGGGCCCGTGAGCCATGGTCGCTGAGCCTGCGCATCCGGAGCCTGTGCTCCGCAATGGGAGAGGCCACAACAGTGAGAGGCCCCCGTACCGCAAAAAAATAAATAAATAAATATAAAATAAATAAATAAAAAGAAAGGTAAGTGCCTTTGTGACTCAAAGATAAAAGGCTGGTTGAGGGCAGTGAAATATCTGGGACCACACATCACCAGTTAATGAGCAAGTGGAAACAGCCTAGGAGGGACTGTGAAAGGGCCTCCGGGGTGTTTTTGGGTTTGGGGGAGGGGAGGGTTGTGACCATGAGGGAGGGCAAAGCTGACTAGGGAAACCGGGTGGGGTGTGATGAGGCTACACAGAGAACAAACCTGGAGAAACCCTCACACGGCCTTGGGCTTAGAGCTGGCCCTGTTCACCGGGTACACAGGAATGGTGCAGAAAATGTCCCTCTGCTGAGAATGTCCCTTTTGTCCCTTGCTGAACATGGAGGCTGCTAGGCTTTGTATAATTTATGAAAACTTTTTTGGCTCGTGCTTCCTACTGTCTGACTTGGCTCTCAGGGGAGTTGTCGGGCAGACATCACTCACTCCATAAGGCTGCTTGCGGATGCCAGAAAGCTCTTTCAGGCATGCCCCAGCACACTCGCAGGCCCAGCTGTAAGCATCAATTCCCTTAGCATTGCCAACAAGTCGTTTAACTCCTCAGTCGAACTGCGTCAAGACCACAGTCAGCTTGGATCACCCAATCAAGATTTTATTTCCTGGACTAACAGACCCTCTCTTTCTTGCCACCTGCTCCTTGAGACGCCACGGATGGAGGCTCTTCTGCAGTGATGGATAAAGAGGATGGCCATGTCTGCCTCCAGAGAGAGTCCCAGAAGGAGAAGGGATGGAGCTGAGCAGGCTAATGAGACAAAACGGGGAAAATAAACCAGCTTCTTGAACTGTATGGTCACTAACACCAGTCATCTGAAGAATGAGGACAGTGTAAGTTTTTCTCTCGTCTGAGTGTGTCCAGGCCATTATTTTTTTCTTTTTTTGCATGCCTTAGTAGGTGGTCATGGGATGCACTTACCAAATGCTATGTGGGTGGGGTCCCATGCTTAACGATAATTATTTCATTTAATTCTCACAACTCTGAGGTGTACACATTACTATTCCTATTTTATAGATGGAAAACTAAGGTTTGGTGTGGTCGGATGGCTTGCCCAAGGTCAAACAGCTAGTGGCAAAGCTGGGGTGCAATTATGAGTCTGTCTGAATTCCAAGTTCATGCACTTTCCAGTACATTGTATAAACCTAACCTCCACACCAGGAAAACCCAGGCACAGACCAGGCATGGGGAAGACCAGAAAGCTGAGCTGATTTCATTTCTAAGAGCAACTTGATGACAAAGAAGGACTTAACAACATGGAGTTAAGAAACCTGGGTTCTAGTCCTGACCTCCAGGTACTAGATTTCAGACCTTTGAGGAGAGTAACTGTGTTCCTCTTTGAGTTGCCCCCAGGTGACTCACAGGTACTCGGTGCTGGGTACCTATCAGTTAAAGCAACATGAACCAGCTGTATATTCTTGACCAAAAAAATACCTACTCCCAGCCTCAGATTTTCATCTGCACTAGGTTCAAGTTCTGGATCTAGACGATTGCTAATGTTCCTTCCAGGTCTAACATCCCATGACCTCTGAACCTCCTGGATGAAGCTGGGCTAGAAATTAAGAAGGCAGATCTGACTTCTACCTGCAATGTTCAGGTCCTCACTCCTACTGGTTCTGGTTTTTATCTCGGTCTTCTAGGGCAAAACACTAGCATTCTATTTTGTTAGTTTTGTTTTTGTATTGTTAATTGACTCCCCAACTTGTCCCACCCATGAGAACAGAAATTTGTGTTAAATAAATATAAACTTCAATCTCAGGAGGTTTACACATGTCTCCTTTGGTACGGCTGGACTCCTATTAACCCCAGTGCTTTTTTTTTTTTTTTTTTTTGCGGTACGCGGGCCTCTTACTGTTGTGGCCTCTCCCGTTGCGGAGCACAGGCTCTGGACGCGCAGGCAGCATGTGGGATCTTCCCGGACCGGGGCACGAACCTGTGTCCCCTGCATCGGCAGGTGGACTCTCAACCACTGCGCCACCAGGGAAGTCCCCCAGTGCTATTTTGATTATTATGGAGGCTGGAGTCCTCCAGGGACTTGGCTTTAAATGGTGCTGAGTTCATCTGAAGGTCCCCCCCAACTGAAGGGACTGTGTCCTGAGAGCAAGAAATACCTTCCCTTGCTTATTGTACCTTCTGGTTTCCTGGGAGGCTTAGCTTTCTAATGGTTTCCAGACCTGTGGCACCATGGGTTCTTTTCATTTCTGTGTTTTCCTAAAATCATCTTTGCTAATGAAAGATGGGGAGCGTTTAGAAAAACAACTTCATCGTTGGCCTGCTGGGCCTAAGTGAAGAACAGCC
This sequence comes from Delphinapterus leucas, assembly GCF_059928025.1. NCBI lineage: Eukaryota > Metazoa > Chordata > Mammalia > Artiodactyla > Monodontidae > Delphinapterus > Delphinapterus leucas. The sequence goes on along the minus strand of NC_143132.1, from coordinate 65,514,152 downwards.
AGGTAGCGCTTATCAGCTCCTCTGGCACACCCCCTCCCAGCATCCTTTCATTTCCTGCCCAATATTCCCGAGCCACAGGCAGCCATTGTTTCAAGAACCGCTCTGCTTGAAAGCCTGGGTACTGCGGCCTCCCAGAGCTTCCTGTTGTTACAAGGCCCGGCTTTCCTGCTGAAAACAACGGCACTTCCCTGCCTATGTAACCCTTTTGGGGCAACTCATTTCTTCCATGAGCTTGTTCCGTGCTTGCAAATACTGGATGCTCATTAAATTTATCTTATTTAGCGTTTTCTTTTTTCTTAGTATCCAAGTACTGCAAGTAGAAAAAAATGTAAATACAGATGAGCAAAAGAAAAAAAAAATCACCAAATCTCACCCTCTTCTATTAGAACTTGAAACCTCTTTAGTGTTCATGGTTTATGACTATTCATCAACATACACAGAATTTACACTGGACCCAGGGCCAACCATTCCCAATGGTTGAAACGGAGGCAGGGAATCCTGCCTAGAAACCAGCCTCCTGGAGGTTCTCATACATTGGTGTGCAAAAGAGGCTCTCAGCAGCTTAAGAAAAGTGCAGCTTCCCAGAGAGATGTCCCTGCAAATTCTCAGGACTACTCTTGGAGAGACTCTGAAAGAGATCCTCTTAAAAAGTTTGTTAAGGGCTTCCCTGGTGGCACAGTGGTTAAGAATCAGCCTGCCAGTGCAGGGGACACAGGTTCGAGCCCTGGTCTGGGAAGATCCCACATGCCGCGGAGCAACTAAGCCCGTGCGCCACAGCTACTGAGCCTGCACTCTAGAGCCCGCGAGCCACAACTACTGAAGCCCCCGTACCTCGAGCCCATGCTCCGCAATGAGAAGCCCGCGCACCACAACAAAGAGCAGCCCCCGCTCGCCGCAACTAGAGAAAGCCTGTGCACAGCAACGAAGACCCAACGCAGCCAAAAATAAATAAATTAATTAATTAAAAAACCCCACAGATCTGATTGCGTTTGTCCCTAGCGAAGACCAAGAGCCACATGGGGGCATGCTTGGTTCTTTGTGATCCCTTCGCCCACACTACCGTCTCTAGTCACAGCAAACCCCCCATGGGTCCCTGAAGCCCACGCTTCATGCCCTTGCGTTCTCCTTCTTCTGACTGAGATGTACCCCCCACGCAGATGCTCCGTGGTCCTTCAGAACACTACTCTAGAGCCTTTCCTGTAAACTCAAATAGAGTAAATCGCCAAAACACTGGACACAAAGCTCTGCTGTATAGTCTAGAATTCTGGACACTAGTTTATGATGCAAATCAAGATAGTCTAATTTCTCTGAGTTTCTGTTTTTTGGCCTCTGGGAACATAGTTGAGGGATATGATGTAGAGTATTTCGGAGACTGACACTCCTCCCTTCCCCACCTTTCTCTCTGAATCGCTGAAACATCACAACAAAAAGATAGGCTCCTCGAGAGGCTGCACCTTTTCCTTTGCAGGGAGTGCATTATTCTTTATGTAAAATCAGGCAAAATTAATGGCGATCTGCGGTTTGTTAAAACAGCGAGGGATGATGATATTCAAGCTTTTATCCTGAGGTTTTGCAACTCATGAATTACTTAGTATTCTCTGAACGTTTCCTATGCAGAGCTAGCTTCATTCAGAAGCCAGATACTATAATTCCCTGAGCCTGATCACTCCTCCCCTTACCACTCTGAGACCCCTCCTTTCAGCTCTGTCTTTAGACAAGATCCTCACCAGATCTGTTTCGGACTAAGGCTAAATGATAAAGATGGCATGAAAGATTACTGTCAAAGTTCTGGGCACTTTCTCAGAAGAGGAGCAGTCATAAATAATACCTAAAAAACAGACAATTAATAAAGAAAATGCTAGTTTACCGTGAAGACACTTACTTCTAGAGTTAGAGAAGCTAGGTACCAAACAGCTTTCTATGCTTTTAATTCCTAACTTTTGGGGAATTCCCTGGCAGTCCAGTGGTTAAGACTCGGCACTTTCACTGCCATGGGCCTGGGTTCGATCCCTGGTGGAACTAAGATCCCATAAGCCGCGCAATGTGGCCAAAAAAAAATTTTTTTTTTCCTAATGTTTGTTCTCCTCACCTTTTCCTTAACAGCTTCAAAACTGGAATTTTCTGCTGCTTGTTTTTTTTGTTTTTGTTTTTTTTTTGCGGTATGCGGGCCTCTCACTGTTGTGACCTCTCCCATTGCAGAGCACAGGCTCTGGACGTGCAGGCTCAGCGGCCATGGCTCACGGGCCCAGTGGCTCCGCGGCATGTGGGATCTTCCCAGACCAGGGCACGAACCCGTGTCCCCTGCATCGGCAGGCGGACTCTCAACCACTGCGCCACCAGGGAAGCCCTGCTGCTTGTTTTCTGCTATAGAAAATGTCAGTGGTCAGATCTGATCCTACGGTAGCCCAAGAATGGGCAGTTTTTAAATGGTAAGGCTAAGGTTCTGATCCCTTTTCTTGGGTACCCAGAAGGGGTCAGGGAAGGGGTCAGGGATTCCACCCCGGGTTCTCTGGCACCAGAGGGCAGCAGCCTGTGCTGGGAGTAATAGCCTAAAGAGGCTCCAAATGGGGACTGAGTCTCTACCTGAGCTTGCACACAAGGAGGCCACTGTAAAGCTTCCAGGAAGAAAACAATGGCAAGAAATTGGTGTCTTAAAAGATCTGTCAGTACCAATTACAGTGAGGGGAACCTAGAAGCAGAGAAGCCTTCTGGGAGAGAATCTAGGCACAGGGTGACTCACCACCAGGTCACCTCTTCGGGGAAGCCATCCCTGATCCCCAAAAGGACTGAGTACTTGTTATACAGTCTTAGGGCAACCTGTACAAATTGATACTTGACTGAGTAGGTTTTGTTTCTGTGTTTTTAAACACCTGCATTTTTTTCAGTAAACTCCATGAGGAGCTATGTCTATCTTATTCAATTTATAAGCCACTGCCCATGATCTAAGCTCATAGTCTAGTGCTCAAGCAGCACACAGAACAAGACAAAGTGCACACATGGATGGATGATGAAAAGAAAGGCGGGGCCAGGTGCGTGAGCATCAGCTGGACCTTGCGTAGGACGTGGCGAGATGACATTGTCCTAGCAAGGACCAGATTAGATGCAAAGTACACATTTGTTTCCAGGGCTTTTTTTCCTTCCCAGCTCCGTATTTATTTTCTCCCTCTCAGCCATCCCATCCCCACCCGCAAGCATCTGCTCCATACTCCATTCCCGTTTTCCACGGGTTGGTCAACCAGAATCCTGGAATTTTGGACTGCCACAGTTGGAAGGGACCTTAAAATCACCTGGTTGAACCTGCTTGATTCAGTATCAGGAAACTGAGGCTCCAGGAAGTTTGGGGACTTATCCAAGGTCACTCAGCTGGACAGTGGTAAAGCCCTAGCGTTAGAGGGAGACTGAGAAAAGGGTACAGGAGTGTTGAAAAGTCATTAGGATTTCCTTTCTTTCCAGTTTTGAGGATTAGGGTTTAAGTGCCTGGAAGGCCTCTCTCTGGTCCAGACTAACACTTTGGTGTCAGACCTAATTTAGGGTATTTAAGCTGAGGCGCACCCTTAGCAGTCAAACCAAATTAAGTATGTTTATTGGATCTTCACGTGTAAAACACCGTGTCAGATTTTGGGGATTCAAAGAAGTATCTTATAAGACGCTGCCTGTGACCTCAGCTTATAGTCTAGTGAGTTCAATTACATGCAGTTAAACTGTGGGTAGAACAAAAACGTCAGGAAGGGTTCTTTCTTGTTCATTCTACATCTGTCAGGCAGGAGTCAGCTGGGTTTAACGATATCTTTCTGGACAGAGAGGAAAAGGAGGCAGCTGTCAGAGGCTTGTCTCACCCCTTCTGAAAATGTGCTTTCTCTTCTTAAAAAGCGAGTAGCTGACCCTGAGCAAGGAGGAGGCATTTGTTTATTGTCTTGAAGACTCCATGATTCCCGTTTGAAGAGGGTGTGGCCTTGCAGTGGCTTAAATTCCCTGAAGAGAAAGAGACGGAATAGCAGTCTTTCAGGGCGCTCTCCCGGCAGTGTGGCAGGTGTGGCCTGGGGACACAGAGCAAAGCAGGCCTGAGCTGGTTGAGGAGACTGGGGAACCTACAAGGAGGATCAGCTCTATATGGAGGATAGAGCAGCTCTGCTATCCTGTGGGGGACCCAGTGGAGGGCAGTCGACTGCTCAGGATCCAGGCCAGGTGACGGATTCTCAATCCAGGGGAGCTGAGAGGGATTGGAGAGGACAGGCAGTGGGTGCCTGGGTGTCCACATAAAAGAGGTGGGCAAGGGCTGACAGAGCCCTTCATGACTCAGTCTCGAGAGCAGACTTCACGGTGTATGTCCCGACATCTTGGTTTGGCATCACTTGCTTAGCTCACTTAGTAGTCCTCTCTCACTTACCTTCTCTCAAGCGTCTGGGAAGAGGGACAGATCAGGGAAGAGAAAAAGGTCCCTGCCCTAGTCTTCTACATTGTTCAAGCTGTGCTCATGTCCCACCTCCACCATGAAGGCCTCCCAGACTCATCCGTCCATCAGGTATGTTTTGGCAGCCACTCTGTGTTTTGGGTGCTGCATGCTAGTCGTCAAAGATGCCACGGAAAGCAAAACAATAGGCCCCATCTTCAGGGAACTTAGAGTCTATAAGAGGGAATTCATCTAAATGAATCGCCTCCTCTACTGTTCCTGGTTAAGGGGACGAGGGCTGGAGCCATTATGCCTGGATTCAAATCCTCCCACTGCCACTTTCTGCCAGTGAGATGTGGGCACATCTCCTAGAGGTCGATGCCATAATACTAGTGTGCCGGCTAGGTGCCAGGTCCTGCCTGTCGTTCTGTGTAATTACAGACAGTAACGCCTTTCACTTTACAATGTTTCCCAATTTGGGTAAAGAATCATATGCTTATAAGGTTCAGTTTCCTTATTTGTAAACTGGAGTTAATAATAAAGTCTACCTCATAGGATGAGATTTAAATAAAAATCTGAAAAGTGCTTGGAACAATATCTCAATAGACTTCCAATACATATTGAAAATTGCCATTGCTGCTTGTATAGTGGCTATCATCCCACTGGACTTGGTCGTCTGGAGTGAGTGGATCCTTATATCCAGGACTGTTTCACTCCTCTCTGGATCCCTAGCGCCCAGCACCATGCCCTGCACAATGGCGATTCTGACTCCATGGCTTCCCAAAGGAATTGTGTCACATGCTTTAACCACACAAGGGTACACTTGCAGAATAGCTGATTGGTGGCCTGTCCAGAAATGCTGCTTCCTATCTGGTATCAGACAAAATCATAGGAGAATGGAGGATGTTCTCCTAATTCCCTTTCTGAGTAGGGTTGCCAGAGAAAATACAGAGCACCAGTTAAATCTGAATTTCAGATACACAATGAATAATTTTTAGTGTATTTTCCCAGTATTGCATAGGATATATATTAAAACATGATTTGTAATTCACCTGAAACTCAAATTTAGTTGAGTGTCTTGTATTTTTATTTGCTAAATATGGTAACCTTATTTCTGAGTCCATCTCCTACTGTTTGCTGTCCCTTCCCCAAAGCAGTGTTCCCTTTAAGCCTCACACTCACAAAGCCACATCCATAAATCTTCCCAGACTCCTATTTACCCTATTGACACACCTTAGGCCTATCCATGGGATACCTCTCATGATTTAGCTCCCTGCAACAAGATGACGAACTGAGAAAGGGGTGGGGCAGCCCCAGGTGTGGTTGTGTCAGGGAGCCAGAATCCTCACTGGGTCAGAGGCATCAGGATGTCCAGAAGTGTCGGTGGGCTCCCCTCCCAGTAGAGATAAGGGGAGGCTATTTCCCCACCTGGTCTCTCGGAGAAAAGGGAGAGAGAACAAGGATGAAGCCAGTCTCGACAACCTGATCAGGTTCCTCTTCTCATAGGTTTCTTTGTCTTCTAAGCCTGCCTCCGCATGTCCCCACCTCCTGGTGGCCCTTCTCCTTGCCTACAAAGTATATTTTTGACTGTATGAGTGGGTGGATGGGTGAGGATATTTTTGCAGCACTCTTTTAGAAAAGGTGGGAGCAAGATACCAGGGTATCTATGACTTGAGGGAATATAAATTTTTGGAGTACCACCTCCTTTTTCCTTAGAACATTTATTGTGTGCCAGGCACTGGGTTAAGTATCTCATATGTATTACATCATCCAATCCATACAACCCTGCAAGGCAAGTATAGCTATCCTCATTTTACAGGTGAGAAATCAGGGGCTGAGAGAGGTTTACTGCCTTGCTGATCATCACTTGGTTTGCAAATGGTGGAGCCAGTATTTAAGCTGAGTTTCTCTGACTCTGAGTCCCTCTCTTAATTAGCTTCCTATTATTGCTCCTTTTTCAGAATACACCCTGGCACCTACTAGGTGCTCAATCACTATTTCTTGAACGGATGCTTGATTGAATGTATGAATGAATGTATCTAGACTCAAGGAGCCACACTCAACCTCTGTAGACTCACCAGACAACGATCACCAAAAGAATGATTTATCATGATGTGTCTACATATTTTTGATTTTGAAAATTCATCAAAGTGTAATTTGTGATCAAATATTACATGGCTACTAATTTCATTACAATATTGGGTGTATTTGTTTTTTAACGGAAATGTTTTGGTTGTGGGTCCTGAGTTCCACAGACCTTGATGCTCCTAGTTATAGTCTGCATTTATTACAGTGTTTTGGGGAAACATATGCCCTGTGTAATTCAGGAGTCAGCTGGATTTTTGAGGAATCATCCTTGTGGGATTCTCAAATCATAGCCTCTGGCTGGTCACAGCCTTTTTAAGAATTTTACTGACACATGCTCTGACCTTCAATTTTATGTGAACCAGCAGTAACCAACGGTCTCTGCATAGCTCTGAGTATTCTATTGAGAAATTTATTTTTTCTTTTGATCTTGATGTACATTTGGTATTAATTTTTTTCCTGGTGTGTTTCCATTTACACATGAATGACCTCAGTTTGTTTTTAGCAGGGCATTGCTACAGCTGGATGACGATGCAGGGCTTATTAAACAGAAGAAAGTCCTTGAAGCTGCTGGCCTAGGACAGAACTGCTTCTTCAAAGCACAAACAGTCATAGCACACATTCTGTTACATACAGATACACACACACTGAGTCAGAGGACATCAGGCTGTGAAACACAGAAGGACTTTACTTTGAGGAATGTGACAATGAATATAAAGAAGTAAAACAATTATCATCTTAAGAAAAAAGTGATGGGGACCAGGTTGGGTACAAGCTGTGCTATGCAGTCTGGTATGGTTTAGATCATCATTCCAGGAATGCCCAGAGCTTCTAAGTCTTGTGTTAGAAAGTGAGAGGACACCTGGGAGACCCCTGAGAGGTAGCAGGAATGTCTTCTGCACAGATTTCTGGTTCTTACATAACATCAGCGATGGGCTTTTCAATCGAGATATGTGCTTGGACATGCATTAGCATACTTCAGAGAAGAGCAAGGCAGAATAATAAATATGGGACTGTCTCATATTCTTGGCCATATGGTCAACAGAATTAAACTGTTCCAGAAAGAGCGTCACTTAAATTCCTCCTGGAGACTGCAGCCTTAGCTTGTGTGTGAAAACAATACCCACACTCACACTGAGAACTAGGCTGGATACCTCTTATCTGTGGGTTTTGATCTGATCCTCACAACACCCTGCAAGGTAAGAATCATCATTCTCATTTCCAGAGGAGGAAACTGAGTCTCAAAGAAAGAGGTGCCTTGTCACATCATCCCTTGTCACATCACACAACTGCTAAGTGGCCCAGGCTCTGTCCACCCCACGTAACTATTGCTATTCGACGGCTGATGGGGTCAAATGGCGCCAATTTTCATAGACACTAGAGCTACTCCTATATCTAATTAGTCACTAAATGGTACTGGAATTATATACCCGCATTTGGAAGAGATACCTCTGGAGACTTCTGTGGAGCTCCAAATTTGGAGATACCACTAGAGCACTGAATTTAAATGATAAAATGAAAAGACAACAAGTCACCTTAAGAGATGGCCACAGGGGTGAGCTAAGCTCTTTCGCTGGCTAAATTATTAATTTCTATACACCAGACCCTCAATGTCTGCCATAAATGTGTGGCTCAGCAAAATTAAAAATGACTACATGACAAGTATCTCATTGTGGTTTTAATCTGCATTTCCATAGTGGCTAATGATGGTAAACATCTTTTCATGTGCTTATCCATCTGTACATCCTCTTCAATGAAATGTCTGCTCATATCTTTGGTCTATTTTCTAATTGGATTGTTCAGTTTTTTTTTTATTGCCAAGGTTTGAAAATTCTTTATATATTCTATATACTAGTCCTTTGTCAGATATGTGGTTTGCAAATATTTTCTCCCACTCTGTAGCTTGTCTTTTACCTCTTAACCAGGATCTTTTGCAGAGCAAAAGTTTTTAATTTTGATGAGCTCCAATTTATCAGTTTTTTCTTTTATGGATCATGCTTTCGGTGTGAAGTCTAAGAACGCTTTGCCTAGTCCCAGACCCCAAGGATTTTATTTTTTTTCTAAAAGTTTTATAGTTTTGCATTTTATATGTAAGTCCATGATCCATTTTGAGTTAAGTTTTGTGTAAGGTTTAGGTGGAGGTTCATTTTTCAGCCTGTGGATATCCAATTGCTCCAGCACCAGTTCTGGTGTAAAGGCTATCCCTCCTCCATTGCATTGCCTTTGCACCTTCGTCAAATCCGTTGGGTGTACTCATGTGGGGCTGTTACTGGGTTCCCTAGTCTGCTCCATTGGTCTATGTGTCTATCCCTTTGCCACACCACCTTTATACTGTGGCTATGTACTAGGCCTTAATATTGGGTAGAGTGAGTCTTCCCATTTTCTTCTTCTTTTTCAAGATTGCTCTATTATTTTAGAGCCTTTGTTGTTCCATATTAATTTGAGAATAAGCTTGTCTTTGTCTACAAAAAAACTTGCTGGGATTTTGATAGGAATTGCATTAAGCCTATAGGTCAATTTAAGGAGAAACTGACATCTTTCCTATACTGAGTTTGTAAGAACCTTTTGATTTGTTCCTTCTCCACTCCTGTAACTCCCACCCAAAGGAGAGTGTCATTAGTTCATGTCTGAATTACCTGACTAACTTACAACTCACCTTTGGATTGTGTTCTCCTGTTGTCCCCATTCATCTTGTATATTGCTGCCAAAATAATGGACCTCAAGCCCTCCTCCACAAGGTTCTTGTCTGGGAGTCTCAAATGGCTTTCTACTCCAGACCCAGGCTCAGGTTTACCCTCTCTACAAACGCCCCAAACTTCCACTTCTCATTCATTCTTGAGATACCCGGTAATTCATGACTCTGGACCTTTCCCTATTCCTAGAACTTAGCCAGGAATTCCTTCCACACTGCGAAGCTAATCTGTTTCCATTTTCTTCTACCAATTCAAGCTTACTCCACACAAGAAATATTCCCTAAATAACCCGGTCATCTTGTACGTGCTCATACACAGCAGCACGCCCAGCATATCCAACATCCAGAGCAGGTCCTTTTTAATTCCATCTTCCTTTATATAAAGGAATTATTTTCAGCAATAAGCATATAATAGTAATACAGTAATAATTATTCATTGTTATCTTCTTCTTTTGTTCTTTTTTTTTGTGTGTGTGTGTGTTACGCGGGCCTCTCACTGTTGTGGCCTCTCCTGTTGCGGAGCACAGGCTCCGGACTCACAGGCTCAGCGGCCATGGCTCACGGGCCCAGCTGCTCCGCGGCATGTGGGATCTTCCCGGACCGGGGCACGAACCCGTGTCCCCTGCATCGGCAGGTGGACTCTCAACCACTGCGCCACCAGGGAAGCCCTCATTTTGTTCTTTTGTTTTAAATCAATTTACTTGAAAAGGAAAAATAGAATTCTATTTTAAAGATATTCATATGCAGTAAAGTGTTTCATGTATGAACTAAAATTTGCACTTATGAAACAAAAATATTATACCTTGTAGTTTACACTCTATTTCACTATTTTAAATTTTGGCTGTAAATAAAAACCTCAAGTTCTCATATAATGACTTAAGTTTTGTTTCCCCCTATTTGTAATCACTCTGTTACTGTTGTTTACTTGACACCTACTGTTTAAATGCAGGAATGTGTAGAACCACGGGGTTGGAGACACAAGCTGCATCTGAAACAAGCTCAAACTATTCAAACCAATATGAACCGATTGTTAAAATGAACACCTGTCGTCGAATCCACATGCGTTAGGGGATGGCTGTACAAGTTGGAGGTCTCCAGACTAACATCCTTGGAGAATACAATGTTTATTAAAGGACAAGTATTAAAAATGTACCAACATACCAGATATGTTTGCACATATATTACTAAAACGCACAGTCCCTCAAAATATTAAACATAGATTTACCACATGATCCAGCAGTTCCACTCCGAGGTATATCTACCCAAGAGAAATACAACATACATCTGCTCAAAACCTCATACATGAATCTTCACAGCAGCATTATTCATGAAAGCCAAAAAAGTGGAAACAACCCAAATGTCCATTAACTAATGGATAGATAAATAACTGGTGGCATGTCCACACAAAGGAATGCTAATCGACAATAAAAAGGAATGAAGTACTAATACAGGATACATGGGTGGGCCTTGAAAAGAGTCTGTTAAAAATGAAATAAAATTTTATATAGTTAAGTGAGTCTTCTATAGACTTTTTGTTCAGAAATCACTGTTTTTAAACTCAACCCCAGGATCTAGATTCCCTGTACAGTTGATCAACACAGAGCACCCTATACTGATGAACTGTGAACAATCCATAGATATGTCTGCTGCTCTTTCCAAACCCAAAAGCAGTAAGAGCCCCTGTTCCCATGGCTTTGGAGACACTAGCCCCGTGGTTATCCCACCTCCCAGCCATGGCCCAATGCCGTTGCTCCTCTCAGTCCAGATCCCCACGGCAGCATGGCTACCACATATGGCCCTTCTCCTGACTGAGCCTCCAAACCCTGTGGGAGCCTATGTGTTCTCCTCCTCCACACCCTTCTCCTCCTGTATCCCTCTTCCCCCCCACTCACAATGCCACCAGCTCCACCTCGGGAGGACACATTTCCCCAGAGGCTCCCAGACCTGCCCACTACCCCTCCCAGCCCACAAGAGATTTTGTCTCCACTTTGAGGGTCAGAGTTAGGGTTCTTGGAAACCTCACTTGCCTCCTGGCAATGTCATAAGTTGTTGTCAGTTCTTATAGTACTACAAGTGCTATTTTTAAAAGACATTCATGTACATTGTCTCCTGTGATTCTTGCACTTTTTAGAAGCTAGACATTATTTCTAGCTTCTAGAACATTTTCTAGACATTTTTGCAATTTTGATGATAAAACTGAGGCTCAGAGAGGTTAAGTAACTTGCCCCAAATCACACAGCCAGTAAGTAAAGGAACTATGATAGAAACCTATGGCTTCTGCTTCCTATTCCAGTTCGGTATTACATAGAGGAGTAAACCACAATGAAATTATAGTCTGCATAGACTTCTGTTGATTGGCCTTGGAGCCTAACCACCATTTTAGACCTTTTTTTTTCCATGGGAAAACGCATTTCAAATTCTAAGCATTCAATGTACAAGTGTTCCCCTGCAGCATAACTCATTTTTAATTTAGGGGCTGACTCTATCATCTCTCCACCAAAGTTTCATTTTTATTGATTCCATTATTACACTGGTCAGGACCCAAAGGGAAGATTCAAAACAAAGATTCTGGAGTCAGGCTTGGGCCCGCCACTTATTAGATGTCACCTCACTCAAATTATTTAACCTTTTTGAGCTTCAATTTCCTCCTCTGTAAGATGGGGGTAACATTATACATATAGGATTATCATATGTATATTACCTGAATAGGTGGGTGTGTAAAGTGCCCATTGTGGTGCTTGGCACTGAGTCCATCTGCAGTAAATGTGTAATGTTGCTTTACAGAGTGACTACAACCCGGAATATACCCCCACTGGCCAGGAAGGGCCCCTGTTTATCCAGTTGTGCAGGTGAAATTAGTAATAGTGCCCCCTTCCATTCTTAAGGTGCTCCAGGATGGATGATAAATTACATGGTTACCTTACCTGCAGATGGCTGGCCGGCAGGGCCCAGGAATCGTGACTTCAGGGGAATCACATGGCCCCAAGGCCGGAGCTCCCTAATTACAGGAAAATCTGGCCTTTGTCAAGAGCATCTCACCAGGGAGCTGAAAGCTACTGTTGGGATGTTTCCAGAAGCAGAGTCGAGGGTCTGAAGCCAGGAAGAGAGCTTGCAGGGATTAGGGAGCTCAGCCAAAGGAACCAACAGTCACGCAAGTGTCTGGTCTGCCAGGACTCCTGCCAAGGAGCCAGGACACAAGGGCAGGGTGGGAGTTGGAGAGGGGGCCAAGACGGCAAGCCAAACAGGAGGTGAGGGTGAGCCAGGACACAAAGTGTCAGGGACGCCAGTGAGGGAGGTCAGCAAGGTGCTGGAAGGGCGACGGGTCTCACTGTGCATGGAGCGGGTGCCTGGGCATCAGGCCCCCGTGGTATCTGGCTCCATCCTTCCTCATCTTTAAAGGGGTTGAGGCACTGCCTAGGGCACATCCAGGTTGTACCCTCCATGACATTGCACATATGCCAGGATTGATCAGTGACTCTGAGACTGCCAGTGATAACAAGGACCAAACATAATGGAGGCAGTGCCATTTAAACCTCCCAAGGCAACGTTTCCTCCATCTGCTCGTGTCAATTTGCCATGTTCGATAAATAGAATTGGCAGCTTATTTCAGTTTTACCTGAGTACTGACTTCTCACAAAGTCCTGACTTCTCACGAAGTGGCTGTCTCATAAATGAGGTGTAATGATCAAAAGACCTACTAATTAAGAGGCAAGCTTGATTAGAAAGAAAGGAATAATGGGGTGGGAGTCAGAACTTCTATCCTGGTTCTGCTTCTTTGTGATCTGATTCTTGAGATGAGTCATTGCACCTCCCTCGGCTCATTTTCCCCAGCTGTCAATGAGGAAATAATTGTTGTGAAGGTAAACAGAGAGTATGGGTACACAAGCATTACAAAGATTGTGGAGTGCTATACAAATACAAGCTAGACATAGCTCCAATATAATAATAATGTAGCAATCTCTTCTAAAACAGACATTTATCATCTGTATTAAGAAGCTCAGAAAAATAACATTATGTTTAAAAAAGAATACACCTGGGCTTCCCTGGTGGCGCAGTGGTTGAGAGTCCGCCTGCCGATGCAGGGGACACAGGTTCGTGCCCCGGTCTGGGAGGATCCCACGTGCCGCGGAGCGGCTGGGCCCGTGAGCCATGGCCGCTGAGTCTGCGCGTCCGGAGCCTGTGCTCCGCAACGGGAGAGGCCACAACAGTGAGAGGCCCGCGTACCGCAAAAAAAAAAAAAAAAAAAAGAATACACCTGGGGTAGATGTAATAAACAGATTCTAGTATACTAGAATCAGGACAACTTCAAATACTAAAGAAATACTCCTTTACATGCTCCTTGAATATGTTAGTGGGAGTTGCTAATCTCACCTCCCTCTAGAAACATACAACAGTTAGAAAACGTAAATATCTTCCCCCAAAGTTGGGACAGATACAGGGATGATAGGCCCATACTAGAATATTCATACTAATGGAAATTCAGAGTCCTCTTTTGAAGAAGGAAGAACAACCTTTTCTTTCCAACAAACATTCCTGGTTCAAACCGGAATGCTGAGTTGATCGGTTCTGGTCCAATATTTCAGCAGATGGAACCAACAGCACCTTTGATCAAGGGAGCATAGTGTTATAGAAAACGTGTGGGCCTGGAATCTGACGAGCCTCGGCTCCTTACCAAGCCGGCCCTGACTGCTTCTCTGTGACTTCAGGCAATTCATTCAGCCTCACTGAGCCTCGGTGCTCTCATCTGGAAAATGGAAGCAACTAATCGAGTTGCTATGAGGACTGAATTAAATAACATCTACCACATTTCAGGTATAGCACCTGGCACAGAGGAGGGGACTCACTGTCCCTATGAGAGCACCTTGACCTCTGCCTTGCGCTGCCAGGAAGCCCGGGACAAAGACCATGGCAGTTGCCTGCCTCTAGTCAATGTGGGTGAGTGGTGAGACAAGGCTGCCAAAAACGCTAACCCACCCCAGGCCTTGCGAATGGAAACATAGGGTCTCGAACTTGTGTGTGTGTGTGTGTGTGTGTGTGTGTGTGTGTGTGTGTAGTCTGCTCCAGCTAGAACACATCCCACATCTGGAGCTCTGGCTGCAGCTTGCAGAGGCCCATCTTAAAATACAGGGCATCCAGAGGAAGGTGAAGAGGAGTCCAGAGGACCTAAACACCACCTCATTTGAAGAGTGGTTGAAAGAGCTGGTGGGGGCGGTGCTGAACCCAGAAAAGAGAAGTCTTAGGACAAAGTGAGAACTGTTTCCAAATAAGTGAAGGGTTTCATGCAGGAGTAGGTGAAGACATATACTCCGTGACCCTGGAAAGCAAATCACGACCCAGAGGTAGAAATGACAGATGCACTGTGTGGCTCAAACGCAGGAGGGGCTCTGGATCACGGGGAGCTCTTCACCTAGGGGAACGTCACTTCCCGCAGCTCCTGGGGTCCAGGATACCCGCGCTGGGCTAGGCGGAGATTAGCTGCCCTGTGAGGCCCCTTCTGAGTCAACAGGCCCTCAGCAGAGCCCTGGATCTTACAATCCTGTTATAATTTTTTGGTCCATATTAAATCATATTTTATAAATCTCCAATTTTTAAAAATGGTTGATCGAGGTGATTATGCCTGAGACATGTTAAAAGCCAGAGGAGACAGTGAATATGTCAAGTTGTTTGCCTTTGGCTATTAGATTCAGAACACTTTTGACGATTTCCGTTCCAGTCTGGAATTACAGAATACTTCCTAAAGTGCCAGGAGCTTCATATACATAACTTCCCTGACTCCTCCTTCCCACTCAAAATCCATCTTGGAGTCAGAGTCCTATTTATTACTGCTTTACCCAAAAGTTAAATTATTTTCAAATTTAAAATCTAAAAATAGTTTATATCACTTTCCTTAAGCCCTTCCATTTTTATTCTTTTCTCTCAAATCGTTCTAAAGTTCAGAACATATTTGTGCAGAAATACTATACACACATGTAGAAGGAAACTGATTAAAGAGCCAGTTTTGATCCTCTTTCTCCCCCAAATACAACTGTGTAAATGACATTTTTTATCTCGTCTCAAGCATGAAGTGCTACAGAAGTACGATTCACTGCTCACACAATGTTCAATTATTCAGCGTGGGACCCTGGGGCTACAGGAGATCTGGGAACCCTAAGGTCCTAGCCAAGCACCCCTTGAATTCATCAGAGCAAGGGCAGACCATCAGAAGTGAATGTTTGAAATATGTCAGCAGTTTCAGAGGAGCACCCAATGACATTTTAATCTGAAAAATTATAAACAACCCCACTCCCACCACCAGCCCTGCCACCTCCTGAGGAATGTGCAGCGTGGTGGATCTGAAGGAGCCATTGATAAGCAGAGCAGCTTTAAAGTGCCCTGGTGAGGGGAGAGTTTGACAGCAGAGATTATTTCTGATGCTTTCAAAGGCGCACGCTTTATAAATGTTTTGCACATATACGGCATGGGTCTGTTTCTATGCACGGCATATATACATGACTGTCTATTTAAAAGCATTTCAAAGCTCATTTAGTAACGGCTTCTCCTAAGTGCTGTGGGGTGAAAGACGAAGAGATAAAGAAGGCCAGGTCTCTCCCCAAAGTACTACAGAATGCCCTATCTGCCAGCTACTTCCACGCCATCTCCATCTTCCTCGTTTAACAGATGAGGAAACGGGGATTCCAAGAGGGGAGGTGATAGGGTTGTCAGAAAGTTAAGCCTAGGCCCAGGTTTCTTGATTCTAAACCTAGAGTTTACTACGTGATGGTGGAAAGAAAACATCCACACTGTAAACCACAAAGCAATGCTAAAAACGGGCAAAGCCACTGGGGGCCTAGAGCCTTGGTTTTCATCCCAGCAAAGGAAGGCACACCCTGCCCCATTTTTTGGCCACTGCAATACAGACCACAGGGTGCTCACCCTGGGTCACAGAACAGTCATGCCACTGATGTGCAATGCAAGACGGTGGGTCCTTCCTACGAAGCTAGCAGGCTGAGCTGCTGGCATCACCCTGCCTGCAAAGGGCAGAACTAGCCAGGCCACGCTCCACCCCTGGTGCAGCCCTGGGTTCTCTGCGATTGCTGTTTCAATCCACTAAGGATTTGAAGAGGCAAGTGGGAAAAGACACAAACCCCATCTCCTACATTTCGCCAACGCGAAATTTCTCCTACATTTCGCTCTTGCCTTTCAGTCTGGTTTGCGCCTTTCCTGAAGGCTCAGACTACAGCACTAACCAGAGAGATTAGATCAGTTCAGACATCTGTCAACTGAATGGAAATGTCTACCACACCAGTTGGGTTTATGGAGCAACTGGGGGAGTCGCTGATGAGAGTGGAAAAGCCGCTCGCCTTAGACACAGCCTCATTCTCCTCTCCATGGTGACTCCCTCAGTGTCTCTGTTTGTTTACCCATCTGAGGTCTTCGTTTACCAGTTTCTCTGCCCCAGTGAGGACCCACACAATAAGGCTTGGGGACACTGCGGTGGGGACACTGCAGATGCGGCGCGGCCCCAGAACAGTCTGTCCTTTCATGGCTGCTGTGGAATGAGCGCGGCTCTGCTAGCGGGCACGCAGGGCATCTTCTGTCTCCCGGCCAAGTCCGGTTTCCAAGTTCCCTACCGTAACCTTGGATACGGCTGGATGGGGGTGGCAAGGCCTTGTGAGGGGTCTTTGTTTGTCACTGGAGGCTCTTTAGAAGGAGGGTGTGGATAGCTGGGTCCTGGGCCTGGCAAAGAAGGAGGGAAGTGAACGGGAAAGAGGGAACGGGCTGCTGCAGGCCGACGAAGAAAGGATCCCGGCCAGGACAGACCCACCATATTAAGCTCTCCGGGTCTCTAGCTCCCCTTCACCCCCTCTTGTTTCCTCTTAGCTGCTCCCGCTCACACAGGCTGCGAGGATTTTATGTAGGAGGGAGCGTGTGGGGTTTGCACGGCACATGGTTCTGGTCCTGCAGCGGCACCGTCAGGCAACCTTACGGGACTCGTCGCAGGCTATGCTGACCTGTGGCTCCAGAGAGTAAGCAGCAGAGAAAGAAGAGCTCGGTGACCATCTGCCACCACGACGTAAAAGGCAAAAGTAAAAGTGGCAGGGACCCCCAAAGTTCCTAACTCAGGGTGTCCTTTGGGGACTCTGCACCCTGAGCTCATATTCTCAGACAGACTTCTTTGCCGTAGGCTTTTTAGGTGCCTTCCAAGGTATGTGATCATTGTCATGAAGTCTCATCATGGGTGATTTAATTGTCCAATAGATATTTCTTGGAATAATAATAATTATTATTTTTCCAGGAGCTATCATTTCAAGCAGCTATTATATGCCAGACATCTACATACATGATTTCATTTCCTCTCCCCAACAATCCTGAAAAGTGGGTATTATAATCCCCTTTAGTAAATGAGAACACAGAGGTTCAGAGGTTAAGCCTGCATGACGAGGAAAGGGCAGAGGTAGCTTTTCTGTCTGACCCCAAAGCTTGTATCTTTTTTTTTTTTTTAATTTTTATTGGAGTATAGTCCCTTTACAATGTTGTACAAAGCTTGTATCTTTATAATAATAAGTATAGACGAGAAAGTAGCAGGGAAATGCCACATTCAATTTTAAAACTTTTTATAACTTTTTTTACTGCCATATAATGTGTATTCACTTTTGAGTGTCACTTTTTCATCCCCGAGGGCACAACTCACTGCCCTGCTGCTTCTACCAGTCGGAGAGCACATGACTTCCAAAGTGAGATGTGGCTGACAAGGACAATGAAATCTCTCAGGCTGCATTAGCAGAAAGCACAGTGTCTAGAAAGAGGGAGAACACCACTCTGGGCTCCTCAGTTGACACCCAGGTCTCTTTTTGGGGAACACAGTATAAGAGGGGCACAGGAAAACTGGGCCAGGTTCAAAAGAGTCTGACCTTGAAGTTCAAGTGGACCCTAACAATATCCTATGCAGAAAAATGGAGGAACTGAGGTTATTTGGCTCGGAACAGAGTTGGAGTTTCTGGCAACATGTAGGAAGTGGGGTGGTGGGGAGGAGAAGGGATACAGTAGATATCTTCAACTCTGAAATGCTGTCCAGAAGAAGAATTCTCCAGTGTAATGGTAATGAGCAGTTAGTCCTTTATACTTGCATAGTGTAAGAACGTTGCCAACGGCTCAACAGAAGGAAGGGTTTCCAATACGTGGAGCTGTTCACTGACACAAGTGTCTGCTTTGTGGGGCAGTGAGCTTACCATCACTGCAGAAAACAATCATCCATGACCTTTAAAGTCACTTCCAACCCCTAAATCCCACAACTCACCGGTACATTTACCGTCGTAAACATCCCCTCAGGTCCTATATTTCTACCTCCTAACAGCTCATTTGCATTTAATCTGTTATACTTGGTAGACTTTACTTTTTCCCGTCACTTGAATTAATTCTATTCTTTAAATACTTCAATATGAAATTAATAATTGATGGTTTTATGAGGTATCCTTGAAAAAAATATTTTTTTCAGATACTTGACCTTTTTGATCAGCCAAACATTTAATCCTAGATTTATAATACAGGACATTTAAAGCAGATCTCTTGTCCATCGGGGAGGACAACTTATCTTTATGGACACATTATTCCAAATTTTCCTACCTAGTGACCAAATACTGTCATCATTTCCCCTTCTAAAATGGAACAGTAGCAAGATCAATTCTTTTGGTTTCTTCTGCCTCGAATGTTGAAGTTATTTGTGTTGGCAACAGCATTGTATACGCATTCAATTCGGTTCATTCAGTCAATATTTGTGGAGTGTCTAATATTGTCCTAGGCACTGGGAAGAGGCAGCGAATAACACAGACAAATTCTCTGCTCCTGTGGAGCTGCCTTTTAACGGAATGAGACAGACAGTAAGCAAGATTTTTTTAAAAGTAAATATATACAAGATAAACGAAATATACATTAGATGGTTCTCTTTAGATGTACTAAAGAGAAGAATAAAGCAGGAAGAAGTGTATGGGAGGGGTGGGCAAAAGAAAAGATGTTTCCATTTAAATAGGGTGGCCAAGTCCCTACTTACATATTGTTTAAATAGTGGGAGCCCCACTCTGTAATGTGACAGTTGAGTTTAAAGTCTCAAAGGAAGTGAGTGAGTGAGCAGGGTAAGTATCAGAAGAACACTCCAGGCAGAGGGAATAGCAAGTGGAGATGCAAACCTCAGTCAGGTTCTGGACGCCTGCTATGGGCTTAGCATCACATGTGACAAAAAGAAGTAAAACACAGGTCTCTGCACAAGGATCTTGAAGAGGAAAGCACACGTGCATCTGAGACAATAGGCAGTCAACTGCCAAGGGCTAAATAGTGTAGATCAGTTCACTGAAAAGCTTCTCCTCTTTAGTCACAGTGGACCAGCCATCGTCCCCCAAAGCACCCCTTGCATGCTTCTGACTGTCCACCACACAGGCCGGAATGCTTCTGCTCTAGATCTTACACAACCTTCCAAGCCCAGCCCGAACTTGTCCTCCTCCATGGAGCTCTTCCGGGCCATTGGATTGTATGGCTAAATGATAGCAGGCCTCACCCTCCACCTACTGAATAAGAACCCCCATCTTCACAAGACCCGCGGGTGATTCCTGCGCACACTGAAGTCTCAGGAGTCTAAGTCACTCATCTTCAAATGTGACTGCACACTGTAAAACCCTGGGGAGCTTTTAAAAATACCAAGGCCTACTTCCACCTTCAGAGATGCTGATTTAATCAGCATGCGGCGAGAGCCGGGTGCTGAGATTTTTTTGAAATTCCCAGGTGATTCTAATATGCAGCAAAGTTTGAGAATTACTGGTAGCTCTCATTTCCCTCAAAGTCCTCTCCCCACTGTCTTTCCCTGGCTGTCAAACACCCTGCCCTCCGGCATGGCTATTTTTTTCCTTAGGTGGATTCTTAGGCATTGGCACCGGAAGCGGCGTCCCCTCTACGCTTTGTCCCCTCCCTCCCGGAGGTCTGCACGCAGTGAAGATGACAGTTGAAGGAGAGGAGGGCAGTGGGAGAAGCAAACTCTGAGCAGACTCCCCAGCCGGCAGTGTGGCCTTGGGCAAGCCGCTTAAAGTCCTTCTCTGTGAAGAGGAACAACAGTACTCTCCAGTCTGCCTCATGCAGTCTTGGGGAAGATCAACAGAGGTCGTGTGTGAAAGCGTTTGCAAAATAGTACTGATGTGCCTGAAAGCTGGCACGGCTTCCTGGCCAGGAGTCCTAGGATGTTCATTTCAAACTTAAAAATCTGCCTTTCCCCTACTTCTCAAATCTAAGCAAACAATTTTAAGCAAAATTTGATCTTTAACATCCCAAAGGAATGGCTATGACTGTACAGTGTCTGTACTGACGTGGGTAAGTGCCATTTAACAGTCAGACCTCGCTGCACCATCACTTACCAGAAGGCAGTGATTCTGTGGCTTGAGGATATTTTGATTAGCACCAAACACCCTGTGAGCGTTCAATAAATATTAACCAGTGAGGCCTAATTTAAGATGGTGCCATGTTAAGACCACAGTACGCCACTGTTGAAGTGAAGAGTACTTATCACTTATCCACATGACCAAGTTTTCACCTTTTAAGGAAAAGCATAGCATCTTCATTAGCCTTTTTGCTGATGTGCAAACTGAAAGACCAAGAGACCCTAGCACATTCAAAACAGGTTCTCTGTTTTACTAAAAGGAGTGGTCCACCGAAAGTCATGCTAATTGCTAAATGCCAGCAGTTAAGAACAGATACAACTGTACTGCCTTTAACTAGACCAAGCGCTAGCTGTTGAGAGAGTCTAGAAAGGCCTCTTTACCATATATTTTCCTCACATCTCTCCTTAGAAATTCTTTGAGGTTCTCATTCTGGCAGTTTCTTTGAATAGATACAAATGCCCTCGGGAGGGGCAACAAGAAGCCCCTAGCATCTCGGTGTGAACCAGATGTTGAACAGAACAATGGTGCCCAGGCTTTCTGGCTTTCATGAATCAATTTAAAAAGATTTCGGGGAACTCACACAGGTTTACTGATTTTTTAATTTTTCTGAGAGAGGACATCAACTAAAACCAATAAGAACCATTATTATTTCATAGTAGAATGGACAGTTCAAAATAAATAAAGTTATAAAGAACAGAATTTCAGAATAAAGGACTGTCCTTTACAAGAGAGGACAGTTGAAGTCTTACAACTGCAATGATACCACAGATAAACACATTACACGGTCCCTACTTTTCCTATGGCTCTGCATTTGTGCTAGGAGGATTTGAAGTGAATTCAAAATATTTAGTGTCCTGAAGGTGGATGGGGGGCTAAAGAAGGTGGCGTATTCTAAAAAGTGGAAAGAAAGAAGAGAGGAAAGCTCTACAGCGATCATTTTGCCTCGGATTACTTGCAGATACAGATAACAGATCCCTATCACGTTGTTCCTGCAGGGAACTTCATCCCTTGGTTAAAAAGCAAGGATGGCAGGAACCTCACATATTATACTTGAAGAAAGAATGCTCACAGTGGCAGAAGGTCCCTGGTGCCAACTTTTCTTTTTCACTCATGAGTGTACCTTCTCTGTCTCCTTGGGGGACCCACCTGGACAGAAGGGCAAGGATGAAGGAGAGGAAACATGGAAACAGCATCAATAGTCCAAACCTACATTAGAATGTAACTAATCTGCAAGGCGGGGAGAGCAAAAGGAAATCTCTCACTATAGCTGAAGATTTTCACAATGAAGTTAATGCCTCCCTTTGAAAGGATATAAGCCGCAAAGGTGATATAAACATTTTGTGATAAAAGATTCGCTCCGTTTCGCCCGAGACCCTGAAGCTCAGAGGACCTGCCCGACACCCTCCAGCTGGTGAGATCCAGCCCCGGACCCCGCCCTGCCCCAGATGGCCTAACCAGGCCTTGAGCCAGCCCCCCACCGGTGTTTCCACAGGTTTCCCTCTCTCAACTGATAGTATGTCACATGAGGCAATTAAAACAATTTTCTAAAGTTCTGATGTATCCTCTCTCTTTCTTCCTTTCCTGTTATCTGACAGGTTTCCCTTCTTCCTGGATGTGGTTAAGAAAACAAACAAACAAAACTCGTGTTTGATGTTCAGGGCAGCCCTCCTCCCTCTGTTCTTGCTCTGGGTGCGGGTCTGCACCCTGACCCTGGGTGAGGACCCCACCCTTTGCCGGGGCCGCACCGACGCGAGTTGCCGGGTCGGAGCCGGGGCCTCCGGTGGCCGGGGACCCCGGCTCCCGGGAAGGCGGCGGGAGCTAGTGGCCGGGCTGCGCCCAGGAGTCCGCCGGGCGCCGAGTGACTCAGTGTGGTCCGAGGGGTTTCGGGAAGCGGCGGGAGGCGCGCGGGGGCGCAGGGCTTTCCCCGAAGCCGCAGGGGGTCGGGCTCCGGACGCCTAAAGAGGATCAGAAACCCGTGGGCGGAGTGGCGGGAGAGGAAGCCGAGGCGCAGGGAGCAGAAGCCAGCGTCATTGTTTCTTTTGAGAGGGATCCGAGGGAACCTGGCCTTGACGTTAGGAAAGCTGAAGAGGCCGCCTGAAGGGACAGAGCGCGGCTGTGCGCCCCCGGGTCCCAAGGGCCTTGAGGGAGGAGTTTCCGTCTCCCCAGCTGGCGGGGGTGGGGAGTGGGGGTGGGGGGCAGGGCTGGGGATGCGGATTGGAGGAGGGGAAGGGAGTGGCAAGGGGAAGGGGAGGGGGTGTCGCAGGACCCCGCAGCTTGCGCCGGGCTGGGCCGGTGCCCCTGTCCCCTGTCCCATCCCTGACACGGAGCCCGGCGCGGGTGTGACCTAAACCCAGGTCAGCAAGCGAACGACAGAGGAGCAGGCAAAGAGGGAAATGGAGTGAAGTGAGGGGCTCTGCCGAAAAAGAGCGCCCCGCGAACCTCCTCTGCTTGGCCTCTCCTTCCCAAACCAGCCGGTTCTCCATCAGAGATTGCTTTGTTTTCCACGTTGGCCTCCCAGCCCTGGGGTGGGAGGCTGGGGTGGGAGATGGTTGGGCAGGGCAGTCCGAGTGGAAACAGAGATGGGGGTGTGAGGTGCAAGAGCTGGCTGGCACGCGGGAGACGTCCAAGAAACACAGCCGGCCAAACGGAGAAAAGGTGCCAGGAGGAGTGATGGGTGAAAGCTAAACCACCACGCAAGGCAAGTTGATAAAATCTTGGCTCTAAAAAAAAGATGTAAGATGGTGCAGGGTTGTCACTGTGGGTTAGGAACTTGAATTGCATTATATCTGTTTTCACTTATCTCTGTAAGCTAAATGCTATTATGCCATTCCAGAGGCAAAGAAAAAATCAGAAAGCTACAATTCCAGCCTCAGCCTCCAGCTTCCTGAAGCCAGCCCCCCAGCCCCTACCCTTGCTTTTGCTCAGGTTTACATATATGAATCAATAACCACCAGCCCCTTTTTTTCTTAGTAGTTTGAGTTCCTTCGCTCCCAACCAAAAAAGTCCTGACTAATTATACACCTTTTAATCCAGTAATTATACTTCTAGGAATCTCTTCCAAAGAAATATTATAACATAAACAAAGAGCCATATGCCTCAAAATAGTCACTGTCGCCTTCTTTATAATATTAAAAAATATGTAATCTAAATGTCCAATAATGGGGAGGAGTAAATAAACTGGTACATTTACATGATAAAATATTACAGAGCCTTAAAATAATGTTAAAAGTACAGTTTGATGACTAGAATAAAGACTTAGGTTGTAATGCTAAGGGAGAAAAGTAAGACCCATCATTAGATATATGCGATGTAATCACAATTATGTGGAAAATATACATAGAAAAAAAAATCCTGGAAATAAATTATATCTTTCTGTGGTAGGATTAACCCAAGTACTTTTTTCTTTCTAAAACACGTATTTTCTAATTTCTGTACAATGGGGATAAGCATGTATCATTAATTAAAATATTGAGATATTTATTTCAAAAACTTTACATATATAATGTATGTTTTATGGATATATATTCTTAAAGATATAAATATATATTCAGTAGCAATTTCATTCGTGTGTGTGTGTGTGTGTGTGTGTATATATATATATAAAGGAAGTCACCAGTCCTGGGTGAAAGAAGAAAAGAGGTACTTGAGCAATTTTCCCATTAACTGAAAGATTTTCCACAATTTAAAGGGTATGTGGGAGTTAAAGGGGATGAGTAATTAAAAAAAAATTTTTTTATTGAAACATAGTTGATTTACAATGCTCAGCCAATCTCTACTGTGCAGCAGAGTGACACATATTGACGTTCTTTTTTTCATATTCTTTTCCATTGTGGTTTATCACAGGATATTGAATATAGTTCCCTGTGCTAGACAGTAGGGCCTTGTTGTTTATCCATCCTATATAGAATAGTTTACATCTGCTAATCCCAAACTCCCAGTCCTTCCCTTCCCCATCCCCTCCCCCTTGGCAACCACAAGTCTGCTCTCTATGTCTGTGAGTCTGTTTCTGTTTTGTACTGGGTTGACCAAAAAGTTCGGGTTTTTCCATAACATCTTACAGAAAAACCCGAATGAACTTTTTGGCCAACCCAACAGATAGATTCATTTGTGCCATATTTTAGATTCCACATATAAATGATATCATATGGTATTTGTCTTTCTCTTTCTGGATGATGATCTCTAGTTGCATCCATGTTGCTGCAAATTGCATTATTTCGTTCTTTTTTATGGCTGAGTATTCCACTGTCTATATATAACATATCTCATTTATCCATTCATCTGTTAATGGTCATTTCGGTTGTTTCCATGTTTTGCCTATTGTGAATAGTGCTGCTGTGAGCATGGGGGTGCATGTATCTTTTTGAATTATGGTTTTGTCCAGGTATATGCCCAGGAGTGGGGTTGCTGAATCATATGGTAACTCTATTTTTAGTTTTCTGAGGAACTCCACACTGTTTTCCATAGTGGCTGCATCAACTTACATTCCCACCAACAGTGTGGTAGGGTTTGGGGATGGGCAATTTTTACGCATCCAATACATTAATGAAAGGGAAGGACATGCCTGCGATGGGCCAGAGGAGGGGCAAATGTCTGAGTATAAGAATACACAAAAAGGAAATGATGCGATCGCAGCTGATTCCTGATTGGCAAGGACATGCTGATTCATGGGCGGAAGGGAACAAGATCGGAATACAACTCTTAATGGCAAAGGAAAGAATACATTCATAAACATAATTACTTAGGAAAGGAGATAAGGGAGTAAACGGTAAGGTTTGGCACCTTGAAAATGGCACCATGAAAAGTTCTTTTATAATAAATGTACTTATCAGGAGAATATTTTCTAATCACGGAGATTAGATGTGCAAAATGAACTCGACGTGTTCCTGTTGAGTCCAAGACTGTTGACAGCAGCATTTTGTATCTCAGCTCAAGCAGTTGATTATGGATTGAGAAATGCTTAAACAAAGGTTTAACAAAATGGGCTCCCTTATTTGGAGCCCATTCCTTTTACACAGGGAGGGGAATGGGAGAAAACCAAGAAAGCCTCATATCTACATGCTGTGTGTTCCTGAGATCCTTATGCAGCAGTGAAAATATACACTAATTAATAAAAGCAGGTTTCCTTTGGTTTTGTGTGAGGATCTGGTAGAACGAAGAAAACTGAAGTATCCTGCACATACTCTAACACTAGATACTGTATGAAAACAACTGATGGAGCTGAAATTATGTTGAAACTATGTTAGGTAGAAGGCAAAGCTCTTGTTCTGGGATTGAAATCTAGGATTCCCTGGGTGGTGAACACGGAATTTACCAAACCATACACAGAAAGCTCTCTGTTTGGGCTTAATGATGTCTTGGGTGATTCCAATTCCCCTCCCTTGATTCTTCCCCTACCAGGGGAGATCCCTTGCGGATCTCACCTCTCTTGCTGTTCTCAACGTGTGTGGATTATTTCTCACTCCCCCTCGCCCCCACCTAATGAGGTGGGAGGACCCACTCAGTTGAGGGCTAGAATCTGGACCTTCGTGGATTCGCTGTCTTCCCCTAACAACACTCTAATCTCCCCTACATCATCACCCTCCAGCCTCCCCAACTTTATCACTCTATTTCCATTCACTGGAATAGCTTAGAGTGGGCAGGAAGAACCAATTATGGTTCTTTTCAAACTTTCACAGTTAAAGGCTAACTAGAGCCAGGAGATAGGATGTTTCAGCACTAGGACAATGGTAGGATTTCTACAAACAATTGTTGGTTAAATGAAGAAATAGGGAGCACGATGTTTGGGTTGCATAAGACTTTGTATGGGTACCTAGATGGAAGGTGGGAACTGTCTTGTTTGATATCCTGCAACTCATGGAATGCAGTGAAATTTAGCGTCTTAAAAAGTCTTATGCTACAAGGTACAGTGATTTCTTAATATCTTCCATCAAAAAAAAAAGCAGTAGAGAAATCATCTTATTAAAAAATTATAATAGCGGAACAGAAAGCACTTCTGTTTACTTTGCCTAAAATCCAAACACCAAACATAAGCATTTATATGACACTTGGGCTCACAAAATGGAAGAACTTTTTCACCTTGTCCTAAAACACACAAACAAACAAAAACCCTCTAGACTGTTTTATAAAAATATGTGATGAAATCCAGAAGGTGCTTTTATCTCATAACACCCATACCAGAAGATTAATCTCTGTGGTTGGTGTCTTGTTCTGGTTGGGGATATGTCTGAGCCCAGCTTTGGAATCTTCTTCAGTTAGAACATCTGCTCCACAGTTGTTAATGTTTGTTTGGTATTGCCCGAAAGAAGGCAGCAGAAGTGAAGAATTTTTTAACAATGAATCCCAAGATAGACTAGATCAGCAGCATCGCTTATTTTGAAAGGCATTTTTTTGGGAGCAATGTGACCTGTACGTAAAAAAAACAAAACAAAACAAAAATGGGCATGTTGTTGGACCAAGAGATGGATGTCCATCCAATACTGGAATGTAGTTTAGCTTGTTTTCATTACTTCTCAATTTTTTTTTTCCCAGAAATATTTGCTCATTGAATTATTACTACATTCCACAAAACTAGCTGAGCTTAGTTTTTAAATTTTTAGACAGAGATTTGAATGTTTAACTCAAAATAAATCATAAATGAGAGACTGATTCCACAGCATTCAATTAAGAGTACACAAGTGTAAAAAAGTCCTAGCTGTCTTAGGAAGTCTAAATAAAATATGTAAATAATCTATATCATTTGGAAATTTGCTACGTTAGGCAAGAAACAAGGACAGTGTCATTTCTTTAGGCTCTGTGAAACTAAATTAAATTAGTTGATCAATAAGAAAAAATACCTCATTTTTCTAAATAATGTGAGTGAAGTTCATGAAAAACCAAGCATACTTGCATTTGCAGAGTAGAAAAGTTACATTCAGAGCAAAATTCAAATTATTAGATGATTTTTTTTAAAAGATTAGAGTATAACCCCTCTGTCAATAGTGTTATCTGTAAATTATTCTTATCACAATAGTTATTATTCAAGAGTTCCAATGGAGGTCGTTTATATCAGTTTTAAATTCTACCTGGTGAAAAACCGTTGAGACCTAGCATTTGAAAAACTGTAGACACAGCTGGGTTTAGTTTCAAAGCTCCAAAATTAAAATGAAAGAGGGAAAGACCCTAATCCTTGAAACCATCTGTTCAAAGAACAGTGAAAAAAAAAAAAATGATGACGGTCTTCAGCTGGGGAACAACAATGGCCTCTTAACTGAAATCTGAAAGTCCCCTTCCTATTCACAGTTTCAGCCGATCCTCATAACATCCCTGTGAGGTCTATAAAACAAATATTTTTATCCTCATAAAGCATATATATGTTACTCCATGAATGTCACATGGAGTACTTAACCCCACGTCACACAAAACATCATTAGCAAAGGCAGGACTTCAACCTAGGTTGGCTGCTTCAAAAATTCTAAAGTTCCTTTTCTGTACCAACTTCCAATTCCATTCTTCCTTCCTATCCCCCTTCCTTTCTTTTTTCCTCTCAGAAATTATTCTTTGTTGCCAGTGTTCACATAGACACATTTACATCCACAATGGCGAAAAGGCCAGGAACTATTCATAGAAATTTAGAGAAGTGGCATTAAGGCCAGCCCTTCAGCTCTGCTTCATTTCTTTACTGTTTCCATTGAAAATGGAACCTTCTCACATCATGTAAAACACAAAACAGTGTGTTACATATCAGGGCAGTCTCCCCCCTCCCTCACCCCCAGAACTGACTTTGCATGTCTATTCTGCAGGCTCTGTGAAATGTCTTATCTCCAAACAAAACAAGACACAACACAACACCTGGACTGCCCAGAGGAAAGGTTCCAGGGCAAACCTAAGGGCAGCAGATCTCAGAGAGGAGGTATTAGTGAGGTCAGGAGGGGCCATGGGAGATAAATAGTTGGCTGGGTGGGTGACCATGAGACAAAAAAGTTTTGCTGATTTGCAGATTTAAGTAGTAGTGGTTTTCAGACTTTTCTTCTAAGCCTGAAGTGCTTTGTTCAGATAAATTTCACCCTGAAGCATAAAACAAAGAGCGCTGAAGAAGGCAGAGTGTTCTGGCTTAAGCAAGGTGGGGAGACCCCAGAGCCCTCCCTTCAGGCCTCTCTAGTGGCCCCTGCTATAAGCAAAGCATAGCACAGATTTTTAAAAAATAATTAATTTTTACTGGAGTATAGTCGCTTACAATGTTGTGTTAGTTTCTACTGTACAGCAAGGTGAATCAGCTATACATATACTTATATCCTCTCTTTTTTGGATTTCCTTCCCATTTAGGTCACCACAGAGCAGTGAGTAGAGTTCCCTGTGCTATACGGTAGGTTCTCATTAGTTATCTATTTTATACATGGTATCAATAGTGTATATATGTGAATTCCAATCTCCCAATTCCATAGCACAGATTTAAAGTTATTTGTACTTAAATAGCCCTCAAAATAAGCAGGCAAGCTCAGTCTCTTAGGATTAAAGTATGGTCCCCCAAGCAACTATTTCAGGAAGAGCCCCTAACTCAAGTCCACTCCAACCCAGGGGATTTGGAGAGAAGAAGCAGTTGGTCAGGGATGCCTCTCTTTTCCTGGAAACCTGATTACTTATCTTCAAAGCAGAGAATCTACCCGAAGCGGGACAGGGGGTGTGAAAATAGAAGGTTTGGGTTCCTAGGGAGCTGGCTGGGGGTTATTGGATCGTTGTGGACTGTATTAAGTTTATCCAGTCCTAAAATAACAGTTCTCTTTAGCAAAAGTTACTCAAACACATATCCCTCAGTACCACACTGGGAAATTAGTCATACTTTATAATCCTTTAGCAATTCACTATTTTCAAAGCACACTATTTTCATGTCCATTGTCTTGTCAGATCCCCACCCCATGAGGCAAGCTAGACAGGTATTATTAACCCCATTTTACAGATGAGGAAGCTAAGGTTCAGAAAGATGAAGGGAATCTCACAAGGTCACATGGCAAATACCTAGGTCTTCTGATTCCCAATCCAGAGCTTTAAACATGAACACGATGTACATAAATCTTGTATCCTAGTGAGTAGTAAGTAAAGGCCACAGATTTGGCATGATTAGTTTTGTGTCTTTTGGGAACAGCAGTGTCCTCGTTATGCAGCAGGTGTAATGATGACCTGCTTCATCTAACTCACAGGACTGTGAAGCACAAAGAGATGATTTGGTGCAAGCACTCTGTAAGGTGCCATCTAAGGGTTTGTTACTCCCCAACCCTCAGTCCCCTGCAGTCTTGGCAGGTTCTCTGTCCTTCTAGAAGCTTGGACCTCACTTTTACAAACCCCCCAAAAATGTATCTCACACTCTGTTGGTATCATGCAAGTCTCTTATGAGTGTCAGCTAGTGGCCAGAGGAGCCAGCCAGCCAGCCATGCTTTTGCACAACCTCAAACCAAAGCTCTCTCCCTACGTTGGGGCTTCAGGGATGCGATGCCAAAGGTTTCCAAGACTGCTTTACCCTGAACCCCAAGCAGTGGCCATGAGGACTGTAGGTCCAGCTGATGTTTAGGGAGGGACTCGAGAGGTGTGTGCATGGGCCTCCATGGAGTCATCACAGGTAGGAGGGTCTTTGTCTTCTTGGCAGAATCAGAGCCTGAATTTGGCAGGTTCATCTGAGAGTGATCTGTCCTCTGCAACCAAGTTCTGAGGGGATGACTTTGTAAAGTCAAATGGCAATGTCATCATTTTTTATAGGAATTCACAATTGGGTCTAGGCTGTATATAGATGGAGCCTCTTGCATAGGAGAGCAAGCTACAGATGACAAAAGGTGTCTGATGAACACAAAACCAGAGTAAAGAAAGTTGAAATTTAGAGAATATGTATGCTTTTACAAAAATGAAAATACCTTATTGTTTTTTTAAAGTATAAACATACATGTTCATCATTAAAAAAAAAAATTCAGACTGTAGCAACACAGCAAAGTATACAGAAGAAAGAGAAAAGGATCCATCCAAAGAAAGCCATTGTTAACGTTTTGAGCATATCCCTCCAGAATTTTTCTTACATGTATTGTTACCAAAATGGAATTACGTATACTTTAGGTGTTGTTTTGTAAACTCGTTTACTTAAATATCGTTGGACATTTTTCTGTGCCAGTAAATATATGTCATCCTTTTAATCAGCTATATAATAAAGGATATTTTCCTCAAGCTGTGAGGTAGTCTTATGAATCCTCCTTCTCTCCTAAAGGCATCGTCATCTGAGCCTCTTCTCCTGTCTCAGGGATCCCTGATGCTGGTTGGTTCTGAGAAACACGCTGACCCATGACTTCTGG
The DNA here is from genome assembly GCF_059928025.1 of Delphinapterus leucas. Taxonomy (NCBI): domain Eukaryota; kingdom Metazoa; phylum Chordata; class Mammalia; order Artiodactyla; family Monodontidae; genus Delphinapterus; species Delphinapterus leucas. The sequence goes on along the minus strand of NC_143132.1, from coordinate 65,483,279 downwards.
CCAACACCAATGAGCAGCCAGAAAACCTCACTGGACCAGCTGCATCTTTTTGGGCAAGCAACTGTACTCTCCAGGGCCCCAGGTTCTCCATGTGTTAAATGAGAGGTTTGGATAGATAGACTTCCTAAGATTCTTTCAGCTCGAACATGATGATTTAGCTTCCGGTTCACTTATCTCTGTGTTTGCCTTGGTACCGGAGGATCCTGGTACTGAGTGAACGGGGTGCCACTGGAGCCCCAGCTGTGCACCTGCATGACCTATTTCAAGACCCTGAAGACCCTCTGCTGGGAGCAGATGGTTGAAGCTGGAAGGGCTGGGGGAGGCACAAGGCTGTGTGGGAGGGTCACATAAGGGAAACAGCTCTCCTGATTTCCTTCCAGTATGGCAGTGAGTGATATCTACAAGGAGGCATCAGATTCACAGCGTATCAGTAAGTACAGCCTTTGGGGCCATTCAGCCCTTTCTGAGCACTAGTGTCTAAAGTGTAGCATCAGTACAGTATTTATTTTCCATTTTAAAAGCCCTCTTCCATATATTATCTCATCAAATTCTCATTCCTGTCTTTTAGGTGAAGAAACTGAGATTCAGGGAGTGGGATGACTTGCCCAAAACCAGATGTTGATCATTTGCCAAATGAAGACTCCCTAAGCTCCACCAGTGCTTCACCAGAGCTCACCCAGCTTCTCCTCCACCTCCACAGTCTCCCCATTGAAACACAGTCACATGACAGATGCACACACATGTGCAAAATACTCATGCAGAACACACCCTCCATCCCCACCCCACCACCACACACACCCAAGACAGCACTGCCCTTCCCTGGGTCCATCCACTCATTCAACACATATCTGTGAGCGTTATGCTAGGCGCCAGTGGTAAACTGATAAACCAGGGGACATGGTTCCTGATCTCACAGCGTTGGTCCAGGGTCAGCTAGAGTCTAGAATGAGGCAAGAACAGGGTGGGGGTGAGAGTGGTACATTCAGTACAGGGTACAATGGGAGCACACAGGAAGGGCCCCTAACCCCTCCTCAGAGGGATCAGGGAAGGCATCCTGGAGGACGAGACATCCAAGCAGAGACCCAGAAGATGGGTTGGAGTTGGCAAGACTGAGGTGGTGGAGCTAAAAAGAGAGACAGGGAGAGTGTTCTACACGGAGGGTGGAGCATGTACAAACACGGGGAGGCGAGGGGAGCACGGCACTTTCGAGGAACCACGAGAAGTACAACGTGGCCAGGGGACCTGCTCAGGTGGGGAGGTGGTGTCCATTGAGGCCACAGAGGATGCAGGTGTCTGAGTGTGATGGGCTGGTAAACCTTGTTGGTATTTATGGAGTTGATGTTTGTCTCGAGGGCATTGGGAAGCCATTGAAGGGTTTAGTGAGTGACGTTGGTGACAAGCTCTCATCAAGACATTCTCCTTTTGGCCACTGTAAGAATCTATGATCGTAACTAATTTCAATCCTACTTTAAGATACACTCTGGCTTCAGTTTCTGCAAAATATATGTATGATCAACTTTAGGATACTTTTCCTGTTTAGGCTGCCACCTCCATTTCACCTGCTTTTGCTGCTCTTCCTGGGTCTCTATGGTCTGGGCCAGGTTGGCTCAGATGACCAGAGCACTGTGATCAAGATGCCATGGATATGCCAGCAAATAGCTTCTTACTGGTCCCTGCTCCCAGCCTCAGCCTTAACCCGGGGCCTGGACTCCACACAGACAGAATATGGGCTGACTAACCAACATCCCTCAGGAAGACTGGAAAATAAGTTTAAGGTATAATAAGAAGTAAGTGAGCTAGGAAATTCTACCCTCATCATAAGCAAAGGGAAGCAGTATTACTATTCAATAAGTAACAGATAATAGAAGTTGTCAACGAAAATGATGCATGGCCCATACAACACACTCAATAAATGCTAAATCAACTGAACAGTATTTAGACAATAAGAGAAGCTTTCTAGGAACTTGTAAAAAAGAGGAAGATTTCTATATAAAGAAATGGTTAAATAAACTATGGTATTTTAATGATATCACATATATGTGGAATCCCAAATATGACACAAATGAACCTGTCTATGAAACAGAAACAGACTCACAGATGCAGAGAACAGACTGGTGGTTGCCAAGGGGGAGGGGATTGAGGGAGGGATGGAGTGGGAGGTTGGGGTGAGCAGATGTAACCTTTTAGATATAGAATGGATAAGCAACAAGGTCCTCTTGTATAGCACAGGGAACTATATTCAATATCCTATGATAAACCGTAATGGAAAAGAATATTAAAAAAAGAATGTATAGGGACCTCCCTGGTGGTGCAGTGGTTAAGAATCCGCCTGCACCGGGTTCAAGCCCTGGTCCGGGAAGATCCCACATGCCGTGGAGCAACAAAGTCTGTGCGCCACAACTACTGAGCCTGCACGCCTAAAGCCCATGCTCTGCAACAAGAGAAGCCGCTGCAATGAGAAGCCTGCGCACCATAACGAGGAGTAGCCCTCGCTTGCTACAACTAGAGAAAGCCTGCATGCAGCAACGAAGACCCAATGCAGCCAAAAATAAATAAATTTATTTAAAAAAAGAATATATATACACACACACATAAAAAATGAATGTATATATATATATGTATAACTGAATCACTTTGCTGTACAGCAGTAATCAACACAATAATGTAAATCAACTACAATAAAAAAATAAATTATGGTATTTTATTAAAAGTATATATATATTTGCTTGTACATGCACAGAATATCTATGAAAGATTTCCAACAAAATTAACACTAGTTCCTTCCCAGGTGAGGAACAGGGAGGATGAGGACAGGAATAGGAGGGAGATTTTTTGCTATACCTTTTAAATTCTTTTACAATTTGAACCACAGGAACGTAATACCTGATTTTTTAAAAAAAATTAACTTAAAAAACCATCCATTCAGCAGAATCTCAGGCAGTAATTAAAAAGAGTGAGATCGAACTATACTTACAAAAATGGATCATTCTCCAAGATCTATTGTTATTTAAAACAGCATATTTCAGAACATATGTATGTTGTAACTTTAACTTTATGGGGGAAAAAAACAGAGAATCATTCAATATGTGTATTTTTTAGTACATACACAGAGAAAGGTCTCTGTGTTGTTTGATGCAGTAGTTGTGAGCCACATGTTGCTACATAAATTTAAATTAATTAAAAGTTAACGTTCAGTTCCTCGGTAGCACTAGCCACATTCAAGTGCTAACAGCCAGATGCGGCAGTGGCTGCCATACTGGATAGTGTAGATAGAGCATATTTCCCTCAGTGGGAAAGTTCTCGTGACAGAACTGGTCTCAATGAATCCAGCCCAGACTGTGAACTGGCAAATGGGACTGCAAGGATGTGAGAAGGGACTTTGTACTTTATAAATCTCTGTATCGTTTGGATTTCTTTTTAACAATTACTTTTACAATTTTACAAGAGTAGAGGATGGTTCACACCTGTAGCAGGTATTTATTGCTCATTAAAATCGCATCCTGCATTTTTTTATGACCCCTGCCATTCCTACTCAGGAGCCAAGGGATGGCAGAGCACCGCTAGAGGAGTTACCCCAGTGAAGGGGGAAGAGAGATGCCCGTTGTCCGCAGTGAACACAAGCCCCTGTTGCCCCCTCAGGCAGCGGCTGACCATGCTGCCAGTCTCACTCCCTTCTGGGCCTCTGCTATTCAGTCACAAGGGACACAATCAGTTTGAGTGCCTGCCAGCAGGAGAAGCAAAAACTGAAGTATTTTTAGTTCTTGGAGTTCTGGAATTTGGCAAGGGCAAGGCGGGCACAAGACAGGGAGTCCCACCTCCAAGGGACCCTGAGGTCTCCTCCGAGATGGGACCTAGGCCGGTGGGGAGGGAAGACCGCTCTGAGGTGGGGCCAGTCAGCCCAGAGTGGAATGGGAGCACACGGGGCCAAGCTCAAAAGGGCACCTGGGAGTAGAACTGGCAAGAACAATAGGTCTGATATCTGCTCTGTGGTTTCTTAAATTGGGGGATGACAGGATGAAGAGAAAGCTGGAGGGAAAAAGAGATGGGATGGAGTAGAAATGTGAGCGGGAGGCAGGTGGGAACGAATGTTACAAAAATTTTCACCTCCAGTAAAACGTGGATTTGAAATGTTAAACATCACTCTGGTTATCATCCATAAGACAGAGAGAAATGAAATTTCCTAAGATGGAAAATAAATAGAAGAAATGAACTCTGAAAGCCTGAGTTACAGCTGCTTGGGGCACCTCACTTTTCCTCCCCCTGAAGGAAGTTTATTCCTAGACTAGGGTCCAATTTTTTCTCAACAGCAACAATAGAAACAGCAAAAAGGACACACGCTTTGAATGTGGCTCGAGATTCTTCTTCCTTTCTCAATCTGGAACTTACTATAAACCTCATCCAGGAAGGTAGGTGGCTCAGGCTTCAACCTTGTTCCCTTTGTTCTCCTCTCCAGAATGTTGATCCTGCCATACTGTTTTACACCTCGACACCTTTGCTTATATTGTTCCCTCTGTCTGCAATATCGCCCCTTCAGGCAGAGACTACTTAGATTCCACTCATCGTAGAAGATCTAGCTCCTCTGAGTCAGAACTGATGATATCCACTTCCTCCTGTGGTTTGTGTGAGGCTCAGCAGAGGATGTGTCCATCCCCTGCATGGGATTGTGAGCCCCTACAGGGACAGATAATGCCTGCTCATCCCTGTGTCCCAGCTGACCCCGTGCCTGGTGCATGGAAACTGCTTAGTAAATGCTGATGTCCATCTATTCCTCCACTCTCACAATCACCACCCTATTCCCTTCATTCACATTATTAATATCTATGGAGCCAACCATATGCTGTGGGGGAAACAAGACTGTGGTAGGTTGAGTAATGGTGCCTCAAAAGTGTCCAGGTCCTTATTCCTGGCATCTGTAAATGTTGCCTCATATAGCTAAAGGGGATTTTGCAGATGTGACCAAACTAAGGATCTTGAGATGAGGAGATTATTTTGAATTATCTCATGTAGTCACAAGGTCTTTATAAGAGAGAGGCAGGAGATCAGACAGAAGGCCATAAGAGGACGGGCCAGAGGGAGCAAAGATTCCTCCTGAGAGCCTCCAGAAGAGAACCAGCCCCGTAGACACCTAACACACAGGTGAACAGAGAAAGGTCAGTCTTCAAGGAGCTCATTTTCTTTCTACTCAAGGAAGGAGACAATTTAGGAAACCATGACAGTCGTTGGAGATGAGACGTAATAAAGGTCTAAACTTCACCATCCTGATCACCTTCTCAATATACTCCTGTGTATAAGCTTCCAGCTTCAAATGGAGCACTGAGAAATGAACACAGACTCCCTATCTGATTCAACCTGTGAAGAGTGCAGGGTGGATCCCTTGATCCACACCCTCTACAGCCTAAGATGCTGTTCATATGGCCTAAAATTGAGCCAGATACACCTCATTCAGTCAACTGTCAAAATGCAATTGTGGAGCAAAGAAACAGGCACATGTGAAATGTCATACAGGCCAGCTAAAACCCTGGCTTTCCACTGTTCCATCAATGACAGAAACAGACTCATTTTCCAGATTTATAACTCTCCTGAAATACAGATGGAAAGTAGAAGGTTGGATGGCGGTCACTATGATTATAGCCTTTTGCCAGAACCCATAACCCTCATTTTATTTCTTTCCAGTTTTGCTTTTAAATTGTTTTCTTTTTCTGATTACTACAGAAATGTACAATTTAGAAAGTTTACCACATTCCCACCCCAGAAATCTATATCAACAGATATGAATCTTAAAACCAGCATTTTTATGCATTCAACCAAAGAAAATAAATAATTATGTGTATATAAGAGAATTAAAGAAAAAAACAGAAAGAAGGAAACCCCTAGGGATATATGGGAGACTTGGAATATTTGTTCTCATCTGCTTCTCAGCTTCCTTGTCTGTAGCATTACTCAGGAACCACATTCTGAGTAATGAGGCTGAAACAGGATAAGATTTCTAATCACCAAGGAAATAAGAACCACAGTTAACACTTATGGAAGGTTAACTAAATTCCAGGCAGTGCGCTAGTTTATTTAATCCTCATAATGACCCTGTGTGACAGGCACTATTATTCTCATAATCCTCGCTTTATAGATGAGGAAACTGCGGCACAGAGAGGTTTGGTAGCTTGTCCATGGTCACACAGCTAGCATGGGGTAGAGCTGAGATTTGAACCAAGGCAGACTATCAGCATAAAAGCCACATACTAGCCACTTTGCCACAGGCACTGCTTCTCAGAGAGGTTAACTGATTTCACTAAACTGCATCTATTAAGGCAGGATACCAAACTAACAGGCTTTATGAAGATTATGTTTTTAAATAAGGAGGGGAACAAAAGGGCTTTATGAAAAATTCAATGAATCAAGATGCCACATTCCCATAATAATTTAAAAAGATTTCCCCCCCTCAATTTAAGTAGTAAAAATACATGTTCACTGTTGAAATTTGGGGCAATATAAAAACTATAACGAAAAAAAAATCATGTGGTTTCACTTAGCTGCTTCTTTTTACAAGCTAGTCAAAGTGAGATCAGTAGGCCAAAGATATCACAATCTCCTGGAGCTCATCTTCAAAATGTAGATCCCTAGGCCCCATCTCAGACCTCCAAGAGCAGAATCTCTGAGGGACTGACCTCAAATACTGACCTGCAATGGCACTTTACAGCTTGCAGCCCTAAAAACTGTAGAACTCATTCTGTGGGATCGTGTGTTCTCCACAGACCCAGATACTACTGGACCTATGCAAATGCCCATTTGAAACTTTTATTAGATGTCCATTTTGTTTCAAGGAGTCCAAATGGGAACTTAAGGAGTATTTCTAATACTCCTTAAAGTGTACTAAAATTTAACCAATATTTCTCAAATTCTGAAATTAAATGAAATGAAATTTTAAAAGTAAACACTCCATTTTTAGTCATCCTGATGCCCAGTAAAGTTTGAGTATCATTGCCAGAGCCTTAAAAAGAGAGGCCCAGAACTCTTGGACCCATAATTCAGAACTCATACTCTCCCCTCCCACCTGCCCCCAGAACAGCCTCCCCCCTTTCCTTTCTGAAACCAAGTTGACTTTAGGAGCAGTAAAAAAAGGGGAACTGAGGAAACCAAGTCTCATTGGAGAGTCAGGCTTGGGTAAGGGAAAACAGGATACTGGATGGATATATTTTCCTGACCTTCAGCTGCAGGCTCCGTGTCCAGGGTCCAACAGCTATAATGCAGCCCCTGAGAGCCCTCGAGTGGGGTTTGTGCCCTCAGCTCTGAGCCGGATTCAGAGCCCTGCATCCAGCTTTGCTTTTCCAGAAAGCAAAATGGCTTCTCTCCACTAACACCAGGCCCATACTCTAGCTATTAGCCAAACAAAGGATTTTCCAAATATGGACCCGAGAAGCATGTGCACTTCAATTAAATGCAACAAATATTTAATGGGACTCCAATATGAAGCTTAAATAGCTAAAACATATTAAAAAGAAAGCCAACAACTGACGCCAAAAAGCGTGAGTCCTTAAAGAACAGAACAGCAAGACAAAAGCCAGAAAGAAGAACAAAAATATGCATTGTAGGGGAGGGGCAATAGGGAGGTGTAGATTTATATGGAAGAGTTGACATCATTGTTTCCCAATAATACTCAACATGCAGGAAACAGATGGGAAAGCAGTGGTGGAAGGGGCTACTTATGGTAACAGGGCATGCTCTCTGTTTAGAATCCTGCCATTTGGAACCTCAACGTTTGACTTTGAAAAACTGGGGATGGGAACTCCATTGCCAGCAGTTTTATTAAAGTTGAACTAAATCCTGCTGAACTTATCACCTTGGCAATGCATGGATAAAAGCAGCTCTGCATATCAGACCCTGATTTACTGCCGGCATGACTGCAGCTGTTTGGGTCCAGAGGAGACAAAGCTAGGAAAGCGGAATTTAATGTCGGACAGACATGGTTTGACTTCTGGTTCTCCCAGTTCCTAGCTGGGTGATGTTAGGCAAGTTGCTTAATCTTTCTGAGTTGGTTTTCATATATAAAATGGGGGAGGGGGAAGATCCCTGGTGGCCTAGTGGTTAGGATTCCGAGCTTTCACTGTCATGGCCCAGGTTCAATCCCTGGTTGGGGAACTGAGATCCCGCAAGCTGTGTGGTACAGCCAAAAGTAAATAAAATTTAAAATAACAATAAAATAAAATGGGGGGGCAAAAGAGAACTTTCCACATGCAGTGGGGAGAGATTGAGGCTGCACATTTATGCACATGTAGATTTAATCAAGAAACATACTTAGGGTGGTCAGTTGACATCATTTTAAAAGTTTTATGTTTTAACAGAATCTCCCGTTCCCCTGCTCTTGGGCCAGGCGCAGACACAGCCAGACCAACTGCCACACTTGTGATCAGCTACAGTGCCTTCTCCCGACAGTAGGATCACTCTCCTGCCACTGAAGACAGCTTCTGTCACCCCGGCCAAGGGTGCAGCCAAAAGGGTTGCAGGCTTGGAGGTCCCCCCACTCCAAGCCTGGCCATTACAAGTCACTGTCAACTACCTTTCCCACAGTTTAAGCATCTTCTCCCCCAGGGCTCAGGAGGGTGTGACCAATTACAAGCGTCAGGCAAAACCATGTGGTTTCCTGTCTGAAGAAACCAACCACTCTATCTCCCCGTATCTCCGTCATTCCTCACGGGTCAGATGATGTTTACTGTTTTATTGATTTATTCCCCCCTTACAAACAATCCACTCATAGTTCTCTTTCACTCGGTTGCCTTGAATGTTAGCATCTCCCGCTTGCACCTTCTGTAGAACCCTCATTTCATTCTTGGTACTCTTTTGGTTATTTTCCTGTCTTACGCAACCCACTAGGCTGAGAGCAACTTGAGAGCATCTTTGTAAACCCCAGAGTATCCAGCATATTGGAGTCCCATTAAATATTTGTTGCATTGAATTGAAAGCCCCATACAAGATGGTTTCTGAATAAAACCATGAAAAGAGCCAGGGAAAGAAATATGCATAATTACACAAATTAGCTCAATTCACGAAGGCTATAGATTTAGTTTGCCAGCCTCCTACTTTTTATGTCAGACTGTTTTCTGCTGTCTGTAACAGCAAGAGCTGGTATAAGGTGCTTTTGGGGAGGGTGACATTCACCCCTCTCCCTCTGGGGGGTGGCGGCGAGGGGGGCCCCAGAGGCATACTGGGTCAGCATCAGGCCATGGGCATGGTACCAGGGCATAGTATGCATGAGCCAGGCTTGAACTAGAACAAAGAGTGCCTGAGACTCGATCCCAGAAACTCAGTTGGTTCTGGGGCCCCGCCAAGAATGTGATTCATACCAAGGAGTGACTGGTGAGGCACTAGGGATAGTCAGTGTTTCTGGGGCACCCCGTGCAAAGCCTGGGTCCATTTCTAAATGGGAGTAGCTATGCGCCCTTGTGGGGAACCTTGAACAATCTTGGATTCCTGCTGTTCCAGCATATCAGCAATGTCCCAGGTCCTTAGCTTCCTAGAAGGGCTCTAACTCTGGCTTCCTGAGGAGGAAACAGGGTCCATCAATCACCTGCTGTGTGTTAGCTTCAGGGAGGCCAGCGAGCTACCCAATCTGCATGAGCTGCCCAAGGCCACCCGCCTTTAGCCGAGCTCAGCGTCCACTTGCAAACACAAAGCCAGTGAGAAAACAGAATATCAGGTAGAATGAGGATCAAACTGGGTGCCTCTGACTCTAAGGCAAGTGCTGTTCCAGGAGGGAAGGAGGATTGTGGCTGCAGTAGGCAGGGAGGGGCCTGGGAGGAAAAGGTAGGGGACTTGAAAGTTAGTAGGTGGGGTTAGAGTACGTGTGTGTGAAAAGCTCCTGACAGAGAGTGAAGTGCTATGCAAACGTTAGCTGTTATTATTACTATTCTCCATCTAGGCTGGGGGAAGAACAACGCAAGGGAGAAAAGGCTACTTTTTGCAGGTTAGTTCTTTTTTTCTTTTGACAAAACTGTAACATAAATGTCAAATTATGAAATATGCTATTTTGGGAGATTGTGTCTGTGCCTAAGACAGGCTTGGCTTTGGGAGTCACACTAGATCTGGATTTAAATCTTGCCTATCTTATCTCTGCAATCTTGGCAAGTGATTTAACCTCTTGGATCTCAGTTTTCTCCTCTGTAAAAAGGGTAAAAATGCCCAATTCTTACAGATTTCGAAAATATTACTTTGTACGTATAAAGTGACTGGCACATAGTAAGCAATGAATGCAGACTGTAACTCTACAATTAAAAATAACAAGCAGGTGTGGTTTGGGGCTCAGCTTTCATTTCTGGGTCCCTTCTCTCCTTCCAAGACACACCCCCTTCCTCCCCCTTCCTTTAGCAGCCTAATGTTCTCAGCTTTCTCTATCAAAAGCTGCTCTTAAAAAATCTAGCACCAGTATCTGTCTCTTCTGATTTGAAGTCATCATGCTTTCTCAGGGGTCCCTTATTTTAAGGCTTACCTAAAATTGCATACTGGGGGGAAGATTAGCGGGACGGTGGGGGGCTGCTATCTAGATACCTAAAGTTCCATCAGGCTGTGGCTCCACCTCAGTCAGGACTCAAGGACAGAACTTTGAGGGAGGAACACCAAAACCTAGTAAACTGAAGGGTGACATTTGTGTTGGGGCATAGAGAGAAACAGAAAATCAGGTGGGAATGCACCTGTAAGCAAAAAGAAAATTAAATCTGAAGTGTGACAAGTGGGTAAATGCCACTTTGGCTTCAATACAGGGCAAGCAATGAGTGAAAAAGAAAACAAAATAGAAAATCGAAAGAGCTAGTAGCGCCATGTTCCTGGGCCTCAAGACTGGGGTGAAGGAACCAGACCAAGGAAAGTGGAGACCTAAGACCCAGAAGGTGCAGGTTGGGGGGGGGGGGGCGAGGGGAGGAGGTGCCCGGCAGCTCACACTGACTAGCCTGTTCTGGAGGAAATAAGCACTGGGTAGTCCCAACCAGAGGGTCTATCACTACTTTGTTCCAATATCTAATGGAAGAGGAGTTGGGGGGCACTTCTTATCCCCAGACTGAGTCCTGGACCTCTCAGCCCTGTCCTCCTCTCCCACCCTCTGCCACGGAATCCCAGGAAACTTTCTGCAGGGAGGTGACCCCCAGGAACAATCGGTCCCTAGCAAGTGCTTCAGAATTGCCTTGGTCAGTCAGCTTCTGGAATTTAGAATGTGTTCTCCCCTCATCCCCACTCCCACAGGAAAAGGTTTCCAGGCTAGCCCACAGATGCCTAATGGATTAAGGGGGGAAATAAAAAGAATGTATCAAAAACTACAGCTCTAATGGCATTGGGGAGCTTATCCACCACTTAGAGCATCATCTATGGGAAAATGTGTTCCCAGTTCCAACTTGTTTCCCTCTGCCCCAGCAGATGGTCCACTGGGCTCTAGGGCAGGTCTGGGGCTACCTTAGCAGTCCCAAGGCCTGGGCCTCCAGCGGCTGGAAGGCATCTGGGCAGCTGCCAGTGGGGGTGGTAAGGGTGGAAGAAGGGCGAGGCTATGCCTGTCCTCAAGGGGCTCCTGGCAGAGGTCTGGAGACTGGGCAGGAGGGAGGGATGTGGGTAGGCGGAATGGCTGTTTCCATCCTCTGGGTGGGTTGTTTACCATATCCAGACCATGCAGAGTCAGTTACAGTTTGGCTTCATGCAATCAGTCAGCTTGCTCCAGGTTTAAAAGCCTTAATTCTCCTTTTAGTTCTTCCTGTTTCACTGTGGGAGCCCAGATCTGGGGATGCCCCTCTGAACTCAAGCCCATGAGGTGGCTGTTCTGTCTGCACAAACTCCACCTCCAGGACCTGACTTCTTTTTCAGTTCCCTGAAGGTCCGGGAGTGGCTGGGTACCTTTCTCAGATCTTTCTGAGGGCCCCTTAGTTTCAGGTTGACATTTTGCTCTCCCACCACTGTATACTGATGGTCCACTCCCCAGAGGCTCTGGGAAATCCCTCCGTGAACTCTCCATTCAGCAGGACAACTAATCTGCTTCCTGTCCCTCTTGGTGCTTAATTAACCCATCTGACCATATCATTTACTCGCTTCATCGGAGCCCTCATGCATTCAGTCATGGATAGTATGTGGTTATGCTAGGGCAAGTCCAGGGTGTTATGATAACAACAGCTACATTTAGAGCTTACCTTACGCATACCCTCTGCTAAGTGCTTTGCCCATAGTAACTCATTTCTCTTCACACCAGTCCTCTTATCCTCAATTCACAAATGAGGAAAGTGAGACCCAGAGGGGGTAAGTAACTTGCTCCAGGGTCACTCAGCTGGAACAGGCAAAGTTAGGATTCTACCCCAGGCTGTAGGCTTCCAGAACTCTTAATGGGAGCCCCCAGCAGGGGGCACCTGACTTGGGAGGATCAGGGAAGGTTTCCAGAAGCAGCTGAGACCCAAAGGATGAAGAATTAGCTAGGAAAGGTGTGAAAACAATGCCAGGCAAGACGCTGGGAAGGAGACCACTAACCCAAAGAGGATGCCCCTGCCATTCAATGTTAAATCTTCTCGTGAACAGAAAAATATTCACCTTCCTCGCTAACACTTTGCTCCTGTTTATGTTTGGATTTTTTGTCTATTTAATTGAAGATAAAAGCTTTTGCATTTTCTCCTTCAGTCATGACAGCTAACTTCAAAGCTTAATTGAGCCATTGGTTTCTGAAAGTTTGTTCACATCCCTTAGACTGTAAATTTCTTGAGTCTGGAGTGCCTGTTTCTTTCTCTACCACCGTACCTCCACAGCGCCTTATACTGGTTTCTTAAATAAGCGAATAAACAAAGTGAGAGAATGACTTAGCTTCAGAAATGTAGAATAGCTACGCCTCAAAGTTCCCATTGCCTTATCCTTGTTCTTTGAAATGCTGGGGCTATCTTACTCTCATCAAGCTTAAAATTATATTTTGTAATGGGTGTTTATTTGTTATGAACCTTTTGTAATCCCTCGATTCAAATACGTATATATTTTTTCTTTTCAACCTGATAAGAACTAGAAAAAAACCTTCAGGAATAAGGTTCTTATCAAACATTCAGAGGGTACATTCTGAATAGTCAAGGCTGCTTATCCAGGGAGAAAATGATCTGTAAACCCCTGCACTATAAGCAGTGGTTCTCAACTCTTCCTGCATTCCAGAATCATCTAGGAAGCTTTTTTTTTTTTTTTTGTGGTACGCGGGCCTCTCACCGTTGTGGCCTCTTCTGTTGTGGAGCACAGGCTCCGGACACGCAGGCTCAGTGGCCATGGCTCACAGGCCCAGCTGCTCCACGGCATGTGGGATCTTCCCGGACCAGGGCACGAACCTGCGTCCCCTGCATCGGCAGGCAGACTCTCAACCACTGCGCCACCAGGGAAGCCCTCTAGGAAGCTTTTAAAACATACCTATGCCTGGGCACCAAGAGATTCTGATTTAATTGTTCTGAGAGGGGGCCTGGACATGAACTTTTTTTTCATGCTCCCCAAGTGATTCTATTGTGCTACCATCATGGCAAACCACTGCATGGACAATTATCCCTTTTTACCAGGGAGTGAGTCAAATGGCAGAGACTGTTGGGAAGGGTGAGGAAGTCCTCAGCCCTTAGAGTGGGACCAGCACGGAGGCAGAAGATAGCTTTCCTGTAATGCTCTCTTACTGGTCCCTTGACCCCTGGCCCCAGCATTTTCAAGCACTGTGGGAAGACCCAGAGCATTTGATTCAGAGGGGAGAGGTAGGAAATGCTCTTGGATGCACTCTGGCCTCACGGGGCTTCATCCACAGCCTCCCAACTGCAGGTGACACAATGATGTGGTTTTCATCACACAGCTGCAAGCAAGGGTCTTCGTATTCAGTGGTCAAAAAGAAGAAAAAGAAAGCTGTACTATTTTCAGCAGCAGCAGTGAGGAAGTGATGATCTTCTCCCTCTATTCCAGACAGGAAGAGAAAGTTCTCTGGTTCCCAGGGGAGAGCTAGGGGTTGGGGCAGCAGCCACCATGCTGGAGGGGAAGGGAAAGAAACACTGGCTAACTTGGCCAGGAGCAACTTCATGCCATTCTTGGGTGATCTCACCAGCCTGCAGAAAAGTGGCCAAAGAAGCAAAAGGGGGAAATTGGCCATTCGTATCAACCCTATGTGCAGCTTGGGACAACCAACAGCAGAGCCTGAACATGGCATCTGTGTGGCTGCCTGAAGAAACTGTATACACGATTTGTGTGTGTGTGTGTGTGTGTGTGTGTGTTTCTAAGGAAAGGTTTCTGCTTTTCATCAGCTTCCTAAAGATTAAGGACAACACTGGCCCCGAGCAACGTCTGCGCTAAGTTAAACACCTATTTGTCACCCTGCCTCATTAGATTTGTCCAGTTGAAGGTAGCAGGACTGGGTTACAGCAATTGGCAGAAGTGGATGACATTTTTCCTCTGTGCTCAGTCCGGGGGTATAAATTCCTCATGTTCAGGTGGTCTGAGCACAGCTAATTGTCACCAGCTTTGCCTTGTACCCCAGCTCAGAGATTTCCCTCCCCCCCCCAAACACATGGGCTCTCTTGGATTCCCCACATCTCTGTTCTTTCCTTCTGCCCTTGTGTTCCCAGACCTGAATCCACTTTTCTGCCTCATTTTATCCTTGACCTCCAAAGCTGAGTAACTGGGATGTCAGTCTTGTGAGGCCCTCCCCAGCCTTCTAGATCCTAGTTACCATGCTGACTTGTCACCCTCAGGATTCTGGGCTGAACTTCCAAGGTGGTGAGCAAAGGGGCACTACCCAGGTCAGTTTTTCCTCCCTGGGGGCAGAGTCCAGGCCTTGTCTATTAACTAATACATGTTTCAGAAAGTCCATGAGGAGGACACATTGTTTTAGAGAAAACATTAGCACTGACTCTATTTATTGATGCTACACTAAAAGAAAAATAAGAGACAACTGCTTAACTAGTTTTAGATGTGGGAAAAAAGAAATCCTAATTATTCTCATTTATATAAGCTGCTTATTATGCCTGCCTAATTCCTACGTGGCACAATAATGGTGTATGGATCATTAAGTGGGTCAATTTCCTTCTGTTTCAAAGGAACTTTATTCAGGTATGTCAATCTTGAAAGTTTGCTGATTCTGGGGCAGGGCTGTCTGCTTTCAATTAACGGAAAAAAAAATCATTAGAGGAGAATGTTGGCCTAGATAAGGATGCCAGGGAGGGGAGAGGAGGCTAGTGGGCCAGAGCCCTCTGTGTCCCTCATGATTGACTGTATGACCTTAGGCCGGTCACTTTACCTCTCCCGGCTTCCCTCCCTTCTCCCCAGGGCAGGAAGAGCACGGGGTGCTGGTTTCAATTTTTTTTTCTTTAAGAGTAGCCCCTTTTCTTTTTTTTCCTGAACAAAACATATATAAAAACCCAAAATATAAATCAGGTGAAAGAGGAACCGTTTAAAGCTGCCTTTGAGGAGTCTTCACAGAACCCTAGGATTCCTTGCTCATCCTAGGATCTGTGACATTGTATGAATGAGTCAGGACTGATAAGCACCTCCATGCAACTCTCAGCTTTGGAGTGAGGGCCCAGAAGAGCACCCACTTGGTGAAAGGTGGTATCCACGAGCATTCATAAGTGAACATGGACATGAACCTGAAGGCCCCCTGCAAAAACAGGTGGAGGAGAACCATTTCATTCTGATCTTCTGAGGGTAGTGATTAAGATGCATAGTTGGAGTTCTCTCACACTCAGAAAAACTCAACCTAAGGATGTTATTTCAAATCTACCTCTCCAGATTGTTGGAGAGGATTACATGAATTGACTCAGTTGTGTCCCAGTTTCAAAAGAGGCAGTTTTGAAACCTGTGGTCCCCCAAGCTGTAAAATACTAAGCCATCTGTCCTAATGACATGGCAGCCCCTGAACTCAAGGACACCACAGGAATATCACACCACTGCAAATTACTAGGTGGTACTAAGTCCTTAAAAAAATGAAATAGAAACAAAAGCACTGCTCTGTTTTTGAGATGCACATTTGATATGAGCTAATCAAATAGTTTTTGAGATTATTTTCCTGGAGGCAGAGTTATTCTGCAGTTAGCCCTTCAGTTTCCCCCCTTTGTTGTATCTATCTATGTATAAACACAAGGCCCATATAGTGGACTTTTTTCTCCCTCACTGAAATTTCTGAAGACAAGGCCTTTTTGTCACGGGTAAGTGCAGGGCCAGTCAACCTTAACAAAAGCAGTCATTTAATGCTCAATTTCCTCAACTTTCCTTTGATTAAAAACTTCTCACTTCAAATGCTGGTACTGTATTATAGATTGTTTTCTTTCGCCCTCCCCCCCCCAACAAACGTTTAATAAGTTGTCTCTACCCTGGAGGATTCCCTTTTTTTTTCCCAATCCGACCTTGAAAACATAGAGGCTCTCCTTTTCATGTACAGACCCTAAACTATTTTAAAATCAAGGCCCTGTGACCTTTTTACAACACTCTTCTTGTCAGACACACCAAACGCTAATCTGAAAACCAAGAGGAGGTAGAGGGTCTGAGGGGTTGGGAAGGGGAGGGAGGGAGCTACTATATATCTGGCATCAGTTCAGAAATTCAGAAAATGTTTGTGCAACCACTCCCCCGGCCAGGATCCACCGCACCCCCGCCTTCCAGCACATTAATAAAAAAAGATGTGAGCGGATGAAATCGGAGAGCCCGGGAGGGACACCTAAGGCGGTCATAATTACGTACCCAGAGAATCCCACTGAACACCACACCACAGATCGAGGCCTCCTCCCTCCCCTCCGACATCCAAAGTTTAGGAACAGGACCTCTCAAGCCCCCCACCCCCAAGCCCCAGAGGTGGCCTGTTAAACGTGTAGCAGCACCGGCGCACCGCCCATTAATGGCTTGGGTGACACAAACGTAAGGGCTGACACAACCTCTGCCCGTCGGGGGTGGCAGCGTTACGCACCTTAAGAATCATGTATGTTTAAAAAAAAAAAAAAAGCACAGTGAGCGCTCAGGCCTGGAATACATTAACTTGGGAATTGAAGGCAACACGCCCTACGAGAGTCCCTCTCTCTCTCTCTCAAACAAAAAGAAGCGGGGTGGGGCGTGGAGGGGGGGGAGGGAGGCGAAGGCACTTTACCATCCTGTCCTGAGCTTTCCAGATACTCCGTCAGGTCACAGCCAAAGGCGCTGGCGGCTCCCTTTCGTTTCAGCTTCTGCTTGGCACCCTTGTTCTTCATGAGTTAGTCCCAAAGAGGTTGCCCCTCCGTCTTCCCCTCCCCGCTGCTTGGCACCGCGCCTGCGATGGTCTCCGGGGGAGGTTAGATCAGTGGTTGCGGCGCGGCGCTGGGGGGCCGCATGGGCGTGGGGAAGAGCCTGGGCCCGGGGCAGCGCGCATGGAGCCCGCGGGGCGCGGAGCCCGGCGCGGGCGCGGAGCCTGAAATCCACGGCGCTCTCCTCCAGGGCCGCGGTACCGCAGGCCGTGTGGAGCTGGCAGCGGCGGGCCGGCGCGCTGGGAATGTCACTTCCTCACTTGGAGTCCCAGGGACTTTCACGGGCTCCCGCGGTGTCTTCGGGCGTTCTCCTCCGCTTCGGAGGGAGGGCGAGCTCTCCGGTCCGTCTTCTAGAAGACCGGGAGTGGCCGAGAGCGTGGGGAAGCCGGCGGCGGCCAGGGGCGCGGAGACAGCCCGGGGGCTGCCGTAGGTCCTCTGTCCGGCGCGCGCTGTCCTGTCTTCAGACGGCTTTGGTAGAACGAAAAACAAGCATCCTGTCTCTCTCGCCCGCCCTCACGCCTTCCTTTTTTTCCTGTCTTACAAATCCTAGGATCATCCAGCTCAGGAAATGCTGGAAGGAAGTTAGCTAGGGAGGGGGGTGGAGGGTGGAAATTTTTGGCAGCTCCGTGCTGGTGTGTGTATGGAGCCGGAGGAAGTAGGTGGGTGGGTTGAGGAGGACGGGGTGGGGGAGAGAACGCGCTCTTCGGAGAGCTGTTCTGCGACTCTGGAGATAACTGGGCAGCTCGGGAGGAAATCGCCGCTCTCCTAGGAGCACCCGCAGCCCGAGCCGCCCGCTTCCTGCCCCACCGACGGCTCTTTGAAGACAGCAGGAGGAGGCGCGCTGGCTTTCTGGATGGAGGGGGCTAGGTGGGACTGAAAAAAAGTGGCCTGCCTTGTTTTTATCGTCATTGTCATCATCTCTTTGACACTTTCTATTTCGGTGCCTGTCTGCTCCTACACAGACACTTAAAGAGTAATGACGGAAACAAAAACAGGGATTCCAGCGGAGAAACCTGACGGGGAGCGGTTTTCAGCCGGCCACTCCCAACCTTCCACCCTCCTTTCCGGCGCCCAGGTACCCCCAACCCAGCCAGGTCCCCTCCCAAGCTGAGGGAGGGATGGAGGCTGCCGCTTTGTAACCACTGCTCAGGAAATTAGATTTCTGGTTAGAGATTCAAGCACGCGCGCGCGCGCACACACACACACACACACACACAAACGTTCACACAGACGTTATTGCAAAGTTTGCTAAATGGAAGTGATCTGGGGGGGATGTCTCAGATTTAAGGTGACTCTGATATTCTGACCTAATGTGGAGAAAGCAGTCTCCCAGGTTATTTCATAATTTGTCTCAAGTGTTCAGGAGGGCATGTTTTTTCTTCTCCAGTTAATTTGACTTCTGTGTACTCAGCACACAATAAGCACTCAAATTCTTGTTATTTAACCATTTTAGGATTAGATTAAACTTCCTGGGTAAATTCAAATCCATGTATAGGCTTGAGGGGTAAGGACATTCATACAGCTCAGAAGGCTGGAAAAAGCTTTAGGTATATAGTATTTTAGTCACTGAATCCCTTTACAGTCTCTCATCTCCCTATGTATCACCAAGACAGTTTATGAACTTTGACCCTTGACCTTCTCTCTTTGTCAGAGCTTACAAGTGATAGCGTGCCTGCCAAATCTGGCTCACAGATGTGTTTGGTTTAGTACATGCCATGCTTTAAAATTTTTTTAAATAAATTGCCAACATTAAAGAGTTAACATTTTTCACATAAGAGATCGGGATTTCTGGCTTCTCTTGCAAAAATGGAAGATCTGGTCACACCGAAAGGGCATTTCCTTATGGCAAGGACCGCTGATGCCAAGCTGTGGCAGCCCGCATGGCGGCACCACCTTCTTCAGAGAGTGAGCCCTCCAGTTTCGAAGCCCCCAGTGCCCGTCTTCCCCACTGGAGTTTGCGGCCCAAGCTCTGTGTATGGTCTCTCCTTCCTTCTATTTTCCATTGGTCTCTCGGTGACAACGGCATTGCCCCAGTTATCTTGGCAAGACATCTTCAAGTAACCACTGACTCATTTCTCTCCGCCGCCACCTCCAGTCTAGTCCCGCCCAGACAGATGAGTCCTTCAAAATGCCTCTCCTCTGTGCTTCTTCCGTGCAGTCCCATTCAGTGAGGACCATTCACTCCTAAATTATTAGAATAACTCCTAGTGGGGTTTGCTGAGTCCTGTCTCTTCCCATTTCATCCTGTGCACTAAGGGCCTGTTGAGTCTTCCTGAAGTATTGCTGTTGTTGTTTGCCTGCTTTGCTCAGAACCTGTCAATGACTCCCTGTTTCCTACTCCCACGACAGCAATTTCTAAGCGTCTTGTAAGCTACTTGGAGAATATTTGGTAGGGTATTTAGTATAATGACTTGTTCCTTTATTTATAGAGAAGCATCTCCACATGAGACTATAATTATTACTATTACTATTTATTTAGGAATTTACTGTACCAAAGACTTTCGTATTTGACCTACAGTGCATTTCATCATTTTGGTAGCAAAGGAGAGAGGCTAAAGGGTTGCTCTTTTCCTGGGTCCAGGCCCCTAAGCACAAATTATGGATAAGTTGTCAAGCCCTGTGAATTACCTTTCTAAAGCTTTAAAAACATTCTTTTAACTTTTTATGTTGAAGTAATTTCAGCTTATAAAAATTTTTACAATAGTCAAAGAATTCCTATATACCCTTCATCAAGCTTTCCCAAATATTAATGTCTTATATAACCAGAGTACAATTATCGAAGTTAGGAAATTTATATTGATACAGTAATATTAACTAATCAGCAGACCTTATTCAAGTATTAATTACTTTTAATTATATAAAATTTTTATTAAATATGGTCTTTCTGACAATAAAGTTCACCAGTTAAATAAACAGTAATTTACAAGTAATTCTCAAAACACTTCACTTTATAACGTTAGCTATGTAGGAGATCCCCTTAAGCACCATCAAACCCAGCAGGTGTAGGTTGTCACAAAACAGGGCTGCCTAGATGAACCATAAAGCTAATGACTGACTCAGCCCAAAGATTCTTCTATGCTTTACTGAGGATTCCCCAAAGGGACCCCACAATCACAGAATTTTCATTCTGGAACAGCCTGAGACCTTTCAGCCCCTGCTTCGTTATAAGCTGGTTTCCGGTTGTTTAGGGTTCAGGGTTGAGGTAATACAGAACAATGGACAAGGTGTCCATTACGTCTGGACCGACTGAACAAACTTTATTTGAAATGTGTACATGGTGGTTCTTTGTCTCTACCTGATAGCTCTCAACTATCTACACCTTATGGTGGGAAGAACTCACAATTTATCAGGCTGGATAATGAAGCTACACAGTGACAGCCTGACCCAGGGAGCTGGAAGGTTGCCCTCTCCCGGTTTGCTCCCTGCCCCCTCTCATTGCTGAGTAAGCCCTGTGATAATTGCCGAATTTAAATCTAGCCCTTGTTCTGGACACTCTCCTTCTATTTTTCTTTCTCTTCCCATTTTTCTTTTTCTCTTTGCTTACTCTAAGATGTGTACCTTTCTCTGGGTCTGTGGAAGGAAGTCAGATTTGGGTTCCGATGGGTTTTTTCGCAGGGCTGAGGATTTCCCAGGAAGCAGGTTAAATGGAAATAGTGTAGGAATGTTAACAGGAGGACTAATTAAGCTATTTGGTGATAATATAAATTATGCCTGTAGCAGATTATCATGGTGCAAAAAGCACTTAGCTCACATGGAACTCCCACAGAAGAGTTCTGTCCTTGCCTATGATTTATCTTATCTGCAATTGGTTAAGACTGGTGCTTATCAAAATGTGCCATCTGCTTCTTTCACTCACCAACGTTGGTAGCAATCTTCTCTGCTGTAAATAAACAGATGCAGAAGACCAAGAGTGAATATTGGGAGATTTTTTTTTTTAATTGAAGCATAGTTGATTTACGATGTTGTGTTAATTTCTGCTGTACAGCAAAGTGATTCAGTTTGTGTATATATATATATATATATATATATATATACATTCTTTTTTATATTCTTCTCTATTATGGATAAAAATATCCTTCTCATAGGATATTGAATATAGTTCCCTGTGCTATACAGTTGTTATACAGGACCTTGTTATTTATCCATGCTTTATGTAATAGTTTGCATCTGCTAACTCCAACTCCCAATCCACCCCTCCTTCACCCCCCACTCAGTATTGGGAGATTTTAATGTCACCTGTGATTTAGCCTTTTCTTTTACCCAATGGGCCCATAAAGCTAGAGTAGAAATCAGCAGTTTTAGAGTTCTCCCTCCTCTCCTCATGCCCAGCCAATTAAGTATTCATATAACTCCTTGTTCATGGACTGTGGTTAATATGCTCTGAATTCTTTGTTCTGGGGTACACCCTTCTGCTACGTACATTTTCTCTCCCCCTTTCTTCTCCCCCTTTCCAGTTTAAAGATGCTAGTGTTGGGACTTCCCTGGTGGCGCAGGGGTTAAGAATCTGCTTGCCAATGAAGGGGACACGGGTTCGAGCCCTGATCCGGGAAGATCCCTCATGCCGCAGAGCAACTAAGCCCGTGTGCCACGACTACTGAACCTACGTGCCACAACTACTGAAGCCCACGCAGCTAGAGCCCATGCTCCGCAACAAGATAAGTCACCGCAATGAGAAGCTTGCGCACCACAATGAAGAGTAGCCCCCACTCGCCACAACTAGAGAAAGCCCGCATGCAGCAACAAAGACCCAATGCCGCCAAAATTAAAAATAAACAAACAAAACAATAGTTCTCTGTTTAAAAAAAAAATAAAGATGCTAGTGTTGTCACTGATTGTTGGGTGTGATGGGCTGAATTGTGCCCCCCTCCATGTTCATATGTTGAAGCTCCAATCCCCAATCCCTCAGAATCTGACTGTATTTGGAGATAGGGCCTTTAAAGACGTGATTAAGTTAAAATGAGGCTATTAGATTTGGCCATAATTCAATCTGACTGGTGTCCTTGCAAGAAGAGATTAGGACACAGAGAGACACCAGGGATGTGTACCACAGAGAAAAAACCATGTGAGGACATGGCCTTATGAGAAGGTGGTGAGAAGGTGGCCATCTGCAAGGCAAGGAGAGAGGCCTCAGGAGAAATCAAACCTGCTGACACCTTGATCTTGGACTTCCAGCCTCCAGAGCTGTGAGAAAATAAATTTCTGTTATTTAAGCCACTTTCTGTATGCTATTTTGTTATGGCAGCCCTAGCAGACTGATATCTTGGGTAAGGTTCTTCCATGAGAGAGGTCTTGTGCCCCTTCTGAGCCCAGCCACCACTACTCTGAGGGTCTGAAGCCAGTAGAAGATGAGGATGGCCAGAGCAAAAGGGCTTCTAGAAAGTTATGTATGCCAAACTCATTATTGCATTACCCTGTGCTATGGGTTCCCAGTGTAGGTTATAATGCAAACTGTTGCTTCTAAATGTCCAAATGAGATTGGATAAGCATCCTCAGTGGGGTTGAGGGAGGTCCACATTACCAATCTCTAATCAAACAGAACAGAGTGGAGGAGAGGTCAACTCGACGGGAGAGAAGGAACGAGAACCAGAATCAGTCTCCCCATCCTAGAAGCAGGAATAACCTTTAGCCTGCAGGCGTTACATCCTGAAACATGGCAGCTAACCTCCCATTGCTCCACCAACTCTGCAACCATGAAAGCCAGTTTTGCTTCTAAATGTGGTTCTAAGAGCAAGCAGTTGTGGTGATAACGAAGAAGGAGGAAGGCTTTAAATGGTCCCACTCCCAGCTTAAAAGGTGAAAGACAGACATTATTATTATAAATGATATTCTCTCTCTCTCTCTCTCTCTCTCTTTGTTTCTGAAGCATTCTGTATTTAAGTTCCTTTTCAGTTCCTAGAGTTGCAAAACTGTATTCCTCAGGGCAATAAATAAATAAATAAATGAAAACACATTGGGAAACACAGCTTTACAGCCTCAGTTCCCTAGCTGAGAATGTGATTCAGTTGCTTCCCCATCAACTAGGCATTTTGGAGTAGAAAGGGCAGAAGGTGAGGGAATAATGAGAAAGAAAAAGACTTGGTTTCAAAAAAGAAAGTCTTACTAACTTTTTATAATAAAATTGCATCGATCAATGCCCCTACCCGCTAATTCAGAACCTCAGGCTTTTATTTAAAAGACGAGATGTAGGAGGGGGTAGAGCCCAAGATGACCCCAAGTTTATCGGATTGGGGGCTGGTAAGGGTAAATACTATTTTTTGGAGAAAGATAAAACATACCTGTCAAGGGCCATGTCAGAGCTGTCAGGAGGAAAAGTCCTTTGATAGTGTAAAATGCAGGACTGGGTAGAAATTGAGAGGTTAGGACTAGAGATTAGATGAGACACCTGCACACAGTATTTGAAATTATTTGAGAAATAAGTTTTCCCCCTCCAATATTTTAGTTACATTCTAATTTCTTTGCATTGAATGTTGTTCAAAAGCAAGAGGTTTAGAGATCTTTTGTGTCCTGCAGAGTGTTTTAAAAACCGTAGCCACATTTGACCCATAATGCACAGTGTAGCACTAAATGATTCTTCAGTATTTCAGAAACGATGAACAAACCAGGCAGCACAAGACCCTCTTGTCCCACTCCACGTGGGCGCTGGACTCAGCCAAACAGCAGTGGGAAACTTCCTTCCTAGAGTCACATGCAGAGAAGAGACTTCACAAGGCCAGGGGGAGAGCCAAGTGCCCTGGGTAGAATCACTATTATACCAACATGGGAATCTGTGCAGGGTCTTTTTTTTTTTTTAGTTCTTTTAAAAATTTTATTTTATATTGGAAAATAGAGAGTTGATTTGCAATGTTGTGTTAGTTTCAGGTGTATAGCAAAGTGATTCATTTATACATATGTGTATTCTTTTTCAACTTCTTGTCCCATTTAGGTTACTACAGAGTATTGAGTAGAGTTCCCTGTGCTACACAGTAGGTCCTTGTTGATTATCTATTTTATATATAGTAGTGGCCTTAGTTTCTAAGTCTGAATTTGTATCCCTTTGGGTGGAGGTGTCTGTTCGGTGGCCCAGAGGGAAAGATGTCTGGGTTGGGGGGTGTGGGGCGTTGCAGGAACCGGCAGCCCCCCGAGGCCTGGCTGGGTCTGTCCTGAGGACCTAGCAATAGGTTCTGGGGTTCCTCTCAGCAGCTGGGCTTGGGATCACTTCTCTCACTCCCTGCTCTGTATCTTGGGAGTTCCTAATCTGAACAGAGACTCTGGGAAGAAAAAACTAGATTCCTCATAGAATTCAGGAGTCCCTGGGAGAGGGGATAACTTAGCTATCTGGCTGATTTCATTTATCTTAGTGTCTTGTTTGTTTTGTTTTGTTTTGTTGCCTCTTATTTTGCCTCTGCTTCCCGTTTTACTCTGTTCTGCACCCCTTTGGGTATGTTGCCTCCTTTCTGGCTGGGAGAAAGCCAATAAAAGGAGCAGAGATGTGGTTCCAGCTCCATCTGTCTCCCCCAGGGTCTCCGAATACTGAAACAAGTGATTTTCTTAGGTGGGTGGGGATCTGTCTCCACCCCGCTCATTGTGTTCCAGAGTTTCCTGTGCATTGCCTGTAACCCTTTACCAATCTGCCAGGAGCCTTTTAACACAAAAGGGAGGAGATGGGGGAAGGGAGTACTGAGGAAAAACATCCCTATAAATAGCCCTCTTGAACAAAATTGTTTTCCCAGTACACAGCTGTTTTTAGGCCTCCATGCCCCCCGCCCCGTGGTCTACCTCTGCACCCCCCTCCTCATACATTCCAACCTTCCTCAACATGCCTGGCGTTCTCACTCAGTCCTCTCTGGATGAAGATGCTCTAGAGGCACAGGATAGAAGCTTCAGATCCCCCATAGGCCCCTCACCAGCTCTGGGTGCATGGGCTGTGGTCCGGGGCTGACCTGGGTTGAACAAATTTCTTAACCTCTTTGAGCCTTAGTTCCTCCACCTGATAAATCAAGGTTATAATAACTACCTTGCAGAGTTGTTGTGAGGATTAAATAAGATAAGGAAATAGCCTAGCACTTGGCCTGTATTCAGGCCAGTGCTCAGTACACAAAGGAGAGTGATTTTTTTTTTTAATTGAAATATAGTTGATTTACAATGTTGTGTTAGTTTCAGGTGTACAGCAAAGTGATTCAGATACTTTTCCCATATAGGCTATTACAAAATAACGAGAATGGTTCCCTGTGTTATATAGTAGGTCCTTGTTGGTTATCTATTTTATATATAGTAGTCTGTGTAGGTTAATCCCAACGTCCTAATTTATCCCTCCCCTGCTTGCTTCTTTGTTAACCATAAGTTTGTTTTTTACGCCTGTGAATCTCCTTTCTGTTTTGTAAATAAGTTCATTTGTACCTTTTTTTTTTTTTTTTAGATTCCACATATGAGTGATATCATATGATATTTGTCTTTCTCTGTCTGGCTTACTTCAGTTAATATGGTAATCTCTAGGTCCATCTATGTTGCTACAGATGGCATTATTTCATTCTTTTTTATGGCTGAATAATATTCCATTGTAGAGTGATTTTTACTATCTTCTCACTGAGCAATATTTCTGTTTCCTCCATCATGATCCAGTTCCTTGGGATTATTTTTCCCATTTCCCCAGCCTGGTCCCATTTCCCATATAAAACACATTTATAAGACTTTATTTTGTTTTCATTTATTTATTTATATCTTACCCAGTTCCAACATAGTTTGAGATGATTTACTTTACATTTAACTGTTTAGAACCAGGAAACATTTTCAGAAAAGGTAAGATTGCCTCTTGTTAAACAGTTTTCTAACACTGAAGATATGTTGCCTTTTGTGGGCAACTTGGGAAGCAGTTCTGATTGTGGCTCACACTTTTCTTACATCTCTGGTGTCCCCAGACCTGTTTTTACTCCTATCTTGAAAGCACAATATGCAGAAATTAGTTTGAGGACAGGAATTATCAGAGGTTACAGATATAAGTTACCTCAATATATAATTATATCCCCCAAATTGTAAACATTTGGAAGTTGGACAATATATTCCTATTGTTTTTCATTATACCTTTTGGATATGTTTCAAAGTCATGGGGGTTGGCAGTGGTGGGAAAATGGTACCAGTTTGTAAAAAGGATTATACTTGAAAAATCTTACATCTATTTCAGGGAACATTCTGCTCTTTTCAATCCTCAGTATACAAGTATTTAATTCTCCATGTGGATCCTAAAAGAACCTAGTCAGATGTACACAAATATCATTTACTGGTGCACTTTTTCAAAGTAAGATTGTGTGTGTATATCTATCTAACACCAGCTTATCACACATTAATTTAATTTCATGGGAAGTCCTCACAGATTTCGTGGGAACTGATCATTTAAAGCAGCTGCAGGTTTCCCCTCTAATTATTCTATTTAGAAGAACTTCTTCAGATGGATATCTACCTTGTGGTGTGTTAAAACCTTTCAGATTAACATGCACATGCCTGGATTTACTCCTAAAATATCCTCCCTAAACCCCTATATTTCCCAGACAGTCCTGATTTCAAATATTCTGCCCCATTGTCAAACCACATTCCAAAGGATGTGTACTGATTTTTGCTTTAGAAAGTACGGCCAATGTTATAAGATGAATTGTGTCCCCCACCAAATTCACATGTTGAAGGTTTTTTTTTTTTGCGGTATGCGGGCCTCTCACTGTTGTGGCCTCTCCCATTGCGGAGCACAGGCTCCGGACGCGCAGGCTCAGCGGCCATGTCTCCCGGGCCCAGCCGCTCCACAGCACATGGTATCCTCCCAGACCGGGGCACGAACCCGTGTCCCCTGCATCGGCAGGCGGACTCTCAACTACTGCGCCACCAGGGAAGCCCCACATGTTGAAGTTTTAACTCCAGTACCTCAGAATGTGAACTTCCTTTGGAAAGAGGGTGGTTGTGGTGTAATGAATTAAGATGTGATCAAACTGGAGTAGAATGGGTTCCTCATCCAATACAAAAGGTGTTCTTAGAAAAGGGGGAAATGTGAACACATTCATGCACACAGGACGAATGTCAAGATAAAGGCAGAGATTGGAGTGATGCTTCTACATGCCAAGGAATGCCAAGTATTGGCAGGAAACCACCAGAAGCTAGGGGAGAGGCATGGAACAGGTTCTTCTTCACAGCCCTTAGAAGAAACCAACCCTGCCAACACCTTGATCTTGACTTCTAGCCTCCAGGACTGTGAGATAGTAAATTTCTGTTGTAGAAGGCACCCAATTTGTGGTACTTTTTTACAGCAGCTCTAGTAAACTAATGTAGCCAGCATAGTAAAGAAGCAGAGCTAGCCCCCAGTCCTGCGTTGGAAACTGTTACTCTAATGATCAGATTGGTAAGAGTCTAAGTAAACTCAGGAGTCTCTTGGTGGAAATATCTGTATCTTTAGCTGGCGCTAACGGTTAAGCACTTTTATACAGAGAATGCTCACTTCAGCAAGGAGCTCCAATGGAGGTCAAGGAGAAGAGTTACAGAAGTATACAGGGTTTCACCTGATTGTACAGGATGCGTGGGATATGAGAGATTGGCGGAGGTGGGGGGCAGGCTCCTTCCCACATACCTTAATGTTTTGAAGCATGTTTGGGGTACCAGAGAAAGGAAGCTCTGCGGGGCCTGTGTGATGGCGCTGTGGCCTCTTGCATGGGCCACTCTGGCTCCGGCCCCTTGCTCTTCCGTCCCTTCTCACACCTCTGCAAGGGATCCAGGAAGGAATTACCTTCCTGAAGGCTGGAATTTTCAAGAGTCTGCAAAGTCTGTTTACACTCAGCATTTACTCATTTATTCAGCCAGTCAAATTTCCTGAGCATTCTCTACATGCCAGATACCGGGTTTGGTGCTGAGGACACAAAGCAGAAAAGACTCCATCCATGCCCTCGGGAGCCCTCACCCTAGTGGCAAGAGAGCCAAGCACACTGGCAACTGCAATATCAGGAGACAGATGGGAGCCCTGGAGTCGGAGTGACTGATTGCCTGGCTGAGTCGAGGGGATATCCTAGAGGAGGTGACTCTGGTGGAGGCTTGAAGCATGACGATTTCTCCTGCAGATAATAGGGGAGAGGATTTTCAGAAAAACAAGGACAGCGTTTCTAGGGACACAGACGTGTGTGAGACCAGGACTTGTGCAGGGAGTGGAAAGTGTCAGCATGGTTGGGTGTGGGAGAGATTGGTGGCATGGCTGGCTTGTGCCAGTCCGGAGTTGATCCTGCAGTGGGAATTCATTAAAGAACTTGGAGCAAGGCAGTGTCGGCCAAGCCTGGCAGAGATGTGGGGGTCAGGACAGGGACAGAGGGAGGCGGCAAACCAGGGGGAAGGGCACCAGCATCCCTCCTTGCCTACTCTCTCACCTTACTGAGAGGTGGAGATGCATCCTGGTTGATGCCTAGTTTCTGAAGTTGAACTATTTGGGGTCAAATCCTGGCCTTGTCACTTGCTTTAGTCCCGCAACTAGTTCATTCTGAAGCCTAAATATGAAATCAGATGGTCTATTAAGGGAATTTATCTGTATTAATACTACGTTTTGCACGAAAAATAAGTCACAATAGATTCTAGAAACTGTGGAGCTGTAAGTTTAGCTTCTCTCCCTGGGAATTATTTGTAAGAACATCATCACAAAGTTAATTTGCACACACCTTAAACTGTATATCATACCTTCGCCTTAGAGGAATTTGGCTTGAATTATTAAAATGCCCACAAGGGGCATCCCAGTAATCGTTAACGTCTGAGATGTGCGTTTGCCCTCTAGTGGGCATTTGTGAGTGTGTATGCATTGTAGATACACATACAGCACACATACACACACACAGAGTTTCCATCAATGGTTCATAATCTTCCTCCCCTACCCTCGACACTTAAAGGTCAAATGGTATTTCGGACACATCAGTATTTGTAAAAGTGTCTTCGTTTATATGAATCAGGGTTACGAGAATGTTTTATTACGTGTGTGCTTGCACACACAGTGGGGAATAATAGTCTCACATGGAGGTTCATTTCAAATTACATGTACTTATATAGGTATATACATATATACACATGTGTAACCAAATCACTTTGCTGTATACCTGAAACTAACACAATATTGTAAACCAAGTATACTTCAATTAAAAACAAAACGAAACAAAACAAAAAAACCTTCCAAAAAGAAAAGCAAGAGCCCACATGCACTCCTCCGCATCTGCTTTTCTTGCTTCCGTTTGAGAATTACTGATCCAGAAGAGAAAGTAGAAATATATATCACCACCATAAAGGTATAGTGTGCCTGCCTCATAGTAGATACTCAGTAAACATTAGCTTTCTTCCTCTTCTTTTCCCTATACTTTCCATAAAAGCTATTCCAAAGTATAATTCAACAGTAAAATGTGCATTTGGTGTAAAGCATTACTCTGTGTGAAGCATGTTGTTGTCTCCTCAAATACAAAGATGAATAAAACTCCACTTCTATCTTTAAGATGCTTACAGTAGAGAAACTTCTAGCTTGTAACTAAATTCCAGCAGGATATGTCTCAAATATTTGTTTGGGGTAGATTTTGGGGAAATTAGAATTTGGTTTTCTTTTAGAAATAGCATCATAATAATGCCAGTTTCTCCTGACTAAGAAGAAGGACTCTTGTGGTAAAAGATGAAATGAACATCAGGGGAACGTTGATTTCTATTTGAACGAGTAGAGACTTAGAATAGGCCCAGAAAGAAAGGGGAGTAAAGGAGACTAGAGTCAGCGTGGGAGGTGTTTTGTTGAAGTTTGAAGAGGAGAGAGATTTGGGAGCAGTTACCATATGATGTGAGACATTGAGAGAGGGGCAGGGAAAGAAGATTTGAAAAGGTTTTATAATGTATTGTGAGTGGAGTCCCCCTTTGATGTTTTCATGACACTGTAGTAAAGATTTAACTTGTCTTTCTGTTATTTTTGGATTGGGTTAGCATTTTTCTGTTTTGTTTTGTTTTTTTAAAATCAGCCCATGAGGAGACAGGCTGTGAAGTGTCTTAGGTTTATCTGGAAAACATAAGTGTTCAGACCATAAAACTTTAAAAATAGGTACATTATAATTTCCTCATGTGCCTTAAACCTAAAATTAAACAAAACTAAAATGATAAAATTGTATAAGAACTGTCTATGATAAAAGCAATATATGCACTTGGTTAAAAAATTCAAAAGGTATGGAATGGTATTCAATGGAAAAAGAAAAACGCTTCTTGCTTCATTCCTTAAACCTCTCCCCCACCCCCATGTCTCACCACCCAAAGGTAACCACCTGTAAGAATTTGTTTTTAATTCTTTTGATGGTTAGCACTATAATTATAAACTCTATACTTATATCACTATTTCTTAATTTATATACTTTATCCAAGGTCTGTTAACCCCCAAGCTATGAATGATAATAAATCTAGTTCATTGAAACTATCTCTCCATTTCTTTTCCCCTTCATGCGCTCTGTTAATGATATTATTTACCATGTATCTTTTGGTTATCATTATAAATTTAAATACCATGCTTAACCTTTGAATTATTGCTCCATCAAGAATAGGTAGTGACTCTTGATTCCCTACTAGGTAACAAGAGAGAAATAGCCCCCTCACATTACTCTACACCTCTCCCCTTCCCCTCACTTCCACCCAATCTCTGTACCTCTCAATTTCTGTCTTCTCTACCCTTACATTTACAATGTTAGGGTTTATAGCATTTGCATTTTGTTCTATAAGTATTATTAATTTTTCTGTATTTTATCTATTGATTGAGTTTAAAAATTGAAATCAATAAGTTACTCTGTAGCATAGTTTGTGCTTATGCAAATATAATTTACTATAGAATTTTGAGTGGTTGGCTCAGAAGATTAACATTCAATATCTCCAAATCTGAGCAATTCAAAGGAGAATGAAACAAGCATCAAGGCCAAGTAGATTCTTCTTTCTTATACTACATAACTTGCTCAATTCATATCATATTTCATGCTCCATTTTTTAATCTTATTTTTAAAAAATATTCATTTATTTATTCATTTACTTGGCTGCATCGGCTCTTAGTAGCGGCCCACCGCGGGATCTTCGTTGCGGCTTGAGGGATCCTTTGTTGCGGTGCGTGGGCTCCTCATTGCGGTGCACCGGGCTTTCCTCTAGTTGTGGTGGGCGGGCTCTAGAGCGTGCGGGCTTAGTTGCCCCAAGACATGTGGGATCTTAGTTCCCCCACCAGGGATCAAACCCGCGTCCCCTGCACTAGAAGGAGGATTCTTAACCACTGGACCACGAGGGAAGTCCCCCATGCTCCCTTTTTAAAAACTTTGTTTTTTTGGTTTTACTTAGAGTTTGTAATTGTTCCTTTTCAAAATTGTTTTTCAGAATCCTAGGTCCTTTGCATTTTCATATGATTTCTAGAATTAGCTTTTCAACTTCTGAAGGAAAACAATCTGCTGCAATTTTGATTGGAAAGGCATTGACTGTACAGATCAATTTGGGGAGAAATGACATCTTGACAATATTGAGTCTTCTGACCCATAAGCAAAGTATATATCTCTTTTCATTTAGGTCTCTTGAATTTCTCTCTACAATGCTTTGTTATTTTCAGTATAAGACCTTTTACATCTTTTGTCACATTTAGCCTCTAAGTTTTTCATATTTTTTATGCTATTATAAGTGGTATTTTAATATTTCAAGTTCCAATTGTTCATTGCTAATATACAGAAATTCATTTTTGAATATTCATCTTTTTCTTGCAAACTCACTAAACTCATTAGTTTTTGTAGCATTTTTGTATGTTCCATTGGAATTTTTATAGAAACAATCATGTCATCTACGAAAAAGTTCTTTTCTTCCTTCCAATCTGGATTCATTTTATTACTCTTTAAGAAATATTATTTCATCTGATTTTTCTTTTTAGTTTGCTCATATGATGAATTACAGTGATTTTTGAATTACATTGATTGAGTGAATTACGTTGATTGATTTGTGAACCCCATTCGGTTATGATGTAGTATTCTTTCTATATGTTGTTGAATTTGATTGTTAAAATTATGTTTAGGGTTTTTGTATCTACATACAATGTTGAATGTGAGTAGTGACAGAAGACATCCCTGTCTTGTTCCTGATTTTAGTGAGAAAGCATTGTCTTTCATCATTGAACATGTTGCTAGCTATAGATTTTTGTAAATGTCTTTTATCAGGTTGAGGATGTTCCTTCATATTCCTAGTTTGCTAAGAATGTTTTGTCAGTCATGGCTATGGGATTTTGTCAAGTGCAGATTTTGCATCTATTGAGGTGATTATGTGGTTTTTCTCCTTTGGTTTGCTAATATGGTGAATTACTGTTTGATTTTTTAACATAAAGCAATCCTGCATTCTTGGGATAAACTCACCCCTCTTGGTCATGTTGCATTATCCTTTTCATACTGTTGGATTTAGTATGCTAAAATTTTGTTTAGAATTTTTGCTTCTATGTATATTTGAGATATTCATCTGTTGTTTCATTTGTTGTAATATTTTTGTCTGGGTTTGATATGAGGGTAATGTTGGCCTCATGAAATGAGTTAGTATTCCCTGCTCTTCAAATTTTTGGACAATCTTGTGTAGAATTAGTATTATTTCTTCTTTGTGTAAAATTGGTATTAGTACAAATACTAATTTGTGTAGAATTTGTGTATTATTTCTAATCTTGTGTAAAATTAATATTATTTCTTCTAGCTAGTGAATTCTATAATTCTATAATTTACTAGCTATCTGGGCCTTGAGATGTCTATGTGGGAAGGCTTTTAAGTACAGTTTCAATTTCTTTAACAGATAAAGAAGTGTTTAGTTCATCTATTTCTTCCTGTGGGAGCTGTGGTAATTTATGTCTTTCAAGGGATTTTATCTAAGTTGTGAAATTTATTGGCATAAAGTTATTCATAAAAATCTATTTTTATCCTTTTAATACCTATAGTATACATGGTGATGTCACCTCCCTAATTCCTGATATTGAGAATTTTAGTCTTTTTTCTTTTTCCTGACTAGTCCAGCTAGAGCTTAATCCATTTTGTTTATCTCAAAGAAGGACAAATACCATATGATATCACTTATATGTGGAATCAAAAACATGACACAAATGAACTTACCTATGAAACAGAAACAGACTCACAGACATAGAGAACAGATTTGTGGTTACCAAGGGGGAGGGGGGAGGGGAGTGATGGATTGGGAGTTCAGGATTAGCAGATGCAAGCTATTATATATAGAATTGATAAACAACAGGTCCTACTGTGTAGCACAGGGAACTATATTCAATATCCTGTGATAAACCATAATGGAACAAATATGAAAAAGAATGTATATATGTATAATAATCACTTTGCTGTACAGCAGAAATTAACACAACATTGTAAATCAACTATACTTCAATAAAATAAATTTAAAAAAGAATAAAGTCACTCTCCTATATAACCACAATACAAGGATCACATGCAAGGAATTTAACATTGATAGAATATTATCATATAATATATGGTCAGCTTTGATTATCTATTGCTATGTGACAAATGACCCCAAAATTTAGAGGTTGAAAAGAAAAATGTAGTACTATTATATCACATGAGTCTGTGGGTCAGGAATTCAGATATGGCACAGTGGGGAGGGCTCATCTCTGCTTTATGATGTCTAAGCCTCAGCTGGAGGTGGATCTGAGTGGTTGTTGGCTTCTTCACATGGCCAGTGTGGGCTGCCTCATAGCATGGTAGCATCAGGGTAGCTGGGCTACTTACATGGTGGCTCAGGGTTCCAATAAAAAGTGATTCTAGAGATCACCAATAATAAAAATAGGTATCACACATAAGGCGATGTTTGCAGATATAATATCATCTTTATCATATTTCTGCCCAAAATGCACAATTTGAATCCAATCATGAGGAAACAGATAAGCCCAAATTAAGGAATATTCTACAAAACAACTGGTCTGTAAACTTCAAAAATGTCAATGTCATGAAAGAAAAGGACAGATGAGAAACTATTTCAGATTAATGGAGACCGTTTTAGTTAGCTTGAGCTGCCATAACAAATACCACAGACTGGGTGGATTAAACAACCGAAATGTATTTTCTCACAATTCTGGAGGCTGGAAGTCTAAGATGAAGGTGTTGACAGGTTGGTGTCTTCTGAAGATTCTCTCTTTGGCTTGCGGGTTGCCACCTTCTTCCTGTGTTCTCCCATGGTCATCCCCAGTCTATGCTGTCTCTGTCCTAATCTCCTCTTCTTTATAAAGACACTGGTCATGTTGGATTATGGCCTACCATAAAAACCCTATTTTAACTTAATGACCTCTCTGAAGGCCAAATTTCCAAATATAGTCAGTTCTGAGGTACTGAGAGTTAGGGCTTCAACATCTGAATTTGGAGGAGATTCAATTCAGCCCATAACAGAGACTAAGGAGATTTCTTTATATGTGGTCTTAGATTGGAAAAAAGTTGTTTTGAGGTATATTATCGAGACAATTGGAAATGAGTATGTACAGCATGGTAGATTAAAAATAGCCTCAAATTCTTTGACAGTCCTCTCACTGAGAAATGGGGCTATATTGCCCCTCCCTTTAAATCTGGGCTGGCCTGTGACTGTTTTGTCACATGGGAGAGAGTGAAAGTGGAAGCAGAAACTGCCTTTAAAAGGCTGGGCTTTGGCTTCCCTGGTGGCGCAGTGGTTGAGAGTCCGCCTAACGATGCAGGGGACGCGGGTTCGTGCCCCGGTCTGGGAGGATCCCACATGCCGCGGAGCAGCTGGGCCCGTGCGCCATGGCCGCTGGGCCTGCGCGTCCGGAGCCTGTGCTCCGCGACGGGAGAGGCCACGCCGGTGAGAGGCCTGCGTACCGCAAAAAAAAAAAAAAAAAGGCTGGGCTCAGAACTGGCATAGCTTCACTTCCACACTCCTTTTTTAAATCTACCATGTTGTACATACTCATTTCCAATTGTCTCAATAATATATCTTGTAACAAAATTTTTTCCAACCCAGGAGTTTTTTAGCGGCCATGGCTCACGGGCCCAGCCGCTCCGCGGCATGTGGGATCTTCCCAGACCGGGGCACGAACCCGTGTCCCCTGCATCGGCAGACGGACTCTCAACCACTGCGCCACCAGGGAAGCCCCCAAGAGTTTGTTTTTTTTAAAGATTTATTTATTGTTTATTTATGTTATTTATTTTTGGCTGCATCGGGTCTTAGTTGCGGTGCGGGCTCTTCGTTGTGGCGCGTGGGCTTGTTTGTAGTTGTGGCATGCAGGTTTTCTCTTCTCTAGCTGTGGCGCGGGCTCCAGGGCGTGTGGGTTCTGTAGTTTGTGGCTCGCGGGCTTCTCTCTAGTTGAGGCACACAAGCTCAGTAGTTGTGGCACGCAGGCTTAGTTGCCCCACAGCACATGGGATCTTAGTTCCCTGACCAGGGATCGAACCGGCGTCCCCCCAAATTGGAAGGCAGGTTCTTTACCACTGGACCACCAGGGAAGTCCCAGTCCAGGAGTTTTGATGTCAAATCTCCTCAGTCTCATTTAATCTGAAACATTCCTCATCTTTCCTTGTCT
Source organism: Delphinapterus leucas (assembly GCF_059928025.1). Taxonomy (NCBI): domain Eukaryota; kingdom Metazoa; phylum Chordata; class Mammalia; order Artiodactyla; family Monodontidae; genus Delphinapterus; species Delphinapterus leucas. Next base: position 65,447,528 of record NC_143132.1, on the reverse strand, counting down.
TTCATGACATTGACATTTTTGAAGTGTACAGGTCAATTGTTTTGTAGAATATCCTTTAATTTGGGCTTGTCTGACTGTTTCCTCATGATTAAATTCTAGTCATGTATTTCTGGCAGGAATACAAAAATGGTGATGTTATGTCCTCAGAGCATCACCTCATGTGTGATGTCAGTTTGAACTATTGGTGAAATTAACTTTGAGTACTTGGTTAAGGTGTTATCTGCCAGATTTCTCCAATGCGTAGTATATCCTCTTTGTAACTGGTAAGTAACCTCTAGGATATTGTTTTTCTTTAAAAATTTCAAAAAGAGCTTTCCTGTATCCTGTGTCAGACAATTCCAGTATCTGATGTCCTTGGGAGTCTAAATCTCTTGGGTATTAGTTCTGCCGGCTGTCCTTACATGTGGGCCTCCAGTGCTTGGTGATTTTTTTAAAAATTGTTTAAATTGTTTTTTAAAATTGAATTTGTTTGAGTCCTATGGAGTGTGTATTGAGGATACATCCTCTAAAGTGTGTTTCCATTGCTCAGAGCACAAGAGGCTTGGGAACTCCTTAGTGCTCTTCCGCAGCCTTGGCTTGACGAGGAAGGCGCAGGTTTGGCTCTTCTCATGTCGGTCCCAAATCAGTGTCTGCGGAGACTTTCCGTATGCCCTCAGCCCAGGTCTCCTGCTTAGAGTCTAAGCATCCCAGCACTGGTTCTTCCCATGGTTTGTTCCTTTTGGGGTAGGGATGGTTCTTGGAGACTCTCTTACTTCCCCATTGAGTGGAAGGGTGTCTTGGAGAATCTAGTCTTCTATCCTGCCTGCCTAAGCAGAACCCACTCTGATTTTTCACTCTAATCTTTAGTATAAATATGATTCTGCTTGGCTTTCTGTAATAATATCTTTGAAGAAATTTGGATGTCTCATCTCACAACTGGTTCAGTTAATATTCTCAGTAGTCCTGTGAAATGGGAGTCAGTTAATTCGGTACATTGTGCAGCTGACAAAGTTGAAAGCTGTCAGGGTAATGTAAGGTAAATTTATTAACCTCTAAAGCCTCCGTTTCCTACTCCGTAAAATGGGAAAGTTCCTACCTCCTTCCCAAAGCTTTGTACTTACGAGGATGGAATTTGGGAAGCGCCCAGACCCTAGCGCAGTATTGGCACAAGGATTTATTAAGATCACCCAAAGGACAAGCTGTCCTTCTCCCTCCAGGTGCTCCTTCCATCGCCCGGGGAGGGTGGCCGGGCGGGGGGACCGTAGCGGAGCTGGGAGCGGGGAATGCGTCCGGGGGGTCTAGTGGAGGACCGCGCAGACTCGCCCCCGGGCCCGGCCGAAGAGACTCCCGGGGCGGGCGGGGGGCGGAGCCGGCGCGCCGGAGCCTCCTCCCGGGCGGCGGGGGCGGTCCCTGCGGCCGCTTCTCACCGCCTTCCTTTTCTCCGGGAGGTGCTCGTCGAGGCCGCGTGAGGGGTGAGTTAGCGGGGCCTCCGCTCCGCCGGCGCCCGGGAAGCGCAATTCCGCACGGAGGGTAGCGGGCGCCGTGTGGGCATCCCCGGGCGGCGGGCCGGGTCAGTCCCCCGCGCCGAAGGCGGGCGCGGGCCGGGCCTTGGAGGGCCGTTCTGCCTCCGCCCAGGCGGTGGGGCCGGGCAGGGGGCCTGCGGAGGCCGAGCTCGGCGGGAGGCACCAGCGCAGGTGCGGGCGGCACCGCGGCGCTCCCAGGCGAAATGCTGCCAGGTGGGAATTCAGGGGTCGGCCTCCGAGGCCCCGCGTCGCGTTTCTGGAGTCGCCACCAGCACCTCTCTCCCTGCCGGGAGAATCAACGTGAAGAAGCCCCTTCCTCCTTGGAGCCTTCTTTCCCCAGCGTTTCTACTGGGAAACCCATTGCTGATCCCCGCCTGGGACCTTCAGGGGCCGACGAGTGGTGAGGGTCGACAGGATTTTAAAGTACCTGAGATACCTGCCCTTAGTCTGGCTCTGCGTCCATCCGTTGCCTGTCAATCCGTATCTGTTGGTGTTCGGTCTTCCATTAGATAAGGGCTAACTCTAGGTTTGAAGAAAACAGAAAAGTCCATGAGTATTGGGACTGAGAAAAGGCCTTTGGGTTGGTAGGCTCAGGAGAGCAGTTATCAACAGGGTGGGCGTGTGCCGGGGTTGCAGAGTGTTCAAGAGTGGGTGAGGGATGAGGGTGTGGAGGCGGCCGGAGCACAGGGAGACCTCTCCAGCCGTTTGGTGACGAAAGGGAGTAGGAAGAAGACAAATTTGAGGGTTGAGGCTGTTGTTTGTTTGTTTTTTTATAATTTCTAAATTTCTGTTAAGAAAGGACAATAACATTGAGGATGCAAGAAAGTCAAGGAGTCTTGGTTAGAGATAAATAAGATTCAGGGTCCAGGCTGAGAAAGTGGGCTTAAAAAGAGGGGCCCAGGGCTATCCTAGGCACCTGGGCTGGCCTGGTGGGCCAGAGTGCTTTACTGTGTCTCTGGGGGAGGAGATAATGCTTAATAGGACCATAGTTTATCTTTTTGGAATTTTATCTTCTAGAGCAGGGTTGGCCTTTAAACTCCATGAAATTGCAAAATGTTCATGTGCCTGTTTGTGTTGTAGGGGAGAAAAATTTTTCTTCTTGCCCCTTCTAGGTTCCTTGGCTGGTCTAATAATTAAGTTGAATTGACATAAAACAGATTAACAGGAGAGAAACATTAAATTTCATACCATTGGGATCCCATAAAAATATGAGGCTCAGGAAGTAACCAAAGTAGGCAGTTTTTATATCTTTTAGACAAAGAAACAATACATACGTGAAGAATTGGCAAGACAACTTCGTTGCTGTGCGCGGGCTTTCTCTAGTTGATACAGTGCTTTCCACCTTGAATTCTTTTTTTTTTAAATTTATATTTTGGCTGCATTGGATCTTCGTTGCTGCGCGCAGGCTTTCTCTAGTTGTGGCCCGCAGAGGCTACTCTTCGTTGCCGTGCGTGGGCTTCTCATTGCGATGGCTTCTCTGGTTGTGGAGCACCGGCTCTAAGCATGTGGGCTTCAGTAGTTGTGGCACACGGGGTCAGTAGTTGTGGTGCACGGGCTTAGTTGCTCCATGGCATGTGGGATCTTCCCTGACCAGGGATCCAACCCATGTCCCTGCCTTGGCAGGCGGATTCTTAATCACTGTGCCACCAGGGAAGTCCCTCTACCTTGAATTCTTATCTCTGATAATAAGGATGCCTGATCCTGGTTCCCTCCTGGTATAGAAAAGGTACCTTTCACATGGGAGATTTATTTCCTGCTTTCAGGGGGAGAAAAGAGGGTGAAAGTGTCCTTGTACTGGCTGTTTCTTAAGTAACTTTAATTCAAAGTAATCAGTATGCCAAAGTGGCATATTTTGGTGTGGCATATTTTGCTTCCCTTCAGTGTGCATTTTTAATCTGATTAAAAATGTCGGTTAAAGAGAAGTACTGAACTGTTTGACTACACGGTCTTGGAGGGGGCAATAAAACTAACTCTCTTAGTATATTTTATGGGCCACTTAGTATATTCTGTGGGCCACTTTATAGGATAAGTATTTAGTATCTACTTTAAAATGAGCTAATAATAATGTGTGTTTTTTCCAGAGATGCTTGCAAGACTTGAGAACTAACCATTTCTTTGAAGATCTTTAATTCTAAGTGGAAACATTCAAAGCAAGTTAGTGGTGGTGTTCTTCTCTTTTTTTTTTTTTTTTTTTTTTTTTGCGATACGCGGGCCTCTCACTATTGTGGCCTCTCCCGTTGTGGAGCGCAGGCTCCGGAAGCACAGGCTCAGCGGCCATGGCTCACGGGGCCCAGCCGATCTGCGGCATGTGGGATCTTCCCCGACCGGGGCACAAACCCGTGTCCCCTGCATTGGCAGGTGGACTCTCAACCACTGTGCCACCAGGGAAGCCCCCCCCATGTAGTTTTTAAGCACCATTTTTAAGGAAAGCATGTGCTCCATTATATGTAGGTATTGTAATTAATTAAATCAGTTCCCTATTGTTAACATTTTGAATCTTTTGAATTTTTGGTTATTTTAGTAATGTTGGTTTGAATATCGTCTACCTCTCTGATTATTTCTTAGAATAAGTTTCTAAATGATGGAGTTGAAAGCTATTCAAATGCATTTTTAAAATCTCCTTTTCACATATCTTCTTACTGCTTTTCCTCACCCAAAGGAAAATGAATGTTTCTGAGGGATCTGTTGCATTACAGGTCCGATCTCTTATTTCAGTGGTTCTCAAACTTTAATGCGTATAAGACTCAACTGGGGAGCTTGTTAAAAATTCATTTTCCTGAGTCCCAGGCCCAGTTGTTCTGACCCATTAGCTCTGGAGTAGGGCCCAGGAATCTACATTTTTAACAAATTTCCCTCTGTCTTTGATATAGGCACTCTTGGAACCACACTTTGAAAAATGTTTTTAAAATAAATGGCAAAACGGAATCAAATTTAGGTCACTTCCCCAAAGCCATTCATGCATCTGGTAACCAGATTTGTACTCAGCTCTTTGTGACTTCAAAGCCCTTGTTTTCTCCATTACCTCAGACCTTCAGACCTTCTCAAGCCTTCTCATTGATGTGCCTCTAATAACTGCAGAAAGGGAACTGCAAGTGACCCCACTACAGGATTCCCTGGGATAGCTGAGAATGGCACATAAGTACACAACGAGCCTCCATTAAAATCCCCCATTGGAAATTCTTAGGAATTCTTTCATGCTGCATAACAAAGACTAAATAAAACAATTTCAGTCCCTTGCTTGTTAAATTGATTTCATGTTTCCTGTTTCATGCCAGCCCTTGTTGTAAAACAGTTGATGTAGGACCTGCAGGCAGCTCTTGCCCAGAGGCAGGGACACGGCCCTGGTGTGCTCTGTGGGTTCAGGGAGGAAGTGGCAGACTAGACAGCAACTCCTCCCAGAGTCAGAAGAGAGGAGTACTGCTTTTGGAAACTCAATGACTGAGAAGCAAAAGGTGGTGGGCATGACTAAGGGAAAGGGCCATTTATTAGAGGTGGGGCCCTCTGTCCTTAAGAGAGCGTTGGTATTAGTAGACCGAAGGGAGCTAGCATGGGGGTGAGGCTTTTTCTTTTTAAACATCTTTATTGGAGTATAATTGCTTTACAATGGTGTGTTAGTTTCTGCTGTATAACAAAGTGAATCAGCTATACATACACATATATCCCCATATCTCCTCCCTCTTGCGTCTCCCTCCCAACCTCCCTATCCCACCCCTCTGGGTGGTCACAAAGCACCAGCTGACCTCCCTGTGCTATGCGGCTGCTTCCCACTAGCTATCGATTTTACATTTGGTAGTGTATATGAGCCTTTTTCAATTTAAAAAATCTTCCCCAAATGGAATTTTATACCAGTTAATTTTTCCCCTTCTTTATTAGTCTTTATTTTTTCTCCTTTTATACCATGTCACATTTATTTTAGTAGTAAGCTGGGATTATTGTGTGTCCTTGTGTGTTTAAACTAGTATATCCTAGAAAGTCATTCATTATTTACCACATTTAGCACCTACTATGTGTCAGGTCAGTTTGAGGCACTAGGAGTACAAAAAACAGTGATTCTCTTTGAGAAGTAAGTTAATTTTACTGCTGTATGTTGACTTGGATTATACACAGTCTTCGACTTTTTCTTTTAACTTTTAATTTTAATTAATTTTAGACTTAGGGAAAAGTTGCAAATATTGTACAGAGAATTCACTCAACTTCCCCTAATATTAGCCCCTTACATAACCATTGTTCAGTTATCAATACTATTAACTAAACTATAGACTTTATTTGAATTTCATCAGCTTTCCTGCTAATGAATTTTTTTCTGTTTCCACTGGCTGTCAAGGATCTTACCTTGCATTTAGTTATTTCTCCTTAGTCTCCTCCAATCTGAGATAATTCCTCAGTTTTGCCTTGTTTTTCATTATTTTGACCCTTTTGAAGAGTCCCAGTTAGTTATTTTGTAGAATGAAGTTATTCTGTAGAAAAGTACTGATTAGTTATTTTGTAGAGAGCAATACATCACTGATTCATGAGGTTGATAGGTCTCATCACTGTTGATATTAACCTTCATCACTTGGTTAAGGTGATATCTGCTAGGTTTCTTCACTATAAAGTTACTGACTTTCCCTTTGTAGCTAATAATTATTTGAGGGGAGATACTTTGAGACTATGCAAGCTGTTTAAACTCAAATTTTTACCTACTAATTTTAGCACCCATTGGTGGATCTCGTCTGCAACAATTATTTACAGTGGTGTTTGCCTAATGGTGATTTTACCCCCCATTTCCTGCTTCCTTATTGGTTGGAAGTTTAGTGTAAGAAAGAGCTGCCCTTTCCCATTTATTTATTTGATCATTTATATCAGTATGGACTCATGGCTATTCATTTTATTCTGTGGGTTAAAATACAATGCCATCATTATCTTCTTGCTCAAATGCTTCCAGTTTTGGTCATTAGGAACTCAGTCTGAGTTTAAATGACCTGTACACGTAAATGGCTGTCATCATTTCTATCCCACCCTTGCCCCCTGCCCAGGGAACTGTTAACCTAAAACAATAAAACAGCCAGTTATTTTACAAGCAAAATGGGTTTATTCTGGAGCAGCAAAGAATTGCAATTTGGGGCATGCAACTATGGCAAACCACATGCAAGTCCAGTAAAGCAAAGGAAAAGAAACTTTTTTATAGAGGAGAAGGGGAAATTGGGAGGCTCTGTCATAAACAAAAAGTCCATTGGAGGAAACTAGGAGATCGAAATATAGTGGCTTTTCATTGACTGAGTTGTGACAGTCTGTCATTGGCTGAGGTGTTGCCGGGCAAAGAGAAGAGCTTCTTCCTCCTGCTGGTGGTAGTAAAGTGGGGTCACTTCCTGCCAAAGATGCAAGGTGGGTCTCTTCCTATTGGGATCTGTATTGATGTGATCTGTATCTCCCCTTCTGGCCTCCCAGTTCCACTTCAGTGAGGTTTCCATTTATTAATTTTCACAGAACCATTGCTTCTTTAGGGTCTGGGCAGTGATCACTCAGAAGCCAGGTAAAGGAACTATAATTGGGAGAATGAATACCAGAGGTCCACGGAAGGTAGGACAATGTGATTGCAAATAGTCAGCTCTCAGGAGCTCTGCAGGAGTAAAAGGAGTAGCAAAATATCAGCCTTTTTATTGGTGCTACCCCAGAGAGGCCCAAGGGAATAGGACCGTGTGCCTGGGGCCACATCTTGCCCACTATGAGACATCCAGTGTCTGCAGGATTACCAGATGGATTTAGAGACATTGAAATGCTGATTTTAGTGCTCTTGGCTGCTGAATGAAGACCACATTCTTTCTCCTTGGTACTAGGTGCTTAGTGAATATTTATGGAGTGACACCTGGTGTCCTCCCCTGACCTCCCATGGTGGTGTAAAAATGTGTGCATATAGACATTCTCTGAGAATGAGAATGATACTTGGCATTCATGCTGATATACCCTTTGTTATAACTTGTCTTCCATGCTAGATTTTTGTTTATGGAAAATTTCAAGTATACAAAAAAGTAGAGTGAAAAAGAAAATGAACTCTCAGATACCTATCACCTTGCTCAGTACTTTTCAGTATTTTGCCAATTTTATTTCAACTATTTCCCCCATTTTCAGGGTTGGAGCTGGCGTATTTGAAAGCAAATTGCAGACATTACAATCTAAGGAAGGACTGAAATAAACTCTGAGTGCAAGGACTATACCTTAATTCCCTTGGTGCCTAGCACTATGCCTGAAAATAGCAGGTGCTCAGAAAAGACTGGTTGAATTGAGAGGAGGAAAAACAAAATTATGAGAACATCATCATTTTGAACTAACCCTAGGGCAGAGCTGGAAAGGAAAAGGGTGGTGAGTCTTGCCCTAAAATAACTTCTTTCATGTTACCTGAATTTGTTCTCTATAACCATGATTCCCCTGTCGCCTTAAGACAGCCTTGACTGAAAGAGAAAATTCTTTTTAGGAAGAGTTCAGGGTCTCTCATTTATTTAAATGTTTTTACAAAGAAGTCCAATCTGATGATGTTTTCCCAAACACCAACGAGGAGTGACCTGCCCTAAAAAGAGCTCTCTTTAAAAAATCATTATTATTATTTTTTAATTATAAGAGTGGTATATACTCATTGAAAGGAAAAGAGGAAATTACAGAGAAATAGAAAATAAAATTATTCAATATGTATTTCAATATGTAATTCCAGAGATAACATCTTGGTTAGCATGCTGATAAAATTTGAGCATGAATCATATTGGTAATCAGAATCAACATTTATTATATCCTTGGGAATGTACTAGGTGTGTTTGCTGTGTCATCTCATTAAATTCTTACAGCCATGTTGTAAATTAAGCTAATTTTTAAAAATCATTTTATAGCTGGGGAAATGGAAACATGGGGAGAGTGTTTGCCTTCAATCTGATAAGCAGGCCGGGCAGATCTCTCTTGAAACATTATCCCTCTATAAGCAGCTCTTAGGAAAACAATGTTCCCTGTCTAACTTTTCCAAGACTGAGATTTTATCAAAAACTGTTGCCAATCCTAGCATTTAAGCCTCCTGCAATTAAGTCTGCAAGAGGTAGTCTGGCTCCAGAAAACTGCAGACTTACTGTTACCTGGAGGGAAGAAAACAGACCTCCAGGAAACCATTTCAGAGACAGTCTCAAGGAAAGGGACAGGAAGAGACAGGTAGAAGGCTGCATGTTTCAAGGGTTTGTGCCGGGCACACCCAGGTACCAAGGGGAGGAAAGAGACTGAAACATCCATGTGAAGGATGTGGCAGAAGCCCAGGCTTTGGAGCTGAGCACGTGGGCTCAGACCCCAGCTCTACCACTTAGTAGTTGTGTGAGCTCAGGCAAGTTCCGTAATCTCTCAACCTTCATTTTCTCCTCTATAAAATGAGGAGACTAATAATTCTTACCTCACAAAGTTGAGATGAGAATTAAGTAAGTTAATACAAGTGGTTTAGCCCCAGTGCATGGCACAGAGTAAATGCACAAATAGATCACTCTTTTTATTAGCGATTAATCTTCTAATTAGTTATTACTGCCTTCAGCAAGCCCCTAAGCAAGGCCTAAAGACCCTAAGCAAGACCCTAAACACACGCCATACTGTTTAATTGCTTCCTGGGCCAAATCATCTCTCTTGTGGTTTGATCCAGGAACCTAACCTACGTTTATAACATGGTGTCTAGAGAGAAATGCGTTCTAGGTTTCCCTCAAACTCATGTAGAGCTAAAATTTTGGAATACTACCCTTAAGTAAGTAAGAGGCTATCTTGAGAGTTGCTGAGGGTGTTTTTAAAAAATTAATTAATTAATTGATTAATTTTTGGTTGTGTTGGGTCTTCACTGCAGCGGGCTTTCTTTAGTTGCAGCGAGGGGGGGCTACTCATTGTTGTGGTGGTGGGCTTCTCATTACGGTGGCTTCTCTTGATGTGGATAACGGGCTCTAGGCGTCTGGGGTCAGTAGTTGTGGCTCACAGGCTCTTGGCACACGGGCTCCATAGTTGTGGCGCACGGGCTTAGTTGCTCCACAGCATGTGGGATCTTCCTGGACCAGGGCTCGAACCTGTGTCCCCTGTATTGGCAGGCGGATTCTTAACCACTGCGCCACCAGGGAAGTGTGAGTGTTTTGTTTTTCTTTTTCACAGTAAATTACCACATCCCCACGTCTCATTTATTTATTTATTTATTTATTTAATATTTATTTATTTATTTGGCTGTGCCAGGTCTTAGTTGCTGCATGCAGTGCGGGCTCTTTGTTGAGGCACGTGGGGATCCTCGTTGTGGCCTGTGGAATCCTTAGTTGCAGCATACAGGATCTAGTTCCCTGACCAGGGATGGAACCCGGGCCCCCTGCATTGGGAGCACGGAGGCTTATCCACTGGACCACCAGGGAAGTCCCTCACATCTCATGTAAAAAATCAACTTTGTTTTCATTACAAAAGGACAAAAGTGTGTCATACTTTTACAAAAATGAAAGAAAAGGGTAAAAAGCACCCCTGGCTAATCCCATACTCCTAACAGAATTATTGCTAGCTTTTGGTAATATTTCTTTATAGAGTTTTCTTAACTCTATAATTTTAGTGGTAATCATATGCAAGAATTTATTTTCTGTTTTTGTTACTTAATATTTAATCATACGTGTTTTTGTGTTATTTTGGCACAGAATATATTTTGGTCTCCATTCTGTCCATTTAATTGAGGATATGTTTGCTGTGGAGATTCTGTGTCCTGGCTTTAGCATTTTCTGCACTCTTCTGATAACACGTTTAGAATTTGAGGAGAGACGTGGTTTTGGTAATGCAGAGAGGATGTGGGGCCTTGAGAAGTAGCCTTCATCATCTTAGTGCATTTACCATGGTCCAGGGAGGGCCCTCAGCTATGTGGCCTCAGAAACTGGATTTTTCAGGAACTAAGACCATAGCCACCTCTCGCAGGTGAATTCATACTATCCCACTACATGCAATTGAAGTATGAAATCAAAATAACAACCCATCACCTGACAGAAATACAGTACAGTAGAGTGGTGATTCCAGCAGCCACCAGTGTGTCTGCCTGTAGGTCATCCCTAGTCTAGAGTCATTTAATGTAAAGTAAAATAATATAACGATCACAACAGTGATGGTCCCCACTTAGTGGGTGCTTACTGTGCATCAGGAGGTGGGCTAACACTTTACGTATTAATATATTAGGTCATCCAGTCCCTCAGTAACTTCTCTAGGAAGGTACAATTTTTATCCCCGTTTTACAGGTAAGGAGACCAAGGCTCAGTGAAGTGATGGGCTCGAGGTTTCATAGTTTCTGTCTAAACCCAAACCCCAGATCTTAAACACTGTGCTGTAGTTCTGTTATTCTTACAGATACTTGGCCTCCTGTGTTGGCATCCTTTTGTGTTCCTTGCCGTCTCCCCAACCTCCTGGGATGTGCCCTGTGCCAATGTCTCATTGTGACGATAACATTGATAACTGAAAAATCCTTGATTTTTCATCCTCTGTTTCAAGGAACATGTTTTTCCAGCTCTTACAGAGGGAGAAGAGCTTTTGTCTTTTCCCTTATTTTCTCTTTGGATCAAAATATGCCCTAGAACAAGAGTTCACCTTCTCTTAAAGCTGTGCCAGGAAGGGGCAACTAAGAAAGGGAACCATTAGGACTGTATTTTGGGCTGTGCCAGCTCAGAACTGAGGAGGCATTGACCGTCTCTTCTTTGCTTTCTCCACCGGTGCAGCATCTGGAAATGGCTTTTCTTCTGGGGTGAATGACAGCTGGGGTGAGAACCCAGAGAGAACTCCTGTGGTATATAGATGGTTGGATCCTTCTACATCCAAAATCTCTGGTTTTCTGATCTCTAAACTCTCGTTGGAGAACTCCCACTACTGTTAATCAGTTGGGGATAGGTGTTCAGTTTGTGCTGATGTGAATAATTTCAGGATAGGATTTCCATCTGAAACAGCATGTCTTTGTGATTGCATTTTAGGGATTGCTGGAGCGGAACTACCAAGCAGAAGCAGGCATTGCACTGTCAGTTGTCATCAGGTTTGCAATCAGATTGGAAAAGCTGAACTTGAAGCTTCCTGCCTGCAGTGAGGCCGAGAGATACCTACTGCTCGCATAATAAAAGACATGAGCTTCAACGTGACTCTCCACCTTTCCTATAAATTCCGATTACTGTTGCTCTTTACTTTATGCCTGACGGTGGTTGGGTGGGCCACCAGTAACTACTTTGTGGGTGCTATTCAAGAGATTTCTAAAGCAAAGGATCTCATGGCTAGTTTGAACAAGGGTGTAGTTTTGGGGAAGAAAGGAACTGTGACAGAGGAAGCCTCTGTGAAAAAAGCAGACCTTAACAACTGCTCTTCTGTGTCTCCACACCTCAGTAAGTATTTATTTTTTCTTTTTAACAAGTAGTACATACACTTTTTATTTGAATATAACAAATGTACAGAAAAGTACAAAAATCAGAAGTGTGCAGCTCACTTAAGTTTCACAAAATGAACATACCAGTGGAACCAGTATGTAAATTAAGAAATGGAATCTTCCCAGAACCCCAGAGATGCTTCTTTGAGTCACGACCCATACTCTAAGCTTATATTCCATCCATTAGATTTTTTTGAACTGCACATAATTGGAAACATACACTATGTACTCTATTGTGTCTGGCTTCTGTTGCTCAACATTATGTTTGTGAGCTGTATTTGTATTGCTGACAGATAGTATTTATTACGTGAACATGCCCAATTTGATCCTCCAGCTGCAGAAGTCTCAGCAGGCATGTCGATAGGCATGTGTGATGAGCTGGGGGTCGATTGACCCAGGCCGGTGGCTCTGCTCCCAGTGTTTCTCATCCTCCTGGGACCAGCGGGCTAACCTGGGCATGTTCTCCTGGCATCTGCAGGGAAATGACAGCACATCCAAGCTTCCACTCATGGCATATCTATTAACATCCCCCTGGTCCACCGTATGGAGTCGAGGGACAGGATATTATGTTTTCAGTGTTGTCTTAGTTTATTTCTGTGTTTATTTCTTAAATATGTTGTATGTTTTGATTCTCCTTTGACATCTTGCCTTTCAATTTAAATGAATAAGAAGTTGGTCTTTGGGAGCACGTTAATTAGGAAAAACTCCACAGCGATATTCTATGTAACCCACAAAGGTTCTGTCAGACCTCTGATTCTCCAGAACATCGAAGCGCTTAGAGTTCTCCAGATAATCCTTGGAGTGTCTTTCCAGAATGCCTTTCCTCAGCCCGTGTGTGTCTGGCGGATTCCTGTCTAGTCATCAGAAATCTAGTTTAGATCACTTCTCTCCCAGAAAGGTTTCTGGGACTGCCCCAGAGTTAATCTTAGGCTCCCTGGGTGCTCCTCCACCTTTGTTTCTGTTGTTGTGCTGGTCAGTGTATTGTTTACACATTTTGTTGTTGTGCTAGTCAGTGTATTGTTTACACATTTGCCCTTCTTCCCCTGGAGACAGTATGCAGGCGGGATGAAGGCACGGTGATCCTTTCCAGCTCTATGAAGTCCAGAGCTCCTCCCTGGTCCTACAGAGGTGGCTCTCTGCATACACTTAATTAGCTCCCTGGGGGGCAGTCTAGGGCTCTTCAGAGGCTTCTTGCTTTTAGCGGCACAAAACCTGCAGATCCTTTTTCCTGATTGCATCACAGACTTGTAGTGTGATCATACTGGCATGCTGCTTCTCTGTACTCAGTCATGGAAAAGCCAAAACATTATTCCGGATTGTTCAAGGGAAATTGTTCTGCTCACAGATTACACAAGTTGAGATAGCAAAATGAGTTACTGAAATGCATATCTGACTGTATCATCCCCCTTGTTCAGAATTCTCTCAACATACTTAAGCAACAGATGCATTCATGAAAACAGATGGGCAGTGACACGGTACTGAGTATGGATCCAGAGGGCGACATAAGTAGCGACAAATTAAGATGGGCCATTAGTGACCCAAGGAGGAATAAAACTTGAGAAAATATGACGGGGGCGGTAAGGGAGACTGCTAGAGTGAGTGGAAGCAGGCACCCAAAGATTGGGCACATAATAAGCTACTACAGTGAGGGAGTGAGCAAGGGGACTGATTTACATCAGACCTGTTGCATGGGGCTCTTTCCGGGGCCGAGAGCAGAGACATGGTCAGGTTAATTCAGATGATGGGGTTTATGGACAGGCTACACAGGAAGACATCTCTACAGCCATCCCATCGTCTCCCAGCAGCTCTGGTAGCTTGCCTTTCCTTGTAACTCCTTTCCTTACTGTTTGTAGGGATTACTGCCTGCTGACTCTATGTCTTGTGTGTAGACCCTTGTGGAAAGGCTCTTGTAGGTCAGTTATTTGCTCTTGGTGCTGTTGGGCAGAGTCTGTCAGCCATGCTGTGGACAGTAGAGCCTGGTCTAAGCAGCCATGGCCAGGGTAGGAGATGGTCACATGAAGCAAGGCACAGTGACATACATCGGAAAGGTGGGTGACTGCTTTGCTCCAGAAGAAGATAGCTCAGTTTGCAAGTACCTTGAACAGTATAGGTGGAGTTTTTCTTGTTTTTTTTCGGCCACGCTGCGTGGCATGTGGGGTCTTCGTTCCCCGACCAGGGATGGAACCCGTGCCCGCTGCAATGGAAGCGCGGAGTCCTAACCCACTGGACGCCAGGGAGGTCCCGAGCTGTAAAAAGCGTGTTCCCTAACCAGAGCTCTGCCTCCTCTCCTACCAGTCAGTATTCCCAGTTCATCGGGTCTGAGGCGAGGGTCAGTGGCTTCAGCCTTATCTTTAAAGCCTTGCACGAGATTGGTTACCATGGATGGTCTTGGGTTTCATCCAGTCAGGCTGTGTCCAGACTCACTGAGCAATGCCCCATTGGGGATTTCGCCACGTGGAACAATGGGAGGATTCTTGCGGTGTTGCCCATACCTGTTACTGCTGAGTTAGGGAGGGAGGCTAGTTTCTATTTCCTTTCGCTGCTTTAGTTTCAGGGAGTTAGAATAGCTCTCAAGAGCTTAGGGAAGGACCTTGGGGAAAAGGGCCTTGTCCGTGAGCTTGATTCCATGGAATGCTCTTGATCTTTAAGAGACTTCACCCTCCTTTGGAATTTTTTTTTTTATGACAACAAAAAAAGTTGGATTGATTCATTCATTCATTCCATGGGTGAGGCTTCCTTTTTTTTTTCCCCCTTTGGAATTTTGAGAAGGAAAAGAGGTTAGAGCAAATTTGAAGTTGCTCAGTCTACCCCTGACCTCTGCTCTTCACCAGTGTCCTCAGAACAGAGTGTATTTTCTACTTACGGATGAATCATAGAGCCAGGACTGGTTACCCAGCACAAGAGAATGGTCTTATATGTCATTTGCCTGTTTTTGCAGCCAATAACCTGAGTCATAGATTCTGTGGTTATAGTTTGTGACCAAATGAGGCTTTACAGTAGTGCTCCTTGTGTGCCAGACAACTAGCACAAAGTGTGTGACATGTACTAGCTCCTGTAAGCCTGTCAGCCTTTGACGAGCTTGTTCATATTAGTTCCTGTGTCCTGTTTTTATTGTAGAAGGCCAGAACAAGCTCGTTTTCAAACCAGATCTCACTCTGGAAGAAGTACAGGCAGAAAACCCCAAGGTGCACAGAGGCCGGTATCACCCTGAGGAATGCAGGGCTTTGCAGCGGGTCGCCATCCTCATCCCTCACCGGCACAGAGAGAAGCACCTGCTGTACCTGCTAGAACACCTTCACCCCTTCTTGCAGAGGCAGCAGCTGGAGTATGGCATCTATGTCATCCACCAGGTGAGTGTGTGGGCAGACCAGGCCTCTGCCCGCCACACCCTCCTCTCTGTGAGGCGCTTCGTCTGTCTTGGGTAAAAGGGCATCAAACTGTCATCAAAGGTGAGGTCTCTTATCTCATTTATCCTTGAAAGTAGTAAAGGCACTTCTTGTTCCAGAGTGTGGAATAATGGGATAAGTGCTGGGAAATTTTACTGGCTCTTAAGTGATCCTCTGGAGGAAGCCTGTTTTCTTTTGTGAGCCCTTCCATTGCAGACAGTGAAGCCCAAAGATATTTCCCTGGGACTGACCTTACATTGCCTTCTGCATTTGCTATACACTACACAATGAGATGTTGGAACTGTGCTTTATTATTGAGCCTGGCTATTCAATGGGGATCTAGACAGAGGAGTTGACTACTGTGTGTTAACTGCCATGGAATTCTATGACTGTCTCCACCTTTCTGCCTTTAACTTTGCCACTATCTATTATGTAGAACATTATGTTTCGTTTTCACTTTTTTTTTTAAAATAAATTAATTTATTTTTGGCTGTGTTGGGTCTTCGTTGCTGTGCGCAGGCTTTCTCTAGTTGCAGCGAGCGGGGGCTACTCTTTCGTTGCGGTGCGTGGGCTTCTTGTTGCGGTGGCTTCTCATTGCGGAGCACGGGCTCTAGGCGTGAGGGCTTCAGTAGTTGCAGCACGCGGGCTCAGTAGTTGTGGCTCACGGGCTCTAGAGCACAGGCTCAGGAGTTGTGGCGCATGGGCTTAGTTGCTCCGCGGCATGTGGGATCTTCCTGGACCAGGGATCAAACCCATGTCCCCTGCATTGGCAGGCGGATTCTTAACCACTGCGCCACCAGGGACGCCACTAGTTTTCACTTTTATGATTCACTTTTTTGGCTTCCAAAAGCATGATTTAGTAGGAACACGGTAAGTATTAGTGTAGCCTGCTTTGAAGAGTTTAGCTCTAAGTGGAGTGGGTGATTTAAGGTGCCTCTATCTGTTATTAACATTTATTGAAAGAAAAATAAGACATCAACAACTATACATGGCTATCTTTTCAGAATTGTCCTGGGCCATCCAAATAATTCCCCCTCAAATCCTTACAAATGCTCCGAATGCAAGTAATATCATTAACTATATGCCTAATATTGGTTATAACTGGTAATATTTGTTTTAGGAAAACTTTTGACAGATCAGAGGATGCTGTTCTGCAATGTATACTTTATAATAAACTGGGGGTCTTAAAAATTAATGTGTGTGTATGTATTACATCTATCCCCATTTTGTGAGGATTTGAAACAAAATTTAACTGTTATATTGGTTTATCATTATTTTTGTTTTTAACATTGTTAGTCATTCAGAGTTCTTACTCAGGACAGCAACCCCCCCAGTATATAATTTTATGAATAGAAAAGTTATGTCTGCTTTATGTTATTCTTTTCAGGAAAGTACTGTGGTGAGTTTTGAGAACTGCCTATACTTTTGTTATGATAAACTGTTTATTGAACTGGAATTTATTCTTAAGGAATTTGATCCAAATAGCCATGAAAAAATTATTACTGTAAAAAAATGTTTCATACTATAGCTTTGATTATATTACCGGTTTACTGTGTTCTTTCCTTACCCAGTAACGAATGTCCTCTGTAAGGCCACTATGAGGATTAGTGTCTGCCATGAAGTGTTAAATCCGGGTTCTCTTACAGTGATTCCACGAGACTTTTAAGTAGCTTAGGTATATGAGCAGTAACCTTCTCTGTTTATAGGTCAGGATTTCTTGATCCTTTCTGGCAAGCTATATTTTTTGGGGAGCTTAGTGTAAGTTTGTTACATGGGGTAAGATTGGGATTAGCTAAGAGCTGAACAGCGAAGCAGTGATTCTACTTGGCATGACTGGTATGTAAGAAAGGTTTTGTGGTTTTATACGGAATAAATAAAGGTATGTTTAAAATTTTTTTAGCGTTATCTTTATTAGTATTTTAAAACTATGGTTTTTAAAAAAATTGTTGTAAAATACACATAACATAAAATTTACTATCTTAACCATTTTTATTGTAGAGTTCAGTAGGGTTAAGTTTGTTCACATTATTGTGTAAATAATCTCAACTAATCTTTCATCTTGCAAAACTGAAACTCCAAACCTATTAAACAGCAGCTCCTCATTTCAAGGTGTTTTTAGTTATGGAATACAAGTATGTATGAAGCGTAAAGAAAAACACAAAAGGCCTGTTATTGTTATTGCATCTACTGTGTCAGATTTTCATGTCATATGTATACTCTTGTGCATTAGCAAGAATAATACCAGCTCCTGCATGTGAACTGAACAGGGGAACAGTGTGAAATCTTGTCTCAGGAGCTTTTCAAGTTTTAATTTCCATATCTATAGGCTGGAAGTAAAAAGTTTAATCGCGCCAAACTCCTGAATGTGGGCTATCTAGAAGCTCTCAAGGATGAAATTTGGGACTGCTTCATATTCCATGATGTGGACCTGGTGCCCGAGAACGATTTGAACCTTTACAAGTGTGAGGATCAGCCCAGGCATCTGGTGGTTGGCCGGAACAGCACTGGGTACAGGTAAGGCGGCTCTGCTCACAGCTGCCTTAGGTCAGAAGCCTGGCCTGTTATCATCAAGGCTGTGCAGACACTGTGTCCAGCGTGTCTGCAGAAAATGAGAAATAGGAAAAATGGTCCATGATATATCACTTAAAGTTCAAAACAGGAATTAGAGAAATTCGATTTTTTTTCTTATTAGGAAAAAATCCGCCAGCAGCCTTGGCAGAGGATCACAAAGATAAAAAGGGAGAGAAGATGGGAGGGAAAATAGTCCAAGCTTTGCAAATGGCGGCCAGCCTCGCCTGTAGGGCCCGCCTGGTGGAACTTTTGCAAGGGCTCCCACGCTGAATAGAACTCAAGTAACTTAGCTATCTCTCCCTGCCTTCTGCCTCTAAGAGACAACAAGAGTGTGCCTCCAGGTCAGCTTTTAGGCCTCTTTTGTGAGACTGTGATGTTTGTTTCCAGACCGAGTCCGGAGGGAGACTGGGAAGGGGCATGTCCATCAAGTGGTCTGCTCAGGAGCCAGGACACCCAGGACAAGTTCCCTTCTCTCAAAGTCACTGTGGGAAGAGCCAGGCACCATCATTTCTGCTTTCATGCCCCCCGCCCCCCCGGCCCCATCCCACCCTCCACCACACACACACGGAGAGGCATAGCTGCTTTTCAACCTTATTTTGTACCAGTTCCTATTTGAGAACAACTGAGGGGAAATAGCGACCAAGAAAGTTCTCCACAAGGGAAACTATATGTTCACTTATATATGTGCACACTTACCTGTCAGCCTCCACCAAGCCCTGCCCTTCGTGTGTGCTCACATGTGGGGTGCTACTGCACTAGGGACCCTGAGACCAATCTGAATGAGGCCGAGTGCCCATCCCCACAGCACTCCCTGGTGTGTACTGCTGTGGGGAGACAGGCAGCTGCAGTGGAGCTGTGTCAGCTTTGCACTTCACTTCTGCAAATTCAACTAGGAGCACGTGCTAATGAGGGGGAGAGTTTGGGGTGGGGGTGAGGCCAAGGGAGAGAGAGCTATAACACTATAAAATAAAATGGGAGGTTCCACCAGTGTCTACTCTGGGAAGTGAGCATGAGATGCAAACCATGAATCTCTTTTTGTGTGTGTGTGAAATATTCTTCTTTTTATTTTTTCTCAGTCATTTAGAAAAGTAAAAACCATCTTTACTTCACAAACCATACAAAAACAGGTGGTCAGCCGGATGAGGCCTGCGGGCTATAATTTGTTGGTCCCTATAATAGCATGTCAACTGGGATGACAGGATCAGATTTGCATTTTCAGCCAGTGAGTCTGGAATTCAAATGTGCATATGAATCATCTGGGGATTCTGTTGTGAGATTCTGTGTATCTCACCAGCTCCCAGGTGATATTTTGGCAGCAGGGTTTGATCTGTGAATCACACCTCGACTACCAAGGCTTTCAAAGATCCCAGGTCGGATCCATCCATGGAAGAGAGCCTGGATTGGAGAGCGAGGGTGAGGATGGAGGGGAGAGCTGTAACATCAGTTAGGAGTCTTTTGGGAGGTTGGCTCAGCAGGCCTTGGTTGCTGGGAGGAAGTGAGAGCTGGGAGAGAGGGAGAAGTTGAAGATGACAGCAAGGTTTTGTTGGTTAGTGCTGTCTTAAGCAGAGATCCCAGTGATCCGTACAAAACTGGGTACAGAATAGTGCTAAAGAAGTTTTTGCAAACCATGAATCTCTTGATGCCTCCCTTGCTCTTGGTTTCCATGTTGCTCTTATTGTGTAGGTTTCTCACTTCGGCCTGTTCAAGAGATTTCCAGGAGTAACGCTGACTGCAGGCGATCTTTGCCTCAGGTACAGACTTTAAACCTAGTCCCTGTGTAAAGTGTGGGATATAAACAAATACCTAGAATAAGCCACAATGGGTGAGAGCACACTCTCTTTAAGAAACACCTAGGGAAGGGTTTAAAGGTGTTGTCCAGGAAATGTGGCATCTTCATCTTGTGGAATCAGTGGGAGCTTCCCAGCAGAGTTCCAAGATGTGGAAGCAAGAGAGAACATGGCACAGGTTTTGAGGAAAGGCGGGTAGTTCATTAGTGCTGGAGAATGAATGTCTGGGATGGTGGAGGGAGGAGACGCTAGAGATGAGGGTAGGCAGGGGCCAGGTTAGGCAGGTGTTGTTCAGTCTGGTAAGGAGTTTGGAGTGCCTGTGGAAGGAATTAGAGTGCTGCTGACACATGGTTACAGCCAGGAATGACAGGAGAAAGGTCAGTTCAGCTGGCCTTTAGTGTATGGGATGGAGCAAGGCAGGAGGGGAGAAGATGAGGGGCAGATGCCCACTCCTGCCTCCATGCTCCAGGGGCAGTGGGGCCAGAGGGCAGGAGAAGGGTCTGGGAGAGAATCCCAGGACTTTTTCTTTTGGGGAACTTGATCATTATCTGGAGATTTTGCTTTCTTGTCTGTGAGCCACCTCTGCACTGAAGAAAGCAGCATATCATGGCCAGGTACCTTGGTATTTTCAGAAGCGTATTAGCCATCTGCCCACTCATTGGTATTAAGATGTCACTCTCTACGACACAGAATACCTGTACTTCAGACCCTTGACATGGGTGATAACTTCCCATTGCCCAGTCTTTCTAGACATCTGTGGTGAGAAATTACAATCACACAGGATTGTTTTCTCATTTGTTTGTTTTTGGAGTATGGATACACAGGATTGTATCAAGGACAGGCCTTTTGTTGGGATTCTAGATTTTATCTTTGCATTAAGCTGGACCATAAGAAAATGAGTTCTGGGCATTCCTGCTGGGAACTGATCTTGAGTAAAACTTTGGTGTGATGATCGTGGGTTTTATCAGATGCCACTCACTCTAAAAACAGCCTCTGTACGAATGTTGCTGTTTTAACTTGCTATTGTAATTGGCCAGACGTTTCTTTTATAACTAGAAATCAGGAAGCCTTTGTCTTCCTTGAGTAACTGACAGTTTTCCTAATGTAAACCAGGTGATTGAATGTGTCTCCTCTTTTGATCTGGATGCAAGAAGCTCAGAGTCAAATCCATGACCTTCTTTTAGAAGCTGAAAAGAATCTTATTTGCAGATCAGAGTTCTAATATATTTCCTATTCTAATCTTCTATCTGATTGAAGTTTTCCTCTCGTCCTGGTTTGTCATTTATGTTTTTCTAATTTATTGTATGTATCATGTAAACTGCCTCATTTTCTGTGGTTTGGGGGAGGTTTGCATAGGTAATGTAGGAGTTGTCTTCCTCCTCCTTAGTTATTGTCTTTCCTCCTTTGGTCAAAGTCCCACTAGTTGCTGGCAGGTGCAGTTGCAGGTGGCTAAGTGTCTGCCCTCTGCTGGTAACTGTGTGTCCCTGTGCCACAGAGCCTAAATCAGCACACTATTCATTGTCACAACTGCCCCATGAGGATGAAGGGAAGCGCAAGAAGTGTTTTCACTTTACACACATGCAGAGGGAAGAAGTTAAAGCAACTTGTCTCAACTATCTCAGACTCTGATGAAGACAGAAATAAATCTTGTTTATCCCAGTGATTATGGGTCAGTGATAAAGATCTGTACTAGCCTGTGGGAAATTTTATGGCCAAGAATTCCTTTGGTACCTGCCTGCTTTTTACAAGGACTTTACTGTTATTTGATGACTCCATTTTCCCCACCCTTGGGCCTTACAGTCCTTTAAAAATAAGTAAAACTGTTTCAGGGCCAATCAACTATTTATGCTTTTCTAGAGAAGAAGAAAAACCAGAAGGAAAGATCAATAAACATGTAGATATTTGGCACCTAAGAGGCAACAGAGGAACTGATACTTCTTTAACCTTTCTTTCCAACTGGTCTCCTCCTGCACCTCCCACTGCAGCTAAACTGGTCTCTCGGTGCTCCTCACACAGCCTGCACTTCTCTCCCCCTCGGCCTTTTGTCACAGAGTTCTGATCGCCAGGAGTTCCCCCAGTTTTCTACCTGTCTGAATCCTCCCAGGCCCACCTGCCCTGACGTGTGGCACCTCCTTCCTCAGAGCCCTGATAATGTTCACCTCTCTTGCTGGGTTATCAACTCTGTGTGAGGGCAGGGCCCACTTATTCTAGCGTTTAGCCAGCTGCTTTGCACACAGTGGATGGTCGTTACTTAATGGGTCACTACCAAGTCATCAGTGCTGGGTCCCTCCTGGCGACCCCTTTTTGGGACGTGGCAGGTTATGCCTGGGCAGTGGTTCCACTCAGTGTTCTGATGAAGCTTCTAGTTTTCAGGTAGCTTAGGAACCCCTTCCCAGCCAGAGTCCAGTAACCATGGCAACAAGTCACTGCAGTCAATGTCTTGGTCAGTAATAGCTGCTTTCTGAGCACTTTGTTCTTTTTGTTTGTTTTAGGTTGTTATTTTCCAGAATTTTAGGTTGGGGGTATGTAAGTAAATCTGTTTCCATTGTGGGTTAAGCGGGGTCCTCCCCATCTGTACTCAGAACATAGAAACAAACAGCTGAGCTACAAATTAACTTCTGGGACTCCACCTATTAGATGGCAAGTGTCTACATGATTATTGATCTTTCCTTTTGGTTTTTCTTATTATCTAGAAAAGCAGACATATTTTATTGGTCCTGGAATACTTTGAACTGACATTAATTAAAGTTAGAGATCCTCCATATATATTCACATCCTCTTATTCAGTAACATCCAAGTTATTAAGCTGCCTTCATTTGCATTTCTGAATTGTTACCGTGTTCTATTCAAGGGACATCTTTATTTCTCAGATTTGTTAATTTGTCTACCAATAATCCATGAGTCCTAAATGATTGACCTCTTTTCTTTCCCCTTTTCCTTGTTGGTATACCCACAGCTCCACCCTTTTTACTCTCCTCTTTTCACTTACTACATTGTCTTCGGGCAGCTTTCCCTACCCTTGTGCCTTCAGGTACCACCTCTTGACAGCTTATTTCCAAAGCTATCTCTGTAGCCACTCCTCTGTACTGAACTTGGACCTTGTAACCTTTTTACCACTGGCAGAAGCCCCAAGGGTACCTCATATTCAGTTTATCCAAACCGTAATTTGTCTTCTTCTCAAAACCTAATTATCAGTTTGTATACCCTGTTTTTGTGAGAGGCACTGTCATCTACCTAGTTGCCCAAGCTGGAAACCTCAGGGTTATTAAGGTATGTTGGGTTCTCCAGGAAACAGACTCTGAGACGGAAATTTGTATGCATATAAGTGGAGGTCTGCATAAAAAGTGTGTATAGGAGCTCTCTCCTGGTCTCCACCCCACTCCCTAAAAGAAAGTAAAAGTAAAAAAGCCACTCGTTCACGCGGAACCTGGATGCAGCCTCAGAATGCTCTTAACCCAGAGCCCTTGGCAGCCACAACTATTCATTGGATTGGCACACGAGGTGAAATCACTCATCCAGATCTGATGTTATAGTGCACATTGACAGGTACCTCTGTAGACCTCTGCACACAAACACTAACAATAAAAGGTGGGTGGCACCTTGCTTAGTGAGCAGATGTGAGAGCTTGTCTAGACAGAGGACAGAAGGCCAGACAAGGAAGGCCAAGAACGTGGGGAGGTGGATGTCAAGCAGGAGTGGGTGGGTGGAAGTGCATGGTCTTCAAAGTGTTCCTAGAATGCCCACCCTGCAGTCAGAGACTTCTGAAGCATCTGTGGAGAACAAAAGGACTTTGCACTAACATTCTAACCATTTCTCTCCTCTCTTTCGCTCCAGGTTACGTTACAGTGGGTATTTTGGGGGTGTTACCGCCCTAAGCCGAGAGCAGTTTTTCAAGGTGAATGGATTCTCTAACAACTACTGGGGATGGGGAGGCGAAGACGATGACCTCAGACTCAGGTGAACAACAGAGACAGGTCCCCTTCATGGGGCTCTGCTAGCAGTGGTTGTGTGTGGTTCCTGTGGAGGCCAGGCCAGCAGGTCATGAGGCTCCGACTTGGGCTTGAAGGGTGGCAGGGGGTGGGGGGTGAGCAAGGGCGACCCAAATCGCTCTTTGCCACTGGCAGTTCAGAAATGATGGAGGGTGGTGTAGTCCTGGCTAATGGGTGTCCGGGGTCCGGGAGTGTTGGTGGAGGTCTCTGTGGACTTGTCAGCAGGTATTACCTACTGAGATAAGAGTCTCACCCGTGAATGGCAAGTCCCAGACCAGAGCGTTTGCAAAATGCCACCTGAGGAAAGTGACCAGAGGCCTGTTCTAAGCCTCTGCTTTCTCTCAGACCCCAGGCAACCCTGGTGGTTCCCAGCGTGCAGAGCAGGGAGTGTCAGCAGCCTGTGAGGAGTTGCACACCCCGAAGCAGGCCAAGATGTCCTCTCCTTATACACGAGCCAGCCCCGCACTCCGTGGGAGCAGCTGCTGGCCTGACTCCCTGGCCTGACTCGGGGCTGCTGGCATGACCCTCAGATTCTCTTGGATTCTTTTCTGCTCTGGGGGGTTCAAAGGGGATATGCCTGGTCTCCCCTCTCAGCCCCCTTCCCTGAACTTGGGCTTCATGGCCAGATAGTTATGGGTATCCCTAACTCCCAGAAATAAGTAATTATTCAAGAGCCTGGGGCCAGTATCTTCAGACTTGTAACAAGGTCTTTCTATTAGGAGACCCCCCTTTCCTCCTGTTGTTGCCTCTTAGAAAGAAAATTTCTCAGCTGGCATTCTGAATTAATATACGTGTGGCTGCCAGATGTTTTCCATTGCTTTTCCATTGCTTCAGCATGAAGAAGCCGGGCTCCATGCTGGTCTCATTTCCAGGTCTAGGCTGAGAGTCTCTGGAATGTTTCTGGCAGGAGGGAACGGATCTCCCTGACCAAAGGCTGCATAGAAATGGCCGTAGTGATGGGCAGCGGCACTTCATGGCCCAGCCCATCAGCATCCTGTGTGGCCATGGCTTATGAAGTGGACAGAGGGTACCTGCTAGATTTCAGGGCAGGAATAGCAAGGGCTCGGAGTCAACCGTATCCATCATGTTCCCCAAATCTATTTCACTGCCCAGATGGGACGGCTAGTAGAATTTTACACTGATGTATCTTCACTCTCTTTTTTCCTGTTGCTCCTCGGTTTCAAGGTGAAGGGGAGCCCCAAGTTTTGCTTTCATTTGATAAGAACATCATGGCCTCCAGAGTGGTTCTTGACTAACGCTATGGATAAACCAACAAGATTTGAGCATAAACATTTGCTGAAATTTCTTTACTAAATACTTATTTACTCACCTGTGCAACAGGCACCACCCTCTTTCTGCTTATATAGTACATTACAGTTTGCAAAGAATGTTCCATGTGGACGGTCTCATTTGAGGCTGTCAGATCAGCTCTGTAACACCATTGCCATTTTACGGTTCGGGAAACCCAAGCCTGGAATAATGAATTGACTTACCAAGGTTGTAAATAACAAAGTCTAGATTTGAACCTAGGTTTGTGACATTTAACAGTCATTATTTTCCCTGTTAAAAGAAGGAAACACTAAGTAAATTAGGGATCCTAAGACACTTGATTTTTTAAAGGTGTATTTTCTCAGGTGTTTCTGGAAAATGACAAAGTGTAAATTGACACATCTTCTTTGTACCTCAGTAGTAAATGTTAAGGGTGATTCTTTGGACTTATTGCCTGAGGCCCAACATAAGAAAATTCTTTTTCTTTTAATACCTAAATGATCAAGATATGTGTATGTGCATATATATGTAAATTTTTGCAAATGATTCTTTTTTAAGTGCCTAGTGGTAGATAATTGGGATAGAATTTTTTTTTTAACACCTCTGTTATTTTTCCAGGGTTGAGCTTCATAGAATGAAAATAACCCGGCCACTGCCTGAAGTGGGTAAATATACTATGATCTTCCACAAGAGAGACCAAGGCAATGAGGTGAATATAGAACGGTAAGTCCTGGATCCACGCGCCTGGCAGGCTACCTGCGTAGTCTCTTCTGTCACTAGTCCTATGCCAGATTTGATCAGATAAACCAGTTTATTTTGTTCAAAGCTTTTTATTGAGGTAATTTTCGGACAGACCCAAAAGCAGAGGGAACATCTATTGAATTCACATGTACATGTACCACATTCCCAGTTTCAACAGTTAACAACTCATGGCTTCTCTTCTTTCTCCCACTTTCTTCTCCTCCCCCACTGGATCCTTTAGAAGCAAATGAGATATCACAGCATTTCCTGTGTAAATATTTCAATAGTATCCTTAAGAGAAGTCTTAAAAAAAGAACTGCAGAGGTGCTGCGCAGAGACCCGCTGCACCCCTGCAAACACGACGCTGCAAGCGGCGCGGAGCGTGCGGGCCATCTCTGCGCCCAGCGCGCCCTGCCCACCGCTGCCCTGGGGACTGCAGGCAGGTGCCGTCCGGGCGCTGCACACCAGACCCACTCTGCTGTCAGGTCGTAAATTCACAGACAAACGTGAATGGGTAACAAGAGAAAACGGTGTTGGAACAGTGGGAATCAGCAATTTTGCACAGGAAGCTTTGGGAGATGTTGTTTACTGTAGTCTGCCTGAAGTTGGGACAAAATTGAACAAACAAGAGGAATTTGTTGCTTTGGAAAGTGGGAAAGCTGCTAGTGAACTCTCTTCTTCTCTATCAGGAGAAGTAACTGAAATTAATGAAGCTCTAGCAGAAAATCCAGGACTTGTCAACAGATCTTGTTATGAAGATGGTTGGCTGGTCAAGGTGACACTCAGTAACCCTTCAGAACTAGATGAACTAATGAGTGAAGAAGCATATGAGAAATACATAAAATCTGTTGAGGAGTGAAAATGGAACCCCTAAATAAACTAGTTTGAAACAACTTAATCTAGCATAGTTGTCTTAAATTAGTGGTGGATAGATTTTTAAAAAGCAACTTTTAGCAAAAGAAACTACTTGCAACGATGTTGCCTGAAGAAAGTACCCCTTAACTTCCTAATGACTTCAGATAAACACTATGCAACTTTTTCACAACACCTATGACTTTTAGGCTAGTCTCCAGTTATAATATTCAGAATTCCTGAAATTATCTGTGGTAAAACTAGTTATGAAAATTATGTAATTCAAGGATAACATTATTATCTTAACTGTATATCATATTGTAACTTGCCTACAGCCATCCCTGGATTTGGGTCAAAATACTCAATGAACTTGCCACTGGAAATAAATGGCAGTGGAGAAAAGTTTGTTAGTTGTACAGTGTCCAGTGAAGAACGTTACTCTCTTAATTTTGCAGTATACTGTGTTTGCTGGTGCTATTTTTATACAGTGAAGCAACAGCCTTGCAGGAAAATAAGAAACAGTTTACTAATAAAATATTCAACTTCCTAATTTAAGAAAAAAATACTGCAGTACTATTATCATACCTAATATAAAATTATCAATACTTGCTTATTGTCATCAAAGGTCCAGTCAGTGTTCAGATTTCCCCAATTATCTCATAAATGCTTTAATAAATTTTTTTAAACAGTTGGTTTATTCAGATTCAGATTGTAGACAAGGTCCACACATTGCATTTGAATGATTTCTCTGAAATCCCTTTTAATCTGTAGGTTCCCCCTTCCCTCCTTTTTTTTTTTCCCTTGTAATTTATTGAACAAACCAGGTCATTCGTCTGATGGAATTTCCTACATTGTGGGTTTTGCCAGTCACATCCCTGTGCTATAACTTAATTTGTGCCTCTGCATTTCCTTATAAGCTAGGTCTTCGATCTGGAGGCTTAAACAGATTCTGGTACTATTTGGGGGCAAGAACGCTTCCTCTATAGTGCCATGTATCTCCTTTTGTATCCCAGCAAGGGGACACGATGTCTGGTCATGTTTTGGTGATGTCAGGATTGTTCTGTGGGTTCACGTGTTGTCGGCCTCATGCAGTCATTGTGAGGGTCCCCATTAGTCTTCACCTAATTATTTTAGGAGCCATTGGTGATCATTGCCTAAATTCATTATTCAATTAGGGATTGCAAAATTGTGATATTCTGTCAGTCCTTCTGCATTTATTAGATAGATTTTTCTACAAAGAATGATGTGCCTTCTTCAGCTGTCTGAGTACCCTGGGGTACCGTTCTTATAGAAAAGGCAGGATAAAGGGAAAGAATCAGCATTGATTTTTTTATTTCAAAATGATGAGTTGATGCTTCCTACAGCCTTCTGGATGTAGTTAATATTCTTTTCGATGCTCAGATTGTCTTTGGCAAATGTTATCTTTTTCCAGTGGGCTCCCGAATCCTTTGACATAACTGCAGTCGTTTTGTGAGCTTTTTTCCCTTTGCTCTGGTGTGATGAGCTGTTCTAGGCTCCTCTTGTGCTCCTGCCCCAGGAATTAACCCTTTCACCAAGGAATCCTGGCAGATAAACCAATTCTTTTGGGGGCTATGTCTGAAAAATCTACATTTCTTTGTTCTGGTGGGGGTTTTTTTCCTAATGTTTGAAACTGTATTAAAGGGCCTTTAGCCTTTTTGCTAGAGTCTACATTTTAAAACAATATCAAAAGACTTTTAGCCCTTTTGTTAGAACTTACCACTTTAACAAAACAGCTATTTCTATCTTCCATGTGTCTTTTGAGCCTTTGCTCATAGGGGTGCATTTTTCTCTCTAAATTAAAATAATAATAATTAATTAATAGATACAAAAGAATACTTATCAACTGTATGAAGAATCTGAAGATTCTTGATACCATGACCACTGGTCGTGTCCTCTAGCCAGTTTACGCCCTTTCCCTGTGTGGCCCTTCCTTATCCCACATCTTCCCCCTACCCCAAGAGGAAATACTTTCCGGAATTTTGATGATAATTAAAGTTATTTTTGCTGTGTCTTGGTTTTCTTATTTTCCCATGTGTTTGTATTCATATACAAAAGATTGTTTAGTTTTACATGCTTTTCAATTTTATATAAATGAAATCATGCTGTATTATTTTTCTCTGACTTTATTTAGCTCAACTTTATGCTTCTAGTCTCCATCCACATTGTTACTGTAACCGAAATGCATGCTTTTCACTGCTCAGCTCCTAGACCAATTCAGTTCAACACCACCCCTCTCCCTGCATCCTCAAGCTCCGGCCACACAATTACTTCCTCTTCTTCAAACACATCCTGCTCTTTGACATGTCTCTGTGTCTTGCACAGGGTGGTCTCTTTTCCTGGGTGTCCTTTCCCTCATCTTCTCTGCTGTGAGTTTCTTCTTTTTCAAACCTTGGTCAAATTTACCTTCTCTGTGACCCTCATGAAGTTAGGTGCCACTTCATTCAGCCTCCTCTGCATACAGTTTAACTTTGTTTGAGGTTCCTATGAGTCCCCGCCCTGCCTGCAGACACAAAGTTCTCCCAGCAACATCGGAGCATTCATAGATCCCCTGAAGCTTATCCAAGGACCTGTCAGCAGTGGATGAGATGTATCACTGTACATCCTTCTGTCCTGTAGACTGGGGGCTCACTGCATGAAGGACTCTTCTGATCATTGGTCCTCAGGGTCTTCCATGGGGTTTGCCATGTGAACACATGGCTATCGTTAGTACCTGTTACCTTAGATGGGGAAAATAAACTTCTTTTGCAGTAGGAAACCCAACAAGTGCAATAATTTACAAAGATGCGTTTGCCAAACTTTGTGACAAGGCAAAAAGCAGTGGAAATAGATGTTAAATTCTTATCTTTCACATTTGTTCTTTATCTTTAGGATGAAGCTCTTACATCAGGTGTCACGTGTCTGGAGAACAGATGGGTTGAGCAGTTGTGATTATAAATTACTCTCTGTGGATTACAATCCTTTATACGTCAACATCACAGTGGATTTCTGGTCTGGCCCATGACCCTGGCTCTTCTGCTGACATTTGGAGGAACTGAGTATTTGATTGCAATAATTTTGGCCTAGAGACTTCCCCTAGTAGCACACATTAAGAACTTGTTGCAGCCAGTTATTGAGCTGATTCTCCCTCTTTCATATTTCCTTAGCAGAACTCCTGGTGATACAGAATGTAAAACAATTGTTTTGATCATGAGGGTTAAATATTGTAATGTAGATACTTGAAGGACTAAGTATAAAAGGACCACTCAGAAGATGCCATGAAGGCTATTTGAGAACTCTGATTGAAGGAGATTTATTTAAGTTTGAAGTGACACATATTTTCTGGGATAAAAAATGCCACAGGAGATAAGATTGCTGAATGTCCCAGAGAACCAGGAAAGGGTTGAAGATATATTTCTGTTACTCATTTATCCTGCATGGTCATCTGGGAAGAGGTGGGTCCCAGGTGAGATGAAGGCCGAAGAAGAGGGGAGAAAGGTGAAGAATGAAGATGCCACGAACTTGGGACCGAAGAGGTGGCAGAAGGACCGCATCAGGCGGAGAGCAGCTGCGGTGGTTGTACTGTTGCTATGGCTGCTGCCCTGCGGCAGGTGTCACCTGCCCAGATACACCTTCCAGTAACATTTTATCTACTAGTTTTTAGAACATTTTTGTAAAATGATTTTGTACGTGTAGGATATGAAGTAGCAGTTTACAAATTACATATTAACTAATAATACATCGGAAGTACCTCTGTAGTAAAATATGAAAAAGCTTTGGGTGGTCAATCTTGTTTTTTACTATTGTTTTGTTACCAAACCAAACTTGGGTCCGCTTGCCCACATGCAGTGAAGCCAATCTACAGACACTGCGTTGTGGTGAAGGAAAGCACAGCGTTTACTGCAGGCGCCAAGCAAGGAGTCTGGGCAGCTAGTGCTTAAAAGCCCAAACTCCCTGAAGGCTTTCAGGGAAAGGTTTTAAAAGACAGGGTGAAAGAGGGGTTGTGGGATGTGTGATCAGCTCATGGACAGTCTTCTGATTGGCTGGTGATGATGTAACCAGGAGTCAACATCATCAACCTTCTGGTTCCAACTGGTCTGGGGTCTACTTGCTTGTGGGCAGCACACAGTTAACTGCTTCCACCTGATGGGGGTTTCAGTATCTGCCAAACAGCTCAAAGGATATGGCTCAGAATATTATCCGTAGCCCTTGAGAAGGAACTAAAGGCCCTTGACTTTGTCTAATGGCTAAACTACTATTATTTTGTCTTGTTTGACTGTTTTCCTTTCTTTCTGCATTTTCTCACTTCTCTGATTAAATTTACTCTTTGGAACTCAGGGAAGGCCTAGGAGGCTAAAGTTTCTCTACAAACAAGACATGGGGGTGGGTCTTTTCCAGGAAGGCCCCGTAGGGTCCTGCTTGGTTCTAGCTTCCAGATGTATTCATGTCAGTAATCCTACTGCTTAAAAACAAAACAGATGAGACTAAGCCTTCCCCCGCTCTCCCGTGTTCATCCTTCTGTTGTTCCATCCTGTTCTTCTGTGCGCAGCCTCCTTGTGAGACAGCTCCAGGCCTGTGGCAGGTGCCTCTGAGTCTCGGCTCCTGGGCCGCGTTGTGTTTTTGTTCTCTTCATCCTCCTGTGCTTGATTGTGATCAGTAATGGGCGCAGCAGGGCTGCCTCAGGGGCACACCTCGTTGGTGAGAGGAAAGGAAGGGGTGGAGCCAGGGCTCCTGAGGCCTTTGATTTGGAAGGAAGGCGGGGCCATGGCACTGATTTGGTACTGCTGAGCTTCCTGGGAGAGGGGCGGGAAATGTGGGAGGATAATCTAAGGAAGGTTAATGGGGATGGATACTGGCTCAGAGCAGAAATAAGAATATTTTGTTCGCCTAGGGGAATGGACACAAATAATGTAGATGTGGATGTTCTTGAGCGTGTATTATGCAACTGTGCCCCAGGGTTTCTCAATCCATCATTATTACATGACACTTAATTTTTAAAATTCAACATGAGTGCGTGCCAGCCAGTTAGTGTAAATAATCCTTCCCAAACAGGGAGAGGGAGGGAATAGGAGGATTTGGGGCTTCCAAAAAGACAGCAGTCACCACCCACGTGGGGAAGGAGAAGAAAGAAAAGTGCATT
This sequence comes from Delphinapterus leucas, assembly GCF_059928025.1. Taxonomy (NCBI): domain Eukaryota; kingdom Metazoa; phylum Chordata; class Mammalia; order Artiodactyla; family Monodontidae; genus Delphinapterus; species Delphinapterus leucas. Next base: position 65,415,898 of record NC_143132.1, on the reverse strand, counting down.
TTGTGGACGTGACAGGTTTACCTAGGGCTGGCCTGGTTTACCTTTAACCCAGTAGGGACAAGTAAATGCTGTGTTTTTTCTTTATTTAGAAAAGAAATAATAATGGTTTTCTTACTTTTCCCCCACCCTCTTGTGTCCTGCAGAATCTTCCTCTAGCTTTCCATCCCAATTTTTTAATTGAGGTATGGTTGATTTAAAATATTGTGTTAATTTCAGGTGTACGGCATAGTGAGTCAGGGTTTTTTTGCAGATTATGTTCATTATAGGTTATTACAAGATATTGGGTATAATTCCCTATGTCATACCATAAATCTTTGTTTATCTATTTTATGTATAGTAGTTTGTATCTGTTAACGATCCCAATTTTCTTAATTATAATCTAATGCAGACTGAACTATTGTAATTGCCAACAGCCTGTGCCAGGGGCCTCCAATTTGGAGGCTGTGGGTCCCTGGTCATGGCTGGGGAGGGTAAAGGAAGAGAATAGTGTGTGCAAGGAATTTGAGGATCCATACTGAGAACAATTTCTCATTCAATGGAAACAAAATACAATTAGTACCATGTGGGAACTCCCTATGTATTTTCAGCTATTAACAAGGCATCTGCATTTTTTAAAATGTTCAAAACCACTGTTGCCTATTGATATTCTTCAGGTAATTCTTTCAACCAAGATAAAGTACATGTCATTTAAATGACTCACTATGAAACTTCTGGAGGTGGAAGATTGTTTTTTTTTTTGCGGTACGCGGGCCTCTCACTGTTGTGGCCTCTCCCGTTGCGGAGCACAGGCTCCGGACGCGCAGGCTCAGTGGCCATGGCTCACGGGCCCAGCCGTTCCGCGGCATGTGGGATCTTCCCGGACCGGGGCACGAACCCGCGTCCCCTGCATCAGCAGGCGGACTGTCAACCACTGCGCCACCAGGGAACCCTGGAAGATAGTTTTTTAAGACCTTTTTTTTCCTTCTCTGCCACTGTACCTGCAACGGCATTCGAAGCCCCTGACTGGCAGGAGGCATATGGCTGCCTGCTTGCTCTGCTGGGCAGTTTGGCCTCAGAGGAACCGAGCTTTCCCAATTTCCCGCCCTGTGTGTCTTTTGCTGTCATTTGCCACAAAGAGGCCAAGCTTTCTGAGTTTTGTAGATAAGCCTACTATACTTGCTGAGATCTGTTTGAACACCACAAATACTTAACACGAGTGTACTACTTTAAAAGTTTTTATGGCTTTTTATCACTTATAGTAGCACTCCTTTTTATAGCGCTTTATGGTTTATGACAATTTTATACACACTTTATTGATTAGAGTTAAGTAGGGTAGAAGAGGAAGTGGAGGTTCCATTACACCATATTGCCTCCATCTGGGCTTCTCTCACTTTTTTTTTGGCCGTAATATGCGGCTTGTGGGATCTGAGTTCCCCAGCCAGGGATTGAACCCTGGCTACAGCAGTGAAAGTGCCGAGTCCTAACCACTGGACCACCAGGGAATTCCCTGGGCTTCTCACTTTCTTTAAGGAAGGTTTCCTGACTCTACATCCCTGTCCTAGCTCCTAGAGAAGTTTGGTATCTTCTGGACTTGAAAGTGCATTCCATTCTAGGGACTTCCCTGGTGGTGCAGTGGTTAAGAATCCGCCTACCAATGTAGGGGACACGGGTTTGATCCCTGGTCCGGGAAGATCCCACATGCCGTGGAGCAACTAAGCCTGTGCACCACAACTACTGAGCCTGCGCTCTAGAGCCTGCGAGCCACAACTGCTGAAGCCCGCACGCCTAGAGCCCGTGCTCAGCAACAAGAGAAGCCACCGCAGTGAGAAGCCTGCGCACCACAACGAAGAGTAGCCCCTGCTCACTGCAACTAGAGAAAGCCCGCACACAGCAACCCAACGCAGCGAAAAATAATTAATTAAAAAAAAAAAAGAAAGTGCATTCCATTCTCATCTAGTCTGTAAACTTTTTTCCAGACTCCCTCCCTGGTTTTTCTGCCCTTTGCCCCCTCACTCCCACTCAAGGCCCTGGGGGTCTCCTGGGGCCCCAACTGCTCTGTGAATGGACTCTTGGGAGAGAGGAAAGACATTTTCTGCTGGACTAAAAACCTCCACTTTCCCCAAGTCCTATACATATATAGTCTCTCTCAAAAGCCATTAGTATGTCCCACAAAATGGAGCATATTCAGGAACATTTCATAGGTTCTTTTTTGCCCATCACTTTACAAAAAAAATTTTTAAGTCTATTCCTTAGTACTTTAAATGTTTAAGCTATTGCCACCTTCATTAGTTTTAAGTCCACTGAAGACCATCTTATACCTGCTGAGAGGGCCAGACCAGTCTCTCAAAGATATTCACAGAGGAGAGTGTGTGATGTGTATGTGTGTGTGTGTGTGTGTGTGTGTGTGAGAGAGAGAGAGAGAGAGAGAGATCTGGGGCCTTGGTGGAGAGGTTGGTGAAGGGTGAGGCACACTAATTGAATGCTTGCTCTGTATTTGAATTTTCCTTGCTTTTTAAATTTTAACTTTCCAATATTCCTGTAAGTGTGTATGTAGTACTGCAAAGAAAAAACAGATTCAAGTTAAGTAACTTCCCAAAGTTGGTAAGAGGAAGAGATAAGATTTGAACCCAAGTCTCTTGACTCTAGTGTCTTGTTTTTTCCCCCCAGAATATCACATTGTCAGGAGATTATGAGATTTCTTTGTGAAGGCAGTAAGGGCAGAGATCTCATTTGTAGCTAGGATTCTGGAAATAATGTACAGAACTTGAGATATATCCATTAAAATGCCTTATCTTCATACCCTAGTACATTCTTCCACTATTGAATAGGAGTTTTGCTATTACTCAACTACTGTTTGAGGGTCAGTGAATTTGGACGAATATATTTGCTCATTAAGCTTGTTGCAGTAAATTGAAGTAACATGATATTAGTTGGCATGTTCCCAGGGAATACAGGCCAAGCAGAGATCTTCAGACCAGATTTATGGTATAACTTCCTGTTGGTATTTCTTACAGGCTGTTAGCTGTTCTAACGCACTCTACATATCTTACGGAATCCTCCCAGTGAGATCTGTCTTCCTGAAGCAGGTTCCAAGAGGCTGACTTGCCAAAGTCATGCAGAGCTGGGATTTGGAGCCAGGTTTTTGACTCCAAAGCTCATGTTCTTAACAACTTCATGGTATCGAATAAAGCGGCCCACGCTGTCTGTGGAGTGTGTTTCTCTCTAAATAAATCCACTTCTTATGTAAAAAAAAAAAGTTCTTGAGAACACACCATGGGGAAGCTTGAGGTGTCTCAGGAAAAGAAGTCAGACAAAGTCTATGAGAGCATTTGGGTTTGGGGTGGGTCATTTGGGGAGGTTCTAAGCCAGCAGGATGTGTTCTGTATTGGACGTTGTCAGAAAGCCAAGACAGTTCTGATTTACCCACGGGGAGGACTAGAGGAAGAATAGAGCTGTAATTGTGAGCACGTAGCAGTCACTTATTTTAGCAAAAAAAAAGGGTGTGTTTGGTATTCTGAGGGTGGCACGGTGACCTTGTTATTGTGCTTGGACAGAATTATGAAGTGGCCTCACTTTGCCTCATTTTACATGACCTTATCTGAGGCTGGTATTCTGTGAATTGTTTACGTCTAGCAGGAGAATAGCATGGCTTAGTTGTGAGTGCCAGGCTAGCTTCTGGATGTCAGGGGCTGCTCTTTTTTCAAGAGGAACTCAGGGTGGAGGCCACTAGAAAGTAGGGCATGATGGCACCATTTAACTCCAGGATCTGGCTATTTGTCTTTTTCAAAGGAGGTGTGTGTGTGTGTGTGTGTGTGTGTGTGCGCGCTTTGGGAGTTGATTGGGAGTGAGGGGGAGGGTGGGTTAGAGAAGGGTCTGGGAACTATACATTTCTCAGCAATGCGCCTTTTCCCAAGATGTTTTTGGATCTCCTCGTTGGATGTGGCCATTCAAGCCTTGTGATAAAAACGTCACATGTGAAAGCAAACTCAATAGCTTACAACTAGTCTCCTCTGGGTTTCTTCTTTGATTCAGTCTCACATATAGGAGATGATAAGGATCTGCATGAGGTGAAACAGGAAAGGGAAATGACACAGGACAAAGGAGGTTGTTCATTCTATAAAAATGAGAAAGCAGGGACTTCCCTGGTGGCGCAGTGGTTAAGAATCCGCCTGCCAGTGCAGGAGACGTGTGTTCGGGCCCTGGTCTGGGAAGATCCCACATGCCACGGAGCAACTGAGTCCGTGTGCCACAACTACTGAGCCTGTGCTCTAGAGCCCGCAAGCCACAACTACTGAGCCCGCAAGCCACAACTACTGAAGCCCAGGTGCCTAGAGCCCGTGCTCCTCAACGAGAAGCCACCGCAATGAGAAGCCCGCACACTGCAATGAAGAGTAGCCCCCGCTCGCCGCAACCAGAGAAAGCCTGCACACAGCAACAGAGACCCAACATAGCCAAAAATAAATAAATTTATAAAAAAACAACAACAACAACAAGAAATGAGAAAGCAGCTTAGTTTCCAGTTCCTCAACCACAGCCCGGCTTGTCAGTCACGTGGATGGGGGTGGGGTTTTAGCGGAGATGCGATTTTCAAACTCGCATGACTCACTATTCCTTCTTTACCTCATGGATAGTCAGAAACTACCTGGTCTGCTGCTTAGAATGGGAGCTGTCCCCGTTTATTACAGCTGATGTGGAAAAAAAGTTATAGGGCCCAAAAAAATGAGCAGAGGGCTTCCTAACGCTCAGGGTGAACAGCCTGCCAGGAACCTGAGTAACAATCTGGGGAGGAAAAAGCCAACCGAGGAGCGTGATGACCCGTCTGGTATTGCAATCAGGTAAAACCTACCCCAGAGTCAGCCTGACCCATTTTTCAGTGTTAGGTTGGTAACTGTTCTTTGCCCACCTGATAAGCAGGCCTGTTGCACGATTGGGAGGTTTCTCAAGATGGTTTTTTCTGGGTGTGTCTCAAGCCCGGCAACCTACCAGCAACCCAGAGCCAGGCCCTACTGTTCTTCTCCCCCCGCCCCCCGGCCTGGTGGGGCTGGTGAGGGCCTCACCCTGAACAGTGTGGCGTGGGTCTCGCTGTGAGCCCCACTTCTGTCCCAGAAGCCAGATGGAAGAGGGACAAGTCTGGGCTTCCAGGGAAGGTGGAGGGGATGGAAGCAGAAACTGGGCAGAGCATGAGCTGCCCTGAGATTAAACTGAAGACCCCCGTAGCAGGAAGTGCAGGAGTCCTGAACGGCTGGACTCTCCATAGGGAAGTCCTCAGGTCTGGGTCTGTCTCAGCTGAAGGGTGTGTCCTCCCCAACTGCTGGGGGCTGGACATAGTAAGTACCTGGGTTCAGGGTCTTATTTTGTAGGCAGCTAGCTGGAGAGGGGGCGGACGGTAATGACCAATTGAAGGCCCCTTGTCTTTCTAGTTACTTCTAGTAGAGAAGGCAGGTGGTAAGATTTAACGAGCAGCAGGTGGGCCATCTTCCTCCACAATAGCTCTTTCCTGATCCCACTGTTGCACTGGATTCCACCAACTGAGATCAATTTCAGTTATTAAGGAAAAATCTGCAGAGAAGATTAAGAGAGTGGGGACTAGCTGTCACTCACCCTTTAGTATGAATTAGCTTGCAAAAAGGCTTTCCCTTAACCTAGCTGAGATCAAGTCACAAGGAGAATGGAATCTTGTAGGGAGAGAATTTTGAAGCTCCGAAGCCTTGGAGGGGGAAGGCAGGAGTGAGTCTGGGACAGGATTTGCTCACGCATGAGGGCACTGGAAAATCCAGTTAGCAGCAGAAGAAAAAGGCACCAGAACACATGAGAGGATGGACAGAGAGAAGGGAGAGAGGCGCTTCAAAGCTTTGCCCAGAGTAAGCTCGAATTTCCTTCTCCTCCTCTCTTCAAAAAGACCACAGAGAGAACCTTCTCAGTCAAGTGCAGGTGTCATTTATCTTGACACCCCAAGCCCTGTCCTGGAGAGGCAAGCGAGGCAGGGGAGGGGCAAGCTGGTTGTGTGTCAGAGCAGGAGCCTTTGGCTCCCTGTCCTGGGTATCAGCGATCCGGCTGCTGCCCCCAGCTTTACCGCCCAGGTGCAGGCTATAGCGCCCTCCCCCTCCTTGTCCCTCCCTGCCCCGGGGCTCAGACTGAGGCACAGGAACCTGGGTTGAGGCCTGGGAGTGGGCTACTCCATGTGACTGAGTCAGCTGCGAGTGGGACCCTGAAGTGACAGGTACATTTCCTTCCTAGGGGACACAGTTGAGCAGTTGGAGTCAGAGATGCAGGGGGAAAGGATCTGAGGAGCAGCAACTGCATCCCCGCTTCTGGGCAAAGGGCAGCAGGAGCAAAAAGTAAACGTGGAAGTTCCAATCATTCAACTGTACAGCAGGGTTACCCGGTATCCAGAGGGAAGCCACACCTGACTGCATTTTCCATCTCCTAAATTTTAATTCCCGTGAGCCTACTAAGCTCTTCTGTTGGAAGACCCATTTTGCTAGCCTCATATATGACCAATTATGACACTGGTAAAAAGAAAAGAAAGTGAACATATTTAAAAGCCTTCTTTATTTATAAGAGTAGACAAATGTTGTTATAAGAACTTCCTTCAGGATTGCAAAAGGAAACATAGATCAGAAGAGAAATATTTTGACAGTAAAAAAAATCACCATAAAAGCAGAAACTAACACACCATTGTAAAGCAATTATACCCCAATAAAGATGTTTAAAAAAAAAAAAAAATCACCATAAATCACCTATCTAACAGCGGGCTTGCTTCTCCCTTATTTGAAAGGGGCTTTCGGATGGGATGAGATTGGTAAATATATAACAGGCCCCTCCTTTGTCCCCCAGAGTCCACATACTTTTAATTAGCGGGAGAATTGAGGTTACTAACACCTATCACTCTGCAATGTCTGAGAGGAAACTTCAACCATTGTTCGCTCAAGATCGGGTATTGTCCTGGAGAATAAAAGGATCCCAAGGTGGCATTAAGAGAATCACTTGAGTCTCTGTAGATGGGAGCCACCATAGAACAAAGGCAAAACATATATTTCAGCAGTCTTTTCCTTAGTTCTCTCACGCGGACAATACTGAGATGAATGAAAGCCTTTGAAGGTTTCTTTTAGAAAGCAGAGAGAAATACAGGCAGATTTGCTGTCCAAATAGAGACTTGGCTTGCTGTGATAAGACAGGCTCCTGTGAATGTCTTTGTGCCCCCAAATTAAAAATAAACAGAGATGGCAATAGTTATTATCTACTATCCTAAACTCTCCCTTTCCTACGGTCTATAACAATGTTGCAGAATCCTAGATCAGGGTGAAATCATTAGTGGTAAGAATTTCAGGAGTCTGAGAGCCTAAAGAACCTAAAGAAACTCCACACCAACTGACTTGGCAATTTGAGGAAGAATGCATAATTTCCCGGGGAGCACAGAGGTGGAATATTAGGAGTTCCAGCACCAAATCCAGAGTCACTGTGGGGAGTGGTATGGTGGTTACACTTATTCTTAATATTCAATTCTGCTCCAGTAGAACATGGTACCCAGGAGAACCCAAAACTGGAATACAAAGGAAAAGAAAAATAAATAAGGAATTGTTTTAGAAACATCTGGTACTTGCAGAAAAATGATATGAGGTTCGTTCAGGCTCAGGTGACACTGGATTTTTAAGAATGATCTTGCCTTAAGCATCATCACAGGGGCAGAGGTGACTCTGAGTCCATCCTGTCACACAGTGAACCAATATTTTCCCAAATGACCAATGCATGATGTTCTAGAATCACGAATGGGTAAAAAATTTATGCAAACTGCAAGACAAACCAATGTAATGTATTTTAATGTAACAGAGTCCTAAAAGTTCTTTGATGAAGCTTCAGATTTCATATTGCAACTAACCTTTAAGAAACTACTACTTAGCAAGTTTTGTGTAGTACCAAAGGAGAATATTCACAATTATTTTTAGATAAGGCTACCAAAACACTTCTGTGTTTTCAACTACATACCAGTGTGTAGGATGGATTTCTTTCAAATCCTTCAACCTAAGCAACATATTATAACAGATTATATGAAGATGAACTATGAGAAGCCAGCTGTCTTCTATTAAAGCCAGACATTGAAGAGATTTTCAAAAATGTAAAAAAAAAATACTGCCACTTTTCTCATATCTGTTTGTTTGGGAAAATAGTCACTTTTTCCCCACAGAAATATATTGTTAATAGTAACGTAATTAGTTTGTTATTGTTATTTTATATGAATTAACACGTGCTTTTAAAAATTTCTGTGTTAATTTCCAACAGGGTAAATATCAATAGATACAGCCCCCCATAGACAAAAGCTTTTGGGAGTCCTCAGTAATATTTGAGAGAGTGTAAAAGAGTTCTGAAACCAAAAGTTTGGGACTGCTTCCTGAATGCAATGGCTCTTAATCCTGACGACAAGTTAGAATCATTTGGAAAATTAAAAAAAAAAAAAAAAAAAAAGAGACCTGGGTCCTGCACCTAGATCAACTGAAATCTGAATCTCAGAGGTTGGGGTTCAGGTATGCTTTTGTCCCCCAAGCTCCCCCATGAGGTTTAAATGTGCATTCAGGGCTGAGACCTACCATTCTACCCTCTTGCTGCATGTGCATCACATAGAGTGGTCGGAAGAACAAGGTGAGACTGGTGAAGGCAGCTCTTTGGAAGGAGGGAGGCAGGTTAGAGGAGGCATCTAGAGAGATGACTGTCTTTGATATCTACTTGAAATGAATTTATGAGATCTGGAGAGATGGAGGAGCACACAAGTGCATCCCAGTCAGCCAGAGAAGGATCTGGTTTGTAGGGGAAGTTCACGCCCTACCTCCTGAGGGAATCCACTGTCCTTGCCCTGGTGCCAGCAGCTTCTTGACTAGCCTTCAGGTCTAAGCTTTTTTTCTAGTCAGTCTAGCGTGCTTGGGTTAACCAGGGGCAATCTCAAGGTCTCTCCTTATCACTATCCTCCCAGAAATGAAACATGTGATGGGAAATACTCACAGTCCAACAGAGAATGGCAAATCCAAACCACGCAACCCCCCAGGCGTGTCGATTCATTGGTCCAGAGATCAGTTCGTAGCAGCCCTGGAGGAGTGGGCGATTCCATATCCACATGAAAGGGACCAGAAAAGAGATGTAAGACATGGGTGGGAAGCTGATTTGAATCAATGTCACCCCAAAATCCAGTTTAACATAACCAGGCTATTTCTACATTCCTGTGGACAACTAGGTTCTTGTGCTGTACTGAAGAAATAGGAATAATCTATAGGAATAATCCTTATGAAGAACTATTCTATATCATATTTGTTTTTTCATTCAATCTAACCGAGGTGCTGCTATTTTAGCATAACATTTTTCTCATATTGAATATGTGGCAATGTAAAGTATTCTTAATAAAATTTGAGTTTTTTTCCTCTCCCCAAAGATTTTATTGGTGATTTGTTTGAGGGCAGGGTCACTTTTTGATTTGTTTTTCAGTACAAGTTCTTCCAGTTAGTGAAAATTAGAGGCTTTATTTTTTAGTCATTTAAGGAACTCCTATACCATGCTTTGTAAATTCTCATTTGACATCATATTTCAACATATCTTTATAGTATTGTAGAAGAGCCACGGGGTGCGTGCGAGAGAGTGAATCATTCTTTATTCATCGAGTCATTCATTCATGCATGCCATAATCTGGTAAGTTTTATATGTAGCACATTCTGTTCTAGTCTCTATGCAAAGTACTGGAGTGATACACACGTATGGGGCTAGACCTGCCATCTGAGCGACCTCCACTAAAGCCCTTGGAATCACAGGAATGCCTAGGAGATGCCATGACCAGGCTGGTTTTATGAACACTGAGATCCAGAGAGAAATGTCTTAGAAGGGCTGACCTTGAAGTTTAGGCCCCGCCCAGGGTCTCCAGGTAGCCACTTGAAGTTCTATCCTTTCTAACCCTGCCCCAGTCCCTGGTTCATCCACTTGCATGTCCTGCCTTCGCTATATACGCCTTGATTTCTCCCCCATTTACACCTCTCCATCTACCTGACTCCCCCACTCACCTAGATGCTCACATGAAAAATCTTGGAATTATCCTTAACTGTTTTTCTCTTAAGCAAACACTTTTGGGTTTAAAATATATCTCAAATCCAAACACTTATTACTTCCTGCTACCACCTTGGTCCACCACGGCCTCACTTCAGGATTCCTACAATCGCCTCCTGGCTGGTTTCCCTGAGGCCTGAGTCCACCCACGGTGCCCTACTGGTCTTTGTACAGTGCCAGAGGGATCCTGGTAAAACATGTCAGATCACTTCACCTTCCTTCTCATGACCCTCTGAAAGTTTCCCACCACCCTTAATATGAAATTCTAAGTCTTCACAATGGCTACGAGGTGCTGTATGATATGGCCCTGCCTCTCTCTGTGACCCCAGCCGCCACCAGAGGAGGTTGTTTCACTGCAAAGCTAATAAGCTTGGGCTCAGGGCTGCTTCCTTGCAAGACCATTTCAAAGTCCTGTACCTAGTTTTGCATGTGTAGTTTAAACTGTTTTTCCTGAGGAGAACCCCTCCCCACAAATCTGATAAGCTTCAGGCCCTACAAAATCTAGATTCGTGCTTGCCTCCTACTCTTCCTTCACTTGTTCCAGCCTTGCCATACGGATGTTCCTCCAAAAAGCTAAGGGCCTCCACCTCAGGGCCTTTGCACTTGCTGCTTCCTTTTTACAGAACTCTCTTCTTTAATCTTTTTTAAGTGAGGGTCTCCTTTCCTCACTTAATTCAGAACTCTGTGCAAATATCATCTTAATAAAGCCTTTCCTGACAACCATAGAGAAAAATACCTTTCCCCCCATCATTTTCTATATCCTGCTTTATTTCTGCTCATGGCACTTATCACTACCTGGAATTTATTGTGTATTGGTTTGGTAACTTGTTTGTGGTCTGTCTCCCATACTACAGTGCAAGCTCTACGAGGGCAGGGATTTTGTCTTGTTCATTGTTGAATCTCTAGAACTTAGAACAAGTGTCTGGCACAAAGCAGGCACCTAATTAGGAAGAATGGAATGTGATAAGAAGTAATAATTACAAGGATATTATTTGTGACACACTTGATGGTTCACAAACACGCCTATATCCATCACTCATTTGATCCCCCTGACAATCCTGGGAAGTGGTCATTTGTCCAATAATATGTATAAAAACCCACTTATGCCAGGTGCCAGGGACTGGGCTGGGCATTCAGCTGTGACAAGGCAGAAATGGGTGTTGCCCTCATGAAGCTCACAGACAAAACCCCCAGTTTTTCACCTCTTCTCATTTAGTGCCTTTCATGATGCTTTTTTCTCATTGTAGTGGCGCTTACCTTGATCTTCCTTAGTTCCATCATAATGCTCTTGAGGTGCAGTGATTAGAATTTGCACACAGCATTTTGGGGGCAGATGAACCATGATGTAAGAACATATATATTTGCGTCTGACATGCTATGTGATATTTGGTGGGTTTCTATTATTTCTACACTTGTGACAACTTCCCTAGTTTTGTTAGCCTTTCTTTGTGCGTTGCAGATCTCGCAAAGCTACAATTTGGATGTGAAAAAGGGTCATTCACCTCTTCATTTGCCCACCCACCAAACATTTATTGATGCCTTCTCTGTGCCAGGCATTATGCTAAGTACTGAAGATACAGAATTGAAGGATGCATGGTCCTCAAGGAGACTCATAGAAAAAATAGGCTTGCAAACAAATAATTATATTTCAAGGTATCAACTGCAATAATAGAAGTAAAGTATATGAGGTACTGAGGTGGCGTACTTTGCTTTGTGGAAAAGGATTGTTATAGGAGAATTAGCAGGACCTGTAACTCGGAGAGAATGGTGGCATGTGGGAATCTGGGAGACCAGGGTAGGGAGAAGCAGGAAGGATGAGTAGATAAGAGATTATGTCAGGGGTGAAGAATGAGTGAGATTGAGAAAGTAGGAGCACAGGGAGTCAGGGACAGAGAGGAATTTCAAGATGCAGGAATTTGGTGTGGGAGTACTGCTCAGTGACATGACTTTGTAGTTGTGGTATACCTAGTGGGTAGAGGACGTGGTGAGTCCAAGGACTGTTAGGGAGGGTGTGACAAAAGTGTCCCTTATTACTAGAATGTTCTATGTGTGAGGGAAAATAGTGTGGCTGTGAAATAAACCAATCATCTGATGGCAAACATCCTTTTTGGTCTCTTTCAAAGATATGATACAGTTTGTATGGAATTACAATCCAATCAAGATACGTCTGCATGGACTAGTTCCAAGGTTGAAATGTTAAAAGCAGTTTATTATTCCTCAGAGTGATCGTTATATTGCATATTGTGATTATAGGCAATAAATTTAATTTTTTTAGCAGTCTGAATATAACTAATTAAAATGATACCAAAACAATGTTTCTAAAATGCTAAATGAGGGTTGCTCTGAACAACTCTGCAAAATAATCTATATCACTCCCATGTCATTTTCCGGATTAATGCAACCAATCCTAGTCCAGGCACCCTTCCAAGGGTGGCATGATGACCAGCAGTGCCGTGTCGTTCATTCTGAAAATGCATTTTGTATTATTTCCTGCAAGACCAAAGAGTCTGGCATTTCTCAATTATTTAATGTACTGGCACACAACTAGCTTTCCTCAAAGTGGTAATGCACAGCAGTGTAAGCATCTCAGAGGCTGACTTCAAGTGTATGAGGATTCTCTTCAGGGCTTTTTGGGATTATTACCAAGTTCTTTCTTGGCTTAGAGTCTGGGCTCTGGAGCCAGGCTGCTAGCATTTGAACCCTGACTCTTCCACTTACCAGCTGCATGACCTTGGGCAAGGCAATTATTAGCATCTCTGTATCTCATTTCCTCTTCTGTAAAATAAGGATCAAAGTGGCACTACCCACGGAGCCTTAAATGAATTAATATCTGTATTGTACTTGGAGCAGTGTCTGGCATTTGATAAGTACTCAATTGATGTTTGTTTTCATGATCATCATATCATTCTCATCAGGCTGGAAACACTTTTTCAAAAACCACTTGTATGTGAATTAGCTTCTACCCAAATCACCAATCTAATATTTTATTAAGACTATCCTACATTACCACTGAATGAGGCAGGTGGGTGTACCATTACTGCATCTACCCTCAGCAATTGCCTTTGCTTTGGAACTGGCAAAACATTCCTTTTGTATATCATCCCTTTCAATTTACGTTTTGCAAAAATAGAGCAAATCTTTGATATAAATATTTTTCAAAATACTAATTCTATACATTATACAAATAGTGTTCATTTAAACAAAATTGGATTCTGCTATTGCAATTCTCGCGTTCTGTTCATTTATTAAAATGTAAATTTTCCCAGATCAGCCCTAGATTAGCACTTACATTTTACTAACAGAGAAGGAAATAGTTAACATGAGGTTTAGGAAAAAGGATGCAGAATTCCTTAGTGAGAGACTATTACCTACAGTTAACCAGTATTTTCTTCATAAACAGCAGAAAAACCTCCTGGCAGGTCTTGGGAGAAGCAAGGACTCACCTGGTTGTGATAGTATCCAGGTACCCCTAGTTTGCAGGCCTCCAGGTTGAGAGGTTCTTTAAGGTTGTTCATAACACAGCACTGACGAGGCCAGGGGTAGTCGGCATCGTTATTCTCAGTCCGGAAGGCAGAGGTGTATTTCTGCCAGTCTGATGGTCCATTTACACCACAACAATTGTCCTGTCAGCACATGAGAGAAACAAAATTCTCTTCCATAATCCTTGCTAGAGCCACCAAGGTGGCAACTGAGACTTTATGGAGAAAGAAGATATGGAAATTATACTGTATCTTACATTTACTAAAAATCCCCTAATGAGAGCTGAAGGTGTTTTTAAGGTATTACATTGTAGAGTTTGCAAAATACTTTTACATTTATTACCTTACTAGCCATTAATGAGCTCTGTAGCCTTTGACGAGTTAAACTTTCTAAGCCTCATTTTCCTTAACTGAATTGGGACAAATATAGTACCTACCTCACAGAGCTGTGTGAGGAATAAATTAGTCAATACATTTAACACGTTTAGCACAATGCCTGGCCCATAGTAAACCCTTAAAAAATGTTAATCATTATTAGTACGAATATCTTGCTACACTAGTGTCAGAGAGTTATAATTATTCTCATGTTACATATGAGCAAATTGAGAATCAGAAAATTAAAATTTTTGTGGTGAAGAAATCGTGAGTAATTCTTCTTGTTTTACTTTTCTGTATTTTTAACATTTTCTGGAGCAATTATGTATTATTTTTATAATGGGGGAAAATAAACTGGAAAAAATAACCAAAACCTAGTGGCACATGGTTCTGCCTCTACATAGGAAAGGAAGATCACTTAACACGTAGCTCATATTACTCTAGATAGAATTGAGGATAGGGGATAAAACACAATTCACATCACTTTCCTTCCATTTTATAAATTCTGCTAAAATGTTTCAAGGGAAGAAATAAATACTACTGCATCTCTCAACTTTTAAGATAAATATATTCAGCAAACTTGGTGATAAAGTGACTATCTTAAAAGCATTTTTTGGGGGGTACGCGGGCCTCTCACTGCTGTGGCCTCTTCCGTTGCGAAGCACAGGTTCCAGACGCGCAGGCTCAGCGGCCATGGCTCACGGGCCCAGCTGCTCCGCGGCATATGGGATCTTCCCGGACCGGGGCACGAACCTGCGTACCCTGCATCGGCAGGTGGATTCTTAACCACTGCGCCACCAGGGAAGCCCAGAGGCAACATTTTTTTCATGTAAGTGATGCTTGAGTTCTAAGAGGCAGAGTGTGTGATTAATCTAAATTTCTTACCAATGTCATTACTCCTATAAATGGAAGCTAATCAACATCTTGGCTTAAAATAAAATATAGATCTAGGGGTCCCATTGAGTCATGTGTACACCCCCTAGTCCCTGCCAGTAAATGAGAGGAACAGAGGAACTTGCCTATGTCAAGTCTCTTTGTGAAGGAAGCCCCCTTGGAGGCAGTGGTCCCCACACTTTAACTTCATTCCTAACCATCCATATGCCCTTGGATACTGGTTTAGGCACCAAATGGCATCTCCCCAGGACTGCAGGCACTACCTGGAGCATGAGCCTGTCCCAGGTCTTGGTGACTCCATTGTTTTTCCACTGGTCATCATTGTTTGGAGGACTGTTGTTTTGGTACCTCTCCAACATCTGCTTCAGGAAGAGGTTGGGTGTGAACTATCATGGGAGGAGGCAACACAAGAGGAAGAGTTAGCACAGTAATCCTCAAGGAGGCGAAGTGATTTGCTCGGCATGTTGCTGGGGTCCCTGAACATTGTCTCCTGGAGTAAAACTGAGCTCAGAGTCACTGAGTAGGGCTGGGGGTGGGAGTAAGGCTGCTCTGGGTGGCGGAAGTCCCCCTTGTAGGGAGAAGACCTCCATCTCCAAAGAAATTCCAGTGAGATAAGGGTAGACAGGCATTGTGGGGTGGCCTAGGCCAGGGAATGGAAAAAAGGAGAGAAAGCAGGGTGCTGGATGGGAGGGTGTCTCAGATGTGGTGGATTCCTGCTCATCGCAGTGGCTGTGGCAGAGTAGTGAAGAGCACGGCGGTGCAAGCTTGGGCCCTGGGAATCACACGGCCTGATTCAGGATCCCACTTTCCCTTACCAGCTGCGTAACCTTGGACAAGTTACTTTATTTTTTTAAGTCTCATTTTATTTTTATTTATAAAATGAATACCTATTTCATAGGGTTACTATGAGGGGAAAAATTATATATTTATTATTAATATGCATATTACAATGCCTGGTATAGGGTAAGGGCTTAATATGTGTCAGTTATTATAGTGTTATGATGGTCATGATGATTCATATGGTCATTTCTGCTCTGTCTTTTGAGGTTGTACTCACAAAGTCTCGTTGTGTTGCTGCTGTGATACAGGATGCCACTTCAAAGCCATATACAATAAACATGAGAATGAAATACTGGAAGGGAAACAAATGGAATACAAGAATTACATCTACCTCCAAAGAGAGTTTTTTGTTTTGTTTTTTGTTTTTACAAATAACTGTTATGTTTTCTGCAGCACATTCACCTAAATATAATTTTCTGATCATTTACATAATTATTCAACAAACCCTCATCGATCAGCTGCGTAGAGCCAGACTTGGTGCTAGGTGCTAATCGGATCAGCTCTTCTCCTTTCCCCGGAGAACAAACAACTATTGAATACAGAGCTTTCTCAGTTCCGTACCCTGCATTTCCATTTTAACTGGGAAAAACATACAAGAGAATGAACTGGTGTGTGTGTGTATGTGTGTGTGTGTTCGTCCAATGGCTGGCAAGAGAATCAGTGTATCACACACTATGTAGAGCCTCATAACTCCCCTCTCATTGGGAGACATTTTCTTTATGGTTTACTGAGAATTGAGGATTACCCAGGTCAAAGATGAATAGGGCTGCGTTTAATAACTGTCTTCCCACTTGGCAACGTCCAGTCTTATTAGAGAGAAGCAGGCAGCCTCCGGGTACACAGCTCTTCACCAGCATCTTGTCTCACTCACTCCCACTCCAGTTGCATCAGGTCAGTTGAGTGAAACAGCGCATTGTGTGTTTTGTTGCTGTGTGTTTGTGCGCGTGTGTGTGTGGTAGAGTGCGCATGCACACGTGATGGCTCCACAACACACTGTCCCTGTTTATGGCTGGCAAATATCTGAAGGACAAATGTTCTCCGAAGCTGGGACGGGGACTCTTTGCAAAAGTCCTGTCTTTGCTGTCCTCAGCCTTCCACATACGTTTATGGTGCTTGGGTTCTTCTGCGGAAGGGGCGCTGCGGCGGTGTTAGCGGAGGAGCGCAGGGCAAACGGTTCTCCCTCCCTGGGCAGGGGCGGTTCTCAGAGCGGCGCCCTCTGCTGCCCTAACCATTCCGCCCAGAAAAAGGCTTTGGCTACTGTTAACACTCAGTTAACAGCAGGAGCCCCTTCAGAGGCCTCATAGCATTGCCTCCCTCTGTATTAGCGGCTGCATTGCTCTTTGTCGAGAGCTTTGCTGGCTCCCTTTAAAGAGGCTCAGAAGCCCCTTAGAGACGCTCCAGAAAGGAGGCACAGGGTGCAGGTGTTCTCTCCTCCAGCCGCGCGGAGGGCGCGCTGCTCCATCTCTTTGCCAGGCATGGTGAAGGATGTTCCCGGCTGTGCGAGACACACATGACTGGCCCAGAGTGAGGCTGGGATGCAGCTGAAGCTCTTCTCTAAGGACACCTGCCCCTTCTTTACCTTTCCCTGCATTCCTTAACCCCACCCTGAAAAAGTGGGTTCTTTTGCCCTGGAACTAACTCACACTAAAGACCCAGAGAATGTAAACATTCTACATTCCCTAGGTACCAGGATGATGTTAGTTCACAGGAAAAGCCAACCAACAAGCACCTTAGCTTGCTGGACTCGTTCCAACCAACAAGCACCTTAGCTTGCTGGACTCGTTCCATGAAGGTGGAACTCAGGTCCTGCAGCCTTTGGCTAGGAGAGTTATTTCAGGTAGGGAGTGGGGATGGGGCCCCATCACAGGGCGAGAAACTGCTGTCCTGAGCATGGGGGAAGGGAGTAGAAGTTTAGACCCAACACCGAGGGTTCTTAGCCCGGCTGGCTGCAAATTTGCTCCCATCTGCAAAGGCAGGGCACAACCTACTGTCTGAGGTTTGGGGCAGAAGCCTCCCTATGGGTGCACAGAGTTAGAGCCTCCACAGGCAGGTGGGAGCTGCAGCTGTTCTCTACATGTTGCCCAGCATGGGTGTCTAGGGTCCCTGAAAAGCAGAGTGAATGCGTGAAATGGGAAGTGTAGGCCATCCCACAACATCATCAGCCTTGAGCTCAAAAATGTCTGCAAAGCTCATGCTTTCTCTAAAAAATTCGTGCATATTTTGTGATTTATATCCTAATATATCAACACTTGATTACTATTAAAACAATATTTTAAACTACTTACTCTCAAGAGAAAAAGTCTAATTATTGAGTTCTCACTGTCTCTCCTTTGGCCTGTGTAGCTCCTGGCTGTATCTGTTGGGTCCATGCAGACACCAGTCAGAGAAGCGAAGATCTGGAAAATACTCAACAGGTGACCTCCAGGTGTCTCCCCTTCAGCTTCTCTTGTGCTGGACTCTTCTGGACTTCCCATAGAGGAGAGCATCTTTGACCCCACTTGGATAATCTTCACTGCAGGGAGGGTCTTCCCCTCTACTCCCTCCTCACCTGGCACTCTGTGCTCCCTCCTACCCCACTGAAAACCGAAGCACTGTGCTCAGGGAAGAAGAAACAATCCATCTAAATTGGTCCAGGAGAGAAATGTAGAGAGTTTTAAGGTCTTACCACCAGAAGAAGTTTCCTGTTGGACTTCATGATGCCTGCAATGCCCAGGACAGACAAGCAGAAGAAGCAGATGCCGACAAACATGCCAATCCAGGCTGCCCCATAGATGTCATCATTGTCAGTGGCTTCAAGCAGCGGGTAGAGGCTGTGTTGGTCGGATACAAAGAAGATGCACTCTGCAGTCAGGGCGATGCCACACATCTGGGGGCAGAGGGGGTTCTGTCAGGCTGGCGGCCATGAGAGCGGCACTGGGAAAGGGGTAGAGGAGTAGGGGCGTGGTGGTAAGAGAGACTAACTCTGTCCCCTGCATAGGCTTTACGCAACTGACTTAAACTCCTCATTGCCAGGAAGTCAAACATCTCCTTCCATCCTACGTATTGGTTTCATGCCTCCTTCCACATTTCGCTCTATCTTCTCGCTCTTTGGCAGGAGACCCAGACAATTTCAGACCATCTATAAAACCCCTGGGGCGTGAACCGCTCAAACAATGACTTCTTGTATGAAGATAACCTCTCACTCCCATTCCCACTGCCCACTGTCCATATTCCTGGATTGTAATATTTAAACTGGTCCTGGTCATGTTCTCTGTGCCAGAGAGCCATGGAACATTAGAGCTGGGAGGAACCTTGGTGGTTATCTTTCCTGCCCCCTGGATTTCATAGATGAAGGATCTTGGCCCTGAAAGGCAATGACCTGTCCGGAGTCACGCAGAGTCATAGTCAGGGCTGGGCCCAGAGCCAGTGAGCCTGACTCCTAAGTGCTCTCGCCACACTGTACCCACGCAGCCTGGCCTCTGAGTTACTCTTACATCCCAGTACTGCCCCCCCCCCCCCCGCCGTGTGACCAGCACAGGAAGATGCAAACATCTGTCCCCAACAACCCATCCCAGTACTGCCCCCCCTGCCGTGTGACCAGCACAGGAAGATGCAAACATCTGTCCCCAACAACCTTAACAGTGGAGGCTGTGGAAATCAAACCAAGGAGGGATAGGAAAGACACACCAAAGCGTGTGTGTTGAGCGTGCTTGGACACTGACTGTGGTTAGCGTGGTTGCTTTTAGATTCTTGCGTTTTAAAGTTGGGAGGGAAATCTCTCTTTTTTTTTCCACATGGTCTTTTGATATATTACATAGTTATATAGGATTATTTATATAGTTAACTTCTAGTTAGCATGTTTTACTAACACACTTCTTAAAGGGAAGATGTAGGGAACCGGTCATTATATCATTATTTCCCTTTAAACTCTCACTTTCGATTGATCTAAAATCATAACTACAGGAAGAGCAGAATTTCCTGGAAAATACTCATTACTTACACCAATAATCACATTTTCAAAAATCAGCAGGCCCTGGAAGCAACGAACAGCGGAGTCATCTTTGGCCATCTTCACGGTTTCCCACAAGCTGAGGACACAGCTGAGAACATCACAACTCGTTAGGAGCAGGGGATGAAGACTGCTGCTGCAAGTTCCACAGCAGAACTAAGTCACACCACCGTGCACTGCCTTCTCGTGTTCCAGAGCACCCAAACCAAGTCATGTGATCATTTAGCCATGGAAGAAGTTTGGTTATTCAGTTCAGTGATCACAGTAATTTTATAAAGGAGAAAAAAAAAGTAAAGCCAGCCTGAGTCTAATCACCAACTTCCAGCAGTTCTTTAGGGTATGGAACATACAGACTGCATCCTTCTGAGTGATGAACTGAGGCCCCATAGTCACCGAGGGCAGACCGGAGGTGTTGATGAAGCACACTGAAAGTCCCTGGTATGGCTCTTCCTGCCGTTGGTCACGGCAAACGGAAGCCCAAAGGATAAACCTATGGGCAGAGTGGGCAACTGGTTCCCATACGGACTCCGGGCAGCAGTTAAAACCCATCATTTTCAGAATGTGTTGTTATCTTCAAATATAGTTGGCAAATTAAAAATACCCCGTCACATAAGGGGGGGGCGAGGAGAGAAAGAGGGGCTAACATTAGTTCCTTCTCTATGCCAGTCTACTAGGTAATTTACATACACACGTCATTCTCATAACCTAATTAGGTAGAAGAAGAAA
Source organism: Delphinapterus leucas (assembly GCF_059928025.1). Taxonomy (NCBI): domain Eukaryota; kingdom Metazoa; phylum Chordata; class Mammalia; order Artiodactyla; family Monodontidae; genus Delphinapterus; species Delphinapterus leucas. Next base: position 65,395,537 of record NC_143132.1, on the reverse strand, counting down.
AAAGGTGGGGAGGCTCCAGTTTGCAGATGAGGCAACTAAAGCTTAAATTGGTAAATTAAGTTCCCTGGGGTCATACAACCAGTAAGTGGAAGAGCTGGGCTGGAGGCCTTGGTCTGCGTGGCTCCAGAGCCCAAGTGCTTCTCCCCAGCCCATGCTGGCTCCAAGAAATTATTTACAAGGCTTAGCGCTGTGTCTGGCACTTTAAAAAGCGGGTCTCTCCCTCCCTGAGGATCCTCTGGAAGGAATACAGGGTAAGTGTTTGGGTGAATTATTTTGGCCTTTGCACTTGAATTACCTTGAGATAAGCCATCCACATCTCTCAGTGTTTTGTTAATTAAATTAACTATCCACTTCATGCACTTAGGCTCTAAATCAAAATGGGTTATATGACACAACTTGCATTTTGAGGGATACAAAGATATGTAAGAGAGATTGTTGTGTTCTAGAATTTCAGGCTTTAGTAGGGAAGCTGTGTTCCCAAATCATTATAATGCGTCTAATAAGACCCTAAGTATCGTGGGAGTTCTGAGGAGGGAAGAGGTAAGGCGTGCAGAGTATATATGGTTTTGATGGGTCAAGAAGAGGCGGGTGGGAGTGGGAGGAAGATGGGGGTGACATTCCAGGAAAGGAAAGGTCAGGGAGTAGAGGCTTAGAAGAGTTAGGAGCCCAGGAGATAACACACTAGCCAGTTTGGCTGAAGTTCCGGCGTGCGTGGGAGGGAAGCCTTCTATTCGACTCAGACCTTGCTAAATTGTAACTTCATTGTTACACTCTAAAGTAAGTATTCACAACCTTCCAAGTAATCTTAAACATCTCTAAATATTTTCCCTTACCTGTTCACCTGGGCAGTGGTGGGAACTGGAGTTGAAATTTATGAGTGTTTTCTGGCCCGGAACTGGGCACATGGTGTACTCCATCAGTGTTTGCCAAGTGAATAGAAGAAATGGGGCCATAGTTACAAGATCCCTCTGCGTGGCTTCTGCTTAGAAATGCCATTCATTTCTTTCCGCTTGGAAATGTCATTTCAGGCTTAGAAATGTCATTCATTCTTTCCCGAGATTGTTGCACACTAGACGGAGTGGAGCCTGAGCGCCGCGAAGGAGTTAATGCACAACCTCCCCCAAAGGGGAGCCTTACTCACGTGGCTGGATCAGCCACATATTAAAGTTCCTCACTGGAGTGCACAGATATTGCTCCTGACCAGTTGGGTTACTGTCTAAACTAGAGACACAGATAAATAGACCATGAAAGGTAGAAGTTCAGACAACACAAGTACATAGAGAGAGTAAAGGGCAAAAGAGGCCCAAAGCAGCCCCATTATCACCCAGTACCAGTTAGGACCCATTTGCAGATAGCAGCCTATTTATGGTCATTAGCTGGGCTTAAAGAACAGAAAGAAGACAATTTGTTCTTTCAAGGAATTTAAAGTGTGATTGTAGCAACATGGCTGCACAGCAAAAATGACTGTACACTGTAGAATAAAGGAGGAAAGTAGGGCTACGGAGAAAAAGGAAGAAGACAGGTAGGTCACCAAAGAAAGAGGGCTTTATTGGTCCAGGAGGAGCTCCTGAACAAGAGAGCTGGCCCCAGTGACCCAAATATATCCTGTAACGATGCATACTTTCCCAAAGATGACTCTGCCACACAGAGTTTTTAAAAAGGGGAAGAGACATATGAATACTCCGTGGAAGAATTGCAAGTCAGAATTAGGGTGGGGAAACGCAGACCAGAGTGGGAAAAAAGAAGGAAGGAGACAGGTGGGAACTTGGTGTGAGGAAAAAGGAGAGTAAAGTGAAGAAATCTAGACAAGCATGAGTAGGAGATGCCAGGGAGGGGCATCTGATTTAGGAAGGCAGGACTGTGTGGATGGGCACAGAATGCTGAAGTGGCTGCTCACTAGATGTTTCTCCTTTTCCGCTACGCGTTCCTTCTCCTCCTTCAGCGGTGCGTAATAACTTAGATAATGGCACAAAATAAAGTGATGGTGAATGCTGTCATTTAATGTCCTCAGCACATGCTGGCACTGTGTTCATCCTCTCAACAGACCTGAGAGATGGGTATTTTTACCAAAATCTGTCCTGGTTTCTTATTGCTGTTTTAACAGATTACCACAAACTTAGTGACTTCAAACAACACACAGGGAATTATCTTACGGTTCTGGTGGTCAGAAGCATGAAATGAGTCCCATGGGGCTAAAATCCAGGTGTCAGCAGAGCTGTCCTCCTACTGGAGGATCTAGGGGAGAATCTGTTTTCTTGCCATTTTGCAGATGCAGAAAATGAGGCTTAAAGGGACTAATTGCTTTGCCCAAGGCACATGGCTAGAAAATGCAAAAGCGGAGACTCAAACCCAGATCATTTAAGTTAACACTGCAGTTTGTAAAGACCTGCCATATGGCTAATACTTTCAGTAGAAGAAGAAACACCTGGCTTGTTTCCTCCCCAAATCTGGAGCAGAGAGAGTAGGTACCACTTTTCCCTGCTCAGGTGATCCTGCCTTTGCAAAGGTCAGAATCACTGGGCCTCTCTTCGCTCACTTCTCTAAGTTCTTGCCACCTTAGCCCCTCAACACTGCACTCATATTTGGACATTTGCCCCAAACCCAGAGCTGCACCCACACGTTGTTCCAGAAAATCTGTCTAGATGTATTCCAGACCTGCACCTTTCTCACACACCCCTTGGGAACAAAATTCTTAGAAGAGGTACAAATGTGCAGGTCAGTGTGAGAGCCAGCATTTCATAGCCTCTCCTCGGACACTTGTAGTTGACTAGGTTGTTGTCTAGAAGACGTAAAATATTTATTGCATCCCCCAAACAGCCACAAATGTCAAGAGGGGTGGCAGTTAGACAGCCAAGTGTAGGCTTCTGGCAGCTCGCAGGGTGGTCTACTGGCTGTGGTCTAACGGTGAGCACACCGCACTTGGCGTTAGAAAGCCAAGGTTCAAACGCAGTCTTGCCCAGTCCTTACGGTGTAACCTTGGGCAGTGCCACTCAGTGTCTATTTCCTCACTTATAAAATGGGTAAAACACAACTTGTTGATGGGATTGTTGTGATCACTGAGATAAAAGATGTCGAAGTGATTGGTAAACATCAAGATCATTTACAAGCATGAATAATAACTAGAGGAATATTTAGGAAGGGCAGGCTATTGGGCTGTGGCTTTGCTTTATGTACCAGTGACCCCTGGGGCCTAGGAGGGAGGTTTTAATGGTTACTGATACCTCAGCCAAAGGCGTCTAGGTTGAGGTGAAGCAGCCTCTTTCACCTTCCTCCTGTTCCCTACTCAAGGGCTGCTCTGTTGGAGGGTGCTAAAAGCCTTACCCATCTCCCATCTGTGCCCCTTTTTATTTTCCATGGAAGGATTCATTGGCTGGGGGAGAGGGGGGAAGCTCTTTGGGAGAGGGAAAAAAGCTTCCCAGTTGTGCTTGGGGTATGGCCAGAGTCAGGTACCAAACAGCACGTCCCTATGGCAGGGGCCCTCTGCACATTGCACCAGCATTCCTGAACAGTTAACACCGCCATTGGGCCTCATCCCTAGGCTTTGGCCAGCTCTGGAGCCTCTGGTCCAGATTATGAGGTGATGCAGAGATGACCCTTGAGGTTCCTCCTCTGTACTGGGGCTGCTTCCACCCTGACACAGAAATTACTCAGGGAGGACTCTGTTCTGCTCCCCTTGTGCGTTATTTCCTCCTGGTATCAACCTATGAAGGGCTTCCTGCACTTTACTGCAAGAGTCTCCAAAGCAGAAGGCGGCCCTGGGACCCTGTTTTATTTGTCTTTTTCAGTCCAAAGTGGCACAGCGCTTTACATGTGGTAGGCACTCAATAAATTATTTTACTCAGTAAAAAGGCAGATGAAATAAATTTTAAAAATGTATATTTGAGTGAGAAGAATATATGAGTGAATTATTTGCCTAGGCCTTTATTGCAGAGCAGGTTAGAGTACGGTGAAGTAGAAAGAGCATGGGCTTTGGACAAATCCAGCTTTGAATCTTAGCTCCACCACTTAGAAGTTTTGTGGCCTTTGGTAATTACTTAATCTTGTAGAGCTTTATCTCTAACTGGGTATTGTAATACTTAACTAAAAGGGGTACTATGAAAATTACATGAGAATATGTGTGAAGTTCTAACACAATATTAGTTACCCAACCAATATTCATTTTCTTTACCTTTGCCTCAGTTTCTTGAAGCAGACAGACCAGAACAAACAGTGAATGATGAAGGCATCTAAAACTAGTGATTTAATTTTGTTTTAAAACAGAGCCACATAGGGAATGTAAATTGGTACAGCCACTGTGGAAAGGTTTCTCAAAAAACTGAAAATAGAACTACCATATGACACAGCAATTTCACTCCTGGGTATATATCTGAAAAAAAGCCCCCCTAATTCAAAAAGGTAAATGCACCTCAATGTTCACAGCAGCATTATTTACAATCGCCGAGATATGGAGGCAACCTAAGTGTCCATCAACAGATGAACGGATAAAGACGTGGTATATATATACAATAGAATACTACTCAGCCATAAAAAAGGATAGAATTTTGCCATTTGCAATGACATGGATGGACTTGGAGGATATTATGCTAAGTGAAATAAGTCAGACAGAGAAACAAATACTATATGATGGGACTTCCCTGGTGGTGCAGTGGTTAAGAATCTGCTGCCAATGCAGGGGACACGGGTTCGAGCCCTGGTTCAGGAAGATCCCACATGCCGCGGAGCAAGTAAGCCCGTGTGCCACAACTACTGAGCCTGCGCTCTAGAGCCCGCAAGCCATAACTAATGAGCCCACGTGCCACGACTACTGAAGCCATGCCTAGAGCCCGTGCTCCGCAACGAGAGAAGCCACTGCAATGAGAAGCCCGTGCACCACAACGAAGACCCAGGTGCTCCCTACAGCCTCAGTTCAAAGGAGAGCCCTCCAGAGCCCCTGCTCCACCACAAGCTCAGCCATAGGCTCCTTTTTGCTTCCTGGTGCCAGATGGCTTTGTCCACCCATTCTCTCCTGCTAACCAATCTCTCCAAATCCAAATTTCTCCTCTCCTACTCTGTTGCACTTAAATTTGAGAACTTTTTGGCTTTTTAGCTCTTAGAGACAGACTAATGACTTCCCTTTCCCTGTACCTACAGTATTTGTCCAGACCCAATCATTTTATTCTTTCTGGCCCATGGAGGGGAGGCTGGACAACCAAAGAGATAAAGTACAAACTCCTCAGCTTATATTCAATCAGTACCAACCAGGCTCCAAATGGCCAGCTACTTACCTTCCTCTGCTCCTCTGAGTGGTCTCTCATTTCTTCTTCTTGAACTCTTTACCACCTTCTGAAGCTCAGCTAAAAAACGTTTTCTTTCCCCAACTACCTTTGCCCAGAATTATCCTTCCTTCTCTACCTACCTCTCTTGCCCCAAGCAAACAGCTCTCCAAGCGAGCCCACACTGGGTCCTGTTTGGTGGATGTGTGTGTGTGTGTGTGTATGTGTGTGTGTGTATGTATGTGTGCGTGTGTGGCTTTTCTTCCCTACCGGCCTCTGCTACGGCAATCTAACCTGGCACCTCATTACCGTTTTTCTTTTTCTTTCTTTTTTTGTTACTTCTTTTCTTTACCCAAGTTTGTTAATAAGTTAATTCTGAACCCACAAAGGAATAGTTTGCTGTACATTTTAAAAACTCATTTGACAAATAATTGCAGTAAAGAAACAAAAATTATACACTTCAAATTACTTGATGAGTGACACACTTAAAAGTCAGTGACTACACTCCTAGTAGTTTTGTCTTACTGAGAAGGTATGTGATTAGGGAGAAATTAAGATGTCATTTATCTCAGGGCCATTATTGACCATGTGCCCTTTCACAGCATGATTGAATATCAGCTCTGGCTGCAAACCGAGAGGCTTCATAGTCAGCTCCGTCATGGTGCAGACAAGGAAACCAAAGCTCTGGGAGGGAAAGTGACTTGTTCAAGATCATCGATATGTCATTTTCAGGGTCAAGATTTCAGTCCTGATCTCCTGACTCTTAAACCAGGCCTTTGTATTGAATTTGTTGCTGATCTTTCTTCTTTTTAACGTAGGGAGATACCACCTCCCTTTATGTTTCTTTAAAATTAAGAGATACTCCCCTGCCCTTTTTCCTTACAAGTTTAGCCAGAAGGGGAGTCACATAAACAAAGTTGACAAGGTGAGAACCTTCTACCCTCAACCTCCATTCAAAGTGTTCCTCACTCTTCACTCTAATTTCCAAATTCCCATAACTCAAGAACACTCCTTTGCTCCTGGTTAAAATGCAAATACATATAAAAGAGGCACCGTGAGCCTCATGAGCCATCGATGTCAATGCCTCATTGTGAATGATTTTAGTAGAAACCGTTCTTGTATTTCCAAAGGGAGAGGGAAGACACTCTGACAGGGAAAGAGGCCTGAGGAGAGAGAAGAGACGAACAGATGAACTTCCTAACCCATGATTTGGGGGCTTCGGGCTGTGCGTAGAGACTGACTCCTGATAATATGGTGTATCTGCCCTTCCCCCCTTCCATTTTAGCTCCCAGTATGGATGAGCTTTTCAAATATGGGGTTTACTGAAACTTTCCTGTGTTATTCCAAAGCAGTGTTTCCTTCATATATATTTGATTTTTTTTCTTTCTTTCTTTCTTTTTTTTTTTTTTTTGTTATTTGGGAGAGCTAGTAAGGAAGTGGATGGGATGGGGTGAATTTTAAAAAATGGGATTGGTAGCGGGCAGAGGATGGAATAGCAGCTGTCCCCCTTCAGAGACGACATTGCCCCTGCCTGAAAGTGCACAGTTCACCTCAAAATGTTTTCCACACACAGGAACAGCCCCTGTGAGCCCCACCCTATGGAAGACTGCCCAGTGGCCTGGCACCATGATGATTTATTCAAATTGTACAACCTCCAGGGAACTCCTTTGCTCTGAGGAGTACAGAGTTTTGAAAGGCTGGAGTTTTCTTTATGTATTTTTCTTGTGTCTTCATTCAGTTTGTTTTCTTCTAAAAATTATTCATCCCTACAGTGTTGATGTTTCCAGACACATTGAATAGGTCTAAACACCATTGCTTACTAAACAAACTAATTTTCAAAGCAGGAGGAAAAAGAAGTGAGACTCACCCATCAAGCATGAGATCATTTTTTCAAGCTCATTACCTCTTTTCCTCACCCAAGTTTGTTGGACCAGAGAACACACAAACCACACCTCACACTTTAGCTCCTATTAGTGAAATTTGGATTGACAAAAGAAAAAAAAGGAGAAATAGGAGAGGATGAAACACATAATAGGCTATTGCCTTAGCCCAGATTCTGAAACCCAGAACAAGATTAGACACTTGTATGACTCAGAGATGGGGATAAAGATGGCTGTGGAGATTAGATCAGGGTAGTTGCTGGTCTGCTTACACTTAGGGTATGACGAGGTCGTGGGAATGATGAAAGGAGGAGCTTTTTCCCATGGCCATGACCCCCATGGCCCACAGCATCCATTCGTTTTTCTTGCTTTACAGCTCTAAACCTGCTCTGACCAGTGTGGTGACTAGTAGAGGCTTGTAGCTATTTAAATTCAAATTAATTCAATTAAATAAAATAAAAAATTCAAATGCACTAGCCACATTTCAAGTGCTTAATAGGCAAATGTAGAACATTTCTGTCTTTGCAGAGTTCTATGAGACAGCACTGCTTTAGATCCCTGATGCTTGCTGTGCTGAGCTGAGTCACTCACTCACCTGAAGTCATGGAGTAAGATGTAAGCAATGGCTCAGGCATTCTCAGCCAAGTGAGGACCTCGGGTGTGGGCAATGCCAGTGGGATGCCCAGCCCCAGGGCAGGAGTACCATGGAGATTCCTTGGGGCAGGTGAAATTAAGACACCTCCTCATGAATTTGGTCTCTGCCCCGGTTAGGAAACAGTGACGCACCAGGGGTGTGGGTAGCCTTCATGGCCATGAGGCTCAGATTTCAGCATCAAGGGGAAGCATATTCTAGGGCTGATCAGTGTTTGCTCTTCCTAAGAATGTAAGCAGGAGAGGTCAAAAGAAATTCCGAGTGTTCATTTTTTTTTTCTTGACTAGATGATGCCTAAGATCCCCTGTGTACTTACAAGTCTATGATTCTTTCCAGATAGTTAAAAAAAATATAGGTGATTGATTTATAAGCCCACTGTTGCAGAAAGCAAAAATAGTCTGTTGTAGTAGAAAGAAAAATAAGGAAAATTTCTCCTTATTGAGAAAGATTAATAAAAAAAAGCCAAACATTTTTTATAAGGTTTGAAAACTATACGACCCAAGTTATATATATAACTTAAAAAAATATATATATATATAATTTAAGTGAGTTCTTATGCTTGGCAATTCTATTCAGGCAAAAGTGATCAATAAACATTATCTTTAATTTAAAAAAAGACATTAAAATTCATAAAAATTCAAAATGTCATAAATATCTTTAAAGCTAGTTATAAGTGGGGTTTTAAGCTCATAAACATAAAATGATACTGTTATTATTTGAAACTTAATCTGTATTATGTGTAGAAATGTTGTTAGAACAAAAAAATACAACCTGCAAATCCTGGTGGAAACACCAACTGGTGAAGAGTAAAAATAACCTATGTAAAACTAACATTGTGTAGATAAAAGCTAATTTGTTGACCTATTTCAACATTTATTAAGCAGAACTGTTTGCCGAGAAGAAACATGAGTAAATTGTCTCACAAATCCCATTACGAGTAGACAGGACCAAATGATTTCTGACAAGAAGATTAAGAAACTTTCTCTCTGCTAGGCTAATTTTCCTTTTGCTTTTTTAACTCTACATGGAAACTGGAGGTCCTCAAAGGTGTCTGTCTATCTGAGATTTAATCATGAGATAGAGGTTTTCCCAGGGTTCTTGGATTTTTCTTGGTCTTTCTGTGAAGAGGTGGAAATGTGAGGTGGAAATCAGGATGGGTGAATAACACCCCCTGGAAGAACTTTATCTCAGTTCTGAGAACTGGACAATATCAAAGGGGTTAAGAAAGCAGTTTGTACAGTTTAAAGAGAACAGAATAATCACAATATCCTAAATTACAAAAAATAATAGACGCTGTTCATCAGGAAATGAACTTCTTCCCCAACCCCTAAGAGTGCAGTTATCTTCCTTGCCCAGTGGAATGGGTCTACTCACCTGTCCTCTCCCCCTCTTCCACCTCCTGGTACTGTGCCGGCCCACTGTGCACACTGCTCTGGCCTGAGGTGCTTTTCTACCCTGTACCAATCCTTTGAACCTCTGGGACCAGGGGAGGGTGGTCTGTGATTGGGAGAAGGCATCTCACATGGGCTGAGCCCGATGTTGCCTGAGCCTGCCTCTCTGAGGCCAGAAGTAACAGGAAACTTTCAGCCAGTAGATTTCTGCTACTTTGGAATGTGTGACTCTGACAGATGCAAGCACCTTCTGGATTCCTCGGAGGTCTGGGCTTCCTCGAACACACACTCAGGGCTTTTGTTTTGATTTTGATTTGATTTGTTTCTACTAGCATGATTTAATGCTTAATTCTGCTCTTATGCATTAAAAGTCCTATCCACTGTCCCAATTCTTCACAGTCAGGCTGGTACACATTTATGTGTCCAGGGTCATGTCTAATTTCAGTTTCTATATCTTGCAGACTCTACATTTACGATAGTACTTGCCCAAGTAAATGGTCCCACTGAGTTGGTCCAAAGCCTAATAAGGGGCAAGAGATCTGGAAACAAAGATTGCGAGATAGAGAGAGGGCTCAAGTACTCATCCGATGTTATTCAATTAATATCTCCCCTCCCTCTCTTCCCTTCCTTTTTCTTTCCTTCTTCCCTCTGTAGCCACCACGTGTCATAACAGCACTAACAACGTCTAAACAAAACTAACATTTCTTTCAATGGCTGCATAACACATCACAGATACGTGCATCACAGTTTATTTAGCCTGGCATGAGCCATGGGTCCTGGCAGTAATGTCAGGATTTACTGAGTGCCTTAATCAATAGACTTTGGGAGTTCTCATGGGTCAGGTTAGGTTTTTCAGTAACCGACTCTGAGACAGAGTGCAGTGTGCAGTATATTTATTAACGAGTAAACACCCATGGAAGGAAGAGGGAAGAAATAGGACGGGGCAGAGAGAGAAGTTGAGCTGCCATGCAGGGCGGACAGCCCCAGGAAACTCTAGAGGAGGATGCCCTATCACAGTCGCTCTGCCTTGGGCCCCTCTATAATCAGTCCTTAGATGTGGGTTGCCCTGGGAAGGTGCTTGTAGCTAAAGCAATCCCTGAAGGGGGCTGGTAGTGGAGGCTGGAGATGCCAGTACTCCCAGCAGCTAGGCAGCATGTTCCCCCTTGAGGGGGCCTGCACGGGGCATCTCTGAGTCCATCACATGCCTTATTCCTCCTCAGCTCTGCAGGGCATGGTTAGAGATAGCAAAATTCACACAGTGGAATCCTATGCAATTGTGATGAAAAAAATGAAGCCACAGAAAAATACTTCATTAGCAGCTGCATCCCCTGGGGAGATCAGCTCGGTGCTTTGTGACCACCTAGAGGGGTGGGATAGGGAGGGTGGGAGGGAGACGCAAGAGGGAGGGGATATGGGGGTATATGTATATGTATAGCTGATTCACTTTGTTGTACAACAGAAACTAACAGAACACTGTAAAGCAATTATACTCCAATAAAAATGTTTAGAAAAAAGAAAAATACTTCATGACATGGAAATATGTTCAGTTATTATATTCAGTATTTATTTATTTATTTATTTTAACATCTTTATTGGGGTATAATTGCTTTACAATGGTGTGTTAGTTTCTGCTTTATAACAAAGTGAATCAGTTATACATATACATATGTTCCCATATCCCTTCCCTCTTGCATCTCCCTCCCTCCTTCAGTATTTATTTATATAACTATTTATCTAGAACTTATGATGTGCCAGACACTCTTCTAAGCGCTACAAGTGAAAAAAGCAGGTTACAAAATAGTGTGTACAATTTGTCACGCTTTTATTTTTTTTTAAGTGTATATATGTATATATGAATTAAAAAGTTAGGAAGAAATTAAATATCAACAGGGTTATATCTGGATGATGCAATGTGGATGACTCTTTTTTGTAGTTCATATGTTTACAAACGATCTATGTTACAGAGAAATAGGTAAATTATTAAAAACGTGTTCTTTTGGAAATCTTTATGGTAAAGTAGCAAGGATGCAGACAAGGACGTATGTTTCCATTCATATCTTAGGCATTTTATGTTCTATTACTAGGATTATGTGGGGAGAAAATAAACGTGAATCTTTTCAAAATAGATAATGTGAACACAAAACCCATAACAAGAAACCAGAGACTAGCTAGGAAAAGGAAGATTAATTTTCAGACAATATCTGTAAGTGATTAGTTGAGGCATTTCAGGTCCTGAATGTGTAAGTATGACTGGTTTATTTTTCCAATACTGTAAGTGCTTTCTAACTGTGTTCTGCTAATCTCTCCTTCCCTCTGGCTCGGTGGCTCCCTTAACTATTTTTAACCCCATTCCAAAGCTCATCAGTGAATTCTCATTACTAAAAATCTCAGTTCAGTTAGAAAGACTTAGATATTTTCTTCCTATCACTACAATTTAGACTTGAGACTCCAGTGGTTTGGGAGGATATGGGGAGGAGATGGGGGGGTATCTCCCAGGTAATCCCCCTTCAGATTCCCCGTATACACTCTTCTGAGAGTGAAGTGATGTTGTCTTAAGTGACTGGACTGGGAGAGGCTGCGGTCCCTTCCTCTTGGTCCTTACCACCATCCACCATCTGGCTCACTGCCAGCAGCCTCAGTGTAGACAGGGGGAGCTGTACAGGTCTAGCTGATTACGATGCTCGCCCAACCGTAAACAACTCCCCTAAGCACCAGAGGATGCTCTGCCCCCTTCACTGGTTTGCAGCCAGTTGCCAATCTCACCCACACTCCAGTACCCCAGTTCTCAAACTGCATCCATCTTCAGTGCACCTCAGGAACCTGGAATTAAAGGGAGGTATATGTGCCCAGTCTCTGCCTGGCCATACCACTGCCCCATCACCCTGCATTGCTATTCCTTCTCTGTGGTAGTTCCAAGGCAATTTAACAAGTCTGGTGACTAATGTGATTTCTAACTGGACTACCAGATGTTGGTCCTATACACACCCTCAAATTTTCCAACCCTCATGGGGCGTCTCTCTCATCTTTGGAACAAAGAACCACTGGAATGTTTCTATTCACAAACACTGCACTCCTTAAACAGACGCCTCACTTAAAATCCACTTTTTAAAATTTTTTTTATTTTTTGCGGTACGCGGGCCTCTCACTGTTGTGGCCTCTCCCTTTGCGGAGCACAGGCTCCGGACACGCAGGCTCAGTGGCCATGGCTCACAGGCCCAGCCGCTCCGCGGCATGTGGGATCTTCCCGGACCGGGGCACGAACCCGTGTCCCCTGCATCGGCAGGTGGACTCTCAACCACTGCGCCACCAGGGAAGCCCAGTATATATACTTTTGATTTTTAAAAGTTTTTGTTTATTTTATTAGATTTTGGGGGCAGAAGATTCTGTAATGCAATTTAAAGCTACCCTCTTAATCAGAACTGTTCTGAGAACTTTTAAGACAATAACTCAGATTTTGTCATTCCTTTGTTTAAAAAGTCCAGTAGTTCTCTCTGCGCTCAGCATGAGATCCAAACACCTTACCATGGCTTACAAGTTGCCCATGTACTCTTCTCCAGCTTCATTAGGTACTACTTTCACCCTATGTATGTTCCAGCCACAGGGTTTTTGCACTTGCTATCCCCATTAGCGGAAATCCATCTCTCCCAGTGGTTCCCATCAACCTTGAAGTGCAGCTCAGCTCTCACTTCCTCTGAGAAGACTTTCCTTATCTCCCTACCTAAAGTACCCTGCATTCTCCATGCCAGTGACTTTTTCTCATATAATCATGTTTTATTTCCTTCAAAAAATAATCACAGTCGATTATTATCTTGTTATTTATTTGTTGTCTTTTTTCCTCTGCCCTTGTTGCTTCACCAAAACTAGAGTAAGTTTCAAATGAATGAATGAATTTCTGATCTGGGAGGTTTAGGGTGAGTTAGGTCTACTCAGTCCTGGGGAAAAAAAAATCATTTTATTAAATAGTGTTTGAGTAGAGCCACAAGCACAGGACCAAAATGCCAATTATATGGAGGTATCTACATTTTTTTTTTGGTATCTGCATTTCTTTAAGTATTGCCCTAAATTATTCTCTGCTTTAAAAACAATATTCATTATTCTATTCTGATAACAAAATGAATGAATGTTCATTGTAGAAAATAAAAATCACTATACTTCCTTAGTGATAAACACAATGAACATTTTGGTGTGGAATCATCCATTTAGGAACTATTTGAGGTACTATTACGTGTCAGGTACAGTACTAGCTGGAATAAAACATGACACTTACCTTCATGGCACGTTCAACCTTTCTTCTTTACATTTTCTCGCAAAATAATTGGGATCATACCTATTTATAGTCTTCTAAACCAGTTATTTTTACTTACAATACAGTGCAGACATTTCCCTATGAGTTTATTCTACAACATAATTTTAGTGGATGTATTGTATCTCACCATATGAATATGCTATTATGTACTTACTGAATCTCTCAGGTTGAAAATTCAGATTTTCAATTTTTCAATATTATAAATAATGCTATGGAAAATTTTAAACACATTTCATTATTTTCTTCATACAAATTCCTAGAATTACTGGCTAAAGGGTATATTCATTTTAAAGTTTTTGGGTTCATAGGATCAAACTGCATTCCAGAGAGGTTGTAAAATATATACTCCCCACAGGAGTATAAGAAAGTGCCCATTTCTCTGCACTTTAAGCCAGGTTAGGTATCATCTATGAAAGTTTTATTTTGTTTGTTTATAAAAAATATTTAATTGGTATCTAATTTTTGTTTTAATTTATATTTCTTTGGCTATTTATATGTTATCTTCAGTAAGTTTCCCACTCATATTCTTGGCCCTCTTCTTTGACTGGAGGTATTTACAGTTTTAAAAACCGATTTCTGGGAATTTGTTACATATTTAAGATATTGACCTGACATATTCATTGCATCAATTACTCTCAATTAATAGTTTGCCTTTTTGCTAACTTTTTCTCATACATTTAAAAATATTTCATGTCAGTTATATAAATATTGTCCTTAATAATTTCTGCCTTTGGCATTACGTTTAAAAAGAGCTTTCCAACTCAAGATTTCATATTTTCCTAATCTTTTCTCTCTTTCAGTCTGTCTGTCTCTTTCTCTGTTTAACTCTTTATATGTAAATATGTATATTGTTGTGTATGTATGTGTATGTTGTTATATGATACGGGGTAGATCCAACTATACTCATCCAAATAATTAAACAATAATTACAGCAATGTTAATTGGATGAATAGAATTTCATTGCATGGATATGCCACAATTTATTTGATCAATCTGTGGTTGGTCAATTTTGAGGTTGGACAATTATCCCCACTTTTCTCTCATTATAAAAATGTGATACAAATCTTCTCTATAAAATTCTCCAGGTTCAGTGTCATTTCTGGAAGTGTAATTTGACTATATGCATAATTTCATTGTGGGACAGTTTTGGTGATGACAAGGTGTGGCTCCAGTGGTGGGTGACTAAAATAGAGTATAAAGGTCATAAGAAAGGAGGAGTCCTTTGTTACTCACAGCTCACTCCTCTCCCCTGTACCTGCCCACGCTGACTGTGGAGCTGTCTGAGGTCTGCCTGGAAAACATCCTGCACTTAGCTGCTTCTGTGGGTTCTTAGGTGGGTTGTCTGCCCTAATTTATCCATTATTGTTGCCCCATCTGCTTTCCGTTTACAGAAATCATAAAAATCTCTGGCTTCTCTCCCTTTTGCTTTGAGTATTAAAATGGATTTACTTCTTTTTGTAAATATTTACTGTAATTTTAATGGAGTTTGAGGAGGACTGCTTTGGCTTTCTTAAAAAAATTAAAACACAGAATTAGGCAGACAACTTAACTCTACCCATTGGAATCCTATCTGTTCATAAGAATAAGCCACACTACCACTGTCTATCTGGTGTCAACTTGTTGCAAATTCTGCCAACACTGCAGGTAAAAAAATAGCCTTTTGAAAGCCTAATAAGGCATTGGCACACTAATATTGTTTGCCACTCATAACAACACAATTCTCTTTATCTGAGTTTTAGCCTTA